>NW_027271331.1:0-687500 GCF_040938485.1 Diadema antillarum
ACAGAGTAAGAGGACAGAGAGAAATGTTTTTATGAATTTAGGCAGCCTACCGTATCAGGGCATTAACCTCCAGCCTCTTGAGGTAACTAATGGAGGTTTGCCCTGATACGGGCGCGGGTGGAGCATGACTCAGCAAGAATCAGCGGCTTGATACACTACTTCGCCCCCGAAAGTTTGGGGGAGAGAAGGTAGCTACAGCCTACAGGTACAGCGGTAGTGGTTTATACTTACCTCCCCGGTGAGCGATTAATTTGGCATTGATGCTAGACTTCTTCTTCAGATGAAGGAGGTTCGGAAACCGGAATAATACAGCCGATGCTACAACATATCCCCCAAACAAGGAAAGAGGTAGAGCGATGGCTAGAGTACTCATTTTGAGATCTCAGAGATGTTGTGGCGACTCCGCTCCTCTCACAGCAGAAACACTACCGATCAAAGATTGTATTTTTATCCGAGACCGGACCGATACGTGAACGAATGCAGCGTACAGCATGAAGACACTGCGCGTACGAGCCGTGGCCGTACCGTGTGCCTGAACTGTGCACCCCCCCCCCCCCCACCCCAACGCCCCTCCCCCAGCCAGCTAGCTAGCTCCCCTCGAACTCTTCGATGTTCATTAACGCTGTTGTTGTTGGTTTGGACTTTACCGCTTTTATCATTTACAGCTGAATACTGGTACCATAGCCATTGATCTTCGTGTATAGAGATCAGTGGTATACGCCGAAATAAAAACTGTGTTTAACATCTCTGTCGCCACGTTGAGAAACCTCTTCAAAAGAATTTTCTCAAATCAAATAGGCCTATTATTTATAATTCATAGTGAATATTATTATTCAAAATCTCTCACTGTTCTTCTTCCAGGTCGGTACGTCGATAACTGACAATGATTCGAGAATGTGTAATTATCCGATATTTATATTCATTGATTGACGAATGAAGGGCCGGTGGAACCGGGGTGGGGGGGGGGGGGGGGTGGGGCTCGGCCCCCACTTTTTTTTTCACCATACAAAGGAATACTTCAGTGGCCTTTTTTTTTTTTTTTTTGCTTTTTTTTTTTTTTTTGCTTGTCAGCTGAAGAATCTGGAAGTGAAAACCTACAGATTTCTTTTTTCTTGTTAGCTGATGAAACCCGGAAGTGGCACCAGAAGTCTGCTGAAGTCTCCCCCCCCCCCCACTTTTGAAAATGTGGCGCCGGCCATCCAGTTATTCAATGATTTAAGTAAGAATGAGGATGGATATAACTATGTAAGCTTAATTGGCTTCACTGTCAGAGAGAAAGCTAATCAAAACAATGATTTGGCAAAAGAGTTCTAAACACATCCAATATTGTATTTACCTGTGACAGTGTGGACTACGCGACGGGCTGTCATCATTCTCAAACGATGGCTAATTGCCAACTCATGATTTGGCGCCAAACTGTCGCACTACAAAATACAACAGTATACTGATGTACATTGGATGTGTTTGGAAAACTCTTTATCTATAATCATCGACCATCCGTATGAACTTATATCGCAGCACCCTTATCATTGCCTGTAAACCATAACCAAGCTGTACATGCTTGTGCATTTATTCCATTCAGGGACATTACAATAACACATGAAAAAAAAGTGAAAATTTCGACGGCAGAAGGTATAATCATATTACATTTAATACAACTAACTTCCACATTTCCACGTAGTAAACACGGTGCACAACACTCAAAATTTCATATCAGTAAAATGTATCGTAACTGCCAAAATTGATCATAGTAATAAATCTTATTTTCATAATGCCACTCCCTCTTTTGCAACTATAATGTGTAATGTCACATTATAGAAACGATTCTTAAATCTCCGACCTATATTCATTTACCACTTTTTGCTCATTCAACATGTATTATCACAGTCTACAATATCCAGTACATAAACTCTCTGAACCATTTTTGTTTTTGTTTTTTTCTGGTCAAAGCAAAACATGATAGCACTTGATTCCAAAATAAAGCACACACAAAGAAAGAAAAACATTCTGCAAATTCACTCATATTAATCCTTACCCGGTGACGACTGTCCATGCATCTCAACACGATTTCTACCAAGCCGTATAATCATTAATAATTAATGCAACGAAAGAAAGGCAGTTAGAAAACATATCTACTTAAATGAGAATCGAGTAAAGCACTTACTGATAAAAATTCAGCTCCAACTTGTTCACTAGTAGCTTTTTACAATGTGACTGCGTTTAGATATAATCTTATAACGCTTTTCTTCGCACTTCCATGTAATCCATTCCATTCAATTCAAATTTATTTTACGTCTTTTTAAAGATGTCCATAGACATGTGTACATTAAAAGCAAGACACATAATATTAACATATTATTCAATCAATTACGAAAGCACGAATAAGACCAAGGAGTGGGCTCTATTACGGTATTAAAAGAAAGAATTGTAAACTGTAAAGACTTTTTAATGAAACGGATTAAGGGGATGACCAGTGCCCTTGCTCTATCAGGGGTCAAACCCTTAGATTGCACCTTACAAATTCACATAGTAATATAGTGTAAACATACAGCACTGAATAAAGTGATATGCTTTATATAGATAAGTAAAACTAACATTATTTCAATGTACACTCAACTTCAGCAGTCATTATCTGTAGAAGACGGACAGAAAGACTACAGTGCCGTTGACCCTTGACCCATACACCTACCAACAGCCATTACTATAGAAACGCTCCGTGGCCCCTGCAAGATGTGTGTGTGCATGTGTACATTTTGTGTCGGTATGTGTGCATTTGTGAGTGTTACTTTGTCGTAAAATCATGATAGGTTTTTTTTTTCATTTTATATACTGATACATGAGGAAATGCTTTTCGAACACAAATACTTAGTATAACCCATTTGTCATATCAAGCCGTCTTTGTTCTTCCACAAAGTTCGCACAGACAAGACGCTGCTTCGTTGAAACCAAACAAAAGGGTTTCTACACACAAAAATGGTAATACATACAAATTAATATTTCCTTCAATATTATGTATCTGACACTGACTTTGAAAACATTATTGTTGTATATCTTTTGTATGCCTTTCAGGTCTATGAATCTATATTTATACCTGTACTCTCTATATGTATGCACTATAATGTATACCGATGTAGCGTGTATGTATGCAAACAAAACAAAACGATTTCCAGAATTGGACAATTAAATCAAATTTACAGTTTGATTCAATTGAATTGAAGTGTGATTTAAGTTACTGCTTGGGCTTGGTATTTAGCTGAAAACAAAAACAAACAAAGTTGCGCTTGTGATAATTGAGGTAATTACTTGAAAGCAATGCATACGGCCCAATGACAGGACTCTCTTGAGGAATAATAGTACATGTAACAATAAAGAGGCAGTACCAATTAAGGGTGTAAAATCCATAATCTATAGAGTCGTGTAACATAACTATATAACAGACCAAGAAAAAGAAGAAGAAGAAGAAGAAGAAGAAGAAAGTATGTGCAAAGAGGTAAATAGTATAAGTAAGTAAAAATAAACGTAGCTGTTACAATCACTTTGAAAAACTTTGTTTTCAGTTGGCGATTTGCTTTGAAACAAAATGAAGTCAAGTGACAAAACCAATAAACTTTTGCACTACGGTCTACAGCATTAGAATATTATATTCTGTGCCCCAAGATTTGTACTTGATTGGCTCTGGTGCGTGCATGTCATCGAACAACAAACAGTTCCAATTAAAATCCCCCACCTCAACAAAAAAAAAAACACACAAAAAAACAAACAAACTTCTATCCTAAATCACGTCTCGTCAGATGCATAGGCTTTGAAATGAGAAATTACAGTACCATTCACATACCTATACGTTCTAGATAAAAACTATGATACAGTAAATGAATATTAGTATCTATTCTAAAGACTTGTAATATATAATAAGATCTTAACTATGATTATAGCTATCTAAACGAATAAAAGAATATATATTTCTTGAATATCTGATTGAAAGAAAATTTCACATAAGTTCAGTATGTATTTAAAAGAAGAAGAACGGTACCAAAAAAGCCAAAACCAGCTAAGACACAATGTATAGAATTTACCTAAACATATCACTGAAGTACTATAGTAATATGTCAAAATTCCGTGTATCCTGGACGACTAAAGCAGTGCCATAAAATATAGCTTCGTATAGCTTATCACCTTATTCAACTGGTACAGTTATTGTGAAAAAAGTGCACAAATGCTTTTAACGTGTTCAGACAACTTCGAACAGGCTGACACTTAAATCAGCTTGCCTGAGTAGCTTATATTAAACTCCATCATTATGGTAACATGACGTCCTCTTAGAACACTTTTTTTGTCAAATCACTTTTACTCATTTTCAAAACGGCAATAACAACATCAACATTTTTGTTTACATGCACAACGAGGGGAAACATCAAACAAAATCAAATGAATAGTTTAAATATTATACGAAGGTCTGCCAAAACATAATTATAATTATGTTTACCTTAAGCCTTTTACGTAGGTTGGATAGAAACGTATATCTCAATCTACATTTCTGTAATCAATACCATTATAATTGCGTAATACTATCATTAATATGAAACACCAAAAAGATATCATAACTTTTGGAACACCTTGTTACTACTTCTAAAGATCGAAAATACACAGAATTAGTCATAGCGAAAAGAATGAAAATATATACGGCAGGAAACAAGATGTCTATATGGCCGAGTCTGCTATCTCTTTCGAAATGCTACTTACCCCTGCCATCTGTTCGTCTTGTTGGTTTGACTGTGTCTGGGGATCGGGTCTCACGCATTTCAGTCCAAATTTCGCGAGCCAGAGTCACAGAACTCTTACACATAGAAGAATCACTCGCCACCCGTTTTGTCGCCGTCGCTCGACTCATTGTCACGTGACGTCCGCCATTTTGCTTAGCGGAACTTTTTTGAGTGCAAATCCCAGCAGACGCTATCCACATACAGTGACTGCATGTTGTACCGTGTTTTTCTGACGTTCCGAGACCCTGAGCGAGGCATTAAAATGCCATATTGTGCGGCTGTAAACTGCACAAATCACTTGACAAAAGGATTTGGAAACAGGTAAGTTTGACACCAAGCCATGATGAGAATAAGAAGTAAATTAATTCCCCAAGTAACGTTACAATTAGGCGGATCGGTCGTATGTTGGCTTTCTTGTGAGCGCAGTAGCAAAGGTAGTCCTAGACACTGGATTTTGTGTTTGCCGTCGACATATCTGTTTACCACCAACTACTATGCAAAATAAAAAAGATCAAGTAGGCCTAATTTAGGCCCAGGGGCTATATTACACTCTGTACGTTGTGTGTTGGGGCAAACAGCTTTGTACATGTAAAAAGTGTAAATTTATGTAAATTTGAGCTTAGGTGTAAACTTTACACGTAGATTTATTCTTGTCTAGCTAGTTAGAGTCACAGTACCACTAGTGGTGGGCCAGTGTCGGTGTTAGTGACAACACTACAGTCGTTTAGATACTAGATTGTCTAGACTGACTGTGTACTCTAGTATTAAAGTAACCCCGGGACATTGCTTTCGCAATATGCAATATTTGTCATACATGTATTTGCGAGACTTGTCTTGCCTACATATTGTTGCCACGTTAACATTTCGTACTATACCATATAGTATGTTTTCTAACTCATAAGGATTTCATTTTGAATTGTGCTTGAAGTGAACAAGTGCAAGTGAAATCTTGGATAATACAGTATTGCCTTTGATATATTTTTTTAATATTCTTGCCAGTGTCCATTATTCATGGTTTTATTTTGCTGCCATATTGTATGCTAAGTGATTGTACATGCATTTGCTTTCATGATATACAATACATGTAGTTGTCTTATTTGTGACACTTGTTTTGCCTACATCGTCGGCGTTTTCACGAACCGACGCTATTTCGATTTTGGTCAAAATTTTCAAAATCGAGATATTGGTACCAAATGAAAGTGCTTTCAAAACTCTACCAAATCCCAAAATTTTAGATCACAAAATTAATTATTCTTAATTTTATCAAAGAAAGAAAAAAACGACGGTACTCGAAATATCGAGAAATTGAGAAAAAGGGGTTTCACGAACCGACGCAGTAAAGATACGCCGGTTCGTGAAACCCAAATTGCTAGGGTGAAGAGCAATGCGGGTTTTACGAACCGTCGCAGTTGCATTATTTTGAGCTTTGTTCAACTTACTGGCCTAGAATTAGGTTTTGGCCCTAATCCAGATCTCAGAGTGAGAACCAAACCATCTGAAAGATGAATGACGACCTAAGCCAGCCCACTGTCCACGAGTGAAGTGAATGGTAAGCTATAATCCTATTAAAATCATGCTCAAAATAACAGTTTCAGTTGGACTACCATAACCATTAATTGCGGTAGAGTGTAGTCCCATGTATTCAATCGCGTGATGCTTATGAAGCCTAGTCTGTAAACGCCATCCAATTTCAAATTAGATCCCAAATCATATTATTTATAGTTTCTTTTCAACTTATGTCGTTACTTCTGAGACTACTGAGTACTGTAGTCGTAACGTCTGTGTGCAAGACATGCAAGATGTCAAAGTCTCGAAGACACTCATGGCTATGCCTTGACTTGAGTTGAAAATGAAATCATGAGATTGACAAAGTAGGCCTACTAAACTAACGAAAAAGTAAAAAGTCTAAAAGTAAAACTCAAAGGAAGAGTAAAGAATAAAGTTAGACATGTTAGACTTTAACTTTCAAGTTTAACTATTAAGTCTAAGTTAAGACTTTACTTGTAATGCCAGTTACTAAAACTAAGATCAGCTGAAGTCTAAGACCAAGTCAAATTAACACAGACTAAACAGAGTCTATAGTCTAGCTCTAGATCTACATCTAGACTAGTGGTAATAGAAGGTAGAGTTCACCCATTTTTTCCCCCAATTTTTACTGGTCCATTCCTGAAAAAGTTACTGGTCAGTGTCCAACAGTGATTTTTTCCTGGTCAGGGACCGTCGGACCAGTGCCAGTGTGCAGCGTTGGTGTAGATGTCATCTATGACAGTATGTGGTCTAGTGATACTACCTAACGCTAAACACTACGAGTAGTACTCTACAGGTTAGGTGGCTTTCCTGTACAGTGCAGTGTTAGTATACTTGTGAATTCAGCCCTAGTACCGTACTGTGTGTACATATGTGACATTATGTCTAACGTTAGTTCGAGTGGAGTACCTTTGAAGTACAGCGGTGGGGCTTTTTTTCCCCTAAAACTTGTGAATGCGGCCCAACCAAATGGCGTTTACATATTCACGCGTGATTGATAGTGATACAGTAGCGCTGTCGATTTCCACAGCATCCATACATAATCTTTTGTCCTTTCTTCTTTCCTTTTTTCCCTTTGTTCTTTCACCCTTTTTATTCTTGGAATCGAAGAACTTCTAAGAAATGTCCCTCGACTGATTTAACCAGGACTCTTGAGTCCTGGTAAACCTAACCTAACCGAGTAACCGTTAACATTTGTTAGGCCTAACATAACAGTAACACTGACTTAGCCCTGTATTGACTTTGTCTTTGGCCGACTTACTGAGATGGCGAGTCTAACTCTTTAACGTTAGTCTAAACGTAGTCGTTAGATCTGTCAGTGTCAGTGTCACCGGTTATTGTATATGGTGCCATCTCTAACGTACGTTAACAAGTTGATGTTAGTTATCTATGTCAACTTACTGAGTCAGTAATAGTGGTACTGTCATCCTGTTGGATATCGCCGCAATATCATCCGTGACGTGTTAATTTCGTGTCACAAAGACAAAAGTTGCCAAGATCTAATAGTATTAGATGTCTAGATCTAGATGTAGTCTAGATCTATAATATAAATTTTGTGAACCACTGGTAACTTAAAAGTGAAAGGTCTAGACTTCACTTAGTCTATAATTAGACCAGACATTCATGAGGCAAAGGCCTATTTAGTAGATCTATTCTTATTCTATTTTAACGTCAATTCCTACTAACTCGCCACGTGTTATTCCTAAGGCCAAGGACTTCCGGGTTAGTGATTTTTTTTTTCATAAATACCAAACAGCAGACGTGTTTCATTTGCATTCTTGTGCAGACTTCATGAAAATATGTGCAGTATCAAAGAAATATGATGCACATGACAATGCCAGTGTTTTATAGGTGAATGGTTAATACCTTTAAAAGCTGAATGATAATGTAGAGTCTAAGTCTAATTAAGATGTTACAGTCTCTGATAAGAAACAGGTTTGATTGTCATAGACTGTTTCCCAAATGCAGGTACATGTAGTAATATTCAGCTATTTCAATGCAATGCCTTGTTTACAAATACATGTAGATTTATATTCATGTGAATGATAATTCAATTTCTACATGAGACATACCAAGTGCTAAACATAATATCTTGCATCAGTAAAATGTGTAAATGAAGAGACAATTTGAATATGCATCAAATACGAACAGCAGCATTTTTTGACATTCTTTGATCCTGCATAGGCCTACCATTTTTAGCTCACCTGAGCCAAAGGCTCAAGTGAGCTATTGCGATCGCCCTTCGTCCGGCGTCCGTCGTGCGTCGTGCGTCGTGCGTCGTGCGTCGTCCGTCGTCCGTCGTCCGTCGTGCGTCGTCCGTCGTGCGTCGTGCGTAAACTTTTTACATTTTCATCTTCTTCTTGAAAACCCCAAGACCGATTTTCATCAAACTTGGCAGGTAGCATCCCTAGGGGGCTAGGAACTCAATTTGTTAAAATGGGCACCATGCCCCACCCAGGGGGCCCCCAGGGGGGCCCAAACCCCCCAAAATTAAGGAATCTGTAAAAATCTTCTTCTCTAGAACCAGAAGTGATAGAGCTAAGTTAATACTATGAGTTAGTACATTGATGACTGTAGTTTCAAGTTTGTTCATGGCAAAATTAGGGGTGCCCCCCTTGGGACCCAGGGGAGGGGGGTGGGGAGGGGTTCTAATGGGGCCTAAATTGTACATTTTCATCTTCTTCTTGAGAACCCCATTACCCATTTTCACCAAACTTGGCAGGTAGCATCCCTAGGGGGCTAGGAACTCAATTTGTTAAAATGGGCACCATGCCCCACCCAGGGGGCCCCCAGGGGGCCCAAACGCCCCAAACTTAAGGAATCTGTAAAAATCTTCTTCTCCAGAACCAGAAGTGATAGAGCTAAGTTAATACTATGAGTTTGTACATTGATAACTGTAGTTTCAAGTTTGTTCATGGCAGAATCAGGGGTGCCCCCCTTGGGACCCAGGGGAGGGGGGTGAGGAGGGGTCCTAATGGGGCCTAAATTGTACATTTTTATCTTCTTCTTGAGAACCCCATGACCCATTTTCACCAAACTTGGCAGGTAGCATCCCTAGGGAGTTAGGATTTCAATTTCTTAAAATGGGCACCATTCCCCACCCAGGGGGCCTCCAGGGGGGCCCCAAACCCCCAAAATGAAGGAATCTTTAAAAATCTTCTCTAGAATCAGAAGTTATAGAGGTAAGATAATACTATGAGTGAGTACATTAATGACTGTATTTTCAAGTTTGTTCATAGGAGATCAAGGGGTGCCCCTCTTGGGGGCAGGGGGGGGGGGGGTTGGTTGGGAAGGTCCAAATGGGGACCTGAATTGTACATTTTCATCTTCTTCCTGAAAACCTCATGATGTATTTTCATCAAACTTGGCAGGTAGCATCCCTAGGGGGTCAGGATCTCAATTTATAAAAATGGGCACCATGCCCCACCCAGAGGGCCCCAGGGGGCCCCAATCCCCCCCCCAAATTAAGGAATCTTAAAAAATTTGGGCCCTTATTGTACAGTTTCATCTTCTACTTGAGAATGCCTGGTCAAATTTTGGTAGAGCTGTGAATAATTTAGATTAGTGACTGCGTGAAAGGTGAACTTGCGATACTCAGGTGAGCGCTAGACCCGCGGGTCTCTTGTGTTTTATGTTTAATATAAATAGAGCAAAATAATTTCAACTTCAGTTTTGTTGGCTGATTTTTTTTTCTTCTCAAAATTAAAGTTGTATCTTGTGCCATGATGTTTGATTTTAATCAAAAGTTCTTAATTTCTTTCTTTTCTTTCAGATGACTGGTGCCATGTAGTAGCGAAGAACTGGACTGTCTCAGAAAAGAAAAGGAAAAGTACATGGTCGTGTACATCACCAACGGATGTGAATACAATGGTAATGTAGAGTCTAGGTCTAATTAAGATGTTAAAGTCTCTGATAATAAACAAGTTTGATTGTCGTAGACTCTTTCCCAAATGCAATTAGTAATATTCAGCTTTTTCAAAGCAATGCCTTGTTTACAAGGACATGCAGATTTATTCATGTGAATAATAATTTAAATTCTACATGAGACTTACTAAGTGCTAGACATAAGATCTTGCATCATTAAAATATGTAAAAGGCGAGACAATTTGAATATGCATCAAAAACAGCAGTATTTTTTTTGACATTCTTTGATCCTGTATACCGTTTTGTTTTATGTTTAATATAAATAGAGCAAAATAATTTCAACTACAGTTTAGTTGGCTGATTTCTTTTTCTCAAAATGAAAGTTATATCTTGTATCATGATGTTTGATTTTAATCAAAAGTTCTTAATTTCTGTCTTTTCTTTCAGATGACTGATGCCATGCAGTAGCGAAGAGCTGGACTGTTTCAGAGAAGAAGAAAAAAGTACAGCATCGTGCTGATCATCAAGGAATGTGAATACAATGGCTTAGGAAAGAAGACAATCTACAGATAGGATAGAAGGGAGAAATTGGGATGAAGGGCGACAACATAAGGACGGTATATCTACAGTGAAATGTGATTGTAAAGTGGAAACATGAAAGGAGATCCTAAGATTGAAGGTGAAAACAATGCATTCCATTCTGTGATGTCGTAATTACAATTTTGCTACACTTTAATAACACTACAGAGAGACATTTATATCAAGGAAAGCTTCATGTGGATATGGAATGTTAGATTTTTTTAAGTGTTCATTGGTATGTATTTCATGATAATAAATCTTGAAGGTTTTGTGTGGTAATCATAATCTTGTGATAAATCTTGATAGATTTCTAAGTGCACATTGGCAATATTTAGATGATGCTGTAATCAGATTAAGTTTTATTCTCCTTTATTCTTTTATTTATTATTTTGTTGTCTTCAACCCACTTTGAATGTGTCACGTATGATTCTTATAAACATGGGAACATGCACTCCATGTAAATGATAGGACTTATAACAAATTGACATAATTATTCAACCATCACTAGACAGTTCTGTTATAAGATGTTCTTTATCTAACTAAAATTGTAAATTATGATACGTGTATGTTCCCATGCAAACTCACAACAAAATACAGAAATTTGATTTCTTTTAATATGTCTCTAAATTTACAATTAAAGGACAAGTTCACCTTCATAAACATAAGGATTGAGAGAATGTAGCAATATTAGTAGAACACATCATTGAAAGTTTGAGGAAAATCGGACAATCCGTTCAAAAGTTATGAATTTTTGAAGTTTTTGTGCAGTACCCGCTGGATGAGAAGACTACTGCAGTGTATGAATAACTTAGATGTCACATGCGTACAACAATATAAGGAAAATATAAAGAGAATTTCACAAAATTCCATCTTTTGAAAAAAGTACACATTCCCCTGACTCGTTACCGACAAATGTTATGGGTAATATTATTCCCCCTGCCTTTAGAAAGAGGCAAGTCAAGTGCTCTTTTATTATGCGAAAAAAGTGAAAATATGTTGAATTTTCTTTTACATTTTCTTTATACTGTTGTACGCATATGACTCACAAGCTGTAGTAGTCTCCTCATCCAGCGGTTCCAACACAAAAATTTAAAAAATTCATAATTTTTTCACAGATTGTCCAATTTTCCTCAAACTTTCACTGATGTGTTCTACTAATATTGTTGCATTTTCTCAATCCTTATATTTATGAAGGTGAACTTGTCCTTTAAAGAAAGTGATTGCAATAAGGATGTCAAACATCGTATATTAAAATAATAGATTATTCATTTGTCTCCATCCATAGTAACGCACGCAACTGCAGTGTGCAGTTTGTAGGCTGCTGTGAAAAAAAAAAAATCACAGGCAGCCCAAGCAGGATTCGAACCCACGACCTCTGGATTACTAGACCAGCGTCATAACCACTAGACCACCAGAGTGCCCTGGCGCTACCTGTACACATGAATAATTAAGTATAGAAGGGCTTGGGGGCGCTTCGAAGTTTACTGCTCTTATTAAATATGTACATGTCATTTGCAACTCAACTAAAGATGATTAAACACACTGAAATTCTTACTTTAAATGATATTCATAATCTGTTTTTTTTTCTTTAATAGCTTGGGATGTACACTTTATACACTGTATCGGTCTACATTTCGCCTACAATATGGAATTCTTTACTTCGAGACGTTTGTTTTTAACAAACAAAAAATTAAGAGTCCTTTAAAGGTGTTGTAAAACAGTGGTGTTTGTTTGTTTGTTTTTTGGTGGGGGGGGGGAGGGGAGTCAAATTAGCCTTGGCCCCTCTCCGCTTTTTTTTTTTTCCTTTAGCTGCATATTTTTTAGTCATCACATGAAAATTCGTCTGCATCCACCCCGTAGTTTTGCTGATGACCTTTCTTTTTAATTATTTTAGCCACACACAATTTTGGCTGAATTTCCCCAACCCTCTTGTGAATTTGCTAGTACATGTACTAAAACACATTCTCAGAATGTGTTTATAGTACTGGTGGATTAAGGATTCACAGGGAGGGGGGGGGGGGGGTCGGCCAAAATTTCTCTTTTCTCATATGTAACAAGCCTTCGGGGCGAAAGGCTGATATTATGGGCTTTCTACACACATTTTTAGATGCTAATTATTGGTTAACATGAGCATGATCATTTATGTTGTGATTAATTTGTTTCCTTATATATGTATGACTTCTATTAGAGACTTAATTGGCTTGGCACTCCTTACATCGACCTATTTTAGACACCCATTTCCCTCTCTCTCTCGTGCTTTTTCTCTACTGTCCTGTGAATAGTGTAACTACATGTACATGCAGTACCTCTTCTCTTTTGTATGATATACATCAAGTTTTTATCTGAGCATATGGGTGTTGCAGCACTCTCAAGCTTCATGCATATGCAGCAACATCTTTGTGTGGTCATATACATACATGTAGTTATGCTTGATATATTAATTTGAGAATGTTATTCTTTCTCTTGTATATGTTCCGTCCGCACTCTATAGATGTAAATGTACGATGTAAGATTTGGTGTGCATGTTCGAACTGTGTTCCTCTTTTTGTGAACACACAAGAACTGATATAATAATGAACTTGAATTACACATATTCTTGAATCTTGATTCCATCTCCATTTGCCATTAGATATGTATTGATTTATGGAGCTCTTCCACAATTGTTATCCTTCCCATTGTCATTACTCATCTCTGAATAATTCAAATTTGATATTCTATTGAGGACCTATGTTTCTTCGATTACATAATGTACCTCTTCAATATATTGCTGCAAAAGGCATAATAAAACATGACCATTATTATATATTTAAAATGAAGCTTGAAATTCTGATAGTGTTGATATTCATGTATTTTTAGGAGTTTATCAGTTTCGAAGAGTGCATGCAGGATGAGTTTATGTTTTTATATGATCAGGTGCAGCTATCATAGAATCTGTTGAGCAGGAAAGAGAAAGATGGAAAATGAGGAATTGTGAGTGAATTCGCATGCGAGCTAAATGACAATAATGACACTGATAAAAATTGTGACAAAGTAAATGTCACAAATATGTGGAATAATAAGAAATAAAGAAATTAATATATTATTTCAGAGAAAGAAATAACAGAGTGCATGCATGAGTATGAAAGATGAGTAAATACAAGTAATTATTACTGACTGGCACGTCTTTTTCCCAAGATTTAGCGGTATCCTTCATCTTAGAACAAACATTCATAATTATTATGAAAGAAGTGAACTGAATTTGAATTAAAAATAATGTGAAAAAATGAAAAAGTAAGTTAATTAAGTACAAAAAAACAGTAAAAAGTAAAAAATATGAAACACAGTATACCGAATACATGTATTACCAAATGATAGATGTCCAAATGCAAAAGTGTTAAATAATAATATACCCACAAAAAGGGGGGGCAAAGAAATCTTTGGAACGATCAACCACAGCTATAATAACAATACATGCGTGTACTAAATGAAGATGAAAACAATGACAACACTCTTTTTAGAACAATTAAGAGAAACTGGCTTGTATTATCATCTTAATTATCACTAAATGTATTGTAATCATCACAACAATCATTACATGACAATTAATTTCAAGTAATAAGGTTATTGTTGATAAGCAGGTATAGCCCTAATAGTATTTGTATGTAAACACATACGAAAATGAAATAGCGACGGTTCGTAAATACACGCGTATTGCACGTTACCTATTGTACAGGCCCTACAGCGCGGGTCTCACGAACCGGCGTAATACAACTTACGTCGGTTCGTGAGACCCGCGCTTAAGTACATAACCTATGGTGCGCGCAAGAAACGATGGATTTACGAACCGACGCAGTGAGTTTGAAGACAGAAATATCGTAATTTTTTTGAATTCACACTAAAATTACACTATGGATAGGAAGAACAACTTCCACTCTCATCACCCTGTCAAAATGTTCACACACAAGACAGGAAAAGTCATTGAAAACGTTGTCTAAAACTTGTGAGATCTTTAAACGCGATTTTCTCAGAACTGCATTTTCGCTCAAAAACGAAATAGCGTCGGTTCGTGAAAACGCCGACGACATGTACATACTTTGAGATGCAGTGTAGTATGTTTTCACACTCTTTAGATTTCACTTTGAATTTCGTTTGAAGCAAATGGGTGCGTGTGAAATCTTGCATTATACAGATATTCATGTATTGCCTTTAGTTGATATTGTTATGCCAAGAATGCATTTGATATTCTTGCCCGACAGTGTTCATTCTTTATGGATTTTATGTTGTTGCTATATTGCATGATAGTTGATTATACAGGCATTTACTTTCGTGATATACATTTGTTGTATATCTGTGATCCTTGTTTTGCTTACATGTTGTTACCAAATTATGTTTTCATACTACAGAGTGTATGGGATAGTGTTTGTTAAACTCATTACTAAGGATTTAATTTTGAATCATGCTGAGCTAAGTACAAGTGAAATCTTACATTTACAAATGTATTGCCTTTAATACTGTTGCCAGGAATGCCTTTGGTGTTCTTTTCAGTGTTCATAATTCGTAGATTTATATTGCCATAGTGCATGCGGATCAACACAATATGTTTTCATACTATACCATATTGCGTTTTTACACTCATTAGGATTTTCTTTTTGAATCACGCTTGAAGCTATCAAGGGCAAGTGAAATTGTGCACTATATTGATGTATTGCCTTAGATAATCTTGCCAGACAGTGTTCATTATTCATGAATTTTATGTTGTTGCCCTATTGCATGTCCATTATAGATGTATATGCATTTGATTTTGTGATTACAATAGTTGTCACAAATTTGCGACACTGGTGGTCTTGCCTATCATTTGCATAATATGTTCCTGACGCATGTACTGCCTGTGATTATAGCCGCCGTAATAGGTATGATAATGGTACGTGTACTTCAAGCAAATGGTATATCACTGTACTGTGGTTGATTCTAAGCAATCAACTTTGACCTTGATGAATGTCAAATAAATTGTAAAAAATCAGGAAAATTAACTCTGTCCAACTTAACTTTCTGTTTTTTGTGGAAGACAATCTTGAAAGGAGTTCATGCTTGTAATGTGTGTGTGTGTGAATGTGTGAATACATACATATATATATATACATAGATAAATAAATAAATATATATATGTATATATATATATATATATATATATATATATATTGATTGAGTACCAGGTAGTCTACATGTTGGTGCAGCAATATCATGATATCGAAAGTAAAACAGAAACCAATTTCATGTTGATCACCAACAATTTATTTACAGCACACAAATATTTGAGCGATTCGCTCTTTCTCAAGTGTTGTTGCAAATCGCTCAAAAATTGGTGTGGTGAAATAAATTGTCGGTGATTAGCATGAACTCGATTTCTGTTTTATTTCATGTATACAGATATACAGTGTATACATGCCTATAGGCATATTGCTTCCTATACCAATATGTGCAATAGTGGTAACTACTACACACTACTAATGATAATGATAACAGCAGGAATATAGATAATTAAGGTGATGTTGTTTTCCAAATTTATGTTGAACGAGTGTCAGATGGGGAAGATGTATTACATGATCATATCCACAAATCATTGATTTTTACATCTGGACTGACTGGAAATTTAATTTGACCTGTTTAATGGGAGAAAAATCAAAAGCACGAACACACATCTTCTTACAATATCATTGGAGGGGGAAAAATGCAAGACATAGGGGTGAGAGGGGTATCAGAAAAATGGCAGGACACAGACAAGGACAGGCGCGCGTCTTAGATTATTTTATACCAAAGCAGATCACGTCTCCGAAGTCAAATAGATCTATCCGAAAGGGGAAAAAAACACCTGTTTCAATACAGACAACTTTCAGGGAAGAGTGTGAAATAAATAACATAAATGAGTACATGGATCTGTGGTCAACGCTGGATTGAGAAGTACCAGTTTGACAGTTTACAAGTTCAAGTAAATATCAAGGGCTATAGCGGCTGTCATACTGTCCGATCAGTGAGTTGACCGTACCGTACTCGCGAGGAGCTGCGGAGGTACCGCTAAGCAACATGGCGGCATGTGCACTGAGGCGTCACATCCGGGGTGCGCGGTGGCGACACCGAGCTCAGCGGGTTGTGAATGGGTATGATTCTTCTATGTGTAAGAGTTCTGTGGCCAGAGTGCGGCGTTGCGCCGGCTGAAGCCCACCACAAGGAATAGAAGTATCCCTTGCAGCGAGTGGACGGCAGTGAACACATACCACAACTCGGGAACTTGGACGTGTTCACAGACAAAGGAAAGAATCCAGGTAAATGCCATCACAGAAGAAAGCTGCAAGACGAAAATTAGAGCAATAGGCCCACATACTTTATATAACATGTGATACACAATAATTAATCATACAACATATAATTTATAGGTATAAATTCGTGCATTTGGTAACATTTACATTAGTGATAATGTTAAGTTATGAATAACACTTCATCTTTGCTTTGTTGCTAAATTGGTACTTTTTCAGGCGAAATATTCATTAGGCGTTTTCACATCAGCCCGATGTTTCGAAATAGCGCGCTATTTTCTGACTTGAGAAATTATCCCGATAGCGAAATAGCGCGCTACTTGATAATGTGAACACAAATTAGCGAGCTAATTGTATCGCTCTGATCGAGAAAATTTCTCGAGTCCAACTCGGGAAATTTCTGAAATAGCGGGATAGTAGCGCGCTATTTGATAATGTGAAAACGACTCGAGAAATTAGCGCGATGCATCCCATCATGCCTAGCGTGTGTGACCCGATCGATCGAGGCAAACTGCACACAAACCATGAGGAATTTTTGAGAGGGCACACACATTACTGATGCTGTTTGCACATACTCAGCTGTCGAATTAGCTCGAAAAAAGTTCGGGCTAATTCTCTTCGGGCTGATGTGAATAAGAAATGAAATAGCGCGCTAGTTTGCAATCGCGAAAAATATCTCGAGCTTGGATTTTTATCGGGCTGATGTGAAAACGCCTATTGTGTAGAAGGAGAGTGAGTGAGAGTGACTATTGTGAGTTTCTCATTGTATTTTCTGCACTTTAGAATAATAACGATTTGTATAACGATGATTTATATTCATTTTTCATGTTTTCAGTGATCCATGTATTACAAACTTAGCTTTTTAGCGGACCACTCTTTTTTCCATACCTACTTTATTGTTATCCTTCAAAGCATGCCTAGGTGTTCTCAGTTATACTGCATATATCATAATGTTATTATATGCTATGCGAGCCACTTTTCGTTTTGTATGTCTGTTTTCCTTGATTGCTTTATATCATATTTTATGTTGCTTGAATTCTTGTTTGATGGAGAAAAATAAACTGAACTGAACTGCACTGATGAATGATATTACGGAATGTCTGGCATTCCTTGAGTACATTTCCATAATTCACTTCAATGAAATGTTGATGGACTGTCAACCTAAAATCAAGTGATGTAACATATTGACCACATTATCTTAACAATATTTCAGCTTGTAATATTATTGAGCGTGAATTCAATATCAAAAGAACTTTCACCTTGGCGCAGGTTGATAAGGCTCGTTTAGCTTTAGCTACATTGTCGTTGGGGGCGCCACCCTGCGGCATTTCATCTGAACCCTCCCTCGTCATTCGGATTCCCCGGACTGTGTCTGCAAACAAGATGAGGTTGACGAACAGGAGACAAGCCAAAGGAACCCCGAAGCCATACAGACTGGCATTACCTCTAGTCAGCCAACAGATCCCGTTCTTGCCATATCCAAATGCAAACCCAGTGCATTGGCACAAATCGATGGTCAGGCAGATGCCAACGATGACAGCTGGAGCTCCCCAGGCGTACAGAGAATACCAGACAAAGTGGCCTGTTGAAGGGAGGTTCACACGGATCTTTGCTCGAGAGCCAAACGTACGGCAAAGGTCGATGGCGAGAACGTTCATCCAGGAGAAGGAAGAAAGCCAGAAATAGTTACAAGCAACCGTTATGGACATGCTAAAGATACTGTCTTCAACAGCTACCGCGCTGACGATAGTCAAAAGAGATATCATCATTGACGAGACGGACAGAGATACAACGGACCAACCTGCTATATTTCTATTTTCTCTGAACACGGCATATGTGACAATGAGAATGCACGTGGAGAGCATGGACACTGGAACACCAACGTAACAAATCGTGTCAATCCCCCTTGGGAGTTTTTGAAGAAGACTCGAGCTTTCATGACGACAGTACAGCGCGGAGCCATCTGGCATCAAGGCAAATTCACTTGCTTCAAGAACCACCGTCTCATTGGGCAGTTTCAGTGTTACCTCTCCCTTAGCTCCAGTAACAGCCTCAAAGAATACGGCATCCAGTCTTCCATGACTATCGCAGGGCAAATCTTCTAAATTTTGGCATATTGACTGACGGGAGTAGTAATCAAGAGCATAACTTCCGTTTTCGCTTGTGGCAACAATCATAAAAGGCTGGAACAGTCCATCGGTGGCATTATGCAGAATCGCGTTACCAGCGTTTGAACAATTCCAGCTTGCAGGAGCCTGAAGCGACAGCCTGGAAATTGAGATATTTCCAAGAGGAGGGACATCAAGGCAAGATAAATTTTGCCTTCTGGTACCAGAAGCAGTGTTGATGTCCGACGCCGTGAAGGCAGTGAAATCTACAGGAAAATCATAACACATTCGACATCTCTTTCTTTGATATCTCATTTGGCATACGTCAGACGCGTGCTTAACCTTATCATCAATGTATGGACTACATGAGGATTTTACCAAGAATGCGCCATCGGCATCGAACAGCACGTCTCGGTTAAACATCAATTCAATCACGTCGTCCAAGTGTGAAGCCACATGTGCTTTATCATCATTTGATAGACGGCTAATGTCGATGTCAGGGTCCACACAGAGAGAAATGCAAGCTCGGGCGACTTCATCTGTCTGGTTTGAGGTGCACTTCTGACTTCTCTCATTAAACTCAAGTCCAGACCAGCAGAAGGCTAATATACAATGTATCAGTGAGTGGATCAAAGACTTCATTTAACGCGCATGAAGCTGCCTTTCGAGACAGCTCATCTGGGTTGAAAAGAAACTGTGTTGAATGTTCATAGAAATTTGGATTGAGCGATGTAAATAAGCCCTCAACGATACACGGGTACGTACAAACATCAATGCCGTTGCAGTACGCGCAATGCAGGTTGGGATAAACTACTCCCTTCACCTCCGCTGGAGAGGAGTAGGGTGGACAAACAAGATCGATGTTTGGATCGGAGGAGAAATTCTTTTGGCAAGTGGTGATGTCACTTACGACGCATGCTCTTGGAGTCATGCTAGCAGGGAGATCGTCCGGTAGAACATATTTTGCAGCAAAGCAATTTGAATCAATGCTCGTATCACTGTTAGGTTCCTCATCTGAATAATCGCTGATGAATGAGGGAGGAAATGGAAATGAAAAGAAGCTGCTGATGAAGGCTGATGATCTTGAGAGATGCGCTGTATCATTACAAACCACCTTTGTACCCCATGGCTCAACATCTGCCAAAGACATACGGTGACAGAGAGCACAGTAGATGTCCTTGAAATGACCGATCCTCCGGACAGCAACGGGGTTGATAAAGAGATCCTCGGTTGATGGTGGCTCTTCACAGTAGGTTCGTAGACTGCTCTTTATTGGTATGACATCAGGGCAACTGGATATCATCTGAAAAGCTTGTTTATTTAATATGTTGAATACCGGCAAACAAGACATATAGGGCAGGTAATTCTCCTCCCAAGAAATTCTGTCAAGATAAGGGGAGGACTCCCGGCTGAACGTTCCTGTGAGAGGCGCCTCCTCACGATCTACGCAACAATCGCTGTATTTTTCACAGTATTTATCGCACATACACAGGCGATTTTCCACACCGAGGAGAGGCATACACGAAAACACTGAATGGCAAGAAAGTGATAGAGGGACTTCCATACCATCTTCTCTGCACGTTATGGTATCTGAAATGAAACAAACGTAATATAGAGAACACAAAGGGGACACGTAAAATCAGTAGCCTACATGTGTGTAGATGCACTAAACGAAATTCGATGAATCCGATGCAGTTTATGCTGTCGATGACAATTTGTTGGATTCAATGTATATTGTAGGTCCTATGTATATATAAAAGAATACAGTCATGTCTTCAATTTGTTGCACATTAACACACACATTTTTTTTTTCAAATTACCTTTTGAATTATTGCAAATAATGTTCTGCTCATATTGCATACAATTTTCTTTGTTTATATTCAATTCAATTCAATTCATTTATTTTCATTCTTCTTTTTTCCAACAAAATATAACACAAGATAAATCAGGTATTACATCATAAACAAAAACATTTGCCTTTGCAATAAATAAATGATATCGATAAACATAAGAGCGCATACTGGCAAAAGGGTAGAATTGAAAAGGCTTGATTGTTTTGGCCTATTTCGAGGGTGTGAATTCGAATCTGCAGAATACAACTTTTGCATCCTTTAGGGTTTTGAGATACTAAAGATGGCCCCCAAAATGGCCGGCAAAACGGAAATTCCCATGCTGGCCCCTATTCCTTGTAAATTGTGTCAAATTGAAAACAATTGGTGGTTTTACGCTATTTCGAGGGTGCTGATTCCCAGTCTGGTTGATGCTACTTTTGAATTCTTCAGAGGTTTGAGATGATCAAGATAACCGCCAAAGTAACTGTCAAAATTGAAATTCGAATATTACCATTTCTTTCTTAATGGTGAAAAATTGAAAATAAATTAATGGTTTACCCTATTTTGAGGATGCTGAAGGCTTTGAAATATTGATAAATGTCCTGTATAAACGGAAGTTCCTTAACATTATTTGCTTACAAATGGTAAAACATTGTGCACTAAAGTGAAGTGGGGGACCGAACCCATCAGGGTTGTGATGAAAACTATAGCTCTGTTCGAGTTAACTTGTTTCGTCGCAGTAAAAAGAGATGCCACTCCAAAACGCTCTCACCATTAAGCCCATAGGCACAGAGAATAAAGTACACGCAAAATCCATTCATGATTTTAGGTGCCCATTCCTGCAGGATTTATTGAGAGAGTTCTTTCGACATGGACATTATTGCGAGAAGAGTTATCACACAGAGGTGCCTAGCAGCTCTTAGGTCTGCACTCAGCGACGTCTAGATATCTTCTGAAGACTGAAGACAATATTTCTATTTCTTGTCCCCTACAAAATTGCTGATCTATGAAAAACCACTATGAATAAATGGAGAGTAAAATAGTCCTATTTGGACAAGTCAGCCATTTACGAAAGGGGAAGGGTACATTAAGGGAAACAAAAAGAATACTACCTTGGTCAAGTCAGCACATTGCTGCTACTAACTTTTGTTTTGTCTCGATTCCACACAAAGACATAACATGGAAAACAACTCCTGACCAATCACACCACTACCCCTTCTTACATAACTTATGTTACTTCTTGTCTGGAGTGAGAAATAAAGAGTTGTATAGCATCTACACTTTTGACCAATCATAAAGAAGGTCATTCTTACATAACTTATGTTATTCATTGTCTGAAAATCTATTCAAAGAAACACAAAAGAAAATTACTTTTAACCAATCATCTCTCTGTCTGGACCAGCAATGTATATCTCTATTTCCTGCTAGCCTCATACCCTAAGGGTTAAGACCAACTAACCTTTGAGATGTTTGTCCCTGGACAGGGGATTTATCTTACATCAGGCTCCTGGGGACTGCCACCTGTTGTGGTCTGGAGATGGGGATGTACTATACAGTGCTATACATTTAAATGTGAAATGGACACTACTATAGGCATGGGGTATTTCCCACAAAATAATTGGGCTGACATGTGTGCATGTCACAGACATCCCCAACCTTCTAAGATGGAAACTATACAAGTTTAGAATGAAGGTTCTCAAACCTCATTATGAACATAGTTTACATGTAGATAAAATTTATAGCGTTTACACTGTTTAACCAGACTGGCTATAAAACTTACGACTAAATAGTCTATACTGTGCAATTCTAGCTTAACAGCTCACATGTAAACAATCAAAACATATAATAACTCAAAACAACTGTACATTTACTTTAGACAAATTTGAACATGGATCGTGGAAATTACTTGCAGATTGTAAACTTCTCTTTCTTTCTTTCTTTCTTTTTCCAAAAAAAGATTAGGGTTGAGTTCACCTCCTTGCTCTGCAAACATCCTTCCTTTCATCATCATAATTCCTCTAATGTTTTACATACAAGTCATGTACCCCTTTCTCTGAGTACTTTGATTTTGTTAGTTTACTATAACCAATAAGTATTTTGGCATCACTATGCCATGTGCATACATTTAAGGCAGTTGCATATTGTGTACAGGTCATGCAGTATAAAAAGATTCACAATGACCACAGATAATTACATTCTGGCATCAATGATCAATAGCATAGTGTATGAATGCGTCAGTGTTCTCGTGTTCATCATTGTCCTCAATAATGAAGTCCTCAGTGTCTTTCCTTCGTGTTGTTCTCATTTCATCCAATGATAAAGTTCATCAGTTTACTGTTCAGTCGAATTGAAACTCCAAACTCGTATAGGCAAGAGAGTGGCTATGCGATTATTTTATCCTAACACTTTTCATACTGGTGTGGGCAGAATCACAGTTCTACTGTTCTATATACCACTACAAGTATAACATACAACATAGATTATCCTGAACTGCGACTTTAATTCCTACCAAAGGAAATCGGAATGTACTTTACATGTATACAACGTTAAGACACACACTTAATTCTTCAGATAAGAACATTCTTTCAGAATTCACTCATTGATCCTTATAATACCCACAGCATGTGTATAAGCCCTGGCATTATATCATACTATTATGGTATTATTCCTAGATGCTGGACAATGCATCTGCATTGCCGTTCATTCTTCCACTGCGGTGTTCCACCACCATCGGGTAAGACTGCAGTGCCAGGCTCCATCGCATAAGTCGAGCATTTTTGGTTTTAAGCTGTTTTAGCCAGCTCAGGGAGTTATGGTCTGTCTGAATGACAAATGACTGCCCAAACAAATATGGATGAAATTTCTCGACACTCCAAATTATGGCTAGGCACTCTTTCTCAATGATGGGGTAGTTCACTTCGCGGGGGAGCAACTTGCGACTAATGAATGCGACCGGGTGATCGACCCCCTCCTCATCTGTCTGGCTGAGCACAGCCCCTATGCCCCTATCACTAGCATCTACCTGCACAATGAAGGGAGCGGAGTAGTTTGGGCTCCTCAAAACTGGGGCAGAGGTCAGTGAACTTTTGAGTGTTTGGAAGGCTGCCTCACATTTTGGGTTCCATCTCACCAATTTTGGCTCTGATTTCCTCGTAAGGTCAGTGAGTGGGGAGGCTATTTCACTGTACTCCGGGATGAATTTCCGATAATATCCTGTTAGTCCTAGGAAGGCTCTAACGTCTGTTTTCGTGACTGGCCTAGGATATGATACTACAGCCTCAATCTTCGCAGGTTCAGGCTTCACCTTCCCCCCTCCAATCACAAAACCCAGGTACAATACCTCCCTCTCACCGAACTTGCACTTGGCTGGCTTGGCTGTCAAGCCTGCCTCTCTCAACCTCCCTAGCACATCCTTCAAGTGTTCTACATGCTCCTCCCATGTCTCACTAAAGACGACTATGTCATCAATGTACGCTGCTGCATAGGCCTGTGCGCCACGCAAAACTTTGTCTACCAGCCGTTGGAATGTCGCAGGCGCCCCTTTCATTCCAAAAGGCATCACTGTGAACTCATATAGCCCAAAGGGCGTAATGAATGCAGATTTCCTGCGCGCTGCCTCTGTCAATTCGACTTGATAGTACCCTTTTGTGAGGTCAAGGGTGGATACATACTTGGCATTGCCTAGCCTGTCTATAAGTTCCTCGATGTTGGGTATTGGATAGCTATCAAAGACCGTGATTTCATTCAACTTTCTGTAGTCTACACACAGTCGCATGGATTGATCCTTTTTCGTCACTAGTACGATTGGGGATGCATATGGTGATGCAGACTCTTGAATTATCCCCATCTTCAACATCTCATCCAACTCTCTTTTCACTGTTTCCTTGACACTATGAGGTAAACGGTACGCACGCTGACGGACCGGCCTTTCAGAAGTAGTTTGAACCTCATGTTGCAAGATGTTTGTCCTACCGCGGATACTGCTTAGGGTCTCCCTAAACTCAGAAGTGATTGCTCTCACGTCATTGGCCTGTTCTTCGCTCAAGCGGTTAGAAATCTCTACTTCACTATCACTATCTGCGCCTGGATTAGTGGGGCAACAGGTATACTTGGATCAGTTTCCTCCTCTACTATCCTGGGCTGTGTGTACATTACAACCCCCTGCCTTGCATTCCACTTCTTCAGCATGTTTATGTGAAAGACCTGGTGTCGTTTTCTTTCTCCTACCTCTACTACGTAGTCTACATCACTCACTTTTTGCACTACTCTGTATGGGCCTTGCCACTTTGCCAACAATTTGCTGCTTGAAGTTGGGAGAAGAACCAACACCTCATCCCCCACCTCTAGCGTGCGAGCACGCGCTCCTTTGTCATACCACAGTTTTTGGCGCGTCTGCGCTGCCGACAAATTCTTGTGTGCTAGCTCTAGGTTCTTTGCCAATCTAGTCCTCATGTTCATTACATATGACAGGATTCCCTCTCCCTCAGTGATTTCGCCTGTCAATGTCTCCTTTAACACGTCTAGGGGCCCTCTCACACGATGACCATACAGAAGTTCAAATGGGGAGAAACCCGTGGACTCTTGGGGAACCTCCCGGTATGCGAACAGTACATTATATTAAGGAAGATGCTCATCCCAATTGCATTTTCCCTCATCCATGTACGGCTTTAGCATCCCTTTCAGTGTGGAATTGAAACGTTCTACTAGCCCGTTACTTTGGGGTTGATAGGGGCTCGTCCTTATCTTCCTGATTCCTAAGCTCTCGCACACTTGAACCATCAGTTTTGACATGAAATTGGCACCTTGGTCGGTGAGAATTTCTTGTGGTACCCCCACCCGAGAGAAAAGCTTGATGAGCTCATCAGCAATCTTGTCAGCATTGGTGGAACGAAGGGGGATTGCTTCTGGGTACCTCGTCGAGTAGTCACAAATGACTAGAATGTACATGTTGCCCTTCTTTGATTTGGGCAGGGGCCCCACTATATCTAGAGCACTCGTTGGAATGGCTCACCCATGATGGGCACCTGAACCATGGGCACTTTACCACCCCTCTTGCTACTAGTCTTCTGGCAGGGCTCACATGTTCGAATATACTCTGAAACATCTCTAAAAAGCCCTGGCCAGTAGTAATTCCGGAGGATCCTATCTTTTGTCTTTTCCACGCCCAGGTGGCCCGCCATGAGATTGTCATCGGCCATCCCCAGCAGCTCCCGCCGGTACTGTTTTGGAACTACTACTTGCCTAAATTCCTGCCCCTGGGTTGCCCCCTTTTTCCTCCAGTGCCGGAAGAGGATTCCCCCCTCCCAGTAGAAATAGCATTTGTCCCCTGCACCTGTGTCAGAGGGGAGGGCCTTTTCCCGAACCAATTTTAGGGTCCCATCCTCCCTTTGGTCCTTTCCTAGCTCAGATTTTGAGAGCGTCAGTAAGCTTGGAGTAGCACACCTATCACTACCTACCTCCTTGTCATTTTGGGGTCTTCCTCCCTCATTCTTCCCTGTTTCCTGTTCAGCCAGCTTGGCTCGCTGCCCCCTTGTGACAACCATAACAGGGTCCTGCAGTTGCAATTCTTGTAATCTATCATTCAAAAGCTCATTGCCTAGTATCATGTCTACAGAGAGAGTGTCAATTACTCCTACCACAACGTATCCCGAGATGGAGTATGGCTCACTCACAAGATGTATGAGGGCTAATGGGACATCAACCTCATTCCCTGTCACACCCCCTATCCTCGCACTCTGCCCTGTGTAGGCATTAGCATGTACATATTCTGGCCTCACCAATGTTTGGGTCGCACCCGTATCCCGTAACAATTGTATTTTCTTCCCATTCACATCAGCCTCGCTCATGTATGGCTTATGTTTAGGGTCCACTTGATCTGCCCGACATAAGTAGCCCTTAGCTACACCACTCCCCTTATCCGAGGGCCCTCCCCCCTGCTTATTAGGGCAGTTAGGGGCGATGTGGCCTAGCTTACCACATTTGTAGCACTTTACTGCTTCCCTATCCTTTCTATTGTTCTGAGAGTTTTGAACCTGACCCTTTGGTTTTTCCTTCCCAGCCTGGCCTGATGAGAGGTTATTGCTGTTCCCTCTATCAGTCCTAGGGCCCTTATAGGCATGGTTTAGGCTCCTCCTGGTAGTGGTATACTCGTCGGCTAGACTAATCAATTGCCCAAAATCAGCTGCATGGTTATCGAGTAACCACAGCTTCAAATCAGGAGGAACGTGATCCAGCATGTTTTCTTGTAGGATCATGTCCTCAAGTTTCCTCACATTCCCCTTTGCTCCTACTCCCTCTTCCCACCTATCAAATGCATCGCGCATCCTCGTTCCATACTCTACGTAGCTTTCATCCCCGCGTTTATTCATTCTACGAAATTTTTGCCTGTAGGCATCTGGCGTTAGCTCATATTTAAGCAGAATTGCTTTTTTGATCACATCGTAGTTGCCACACACATCATCGTCTAGTCTAGAATAAGCTTCGCGTGCTTTCCCTGTGAGTAGGGGTGCTAGTCTTCCTGCCCACAACTCCTTTTCCCAACCGTGAAGTTTCGCAACTTTTTCAAAAGTGCGCAGAAATGCATCTACATCATCTCCTTCTTTAGTCTGGGCAGCAGTTCTTTCAAATTATCTGGCCTATGATGGGGCACTGGCCCCTGCCTCTGCGCAGCATTTTGCGCTAATCGCACCTCCCTTTCCAGCTGTATACGAGCTTTTTCAATATTTTCTTCCTTCTCTAACTCTACGCGCCTAGTCTCAGCCTGAATTTCTGCCAGACGTAGTTCATGCTGCATCCTTTCGCTCTCAACGCGCAGACGCATCATTTCGAGCTCTACAGTACTTTCAGTTTGGGGAGCATTGCTAGATCCTGTCTCAGACCCCGTCTCAGACCCCGCCCCTGCTGAATTAACATGAGGCTGTAGCATTTCAATCAATTCGGCCTTACTAAGCCCGTCATGGGACAAGCCCAACTCATCACACTTCTCCCTCAACTCGGCCACCCTCATTTGTCGCAAGTCATACTTAATATACTTCACTAGGAAATGTATGCGATAACCTTAACAAAAGACAAATGTGACCAATAATTCAAAGTACTCTAAAGTCATAGAATTACCTTAGCTCATAAAATACTATAATCCCATGTATCTAACGCTTAAGGATATTAGGATAATTTGTATTGTGATTAGTCTACACTGAAATTAAGCCACACACCTCAATTATCACGTTTTACTTTAGCGTTCATGAAATAAATGTAAATTGAGCCACACCCTTGCAATTCCAGTTCTACTTTCACTTAGCTCCTTTTGGTGTTCGTCAAATGCTCCTCCTGGCTCTCGCGGCCAGTCAGCTCCACAGCTCCTGCCGTCCGTCGATCTGCTCCAGATCCAGCAAAATGAAGCATCCACTGATCCTCCTGGATTATGTATCTGCTCCCCTCCGATGGAACTGCTGCCACAGGCATCCGGATGTGTACACCAACAATTCACTCGTCTCCTGACGAAAATTACGTGCTCCAGTGGATCAGTATGAATTGTTCCACTCAGCTTTAAATATGAGTATTTTGTAGACTTGTGGATTAACTTGAACTGCCCCTTTTTGCTTCAAACTGCTTCCGGGACAGCGTCTTTCTATGGATCAGTTCGAGTTGAAACTGCTCCCAAACCGAAGACTGGAGAATTAAATTTATTTTCTCCAACCAGCAAACTGCTCCAGATGCAATACCGAAGGACTGAGCACAGTACAGTTTATAGCTGGCTCCGTCGAAATCTCCACAGCATACGTCTCAAAGTTAACAGACTTGATTTGATGGACTGGTGCGCTTGGCTTCCAGATCCCACTTGCTGCCACCAAGATGTGACGAAAACTATAGCTCTGTTCGAGTTAACTTATTTCGTCGCAGTAAAAAGAGATGCCACTCCAAAACGCTCTCACCATTAAGCCCATAGGCACAGAGAATAAAGTACACGCAAAATCCATTCATGATTTTAGGTGCCCATTCCTGCAGGATTTATTGAGAGAGTTCTTTCGACATGGACATTGTTGCGAGAAGAGTTATCACACAGAGGTGCCTAGCAGCTCTTAGGTCTGCACTCAGCGACGTCTAGATATCTTCTGAAGACTGAAGACAATATTTCTATTTCTTGTCCCCTACAAAATTGCTGATCTATGAAAAACCACTATGAATAAAGGGAGAGTAAAATAGTCCTATTTGGACAAGTCAGCCATTTACGAAAGGGGAAGGGTACATTAAGGGAAACAAAAAGAATACTACCTTGGTCAAGTCAGCACATTGCTGCTACTAACTTTTGTTTTGTCTCGATTCCACACAAAGACATAACATGGAAAACAACTCCTGACCAATCACACCACTACCCCTTCTTACATAACTTATGTTACTTCTTGTCTGGAGTGAGAAATAAAGAGTTGTATAGCATCTACACTTTTGACCAATCATAAAGAAGGTCATTCTTACATAACTTATGTTATTCATTGTCTGAAAATCTATTCAAAGAAACACAAAAGAAAATTACTTTTAACCAATCATCTCTCTGTCTGGACCAGCAATGTATATCTCTATTTCCTGCTAGCCTCTTACTCTAAGGGTTAAGACCAACTAACCTTTGAGATGTTTGTCCCTGGACAGGGGATTTATCTTACATCAGGCTCCTGGGGACTGCCACCTGTTGTGGTCTGGAGATGGGGATGTACTATACAGTGCTATACATTTAAATGTGAAATGGACACTACTATACGCATGGGGTATTTCCCACAAAATAATTGGGCTGACATGACTGTGTGCATGTCACAAGGGTGAAAGGCAATAATTCGTATTTTTAGATTTAATTCAGTTGAGCGAATTTTTAAAATCACCCATAAATTGATGGCACCAAAAATGACTGTCATAATAGTATCATACTGAGATATTCCGATATGTCTCGTATGGAATTTACAGAAAAAAAACCCTCATTTTGACATTATACTGAAGCTTATATTATACGAACAAGAAGATACGACTAAAAATTTCATTATGCCAAAAAGTTATAAAATAATGCTTTGTGGTCGCCAATAATATGGCTCCAAAGATGTGAATTTACTCCATTTTGGCCATCAATAGACTAAATATTGTGGCCTGCTGGTATTTGGTGTTGAAACTTGATTGGTATTCTCATGAATCTCGCCTCTTATTCTTATGAAACTTGTGGCATATTCTGATCATGTCATTAGAAATGGCTGCGTTCATGACCCTTTCAGTTGATATCAATATGCGGGTGATTTCAAAAATATTCTGCGTGATTATGATATTTAAGTTTCAATTTCAAAGTTTATTTCATTTTTCGACAAAACATATATAATTATTTCACATCCCTTGATAACGAGATTAAGGTAAACACGACATTGTAGAATGAAACGACCATGCAATGAGGAACCTTATAGTATACACTACTGTAAAAAAATCAGAAGTGGTCGAATTAATGAAGTATGACTTTGTGCAAAGTGCGAAAATGGAGGGATCCACTAAATAGGCAGAGCTTGTAGGATGTGGGCCCCTCTGATAAAGAACATCAATGGAAAGTTAAATTTAACCATCGTAAAAAAAAGAAGAAGTCTGAAAGCCCACCAAAAATAGAGTAACAGATAAATGCACTTATACGGCGCGAGCAGACACAAAACGAGACGAGACATGAAACTCGTCACTTTAAAGACGAGTTAGGTGATACGCTTGGGGTCATCAGATATCGGTTATCCGTGATCGACAAAGAAAAGAATGCAATATAGCACCTGGAAGTTATAATGAGATACTTAGTTGAACTTTTTTGGGCCTACATTATTCAGATCACATTTGTTTTTCTGTCACACAAACTAGGTGGAAATTCTGTGCGTGTGCGACTAAGTTGATTTACGGACTTTTTGAGTACGTACAGTGCATAAACTTAGACCCCGTTAACGGTGCGGGGCTGGGCGGAGCCGCGGCCGCGGCCAACCTCAATTGCGAGGCCGAGCCCCGCAATTTAGTCCGTTTACACTGCCGGACTCGACCGCGCTTTTGATTCAAACCTTTCATTATTTTGTCGTAGTGGCGCTCTACTTGTAAACAAACGCAATTTGGTATTGTCTGGTTTTCAGATCCTTTGCCAACTGAATTCCGTGGCGACGAAGTCGCCGTTCGGGCAAAGGCTTTTGCCGAAGGAGAAAATCCTTTGCAGGACAAAACCACCTTCAACTATACTAGTTTTCGACGTTGCAGTGGTTAATATCCTGAATAGCGAAATAGTACAGGCGAGGGTTTGGAAGCCAGACTAGAATTGGCCGCGCATTTAGCCCAGTTTGCGTTTACACTGAGAAAAAGGCCGGGCGCGACCGCGGCTCGGCCGCGGCCGAGACCACCTCCAGAGCGTGGCCTAATGCGAGGCCAAATTTGGCCCCGCATTTGGCCTTTTGCGCGTTTACACCGAAATGAAGGTGGGCTCGGCGCGGCCGAGCCTCACACTGTAAACGGGGTCCAAGGGATCCTCGGCACGTACAAATAAAACATGACAATTAAGTGTTTATAACCATCCTGGCTTTAACAGTGGCCTTTTAAAACATGACCTTTGACCATTATTTACATAACCAATATGACTCCCTCTAATCTTGCTATCATAATGATCAGTTCAGAGAGCTCTTACAGCTATATACAAGCCTGTGAGATTTATCAGCAGTAAAACCAATGAAGCCTCCGATACAAAACAAGGGATACAGAGCAAGTGAGTCTGTTTACATGAGAATGTGATTTATCCTGGACGAAAGTGATACCTCAATTAAAGAGAAAAGGGCAAAAGAAAAACGGGCCAAACGTACGGCTCCAGCGAAAGAGACATCGCCTTTAACCATGTAACTATAGGTCTCCTCCAACTAAGAGTACACTTTGAACGAAAGCTTATACGTGAATGATAATTTATGACGATCTCACGTGATCGACACACATTCAAAGGGGAGAGTTAGAAGTGGAAGGAGTGCTTAATCGTGTCATTAATAATTCCTAATCAATGACACCCCTACTATAGGCATATCATAATTTCTCATCTAAAATCAATGGCCTATAGGACTCATGCACCATTGCTTGTATCTTGCATAAACTTTGTTTTTTAAGCTTTGAGTGAAACGTGTCATAACATAACTCTGTAATTCCATCAGCAGTGATTGACATGATAAAGAAGAGAGATATATCACCGTATTGAACGCTTAGAACCTAAGGGGGGGGGGGTGGGTATTATAGCATGATACTCGGTTCTTTACTGCCCAGATGCCAACAACACCCATCACCCACGGCCACGCATAGAGAAACAACCATGGCGAAAATAAAACTTTCCTTTCTCATAGGCAGAATGACACAGAACCCCGTCAAACACACTTCACTTTTATTGGCAGGGATGGACATGAAAAAATTCATTACTAATACTAAACAGCGTATGCATTCCATTCATGTGGCGCGAGATACCTCTATAGCAACATAAAGCCTGTCTTCAACTCCGTTGGTCGAACAATGACAACTTGAAATTTCAAAGAGATGAGTGAGACGCTATATTCACCTGGCCTAGAGTTAATTTATTCAGTTCTCATTCCTACTTCAAGTTGGGTTATGTTAGTGTAATCATTCCCATCTGCAGTATAACAAAACCAAAGTGAGGGAAAAGGGGAGAGAAAAACGAGAGGTGGCAGAAGTAAAACTGCATGCACAACTGCAATCCATATCATTGCGTGTGACAAGTGAAGCAAAGGTATTACTTGTTTAGCAGTGTTTTATGAGCATAAACAGGCAAATAGACAGACAATGTCAAATATAAAAACCATCAATTTAATGTCAGAGAAGATGGTAAACAAGATGCATTGAAACTGTAACTAAATCGCTGCTCTTCGACTCGGTCAAGGAACGTCCAACTTTATATTCAACAAAAAAAAAAAATGTTAGGAGAAAGAAACAAATTTAGATATAACATTCGTAAATTAAAAACAAGAAAAAGAAAATGTCCACGTCAGGATTTTAAAAAACGCCGCACGCCGCATTATATTCTAGATGGGAATACGGTGTTGATGCAAAGGTCCAATGATTGTCTCATTACTTTAAAAGCAATCTATGGTTCCCTTACCATCACCAGTACCACACCACAATGACGTCTCTAAAATCAATGGTAGCACATTTATCATTGCATCGTGTATTAACTCCCTTTTCCTAAACTACCAGTGGAACGTGTCATATTATAGTGTGTATTTCGATCAGTAGTGATTGACTTTAAAGAAGAAAGATAATGCAAAAAATTGAACGCTTACCACATTACTTATAGGGCTATTCCAGTTTGGTACTGATCTGTTCTATTCTCCAAGATGCCAGCAACATATATCACCTATGGCTAACTAGTGAAACAGCCATGACGAAAATAAACGACAGAGAACCCCGTCATAATCACTACACTTGGAAAGGTGTTGCCCGAAATTCCTCATTATGAAGCAATATCAAGTTACTTCCTTCCCTGCCTGTCTTTAACTTCGTTATTTGGTCAAACAATAACAACCTGGAATTCCAAAGAGATAAGCGAGACGCCATGCACCTGGACTAGAGTTAATTAATTCAGTTCCCATTCATGTTAGTTATGTAAACGTACACGTTCCTAAATATCCTGCTACAGTATAACAAGAACAAATGAAGAGAAAAGGAAAGAGAAAACGAATGGTGGCAAGCGGGGTACTGTGTCAAGGGGCAATTTACAACATTACGTGTGACAAAATTAATGAAGCAAACCAAACCTCCAAACTCCAGTGCAAAACAAGGGAAATAGAGTAGCTGTGTTCATGACATAAGAGTGAAGCTGAACTGCAGAAAAAAAAAGAAAAAAAGAAATAAAAGGGAAAAGTCCTGCGGGACTCGATTAACTTCTCTCCTTCCGGTCGGGCATTATAAACACGCAGCGTGCTAAGCGATTCTGCCGCACGGAAGATCCGATGATCTTGTGCGAAACTTAAATCTATCTATGTATGCTATACACAACACAAATTTACATTGATATTCAGTTTTTTGGCTATATACGTCAAGTGACTGATAGCGCTATTCAACTTCCCACGAGTGGCCGCGTGGATTCGATCAATATACAGTTACAAAGATAAATCGGGAATCGTTTCAACCAGATTCCATTCTCATTTTCAGTGATCGACAACGAAAATAATGTTAAGTAGCGACTTGAAGTAATATTGAGAAATATTCGTGAAGTCCAATTCTTTATACAGTCCTACATAATTCAGATGAAATTGTTTCTGTCATGCAACTAATTGAAAATTTCGTGTGGTGTCGGCGTGTTCAAGTAAGTTGATTGGAAAGGATATGTGAATAAATATTTACCAATAGGTCTTTATATTGTAAAAAAAAAATCAAACATGGCCATGCGGTCTTTTAAGAGTCATCTTCACTTTAACATTTGTAATTTCAAGTCCAAGTTGCCTGTCAAAGCAATGTGGTCTCCAACACAAAACAAAGGGATATTGTGTGTGTCTGTGTGTGTGTGTACGTTTACATGAAAACGTGATTTCTACATGGACGAAGGTGAATACTCCATAAAAGAAAAAAAGCAAAAGATATGGGTATTTTGTTTCGTGCTCCTTTGGGGTTCGAACCCGTACGTGTGCAACATCACGTCTCTTGTGACGTCGCCTTTATCCTCTCGGCCATGTACGTCTTGACGAGAAAATTTGAGGAACGTAAGCTTATAATGTGAAAGATGATTCAGGAATCGTTTGGTCCACATTCCATTCTCATTTTCAGTTTTTAGCTGCAAAATTATCAACCTGATGAGGAGATTTGAAAAAATAAAATGCATGATTACTGCAGCTTATTGTCTGAGCTACCACATACTTAAGTTTGAGAGGAAATGGAGCAAAATCAGCTGAAATAAAGGTGCTTAAACGTTGTCAAGTCAATGCATGGTTTAAAAAAAAAATCACCTCCCATAGACATAACACGTCAACTTGTCTGATTTTGAGTCTTTACCTTTAATCACAATTTGAAGTATGATGGTAAGTCTTCTCGAACTAAGAGTGTGGAACGGAAGCTTCTACGTGAAAGACGAATCATGACGATCACCCGTGACCGACACATCTTCAAAGGGATCAGTTATTAGAGGTGGAAGCCCTCGTGCCAAGATATTGTCTCAGCAATTCCAAAGCAATGATACCCTTACATTTAGGTATACCATAATTTCCCTCTGAAATCATTGGTATTATTCATGTACAATTGCTTGCCTTGTTTATAAACTTTGCTTTACAAACTTTCAGTGAAAGGTGTCGTAACATAATTCTGTAACTCCATTAGCAGTGATTGACTACATAAATAAAGATATATCAAATTGAACGCTTAGCGCGTATAACTAAGGGGGATTTTAGCCTGATGCTGTGCTATTCACTGCTCAGATACCAACAATACTCATCACCTACGGTTACGTATAGAGAAATAGCCATGACGAAAATAAGGTTTTCCTTTTCTTTGGCAGATAGACACACAACCCCTTTGAACACACTATAATTGACAAGGAGGGGCATGAAAAGTTCATTACTACTACTAAACAGTGATGCCTTCTAATCATGTGGCACAAGATACCTCTATAGCAACATAAAACCTGTCTACAATTCCGTTATTGGGTCAAACAATAACAACTTGAATTTGAAAGAGACGAGCGAGACGCCATACACCTGGCCTAGAGTTAATTTATTCAGTTGCCATTCCTGCTCCGGTTGTGTTATGTAAATTATTTTCCGACCTGTCTTGTGCAGTGTAACAGGAACAAACGTAGAGAAAAGGAAAGAGAAAACGAAAGGTGGCAAGCGGGGCACTGTATACCAAGGGCAATTTACAACATTACGTATGATAAATGAAGCAAATCCAACCTCCAGCCTCCGACAAAAAAAAAGGGGGAACTTGAGTGACTGTGTGTCGTGGGGTAATGACATCGGAATGAAGCTGAACTGCCAAAAGAAAAACAAAGAAAGAGAGAGAAAAAAAATAATAGCGTCCTGCGGGTCTCAAACATCTCGTCCTAAGGTGGTGTGTAATGACCATGCAGCGCGCCAAGTGACTATAAAGCCACACGGCTGTCCCGAAGATTGGATGTGAAATTTATATCTTTATACCATATACAACATGAAAAAGTTCATTACTACCACTAAACAGTGATGCCTTCCACTCATGTGGCACAAGATACCTCTATAGTAACATAAAACCTGTCTACAACTCCGTTATTAGGTCAAACAATAACAATCTGGAATTTCAAAGAGATGAGCGAGACGCCATACACCTGGACTAGAGTTAATCAATTCAGCTCCCATTCCTGCAAGTTATTTAAACGTACATGTTCCTACCTATCCTGCTACAGTATAACAATAACCAATGAAGAGAAAAGGAAAGAGCAAACGAAAGGTGGCAAGCGGGACACTGTAACAAGGGGCAATTTACAACATTAAGTGTGACAAAATTAATGAAGCAAACCCAACCTCCAAACTCCAATGCAAAACAAGGGAAATAGAGTAGCTGTGTTCATGACATAAGAGTGAAGCTGAACTGCAGAAAAAAAAAGAAAAAAAGAAATAAAAGGGAAAAGTCCTGCGGGACTCGATTAACTTCTCTCCTTCCGGTCGGGCATTATAAACACGCAGCGTGCTAAGCGATTCTGCCACACGGAAGATCCGATGATCTTGTGCGAAACTTAAATCTATCTATGTATGCTATACACAACACAAATTTACATTGATATTCAGTTTTTTGGCTATATACGTCAAGTGACTGATAGCGCTATTCAACTTCCCACGAGTGGCCGCGTGGATTCGATCAATATACAGTTACAAAGATAAATCGGGAATCGTTTCAACCAGATTCCATTCTCATTTTCAGTGATCGACAACGAAAATAATGTTAAGTAGCGACTTGAAGTAATATTGAGAAATATTCGTGAAGTCCAATTCTTTATACAGTCCTACATAATTCAGATGAAATTGTTTCTGTCATGCAACTAATTGAAAATTTCGTGTGGTGTCGGCGTGTTCAAGTAAGTTGATTGGAAAGGATATGTGAATGAATATTTACCAATAGGTCTTTATATTGTAAAAAAAAAAAAAATCAAACATGGCCATGCGGTATTTTAAGAGTCATCTTCACTTTAACATTTGTAATTTCAAGTCCAAGTTGCCTGTCAAAGCAATGTGGTCTCCAACACAAAACAAAGGGATATTGTGTGTGTCTGTGTGTGTGTGTGTACGTTTACATGAAAACGTGATTTCTACATGGACGAAGGTGAATACTCCATAAAAGAAAAAAAGCAAAAGATATAAGTATTTTGTTTCGTGCTCCTTTGGGGTTCGAACCCGTACGTGTGCAACATCACGTCTCTTGTGACGTCGCCTTTATCCTCTCGGCCATGTACGTCTTGACGAGAAAATTTGAGGAACGTAAGCTTATAATGTGAAAGATGATTCAGGAATCGTTTGGTCCACATTCCATTCTCATTTTCAGTTTTTAGCTGCAAAATTATCAACCTGATGAGGAGATTTGAAAAAATAAAATGCATGATTACTGCAGCTTATTGTCTGAGCTACCACATACTTAAGTTTGAGAGGAAATGGAGCAAAATCAGCTGAAATAAAGGTGCTTAAACGTTGTCAAGTCAATGCATGGTTTAAAAAAAAATCACCTCCCATAGACATAACACGTCAACTTGTCTGATTTTGAGTCTTTACCTTTAATCACAATTTGAAGTATGATGGTAAGTCTTCTCGAACTAAGAGTGTGGAACGGAAGCTTCTACGTGAAAGACGAATCATGACGATCACCCGTGACCGACACATCTTCAAAGGGATCAGTTATTAGAGGTGGAAGCCCTCGTGCCAAGATATTGTCTCAGCAATTCCAAAGCAATGATACCCTTACATTTAGGTATACCATAATTTCCCTCTGAAATCATTGGTATTATTCATGTACAATTGCTTGCCTTGTCTATAAACTTTGCTTTACAAACTTTCAGTGAAAGGTGTCATAACATAATTCTGTAACTCCATTAGCAGTGATTGACTACATAAATAAAGATATATCAAATTGAACGCTTAGCGCGTATAACTAAGGGGGATTTTAGCCTGATGCTGTGCTATTCACTGCTCAGATACCAACAATACTCATCACCTACGGTTACGTATAGAGAAATAGCCATGACGAAAATAAGGTTTTCCTTTTCTTTGGCAGATAGACACACAACCCCTTTGAACACACTATAATTGACAAGGAGGGACATGAAAAGTTCATTACTACTACTAAACAGTGATGCCTTCTAATCATGTGGCACAAGATACCTCTATAGCAACATAAAACCTGTCTACAATTCCGTTATTGGGTCAAACAATAACAACTTGAATTTGAAAGAGACGAGCGAGACGCCATACACCTGGCCTAGAGTTAATTTATTCAGTTGCCATTCCTGCTCCGGTTGTGTTATGTAAATTATTTTCCGACCTGTCTTGTGCAGTGTAACAGGAACAAACGTAGAGAAAAGGAAAGAGAAAACGAAAGGTGGCAAGCGGGGCACTGTATACCAAGGGCAATTTACAACATTACGTATGATAAATGAAGCAAATCCAACCTCCAGCCTCCGACAAAAAAAAAGGGGGAACTTGAGTGACTGTGTGTCGTGGGGTAATGACATCGGAATGAAGCTGAACTGCCAAAAGAAAAACAAAGAAAGAGAGAGAAAAAAAATAATAGCGTCCTGCGGGTCTCAAACATCTCGTCCTAAGGTGGTGTGTAATGACCATGCAGCGCGCCAAGTGACTATAAAGCCACACGGCTGTCCCGAAGATTGGATGTGAAATTTATATCTTTATACCATATACAACATGAAAAAGTTCATTACTACCACTAAACAGTGATGCCTTCCACTCATGTGGCACAAGATACCTCTATAGTAACATAAAACCTGTCTACAACTCTGTTATTAGGTCAAACAATAACAATCTGGAATTTCAAAGAGATGAGCGAGACGCCATACACCTGGACTAGAGTTAATCAATTCAGCTCCCATTCCTGCAAGTTATTTAAACGTACATGTTCCTACCTATCCTGTTACAGTATAACAATAACCAATGAAGAGAAAAGGAAAGAGCAAACGAAAGGTGGCAAGCGGGACACTGTAACAAGGGGCAATTTACAACATTAAGTGTGACAAAATTAATGAAGCAAACCCAATCTCCAAACTCCAATACAAAACAAGGGAAATAGAGCAGCCGTGTTCACGGGTTACGTACACTTGATAAAATAATATGATAAATGACATCGGAGTAAAGCTGAACTGCCGAAAAAAAAAAAGAAAAAGAAAGAACGGGAAAAGTCCTGCGGGAGTCGAACTTCTCTCCTTCCGGTATGGCGTTATGAACACCCAGCGCGCTAAGCGATTACGCCATACGGCTGTCCTGAAGATCGAATGAGAAACTTAAATGTATAATAACACTGTCGTTATAGCGTTGACTTGTGATGGCGCTATTCAACTTCCCACAAGTGGCCGCGTGGATTCGACCAATATCCAGTTGCAAAGAACAATCGGGAATTGTTCCGTACAGATTGCATTCTCATTTTCAGTTTTTAACTACAAAATTGTCGACCTAATGAGGAGATTTGAAAATATAAAATACATGATGACTGCAGCTTATTGTCTGAGCTACAACATACTTAAGTTTCAGAGGAAATGGAGCAAAATCAGCTGAGATAAAGGTGCTTAAACGTTGTCAAGTCAATGCATGGTTTAAAAAAAAATCACCTCCCATAGACAATACACGTAAACTTGTCCGATTTTGTGTCTTTACTTTTAATCACAATTTAAAGTATGATGACGTCATCAAATTTTAAAACCATGACATGGACTTGAAAGGTAAATGTTCAAAGCAAAACATATCTGAATTTGGGGTAATATTAAGCTTAAACAATAGAGATACGAGCAAATGAATGTCAGAAACAGTACCTCAAAAAAATTAATTCCACTTTTTTGATTTCAGATGATGATATGATGACGTCATGAGTTTTCCTGGCAATATCGGTACTTGAAACGTTATTTCCAATTCATATGCTTTTGTAATATGCAAGAGAAATATAGGGTCAATGGACGATTTAAAGAGCTATGGCGAAATAAACAAAGACATGTTTTTTCACTATATTTGCAGAAAGACGCGCGCGCGGAATTTCAACTTTGACGCCAGTGCATTCCTTTGTTATAGGTCAAAATCGATCGGAAATCAATGAATATTGTTACTCAAAGTATCAGAAATCCAAATCGGTCAAAAAAATTGCATTTTCATGTTAGTTACGCCCTCTGCGCGCGAAATTGCGCGGACGGACGCGCACGCGAGAAAATGTTTGAAACGCTTAAAATTGTCTGAAACTTCGAGATTTCCCATTGGGAAGTCGTTTTGAGCCTTTTAAAATTTTGACGCGCGCAAACGCGCGCGTAATGATGACCTGGGTAACTAGCGTTAAAATGTAAGATAGAGCGTGACCTGAACTTTATGTCCACCGAAAATGATACAGAAATGATATCTAGTTATGAAGTTATGATCGATCATGTGACAAGGTCCGAAAATCACAAAATGGCGCCTAGATGACGTCATAGATATGTTACTGTCATGAAAACCTTATTGTGGCTAGATATTGTTATGAGACATGTTGACTGAAAATGTCATGTTATTCCGTAATGTCATTGTTGAGATATTGACGACACAAAATGTGGCAGAAAGAAAGAAGAATAAAAAACGAGATATGAAACTCGTCACGCTGACGAGTTAGGTGATACGCTTGGGGTCATCAGGTGTCGGTCATCTGTGATCGACAAAGAAAAGAATGTGATATAGGCACCTTGAAGTTATATTGAGCGTGCATGCAAAACCGTTTCTCTAACCACTCGGCCACGGGACATCCCCGGAAATGGTAAGGCAAAAAAGAAATGTATGGATATTACAGGGGGAAAAAGTCAATGCCCACTCAACAATCGTGGCCGCGTGAACATGTATTGCATTGCTAGACGGAAATGCGGCCTTGTAACGACTGATGTCGCTATGCCATTTCTGGCAACTTGGGAAAAATACGCGCCGTAGACATAAAGCCTATAATCGGCTGGTTTTGATACCTTGCCTTTAATCACAATTTTCAGTGTGATGACGTCATCAAAGTACAAAACAATGACATGGTCTTGAAAGACAAATGTTCAAAGTACAACACCTCCGTCGTCGTCATTACATACTATGATCGGTTAGACAAAGTGAGCCTGCAAAATTTTGCAGCAGTCGAAGCAATGTGGTCTCCAACACACAAAAAAGAGGGATATGGTGTGTGTCTGTGTGTCTGTGTGTGTGTATAGGTGCGTTTATATACGAACGTGATTTCTACATGGACGAATATGTAATACAAAATTGAAGAAAAAAAGTAAAATAGCTAAGTATTTTGTTTCGTGATCTTGTGGGGTTCGAACCCGCAACCTCACGTCTCTGAGACGTCGCCTTTAACCACTCGGCCATACGTCTCGGCGAGAAAATATGAGGAACGTAAACTTATGTATGTGAAAGCTGAATCGGGAATCGTTTTGTCCACATTCCATTCTCATTTTCAGTTTTAAACTGCAAAATTGTCAACCTGATGATGAGATTTCAAAAAATAAAATGCATGATTACTGAAGCTTATTGTCTCAGCTACAACATACTTAAGTTTCAGAGGAAATGAAGCAAAATCAGCTGAGATAAAGGTGCTTAAACGTTGTCAAGTCAATGCATGGTTTTAAAAAAAATCACCTCCCATAGACATAACACGTAAACTTGTCCGATTTTGCATCTTTACCTTTAATCACAATTTAAGGTATGATGACGTCATCAAATTTCAAAACCATGACTTGGACTTAAAAGGCAAATGTTCAAAGTACAACATATCTGAATTTGGGATAATATTGAGCTTAAACAACAGAGATACGAGCAAATGAATGTCAGAAACAGTACCTCAAAAAAATTAATTCCACTTTTTTGATTTCAGATGATGATATGATGACGTCATAATGTATTTAGGGAAATATTGATACTTGAAACGTTATTTTCAATTCATATGCTTTTGTAATATGCAATAAAAACATAGGGTCACCTGACGTTTTAAAGAGCTATGGCGAAATAAACAAAGACATGTTTTTCGCTATATTTCCACATAGACGCGAACACGAAATTTCAACTTTGACGCCAGCGCATTCCTTTGTTATAGGTCGAAATTGATCGGAAATCAATGGATATTGTTACTTAATGTATCAGGAATCCAAATCTGTCAAAAAATGTGCATTTTCATGTTGCTTACGCGCACTGCGCGCGGAAATGCGCGGACGGACGCGAACGCGCGGAACGCTTAAAACTGTCTGAAACTTCGAGATTTCCCATTGGGAAGTCGTTTTAAGCATTTAAAAACTTTGACGCGCGCTAATGCGCGCGTAATGATGTCCTAGGTAATTGGCATTAAAAAGTAAGATAGAGCGTGACCTGAACTTTATGTCCAACGAAAATGATACAGAAATGACCTTTAGTTATGAAGTTATGATCGATCATGTAACATGGTCCGAAAATCACAAAATGGCGCCTAGATGACGTCATAGATATGTTACTGTCATGAAAACCTTATTGTGGCTAGATATTGTCATGAGACATGTTGACTGAAAATGTCATGTTATTCCGTCATGTCAATGTTGAGATATTCACGACACAAAATGTGGCAGAAAGAAAGAAGAACGAGACATGAAAACTCGTCACATTGAGGACGAGTTAGGTGATACGCTTGTGGTCATCAGATGACAGTCATCTGTGATCGACAAAGAAAAGAATGTGATATAGGCACCTTGAAGTTATATTGAGCGTACATGCGAAACCGTTTCTGTAACCACTCGGCCACGGGTCATCCACGGAAATGGTAAGACAAAAAAAAAAAAATGTATAGATATAACAGGGGGAAAGTCAATGCCCACTCAACCAACGTGGCCGTGTGAACATCTATTGCATTGCTAGACGGAAAAGCGGCCTTGTAACGACTGAGGTCGCTATGCCATTTCTGGCAACTTGGGAAAAATACGTCCCGCAGACATAAAACCTATAATCGGCTGGTTTTGATACCTTGCCTTTAATCACAATTTTCAGTGTAATGACGTCATCAAATTACAAAACAATGACATCGTCTTGAAAGACAATTGTTCAAAGTACAACACCTCAGTCGTCGTCATTACATACTATGATCGGTTTGACAAAGTCAACCTGCAAAATTGTGCTGCAGTCGAAGCAATGTGGTCTCCAACACACAAAAAAGAGGGATATGGCGTGTGTGTGTGTGTCTGTGTGTGTATAGGTGCGTTTATATACGTACATGATTTCTACATGGACGAATATGTAATACAAAATTGAAGAAAAAAAAGTAAAATAGCTAAGTATTTTGTTTCGTGATCTTGTGGGGTTCCAACCCGCAACCTTACGTCTCTGAGACGTCGCCTTTAGCCACTCGGGCATACGTCTCGACGAGAAAATATGGGGAACGTAAACTTATGTATGTGAAAGATACATGAGGAATCGTTTTGTCCACATTCCATTTTCATTTTCAGTTTTAAACTGCAAAATTGTCAATCTGATGAGGAGATTTCAAAGAATAAAATGCATGATTACTGCAGCTTATTGTCTCAGCTACAACATACTAAAGTTTCAGAGGAAATGAAGCAAAATCAGCTGAGATAGAGGTGCTTAAACGTTGTCAAGTCAATGCATGGTTTTAAAAAGAATCACCTCCCATAGACATAACACGTAAACTTGTCCGATTTTGTGTCTTTACTTTTATCACAATTTAAAGTATGATGACGTCATCAAACTAGAAAACATTGATATGGATTTGAAAGACAGTTGTTTAATGTATAATATATTAATCGTACGTTGTCAGTTTGCTATTGACATGACGATCAATCACACGAGTATGAGGCAGCTATTAGTACCTGTATGAAATTATTATAGGCATGGTTATCAAATTCCCTTAAAATTTCCTTATTATTGCTTTATTTTTACACACAGTTAAGCTATCTCTTTAAACTCGTCACAGTTTAATGAGAATCATGAACATCATACATTAGTACCATATTCAGTTCCATAGCTGATCGCGTTTGCTAATTAATCAAGATTTATTGTCTAGAATGTGCCATATGGCCAACCTGTATACACACGTGGACACACAAACACAATGCTAAATGTATGTATCAAACCTCTGTAACACAACTTTGAACTAACTGTAGAAAGTATCGCTGCACTTATCATACATACTTTTTATCATTATCTGAAACTCCACAAAAACCACTAATTGACAAATAATCATCAATACAGAAGACTGACTTAAAGGAACAATTCAAATACCTTTTTTTACAATGTATAGCTTCTTACATGTATAAAATCAGCACAAAGTAACCACGACTACATTGTGTTACTGAATTGATATGAACAAATTTCATTTTGTTACAATATACCACGATCAGCTTAAAAAGCCCAGCCTGCAATATTTTGCAGCAGTGGAAGCAATGCAGTCTCCAACGATAAACAAAGGGATACTGTGTGAGTGTGTGCGTATAGGTGTGTTTACATGCGAACGTGACTTCTACATGGACGAAGGTGTAGTACTCCATTGAAGAAAAAAAGTAAAAAAAAATTATTATTTTCTTTCGTGCTCTTGTGAGGTTCGAACCCGTACGTGTGCAACCTCACGTTTCTGTGACGACACCTCTAACCACTCGGCCATACGTCTCGACGAGAAAATTAGAGGAACGTAAACTTATGTACGTGAAAGATGAATCAGGAATCGTTTCGTCCGCATTCCATTCTCATTTTCATTTTTAAATTGCAAAATTGTCAACCTGATGAGGAGATTTCAAAGAATAAAATGCATGATTACTGCAGCTTATTGTCACAGCTACAACATACTTAATTTTCAGAGGAAATGAAGCAAAATCATCTGAGATAAAGGTGCTTAAACGTTGTCAAGTCAATGTATGGTTTTTAAAAAAATCACCTCCCATAGACATAACACGTAAACTTGTCCGATTTTGCGTCTTTACCTTTAATCACAATTTAAAGTATGATGACGTCATCAAATTTCAAAACCATGACATGGACTTGAAAGGCAAATGTTCAAAGTAAAACATATCTGAATTTGGGGTGATATTAAGCTTAAACAATAGAGATACGAGTAAATGAATGTCAGAAAGAGTACCTCAAAAAAATTAATTCCACTTTTTTGATTTCAGATGATGATATGATGACGTCATGAGTTTTCCTGGCAATATTGGTACTTGAAACGTTATTTCCAATTCATATGCTTTTGTAATATGCAATAGAAATATAGGGTCAATGGACGATTTAAAGAGCTATGGCGACATAAACAAAAACATGTTTTTTCACTATATTTGCAGAAAGACGCGCGCGCGGAATTTCAACTTTGACGCCAGTGCATTCCTTTGTTATAGGTCAAAATCGATCGGAAATCAATGGATATTGTTACTCAAAGTATCAGAAATCCAAATCAGTCAAAAAAATTGCATTTTCATGTTGGTTACGCCCTCTGCGCGCGAAATTGCGCGGACGGACGCGCACGCGAGAAAATGTTTGAAACGCTTAGAATTGTCTGAAACTTCGAGATTTCCCATTGGGAAGTCGTTTTGAGCCTTTTAAAATTTTGACGCGCGCAAACGCGCGCGTAATGATGACCTTGGTAACTAGCGTTAAAACGTAAGATAGAGCCTGACCTGAACTTTATGTCCACCGAAAATGATACAGAAATGATATCTAGTTATGAAGTTATGATCGATCATGTGACAAGGTCCGAAAATCACAAAATGGCGCCTAGATGACGTCATAGATATGTTACTGTCATGAAAACCTTATTGTGGCTAGATATTGTTATGAGACATGTTGACTGAAAATGTCATGTTATTCCGTAATGTCATTGTTGAGATATTGACGACACAAAATGTGGCAGAAAGAAAGAAGAATAAAAAACGAGATATGAAACTCGTCACGCTGACGAGTTAGGTGATACGCTTGGGGTCATCAGGTGTCGGTCATCTGTGATCGACAAAGAAAAGAATGTGATATAGGCACCTTGAAGTTATATTGAACGTGCATGCAAAACCGTTTCTCTAACCAATCGGCCACGGGACATCCCCGGAAATGGTAAGGCAAAAAAGAAATGTATGGATATTACAGGGGGAAAAAGTCAATGCCCACTCAACAATCGTGGCCGCGTGAACATGTATTGCATTGCTAGACGGAAATGCGGCCTTGTAACGACTGATGTCGCTATGCCATTTCTGGCAACTTGGGAAAAATACGCGCCGTAGACATAAAGCCTATAATCGGCTGGTTTTGATACCTTGCCTTTAATCACAATTTTCAGTGTGATGACGTCATCAAAGTACAAAACAATGACATGGTCTTGAAAGACAAATGTTCAAAGTACAACACCTCAGTCGTCGTCATTACATACTATGATCGGTTTGACAAAGTCAACCTGCAAAATGTTGCTGCAGTCGAAGCAATGTGGTCTCCAATACACAAAAAAGAGGGATATGGCGTGTGTCTGTGTGTCTGTGTGTGTGTATAGGTGCGTTTATATACGAACGTGATTTCTACATGGACGAATATGTAATACAAAATTGAAGAAAAAAAGTAAAATAGCTAAGTATTTTGTTTCGTGATCTTGTGGGGTTCGAACCCGCAACCTCACGTCTCTGAGACGTCGCCTTTAACCACTCGGCCATACGTCTCGGCGAGAAAATAGGAACGTAAACTTATGTATGTGAAAGCTGAATCGGGAATCGTTTTGTCCACATTCCATTCTCATTTTCAGTTTTAAACTGCAAAATTGTCAACCTGATGATGAGATTTCAAAGAATAAAATGCATGATTACTGAAGCTTATTGTCTCAGCTACAACATACTTAAGTTTCAGAGGAAATGAAGCAAAATCAGCTGAGATAAAGGTGCTTAAACGTTGTCAAGTCAATGCATGGTTTAAAAAAAAATCACCTCCCATAGACATAACACGTAAACTTGTCCGATTTTGCATCTTTACCTTTAATCACAATTTAAGGTATGATGACGTCATCAAATTTCAAAACCATGACTTGGACTTAAAAGGCAAATGTTCAAAGTACAACATATCTGAATTTGGGATAATATTGAGCTTAAACAACAGAGATACGAGCAAATGAATGTCAGAAACAGTACCTCAAAAAAATTAATTCCACTTTTTTGATTTCAGATGATGATATGATGACGTCATAATGAATTTAGGGAAATATTGATACTTGAAACGTTATTTTCAATTCATATGCTTTTGTAATATGCAATAAAAACATAGGGTCACCTGACGTTTTAAAGAGCTATGGCGAAATAAACAAAGACATGTTTTTCGCTATATTTCCACATAGACGCGAACACGAAATTTCAACTTTGACGCCAGCGCATTCCTTTGTTATACGTCGAAATTGATCGGAAATCAATGGATATTGTTACTTAATGTATCAGGAATCCAAATCTGTCAAAAAATGTGCATTTTCATGTTGCTTACGCGCACTGCGCGCGGAAATGCGCGGACGGACGCGAACGCGCGGAACGCTTAAAACTGTCTGAAACTTCGAGATTTCCCATTGGGAAGTCGTTTTAAGCATTTAAAAACTTGGACGCGCGCTAATGCGCGCGTAATGATGTCCTGGGTAATTAGCATTAAAAAGTAAGATAGAGCGTGACCTGAACTTTATGTCCAACGAAAATGATACAGAAATGACCTTTAGTTATGAAGTTATGATCGATCATGTAACATGGTCCGAAAATCACAAAATGGCGCCTAGATGACGTCATAGATATGTTACTGTCATGAAAACCTTATTGTGGCTAGATATTGTCATGAGACATGTTGACTGAAAATGTCATGTTATTCCGTCATGTCAATGTTGAGATATTCACGACACAAAATGTGGCAGAAAGAAAGAAGAACGAGACATGAAAACTCGTCACATTGAGGACGAGTTAGGTGATACGCTTGTGGTCATCAGATGACAGTCATCTGTGATCGACAAAGAAAAGAATGTGATATAGGCACCTTGAAGTTATATTGAGCGTGCATGCGAAACCGTTTCTGTAACCACTCGGCCACGGGTCATCCACGGAAATGGTAAGACAGAAAAACAACAACAATGTATAGATATAACGGGGGGAAAGTCAATGCCCACTCAACTAACGCGGCCGTGTGAACATCTATTGCATTGCTAGACGGAAAAGCGGCCTTGTAACGACTGAGGTCGCTATACCATTTCTGGCAACTTGGGAAAAATACGTCCCGCAGACATAAAACCTATAATCGGCTGGTTTTGATACCTTGCCTTTAATCACAATTTTCAGTGTAATGACGTCATCAAATTACAAAACAATGACATGGTCTTGAAAGAAAATTGTTCAAAGTACAACACCTCAGTCGTCGTCATTACATACTATGATCGGTTTGACAAAGTCAACCTGCAAAATTTTGCTGCAGTCGAAGCAATGTGGTCTCCAACACACAAAAAAGAGGGATATGGCGTGTGTGTGTGTCTGTGTGTGTGTATAGGTGCGTTTATATACGAACGTGATTTCTACATGGACGAATATGTAATACAAAATTGAAGAAAAAAAAACAGTAAAGTAGCTAAGTATTTTGTTTCGTGATCTTGTGAGGTTCGAACCCGCAACCTCACGTCTCTGAGACGTCGCCTTTAACCACTCGGCGACACGTCTCGACGGGAAAATATGGGGAACGTTATGGACTTGAAAGACAGTTGTTCAATATATAACACATTCATCATACGTTGTCAGTTTGCTATTGACATGACGATCTATCACATGAATATGAGGGAGGCATTAGTACCTGTATGAAATTATTATAGGCATGGTTATCAAATTGCCCTAAAATATCCTTATAATTGCCTTATTTTTACACACAGTTACGCTATCCCTTTAAACTCGTCACAGTTTAATTAGAATCATTAACATCATACATTAGTACCATATTCAGTTCCATAGCTGATCACGTTTGCTAATCAATTAAGAGTAATTGTCTAGAATGTGTCATATGGCCAACCTGTATACACACGTATATACACACACACAATGCTAAATGTATGTATCAAACATCTGTAACACAGCTTTGAACTAACTATAGGAATTATCGCTGCACTTATCATCCATACTTTTTATCACTATCTGAAACTCCACAAAAACCACTAATTGACAAATAATCATCAATACAGAAGACTGAATACCTTTTTTACAATGTATAGCTTGTTACATGTATAAATCAGCACAAAGTAACCACGACTACATTGTGTTACTGAATTGATATGAACAAATTTCATTTTGTTACAGTATACTGTATCAGTTTGAAAAGCCCAACCTGCAAAACTATAATTTTGCAGCAGACGAAGTAATGCAGTCTCCAACGCAAAACAAAGGTATACTGTGTGAGTGTGTGCGTATAGGTGTGTTTACATGCAAACGTGATTTCTACATGGACGAAGGTGTAGTACTCCATTGAAGAAAAAAAGTTAAAAAAAAATTATTATTTTCTTTCGTGCTCTTGTGAGGATCGAACCCGTACGTGTGCAACCTCACGTTTCTAAGACGACGCCTCTAACCACTCGGCCATACGTCTCGACGAGAAAATTAGAGGAACGTAAGCTTATGTACGTGAAAGATGAATCACGAATCGTTTGGTCCGCATTCCATTCTCATTTTCAGTTTTAAATTGCAAAATTGTCAACCTCATGAGGAGATTTCAAAGAATAAAATGCATGATTACTGCAGCTTATTGTCACATCTACAACATAAATAAGTTTCAGAGGAAATGAAGCAAAATCAGCTGAGATAAAGGTGCTTAAACGTTGTCAAGTCAATGCATGGTTTCTAAAAAAATCACCTCCCATAGACAATACACGTAAACTTGTCCGATTTTGCGTCTTTACCTTTAAACACAATTTAAAGCATGATGACGTCATCAAATTTCAAAACCATGACATGGACTTGAAAGGCAAATGTTCAAAGTACAACATATCTGAATTTGGGATAATATTGAGCTTAAACAACAGAGATACGAGCAAATGAATGTCAGAAACAGTACCTCAAAAAAATTAATTCCACTTTTTTGATTTCAGATGACGATATGATGACGTCATAATGTAATTATGGAAATAATGATACTTGAAACGTCAAGTCCAATTTATATGCTTTTGTAATATGCAATAAAAACATAGGGTCACCTGACGTTTTAAAGAGCTATGGCGAAATAAACAAAGACATGTTTTTTCACTATATTTGCACATAGACGCGCAGGCGAAATTTGAACTTTGACGCAAGTGCATTGCTTTGTTATTTGTAGGAATCGATTAGAAATCAATGGATATTGTTGCTCAAAGTATCAGGAATCCAAATCTGTCAAAAAAAGTGTATTTTCATGTTGCTGACGCGCTGTGCGCGCGAAAATGCGCGGACGGACGCGCACGCGCAAAATTGTTTGAAACGCATAAAATTGTCTGAAACTTCGAGATTTCCCATTGGAAAGTTGTTTTGAGCCTTTTAAAATTTTGACGCGCGCTTACGCGCACTTAATGATGTCCTAGGTAATTAGCATCAAAAGAAGTAAGATAGAACGTGACCTGAACTTTATGTCCACAAAAAATGATACAGAAATGACCTTTAGTTATGAAGTTATGATCGATCATGTAACATGGTCCAAAAATCACAAAATGGCGCCTAGACGACGTCATAGATATGTTACTGTCATGAAAACCTTATTGTGGCTAGATATTGTCATGAGACATGTTCCCTGAAAATGTCATGTTATTCCGTAATGTCATTCTTGAGATATTGATGACACAAAATTGTCCAGAAAGAAAGAAGAACGAGATATGAAACTCGTCACGCTGACGAGTTAGGTGATACGCTTGGGGTCATCAGGTGTCGGTCATCTGTGATCGACAAAGAAAAGAATGTGATATAGGCACCTTGAAGTTATATTTAGCGTGCATGCAAAACCGTTTCTCTAACCACTCGGCCACGGGACATCCCCGGAAATGGTAAGGCAAAAAAGAAATGTATAGATATTACAGGGGGAAAAAGTCAATGCCCACTCAACAATCATGGCCGCGTGAACATGTATTGCATTGCTAGATGGAAATGTGGCCTTGTAACGACTGATGTCGCTATGCCATTTCTGGCAACTTGGGAAAAATACGCGCCGTAGACATAAAGCCTATAATCGGCTGGTTTTGATACCTTGCCTTTAATCACAATTTTCAGTGTGATGACGTCATCAAAGTACAAAACAATGACATGGTCTTGAAAGACAATTGTTCAAAGTACAACACCTCCGTCGTCGTCATTACATACTATGATCGGTTTGACAAAGTCAGCCTGCAAAATTTTGCAGCAGTCGAAGCAATGTGGTCTCCAACACAAAAAAGAGGGATATGGTGTGTGTCTGTGTGTCTGTGTGTGTGTATAGGTGCGTTTATATACGAACGTGATTTCTACATGGACGAATATGTAATACAAAATTGAAGAAAAAAAGTAAAATAGCTAAGTATTTTGTTTCGTGATCTTGTGGGGTTCGAACCCGCAACCTCACATCTCTGAGACGTCGCCCTTAACCACTCGGCCATACGTCTCGGCGAGAAAATATGAGGAACGTAAACTTATGTATGTGAAAGCTGAATCGGGAATCGTTTTGTCCACATTCCATTCTCATTTTCAGTTTTAAACTGCAAAATTGTCAACCTGATGATGAGATTTCAAAAAATAAAATGCATGATTACTGAAGCTTATTGTCTCAGCTACAACATACTTAAGTTTCAGAGGAAATGAAGCAAAATCAGCTGAGATAAAGGTGCTTAAACGTTGTCAAGTCAATGCATGGTTTTAAAAAAAATCACCTCCCATAGACATAACACGTAAACTTGTCCGATTTTGCATCTTTACCTTTAATCACAATTTAAGGTATGATGACGTCATCAAATTTCAAAACCATGACATGGAATTAAAAGGCAAATGTTCAAAGTACACCATATCTGAATTTGGGATAATATTGAGCTTAAACAACAGAGATACGAGCAAATGAATGTCAGAAACAGTACCTCAAAAAAATTAATTCCACTTTTTTGATTTCAGATGATGATATGATGACGTCATAATGTAATTATGGAAATATTAATACTTGAAACGTTATTTCCAATTCATATGTTTTTGTAATATGCAATAAAAACATAGGGTAACCAGACGTTTTAAAGAGCTATGGCGAAATAAACAAAGACATGTTTTTCGCTATATTTGCACAAAGACGCGCACACGAAATTTCAACTTTGACGCCAACGCATTCCTTTGTTATAGGTCAAAATTGATCGGAAATCAATGGATATTGTTACTTAATGTATCAGGAATCCAAATCTGTCAAAAAATGTGCATTTTCAGTTTGCTTACGCGCACTACGCGCGAAAATGTGCGGACGGACGCGAACGCGCGAAACGCTTAAAATTGTCTGAAACTTCGAGATTTCCCATTGGTAAGTTGTTTTGAGCCTTTTAAAAGTTTGACGCGCGCGTACGCGCGCGTAATAATGTCTTAGGTAATTAGCATTAAAATGTATGATAGAGCGTGACCTGAACTTAATGTCCGCCGAAAATGATACAGACATGACCTTTAGATATGAAGTTATGATCGATCATGTAACATGGTCCGAAAATCACAAAATGGCGCCTAGATGACGTCATAGATATGTTACTGTCATGAAAACCTTATTGTGGCTAGATTTTGTCATGAGACATGTTCCCTGAAAATGTCATGTTATTCCGTAATGTCATTCTTGAGATATTGATGACACAAAATTGTCCAGAAAGAAAGAAGAACGAGACATGAAAACTCGTCACATTGAGGACGAGTTAGGTGATACGCTTGTGGTCATCAGATGACAGTCATCTGTGATCGACAAAGAAAAGAATGTGATATAGGCACCTTGAAGTTATATTGAGCGTGCATGCGAAACCGTTTCTGTAACCACTCGGCCACGGGTCATCCACGGAAATGGTAAGACAGAAAAACAACAACAATGTATAGATATAACGGGGGGAAAGTCAATGCCCACTCAACTAACGCGGCCGTGTGAACATCTATTGCATTGCTAGACGGAAAAGCGGCCTTGTAACGACTGAGGTCGCTATACCATTTCTGGCAACTTGGGAAAAATACGTCCCGCAGACATAAAACCTATAATCGGCTGGTTTTGATACCTTGCCTTTAATCACAATTTTCAGTGTAATGACGTCATCAAATTACAAAACAATGACATGGTCTTGAAAGAAAATTGTTCAAAGTACAACACCTCAGTCGTCGTCATTACATACTATGATCGGTTTGACAAAGTCAACCTGCAAAATTTTGCTGCAGTCGAAGCAATGTGGTCTCCAACACACAAAAAAGAGGGATATGGCGTGTGTGTGTGTCTGTGTGTGTGTGTATAGGTGCGTTTATATACGAACGTGATTTCTACATGGACGAATATGTAATACAAAATTGAAGAAAAAAAAAACAGTAAAGTAGCTAAGTATTTTGTTTCGTGATCTTGTGAGGTTCGAACCCGCAACCTCACGTCTCTGAGACGTCGCCTTTAACCACTCGGCGACACGTCTCGACGGGAAAATATGGGGAACGTTATGGACTTGAAAGACAGTTGTTCAATATATAACACATTCATCATACGTTGTCAGTTTGCTATTGACATGACGATCTATCACATGAATATGAGGGAGGCATTAGTACCTGTATGAAATTATTATAGGCATGGTTATCAAATTGCCCTAAAATATCCTTATAATTGCCTTATTTTTACACACAGTTACGCTATCCCTTTAAACTCGTCACAGTTTAATTAGAATCATTAACATCATACATTAGTACCATATTCAGTTCCATAGCTGATCACGTTTGCTAATCAATTAAGAGTAATTGTCTAGAATGTGTCATATGGCCAACCTGTATACACACGTATATACACACACACAATGCTAAATGTATGTATCAAACATCTGTAACACAGCTTTGAACTAACTATAGGAATTATCGCTGCACTTATCATCCATACTTTTTATCACTATCTGAAACTCCACAAAAACCACTAATTGACAAATAATCATCAATACAGAAGACTGAATACCTTTTTTACAATGTATAGCTTGTTACATGTATAAATCAGCACAAAGTAACCACGACTACATTGTGTTACTGAATTGATATGAACAAATTTCATTTTGTTACAGTATACTGTATCAGTTTGAAAAGCCCAACCTGCAAAACTATAATTTTGCAGCAGACGAAGTAATGCAGTCTCCAACGCAAAACAAAGGTATACTGTGTGAGTGTGTGCGTATAGGTGTGTTTACATGCAAACGTGATTTCTACATGGACGAAGGTGTAGTACTCCATTGAAGAAAAAAAGTTAAAAAAAAATTATTATTTTCTTTCGTGCTCTTGTGAGGATCGAACCCGTACGTGTGCAACCTCACGTTTCTAAGACGACGCCTCTAACCACTCGGCCATACGTCTCGACGAGAAAATTAGAGGAACGTAAGCTTATGTACGTGAAAGATGAATCACGAATCGTTTGGTCCGCATTCCATTCTCATTTTCAGTTTTAAATTGCAAAATTGTCAACCTCATGAGGAGATTTCAAAGAATAAAATGCATGATTACTGCAGCTTATTGTCACATCTACAACATAAATAAGTTTCAGAGGAAATGAAGCAAAATCAGCTGAGATAAAGGTGCTTAAACGTTGTCAAGTCAATGCATGGTTTCTAAAAAAATCACCTCCCATAGACAATACACGTAAACTTGTCCGATTTTGCGTCTTTACCTTTAAACACAATTTAAAGCATGATGACGTCATCAAATTTCAAAACCATGACATGGACTTGAAAGGCAAATGTTCAAAGTACAACATATCTGAATTTGGGATAATATTGAGCTTAAACAACAGAGATACGAGCAAATGAATGTCAGAAACAGTACCTCAAAAAAATTAATTCCACTTTTTTGATTTCAGATGACGATATGATGACGTCATAATGTAATTATGGAAATAATGATACTTGAAACGTCAAGTCCAATTTATATGCTTTTGTAATATGCAATAAAAACATAGGGTCACCTGACGTTTTAAAGAGCTATGGCGAAATAAACAAAGACATGTTTTTTCACTATATTTGCACATAGACGCGCAGGCGAAATTTGAACTTTGACGCAAGTGCATTGCTTTGTTATTTGTAGGAATCGATTAGAAATCAATGGATATTGTTGCTCAAAGTATCAGGAATCCAAATCTGTCAAAAAAAGTGTATTTTCATGTTGCTGACGCGCTGTGCGCGCGAAAATGCGCGGACGGACGCGCACGCGCAAAATTGTTTGAAACGCATAAAATTGTCTGAAACTTCGAGATTTCCCATTGGAAAGTTGTTTTGAGCCTTTTAAAATTTTGACGCGCGCTTACGCGCACTTAATGATGTCCTAGGTAATTAGCATCAAAAGAAGTAAGATAGAACGTGACCTGAACTTTATGTCCACAAAAAATGATACAGAAATGACCTTTAGTTATGAAGTTATGATCGATCATGTAACATGGTCCAAAAATCACAAAATGGCGCCTAGACGACGTCATAGATATGTTACTGTCATGAAAACCTTATTGTGGCTAGATATTGTCATGAGACATGTTCCCTGAAAATGTCATGTTATTCCGTAATGTCATTCTTGAGATATTGATGACACAAAATTGTCCAGAAAGAAAGAAGAACGAGATATGAAACTCGTCACGCTGACGAGTTAGGTGATACGCTTGGGGTCATCAGGTGTCGGTCATCTGTGATCGACAAAGAAAAGAATGTGATATAGGCACCTTGAAGTTATATTTAGCGTGCATGCAAAACCGTTTCTCTAACCACTCGGCCACGGGACATCCCCGGAAATGGTAAGGCAAAAAAGAAATGTATAGATATTACAGGGGGAAAAAGTCAATGCCCACTCAACAATCATGGCCGCGTGAACATGTATTGCATTGCTAGATGGAAATGTGGCCTTGTAACGACTGATGTCGCTATGCCATTTCTGGCAACTTGGGAAAAATACGCGCCGTAGACATAAAGCCTATAATCGGCTGGTTTTGATACCTTGCCTTTAATCACAATTTTCAGTGTGATGACGTCATCAAAGTACAAAACAATGACATGGTCTTGAAAGACAATTGTTCAAAGTACAACACCTCCGTCGTCGTCATTACATACTATGATCGGTTTGACAAAGTCAGCCTGCAAAATTTTGCAGCAGTCGAAGCAATGTGGTCTCCAACACAAAAAAGAGGGATATGGTGTGTGTCTGTGTGTCTGTGTGTGTGTATAGGTGCGTTTATATACGAACGTGATTTCTACATGGACGAATATGTAATACAAAATTGAAGAAAAAAAGTAAAATAGCTAAGTATTTTGTTTCGTGATCTTGTGGGGTTCGAACCCGCAACCTCACATCTCTGAGACGTCGCCCTTAACCACTCGGCCATACGTCTCGGCGAGAAAATATGAGGAACGTAAACTTATGTATGTGAAAGCTGAATCGGGAATCGTTTTGTCCACATTCCATTCTCATTTTCAGTTTTAAACTGCAAAATTGTCAACCTGATGATGAGATTTCAAAAAATAAAATGCATGATTACTGAAGCTTATTGTCTCAGCTACAACATACTTAAGTTTCAGAGGAAATGAAGCAAAATCAGCTGAGATAAAGGTGCTTAAACGTTGTCAAGTCAATGCATGGTTTTAAAAAAAATCACCTCCCATAGACATAACACGTAAACTTGTCCGATTTTGCATCTTTACCTTTAATCACAATTTAAGGTATGATGACGTCATCAAATTTCAAAACCATGACATGGAATTAAAAGGCAAATGTTCAAAGTACACCATATCTGAATTTGGGATAATATTGAGCTTAAACAACAGAGATACGAGCAAATGAATGTCAGAAACAGTACCTCAAAAAAATTAATTCCACTTTTTTGATTTCAGATGATGATATGATGACGTCATAATGTAATTATGGAAATATTAATACTTGAAACGTTATTTCCAATTCATATGTTTTTGTAATATGCAATAAAAACATAGGGTAACCAGACGTTTTAAAGAGCTATGGCGAAATAAACAAAGACATGTTTTTCGCTATATTTGCACAAAGACGCGCACACGAAATTTCAACTTTGACGCCAACGCATTCCTTTGTTATAGGTCAAAATTGATCGGAAATCAATGGATATTGTTACTTAATGTATCAGGAATCCAAATCTGTCAAAAAATGTGCATTTTCAGTTTGCTTACGCGCACTACGCGCGAAAATGTGCGGACGGACGCGAACGCGCGAAACGCTTAAAATTGTCTGAAACTTCGAGATTTCCCATTGGTAAGTTGTTTTGAGCCTTTTAAAAGTTTGACGCGCGCGTACGCGCGCGTAATAATGTCTTAGGTAATTAGCATTAAAATGTATGATAGAGCGTGACCTGAACTTAATGTCCGCCGAAAATGATACAGACATGACCTTTAGATATGAAGTTATGATCGATCATGTAACATGGTCCGAAAATCACAAAATGGCGCCTAGATGACGTCATAGATATGTTACTGTCATGAAAACCTTATTGTGGCTAGATTTTGTCATGAGACATGTTCCCTGAAAATGTCATGTTATTCCGTAATGTCATTCTTGAGATATTGATGACACAAAATTGTCCAGAAAGAAAGAAGAACGAGACATGAAAACTCGTCACATTGAGGACGAGTTAGGTGATACGCTTGTGGTCATCAGATGACAGTCATCTGTGATCGACAAAGAAAAGAATGTGATATAGGCACCTTGAAGTTATATTGAGCGTGCATGCGAAACCGTTTCTGTAACCACTCGGCCACGGGTCATCCACGGAAATGGTAAGACAGAAAAACAACAACAATGTATAGATATAACGGGGGGAAAGTCAATGCCCACTCAACTAACGCGGCCGTGTGAACATCTATTGCATTGCTAGACGGAAAAGCGGCCTTGTAACGACTGAGGTCGCTATACCATTTCTGGCAACTTGGGAAAAATACGTCCCGCAGACATAAAACCTATAATCGGCTGGTTTTGATACCTTGCCTTTAATCACAATTTTCAGTGTAATGACGTCATCAAATTACAAAACAATGACATGGTCTTGAAAGAAAATTGTTCAAAGTACAACACCTCAGTCGTCGTCATTACATACTATGATCGGTTTGACAAAGTCAACCTGCAAAATTTTGCTGCAGTCGAAGCAATGTGGTCTCCAACACACAAAAAAGAGGGATATGGCGTGTGTGTGTGTCTGTGTGTGTGTGTATAGGTGCGTTTATATACGAACGTGATTTCTACATGGACGAATATGTAATACAAAATTGAAGAAAAAAAAAACAGTAAAGTAGCTAAGTATTTTGTTTCGTGATCTTGTGAGGTTCGAACCCGCAACCTCACGTCTCTGAGACGTCGCCTTTAACCACTCGGCGACACGTCTCGACGGGAAAATATGGGGAACGTTATGGACTTGAAAGACAGTTGTTCAATATATAACACATTCATCATACGTTGTCAGTTTGCTATTGACATGACGATCTATCACATGAATATGAGGGAGGCATTAGTACCTGTATGAAATTATTATAGGCATGGTTATCAAATTGCCCTAAAATATCCTTATAATTGCCTTATTTTTACACACAGTTACGCTATCCCTTTAAACTCGTCACAGTTTAATTAGAATCATTAACATCATACATTAGTACCATATTCAGTTCCATAGCTGATCACGTTTGCTAATCAATTAAGAGTAATTGTCTAGAATGTGTCATATGGCCAACCTGTATACACACGTATATACACACACACAATGCTAAATGTATGTATCAAACATCTGTAACACAGCTTTGAACTAACTATAGGAATTATCGCTGCACTTATCATCCATACTTTTTATCACTATCTGAAACTCCACAAAAACCACTAATTGACAAATAATCATCAATACAGAAGACTGAATACCTTTTTTACAATGTATAGCTTGTTACATGTATAAATCAGCACAAAGTAACCACGACTACATTGTGTTACTGAATTGATATGAACAAATTTCATTTTGTTACAGTATACTGTATCAGTTTGAAAAGCCCAACCTGCAAAACTATAATTTTGCAGCAGACGAAGTAATGCAGTCTCCAACGCAAAACAAAGGTATACTGTGTGAGTGTGTGCGTATAGGTGTGTTTACATGCAAACGTGATTTCTACATGGACGAAGGTGTAGTACTCCATTGAAGAAAAAAAGTTAAAAAAAAATTATTATTTTCTTTCGTGCTCTTGTGAGGATCGAACCCGTACGTGTGCAACCTCACGTTTCTAAGACGACGCCTCTAACCACTCGGCCATACGTCTCGACGAGAAAATTAGAGGAACGTAAGCTTATGTACGTGAAAGATGAATCACGAATCGTTTGGTCCGCATTCCATTCTCATTTTCAGTTTTAAATTGCAAAATTGTCAACCTCATGAGGAGATTTCAAAGAATAAAATGCATGATTACTGCAGCTTATTGTCACATCTACAACATAAATAAGTTTCAGAGGAAATGAAGCAAAATCAGCTGAGATAAAGGTGCTTAAACGTTGTCAAGTCAATGCATGGTTTCTAAAAAAATCACCTCCCATAGACAATACACGTAAACTTGTCCGATTTTGCGTCTTTACCTTTAAACACAATTTAAAGCATGATGACGTCATCAAATTTCAAAACCATGACATGGACTTGAAAGGCAAATGTTCAAAGTACAACATATCTGAATTTGGGATAATATTGAGCTTAAACAACAGAGATACGAGCAAATGAATGTCAGAAACAGTACCTCAAAAAAATTAATTCCACTTTTTTGATTTCAGATGACGATATGATGACGTCATAATGTAATTATGGAAATAATGATACTTGAAACGTCAAGTCCAATTTATATGCTTTTGTGATATGCAATAAAAACATAGGGTCACCTGACGTTTTAAAGAGCTATGGCGAAATAAACAAAGACATGTTTTTTCACTATATTTGCACATAGACGCGCAGGCGAAATTTGAACTTTGACGCAAGTGCATTGCTTTGTTATTTGTAGGAATCGATTAGAAATCAATGGATATTGTTGCTCAAAGTATCAGGAATCCAAATCTGTCAAAAAAAGTGTATTTTCATGTTGCTGACGCGCTGTGCGCGCGAAAATGCGCGGACGGACGCGCACGCGCAAAATTGTTTGAAACGCATAAAATTGTCTGAAACTTCGAGATTTCCCATTGGAAAGTTGTTTTGAGCCTTTTAAAATTTTGACGCGCGCTTACGCGCACTTAATGATGTCCTAGGTAATAAGCATCAAAAGAAGTAAGATAGAACGTGACCTGAACTTTATGTCCACAAAAAATGATACAGAAATGACCTTTAGTTATGAAGTTATGATCGATCATGTAACATGGTCCAAAAATCACAAAATGGCTCCTAGACGACGTCATAGATATGTTACTGTCATGAAAACCTTATTGTGGCTAGATATTGTCATGAGACATGTTCCCTGAAAATGTCATGTTATTCCGTAATGTCATTCTTGAGATATTGATGACACAAAATTGTCCAGAAAGAAAGAAGAATAAAAAGAAATAAAGAGAGATTTTGACAATCACAATAGGTGATACGCTGATAGCGTATCACCTAATAAAAAGAAATAAAGAGAGATTTTGACAATCACAATAGGTGATACGCTGATAGCGTATCACCTAATAAAAAGAAATAAAGAGAGATTTTGACAATCACAATAGGTGATACGCTGATAGCGTATCACCTAATAACGAGACATGAAAACTCGTCACATTGAGGACGAGTTAGGTGATACGCTTGTGGTCATCAGATGACGGTCATCTGCGATCGACAAAGAAAAGAATGTGATATAGGCACCTTGAAAATATATTGAGCGTGCATGCCAAACCGTTTCTGTAACCACTCGGCCACGGGTCATCCACGGAAATGGTAAGACAAAAAAAAAATACACACAACAATGTATAGATATAACAGGGGGAAAGTCAATGCCCACTCAACTATTAAACGTGGCCGTGTGAACATCTATTGCATTGCTAGACGGAAAAGCGGCCTTGTAACGACTGAGGTCGCTATGCCATTTCTGGCAACTTGGGAAAAATACGTCCCGCAGACATAAAACCTATAATCGGCTGGTTTTTGATACCTTGCCTTTAATCACGCACGTGTGCAACCTTACGTCTCTGAGACGTCGCCTTTAACCTCTCAGTCATACGTCTCGACGAGAAAATATGAGGAACGTAAACTTATATGTGAAAGATGACTCAGGAATCGTTTCGTCCATCTTCCATTTTCATTTTCAGTTTTATGCTGCAAAATACTCAACCTGGTGAGAAGATTAAAAAAAATAAAATAAAATGTATGATTACTGCAGCTTATTGTCTCAGCTACAACATACTTAAGTTTCAGAGGAAATCAAAATCAAGTGAGGTAAAGGTGCTCGAGCGTTATCGAGTCAATGCATGGATAAAAAACAAAAATCCCCTTTCATAGACATAACGTACAATCTTCGCTGATTTCGATATCTCGCCTTTAACCATACCTTCTAGCATGATGACGTCATCAAATTAGAAAATAACGATATGGACTTGAAAGTTGTTCAATGTATAACATATTCATCGTACGTTGTCAGTTTCCTATTGACATGACGATCGATCACATGAACATGAACATCGATCATATGAACATGAGGCAGCTATTAGTACCTGTATGAAATTATTATAGGCATGGTTATCAAATTCCCCTAAAATTTCCTTATAATTGCTTTATTTTTACACACAGTTAAGCTATCCCTTTAAACTCGTCACAGTTTAATTAGAATCATTAACATCATACATTAGTACCATATTCAGTTCCATAGCTGATCACGTTTGCTAATTAATTAAGATTAATTGTCTAGAATGTGTCATATGGCCAACCTGTATACACACGTACACACACACACAATGCTAAATGTATGTATCAAACCTCTGTAACACAACTTTGAACTAACTGTAGGAATTATCGCTGTACTTATCATCTATACTTTTTATCACTATCTGAAACTCCACAAAAACCACTAATTGACAAATAATCATCAATACAGAAGACTGACTTAAAGGAACAATTCAAATACCTTTTTTACAATGTATAGCTTGTTCCATGTATAAATCAGCACAAAGTAACCACGACTACATTGTGTTACTGAATTGATATGAACAAATTTCATTTTATTACAATATGTTAAATCAGTTTGAAAAGCCCAGCCTGCAAAATTTTGCAGCAGTCGAAGTAATGCAGTCTCCAACGCAAAACAAAGGGATACTATGTGAGTGTGTGCGTATAGTTGTGTTTACATGCGAACGTGATTTCTACATGGACGAAGGTGTAGTACTCCATTGAAGAAAAAACAAATTAAAAAAATAACGAGACATGAAAACTCGTCACATTGAGGACGAGTTAGGTGATACGCTTGTGGTCATCAGATGACAGTCATCTGTGATCGACAAAGAAAAGAATGTGATATAGGCACCTTGAAGTTATATTGAGCGTGCATGCGAAACCGTTTCTGTAACCACTCGGCCACGGGTCATCCACGGAAATGGTAAGACAGAAAAACAACAACAATGTATAGATATAACGGGGGGAAAGTCAATGCCCACTCAACTAACGCGGCCGTGTGAACATCTATTGCATTGCTAGACGGAAAAGCGGCCTTGTAACGACTGAGGTCGCTATACCATTTCTGGCAACTTGGGAAAAATACGTCCCGCAGACATAAAACCTATAATCGGCTGGTTTTGATACCTTGCCTTTAATCACAATTTTCAGTGTAATGACGTCATCAAATTACAAAACAATGACATGGTCTTGAAAGAAAATTGTTCAAAGTACAACACCTCAGTCGTCGTCATTACATACTATGATCGGTTTGACAAAGTCAACCTGCAAAATTTTGCTGCAGTCGAAGCAATGTGGTCTCCAACACACAAAAAAGAGGGATATGGCGTGTGTGTGTGTCTGTGTGTGTGTATAGGTGCGTTTATATACGAACGTGATTTCTACATGGACGAATATGTAATACAAAATTGAAGAAAAAAAAAACAGTAAAGTAGCTAAGTATTTTGTTTCGTGATCTTGTGAGGTTCGAACCCGCAACCTCACGTCTCTGAGACGTCGCCTTTAACCACTCGGCGACACGTCTCGACGGGAAAATATGGGGAACGTTATGGACTTGAAAGACAGTTGTTCAATATATAACACATTCATCATACGTTGTCAGTTTGCTATTGACATGACGATCTATCACATGAATATGAGGGAGGCATTAGTACCTGTATGAAATTATTATAGGCATGGTTATCAAATTGCCCTAAAATATCCTTATAATTGCCTTATTTTTACACACAGTTACGCTATCCCTTTAAACTCGTCACAGTTTAATTAGAATCATTAACATCATACATTAGTACCATATTCAGTTCCATAGCTGATCACGTTTGCTAATCAATTAAGAGTAATTGTCTAGAATGTGTCATATGGCCAACCTGTATACACACGTATATACACACACACAATGCTAAATGTATGTATCAAACATCTGTAACACAGCTTTGAACTAACTATAGGAATTATCGCTGCACTTATCATCCATACTTTTTATCACTATCTGAAACTCCACAAAAACCACTAATTGACAAATAATCATCAATACAGAAGACTGAATACCTTTTTTACAATGTATAGCTTGTTACATGTATAAATCAGCACAAAGTAACCACGACTACATTGTGTTACTGAATTGATATGAACAAATTTCATTTTGTTACAGTATACTGTATCAGTTTGAAAAGCCCAACCTGCAAAACTATAATTTTGCAGCAGACGAAGTAATGCAGTCTCCAACGCAAAACAAAGGTATACTGTGTGAGTGTGTGCGTATAGGTGTGTTTACATGCAAACGTGATTTCTACATGGACGAAGGTGTAGTACTCCATTGAAGAAAAAAAGTTAAAAAAAAATTATTATTTTCTTTCGTGCTCTTGTGAGGATCGAACCCGTACGTGTGCAACCTCACGTTTCTAAGACGACGCCTCTAACCACTCGGCCATACGTCTCGACGAGAAAATTAGAGGAACGTAAGCTTATGTACGTGAAAGATGAATCACGAATCGTTTGGTCCGCATTCCATTCTCATTTTCAGTTTTAAATTGCAAAATTGTCAACCTCATGAGGAGATTTCAAAGAATAAAATGCATGATTACTGCAGCTTATTTTCACATCTACAACATAAATAAGTTTCAGAGGAAATGAAGCAAAATCAGCTGAGATAAAGGTGCTTAAACGTTGTCAAGTCAATGCATGGTTTCTAAAAAAATCACCTCCCATAGACAATACACGTAAACTTGTCCGATTTTGCGTCTTTACCTTTAAACACAATTTAAAGCATGATGACGTCATCAAATTTCAAAACCATGACATGGACTTGAAAGGCAAATGTTCAAAGTACAACATATCTGAATTTGGGATAATATTGAGCTTAAACAACAGAGATACGAGCAAATGAATGTCAGAAACAGTACCTCAAAAAAATTAATTCCACTTTTTTGATTTCAGATGACGATATGATGACGTCATAATGTAATTATGGAAATAATGATACTTGAAACGTCAAGTCCAATTTATATGCTTTTGTAATATGCAATAAAAACATAGGGTCACCTGACGTTTTAAAGAGCTATGGCGAAATAAACAAAGACATGTTTTTTCACTATATTTGCACATAGACGCGCAGGCGAAATTTGAACTTTGACGCAAGTGCATTGCTTTGTTATTTGTAGGAATCGATTAGAAATCAATGGATATTGTTGCTCAAAGTATCAGGAATCCAAATCTGTCAAAAAAAGTGTATTTTCATGTTGCTGACGCGCTGTGCGCGCGAAAATGCGCGGACGGACGCGCACGCGCAAAATTGTTTGAAACGCATAAAATTGTCTGAAACTTCGAGATTTCCCATTGGAAAGTTGTTTTGAGCCTTTTAAAATTTTGACGCGCGCTTACGCGCACTTAATGATGTCCTAGGTAATTAGCATCAAAAGAAGTAAGATAGAACGTGACCTGAACTTTATGTCCACAAAAAATGATACAGAAATGACCTTTAGTTATGAAGTTATGATCGATCATGTAACATGGTCCAAAAATCACAAAATGGCGCCTAGACGACGTCATAGATATGTTACTGTCATGAAAACCTTATTGTGGCTAGATATTGTCATGAGACATGTTCCCTGAAAATGTCATGTTATTCCGTAATGTCATTCTTGAGATATTGATGACACAAAATTGTCCAGAAAGAAAGAAGAATAAAAAGAAATAAAGAGAGATTTTGACAATCACAATAGGTGATACGCTGATAGCGTATCACCTAAAAAGAAAGAAAGGAAGATTTTGACAAACACAATAGGTGATACGCTAAAAGCGTATCACCTAATAAAAAGAAAGAAAGGAAGATTTTGACAAACACAATAGGTGATACGCTAAAAGCGTATCACCTAAAAAGAGAAATTTTGACAATCACAATAGGTGATACGCTGATAGCGTATCACCTAACTAGACAACAATAAAACTACTCAAAGAAAGGCTGTAAGAGACAAAACAGAATGGACAAGACAACAAACAGAAAGACAAGATCGCAAACAATAACGTACAATTAAGGAGACAGCGATCTTCGGCAGAAGCACCTGACGAGTTGTGGAGAGAAAAAAAAATCATATTGTGACATAATCTGTTTATGTATGATTTTCGTTTAGTTGTAAGCTGTCGAAAATGCTTGTGTGTGAGTAGGTGGGTATGTCTGTGTAAAACTTGTAAAATGTTTGTATGATATGAAGCTTTATTTGTGTCAGAATATGATTTTGTTACTGGACCCCATCGATACAAGCCGTGCTCCACAGGGGTCCATGACCTTTCAATGACTTTTATGTGTGTACACTTTCCGATATAATTACATACATAATGATTATTTTTGTTTGCATGTGAATACGTATGTTCTTACTGAATGGATGAATAAAACTGAAATGAATTGAAAATCAATAGTCAAAAGACATAAGAGAAGGAGAAATAGTGACAAAGAGGGTAGAAATTTGAAATGTTATTCCAAATTAAGAAAATTAAGAATAATATTCTGTTCTTGAATTTGCCTTATGTATTCTAAAAGAATAAATTCTGTCTATTTGATCACCTTGGCGGCTTACTCCCTAGGACATTTAAAGTTTGAGTTGACATAAAATTCCTATTTTCCCTTTGAAGTGTCCCCATTATGTTATAAAAAGAGATACAAGGGAACGGAACCTATTATTTTCTGCTATTTAATTCATGTCTCAATGCGTAAAATTTGTCGTTCTTTTTCAATTGCTATATCTTGAGGAGCATTTGCAATTGAATTGCAATGCGTCCATTTCTGCAATTTTTACTTTTTCTGCATTGGAGGACTAAAACGAATGTGTCTACTCATGAGTAATTTTTCCCTTTGTACAAACCAACCCAGTTGCTAGCTAATAAAATGGCACCTTGAAATGGTTTATGACACATTGATTTTCATCAAAATCTTCTATGAAATATTATGAACTCGAAAAAGTGTTCACTTTTTTTTTGTGCTGAGTGTATATGTCCTACAGGTGGTAGAAAAGGAAAATATCAATGGTTTAGATATGTAAACAGGAGATGAGTGAGGGAAATAGTTATTATAGAAATAGAGTTGGAAGGCATTATACGCAAGAAGAGTTGGTAAAGTATGAAGAAAAGAAGTGATTGCTCTGAAAATTATAAGAGAAGGAAAGTATAATAACTGGTTCAAACATAATTTCATACTGTCAGTCGTTAAATAGAATGACGGATTTGGGTAAAGTACATGGTAGAAAGTTAAATGATTACAGAAAAGTAAGCAGAATACGCATATTCTAAGTGACTTATTAGATACGGATAAGACAGAGGTGACAGATACATCGCAAGAAGCAAATCCAATTGCTAAAGCGTTTCAGTTGATTGAAACAGATGGTACATCGTAATCTGGCAGAAGTAAAAAAAAAAGTAATGACAATGCCGTTGTCAATAACGTAAATATTGACTTATTTGCAGTGACATTCGTGCCACAAATTTTACCCCTGACACTTTCAGCTCTGACATTTTACTCTTGCATTTCACTGACAATTTTTACCACTGACATTTTCACCGTTGACATACATTTCTGACATTTCTACCTGTTATATTTTATCACTCCCATTGTTTTTCACTGAAATGTTTACCTTTACATTGTAACTTTGAATTTCACATGACGAGCTATCACTCTATGTATTTCATCTTCACTTAACCTTTTCTTAGACAGGGATTTTTACAAACTAACAATGACGACTTGTACACGCAGGTGGAGTAGGATGATATACTTTCAAACATCAAGATTACTTGCACTCATTGCAAATTTCATGTCAGGCCTTCATTTGTTATACGAGAGTAACGAAATAGACACGATATGATTATGATCGCATTTTCACATATTCTTCTATGAAGTTATATCCACACAGATTGATGTGTAAATGAACAACAAAGAATATATCAGCTATACGTCTGACCAAGGAGGTTCAAGAGAATAGAGTCACAACCGTCTTATTTCCTGTGCTAGATGTTCGATGCCGCCGCTCAAAAATATTTGAAGCATGTGCCAAACAGGATCTGTCACGCAGATAGGAAGACAATCTACTCGTGTTTCATTGCGTATGATATAATAAGATAATATTTTGTGATGGTAATTACTTTTCGCTATCCCTTCTAATAAAAGGTAGATGGCACAGACACGACAATGCGCGAATACATATTGCGCCAAAAAAAAGAAAAAGAAATGATGAAATAAGAATAAAAACTACTTGACTGGGCATACCAGGGCACTAATCTGATTTATTTATAGATAAAGAATTACACTTGAAGATTATTACATATTAGTTTTATTTGGGGAAATTAAGTAGAAAAGTGATAAAACTAGCTTTCAAGGATGGTACAGTTTTAAACATTATCACAGGATACACCTCTAATTTACATGCTTTATCATTGAGTGAGTTTCCATTTCATTTAACAGATAAATAAGCAAAAAATGCAGCCAACATTATGTTAACGTTCAAAATAAATCTTCAGATTGCTCAGCAAGACGGCGTCGAACATCAATCATCAAAGGCACAAATGCATAAATTCTTTTGTACATCAATATAAATCTGAAAACTGTTTGAATAATTACAGCCAGTTGAAACTCCAACTCTTAAACCTCCATTATGGTCTGACTTCAAAATTTTGAATAAATCAAATATATCAGTTCTGCTGCTGTAATGACATAATGGCCATTTAAAGGTACAGTCACATATCACACAAATAATCAGATAAGAGCAATAAGAGTTCATCTCGTGAAAAGCTGTTTAACTCACCCTTAAATTCGACGGTTTCTCTTCCGACGAGCAAGTGCACTTCCAGAACAAGGAGAACAACTGCAAATTGAAATATCTCCATGTTGAAACCCATCTTCGTTTTTGTAACGAATCGGACAGGTGCCAGTGGAGGAATGCCCGATTTAAGGTGATGGCGTAGGCGTTGTCAGGTAGTTTGAAGGTCCATGTAAAAATCTGTATACAGAAACAATCATACACGCAATAATTACGATATCGATGCCAACCCCTGGTAAAGGTTGGATGGGCAATCAGGGGAATTGATTTATGGGGTGATAAGTAATTGAGTACAACGTTAACCTCGGGCACATAGGCATAATTGCTTTTAACCTAACAAATTGCACTAATCTACGTGAAGCAATAGTGGTAAGAGATATTCGAGCAGGGCAAGAGTACATGCTCCTAGAGGCTCCACAAATAAAGTGTCTGTTAAAATTTTCATTTCATACAATTATGAAGGAAGCAATCAGTACTTGTATGAACAACAAAGACTTTTAATTGCACATTTCAAGTGGTTATATCTATCTATTATTAATTCATCTCGTTTGATTTATTTATTTCATTATTTTCTATTTAAGACATCACACGGAATAACAAAATAAATGATGAAAACAAACTGTAGTAGTTTGTTTTTTTTTAGTATCAAGACATTTTTGAATTAAGAATAAACTCCAATAAACATACTAAGAAGGTACAAAATAGATAAGAGGCGAAAGACAAATGGCAAAATATAAAAATATTTATAAATATGAACATAATTGTATTCCTACTCTAAAAGAATGGGTAACCATCAATAGATAACAATATCAATAGCTGCAGGCAGATAACTGACGTGTAACTAGATTTCCATAAATTCATTTTTTTAACTTTCGAGAAATCAGTTGTATAATCTACGAAGTTTATGGCGGATCCGTTTAACACGTGTAATTTACTTTTGTATTGTTCGTGCTTAATCCTTCATTTCTACCAATGTGATATGTAAGCTAGACAAAGACTCTAGGTCCAGTATTTACCTTCAATGGACATGCTATATATATGTACATGTATCTCTGTTTGCATTCTATGTTTTTCTTTTGTTTAATAGTGATCAAATTATGAATTCATACCTCGTCTCTGATCTGTGTGTCACTTTTTTTTACTAACGCTTGATACGTTGTTGTCGCTAGTTCCCCCACTCCCTCAGAATAAGAGCAATAACCAATCTAGCTACTCTATTAACATTCAACCTTTCTTAACAAAATCATGATTTATATGAGCATGGCATTCAACTATGTGTTTTATTTGAAGGATATACTTTTTGACTCTGCAGATGAAGAAAACATACTGCTAAACCGCACAATCAATGTGAGGGAGTCAAATGATAATGTGAGGGAGTCCAATGTTTAAGGTTTTTTTTTTATTGTTGTTGTTATTCTGTCTTTAAAATTGATGTCAGTAAGAATATTTCAATGAAGGATACAAGGAAACAAGGAGTTTGTCTGTTACTGTTAGAATAAATACAGAAATTCGTCCTTCACTGGCGTAACAAAAAAGAAAACATACATTGTGCACATGAGTATATAAACAAAGTGACAAAAATATTACCCAAGTGTTCACATTTACATGACTTGATTGGTATAAGTAGAAAATATATCTATACAACATCTACACACATACACACACACACACACACACCATGCACACACACACACACACACACACAACACATACAAGCTGTTTAAAAACCTAATTTCGCATACATTCAATTCCAGAATTCCATAAATTATATAGACAACAATAAACAATTGAAAAAAACCCTAGTACTCAAAAACACATCACGTTTGTATAACATCCGTGATATATGAGCATAAAATAACAAAGATTAAAACTTGGCATCAGTAGTTTAATTTGAGCAGTTGGAAATGATTAGTGAATCTCGAAAATTTAACCAGAAGAAAATTAATACAACAAAAAACTAAGAACATAGAGAATGCAGTGATTTGCATTTGTGTGTGTGTGTGTGTGTGTGTTTGTGTTTTAGCTACGTTTATAAAATGCAACTTACTTATTACTTAACAATGACAAATTGCATCAATGTATTTTTTCGCCAAATTTGGATAAAGGAAATCAAAATATTTGATGCAATGAAATCATTGCAATCTTTTTGTTACCAAATTGAAAATTCACACGTGTTTAAACAGTAAAATTTTATACCCATATATAAAGTATGACGATAATAACCATATTACTTCGGCATCAGTCGTATGTAGAATGTTCATTGTTATACATGTATTCAAGTAGAAGAAATTACAATATCAACTGCATAAAAAATAATAAACATGCTACATTTTAACATTGAATTACAAAAATCTACCACACCAATTTTAATATTGAATAAATCTATGAACTAGAAATAAGAAGATGCTGCATTTTAGCAGTAATATACAAACATAATTTTTGATGAAGAGAAGTTAGTTGTAAGTAGGGCTCAGAGTAGGTTGCTGAAATGGTTTCTAGAGCCCATTTTGAAATAATAATGGACGAATAGAAATTAGGTGCAAAGGTGTGAAAAGCGAAAAAGATGAACTTTGACCATGACCCCAAAAATTCCCTTCATAATCACTGTCAGTCAGTATATGCATACGTACTAAGTTTCATAAAGATACCTTGAACCATTTGCGAGATATGGAGAAAAAAAAGTGAAATTTCAACATTTTCACTTGACCTTTGACGTTTCATCTCATGACCTGAAACTCTCTCTGAAGAAACTTTATTTGTGACCGTACATCACAAAACAAATAAAAAGTCGCACCCCTTTATTTATCTGTAGGGACTCAAAAAAGGGTGAAACAGGTCAACCAAGTCAATCTTCAGATATTCATACTTTCTGAAAAAGCTGTTCTTCTTCTTCATTATCCCTAAGTTTGGGATTTTAAAATGAATGGGAAAGTGTGTTTTCAACAGTTTTTCTAAAACCCATTTTAATATCTTGAAAATCCTTTGCACACTCTTCACTTTCAACTCTAATAACTTTCAAAAAGATAATGCTACTGCTTTAAAAGTTAAAGAAATCATAATGCAGTAATGCATGTATACATATCTAAATTTAGTTTAATCAGATTAATGTATGCCTTGAGTAATGTCTATAGGTATGGGAAATATTTTATTTCAGCATTATTGAAGGCCCTACAATTTAGCGTTTTAACCAGATCGTTGACAATTGACCTTTGAACCCATCCCCCAAGCTTCTAAAGAGAACCATTGTTAGGCAGTATAGGCCCCTCATGCTTAAGTACTAAGTTTTATGAAGATACCTTGAGCCATTTCCGAGCTATGCAGAAAAAAAAGGAGAAATCGTATCATTATCACTTTAAGCTGTATACCTTTGAACCAATACCTAAAACTTCCCCCAGAAAATCTATATCTGCTTATACATTTCTAAATTGAGTTTCATGAAAATACCTTCTGGTATTGTAGATATAGGGGAAAATGATGAAATTGTAAGAATTCGACATTGCCCTTTGCCCTTTGACATTGAGTATACTTTCAAGAGTTGATAAGCTCAGCTTCCTCCACTCATACATACATTATTATACGAAGTCTCATCTGGATGCATCAAGCGTTACTTAGTAACGCTGCTAACAAAATTGAAAATGGAGGAAAGAACAGAAGAACAACCCAAACAACTTAACGAGAAAAGAGATTAAACCCATATAACTCAACTACAAAGAGAGGTTTGCCCTCCGTAACCAGACCGACATGTTGGAACTGCTGATAGTTTGGAGTAATAGGCGGACAAATCTACGTAAGTAGCAGGTAATCATTGCTGCAGCTAGGGAAAAGGAAACAGGGAAAGAAAACTAACGAAACAAAACCGTCCCGAAACTACCAATTGCTCAGCAATAGCGCTCATTTTTCTCCCCGTCTTTTTACCTTACTCTTTAATTTTCCACCTCATTTCACTTTGTAACTGCAACCCATGTATTCCCGCGGGGACATTTCTATCTATGAAATAGGGTAACATTCATTATGTTAATATGATAGCTGATAGAGGTTATTCTCGAACCAATAAGGTATTTGAGGAACGTTGATGGGTTAAAAGCTATGCAGAGATGAATGAGTATAGAGATTTTTTTTTTTCGCCGAAACTTATCAACCACTTTAATTTGAAAGAAAAAAGTAAAGATGAAAAATATTCACTAAAACAAAAAGAAATTATCCACTATGAGGGCATGGCAAATGAGGGGAAACTCTGTTAGGCAAAGCCCCACAATAAGCGCCTCGCATAATATGGTTCAGTATCTGACAGTGAAAACCTGTGTCTTGAAGTTTCGCTCTAACTCTCGCGACTCCTCGGGAAAGTTTATGATGGGCTCCTGTTACCTGAAAAGCCCTCAATGAGCAGATACAATGCATTCGTTCTGAATTTCTGAACTCTAGAAACACATAACATCCTGTATACAAAATAACTGGCAGCAGCATTAAAAGTCTCGAACAGTCTTAAAATACCAAAACACCCAATCCAGCAAAAAATAACGAAACATAGCAAGAAAAAAAACAAACCAAACAAACAAGCAGATACACAACATCTAAAATAAACCACTTGCTAGAAATGTCACCCTGCGATTGTCATGCTTCCTGCACTACTTCGCATATTCTCCCATCAGGTCTACAGAAAATCTTGCCTATCTGAGACAATGGTTTCATACGACTGGAAAGTAATCACTGTCTGTAAATGCAACAATTTTCATTAGAGCATTTTGAGCCATTTTCAAATCATGGGCAAAATAGGAGAATTTTAACTTTCTTACTCCATGGCGAAATGTTTCCCTGCAAAAGCACTGTGCAGTATATAGAAATTTTATCATTAAAGTGATTATATTATGACATTTCAAAGATATAGGCCTACATGACTGTACCCATTGAGAAAATGATGTCGATGTTAAAGAAGTGTAATTTTTGCATTTCAAGATGAAACTTGACCCTTAAGACCTTTGAACAGGTATTGAATAGGAGGTATGGGGTTTTTTTTTTAATTTTGAAATTGACATTTGACCTTGAGGTACATTCGTTCACACATACATGAATATGCCATTTATACAAGTTTCATTTGCATAACTTATAATAGCTAAAACGGTGCCTCTGTTACACTGGCCACAAAATTGAATACGAATGAACTGAGAGACGGGTCTCGGACAACCCGAGAACATAATGCCTCTGGCCACACTTCGTGGAGGAGGCATATTCAAACTTTTCAAACTTTATTTTCACTTTTTTCAACAGATACGCAAGAAACAATATGATAAATTTGACATGCGAATCGTTGATAATGTACATAGCCAGACAGGGATAACAACATGTTCATGTCTACATGTTCAGTACTAAAAGAAACATACACTCTATGTATACACTCTGCGGAAAAAAAAGTGGAGGTACCCACTCAACAGACTATGCTTGTAACATTGTGGGTACCTCTGATGGAAAGGGGGAAATAAAGGAGGGGGGTTGAAAAGCTTACAACTACAAAGAATACGGGAAACTGGGAAAGTCGGGAATAGAAAAAAAAAGAAAGCAAAAGTGTGAAAAAAGGGAACAGAAAATAGGGAGAAGAGGAAGAGAGATAGATAGATAGAGAGAGAGAGAGAGAGAGAGAGAGAGAGAGAAAGAAGAACCTAAATTATTTTGATGCATACACCAAGGGTCAAAGCCCACAGAGACAATTAGCCGAGCGTTTTCGAGAGTGATACAGTGTCGAGCTGCTTTCCAGCGGAACAGACTGTAACCGTAAGGGTACGTATAGAATACTAGTACGCAGTAAAAATTATTGATGTCTCAAGAGAACGCAGCCTACAGTGAAAGAAGAGGAGATAATGTCGTGCTTACGAAATACATTAAAAAGCATATAAAGCATCAACAGCCAAAACAATCTTATTCCTGATAATCATTTTCGAAAGCTAATTAACAGTACTACGCTGAAGTGTTCGCAATTTACTTTGTTGCTCCATGCTTTATACTACTGTCTTTTCAAGAAGTTTGTTTCTTGTAGTTTGGCATATTTCTTTATTGATACGACGCCATATAATTAGGTATAAAATCAGCAGATACCATTAATTAGGTGAACAGGTGAAAGCTTTCATGTTGATGGAGGTCATCTGTCTTTGTTTGTGCTTGCTGGTGATTTTTGGTGTTTTTTTTTTTTGCAGTTACTCCTCAATAAATATCACCTCATTTATTGCACTAATAGGAATGCTCATTGCCGCCCCGAGCTAATGAGAGAAATAATGAGAAAGTCCAAATTGCGATATTACCCACACCATTAATTTGATGGTCAATTCCACGCTATATCATCTTTGCATCACAATTAGTGGCTTCTGCATACTTTAAAAGCATATAGGCCTTGTAAAAGTGCGCAATAAAATAAGATTCCAAAGTGTAGCTCGTTTGAAACCCTCTTCACAATGAAGATGAAGAAAACATACTGCCAAACCGCACAATCAATGTGAGGGAGTCAAATGATAATGTGAGGGAGTCAAATGTTTAAGGTTTTTTTTTATTGTTGTTGTTATTCTGTCTTTAAAATTGATGTCAGTAAGAATATTTCAATGAAGGATACAAGGAAACAAGGAGTTTGTCTGTTACTGTTAGAATAAATACAGAAATTCGTCCTTCACTGGCGTAACAAAAAAGAAAACATACATTGTGCACATGAGTATATAAACAAAGTGACAAAAATATTACCCAAGTGTTCACATTTGCATGACTTGATTGGTATAAGTAGAAAATATATCTATATAACATCTACACACATACACACACACACACACACACACAACACATACAAGCTGTTTAAAAACCTAATTTCGCATACATTCAATTCCAGAATTCCATAAATTATATAGACAACAATAAACAATTGAAAAAAAACCCTAGTACTCAAAAACACATCACGTTTGTATAACATCCGTGATATATGAGCATAAAATAACAAAGATTAAAACTTGGCATCAGTAGTTTAATTTGAGCAGTTGGAAATGATTAGTGAATCTCGAAAATTTAACCAGAAGAAAATTAATACAACAAAAAACTAAGAACATAGAGAATGCAGTGATTTGCATGTGTGTGTGTGTGTGTGTGTGTGTGTGTGTGTTTGTGTTTTAGCTACGTTTATAAAATGCAACTTACTTATTACTTAACAATGACAAATTGCATCAATGTATTTTTTCGCCAAATTTGGATAAAGGAAATCAAAATATTTGATGCAATGAAATCATTGCAATCTTTTTGTTACCAAATTGAAAATTCACACGTGTTTAAACAGTAAAATTTTATACCCATATATAAAGTATATGACGATAATAACCATATTACTTCGGCATCATTCGTATGTAGAATGTTCATTGTTATACATGTATTCAAGTAGAAGAATTTACAATATCAACTGCATAAAAAATAATACACATGCTACATTTTAACATTGAATTACAAAAATCTACCACACCAATTTTAATATTGAATAAATCTATGAACTAGAAATAAGAAGATGCTGCATTTTAGCAGTAATATACAAACATAATTTTTGATGAAGTGAAGTTAGTTGTAAATGTTAATACTGGCTTTCTGTAGGGCTCAGAGTAGGTTGCTGAAATGGTTTCTAGAGCCCATTTTGAAATAATAATGGACGAATAGAAATTAGGTGCAAAGGTGTGAAAAGCGAAAAAGATGAACTTTGACCATGACCCCAAAAATTCCCTTATAATCACTGTCAGTCAGTATATGCATACGTACTAAGTTTCATAAAGATACCTTGAACCATTTGCGAGATATGGAGAAAAAAAGTGAAATTTCAACATTTTCACTTGACCTTTGACGTTTCACCTCATGACCTGAAACTCTCTCTGAAGAAACTTTATTTGTGACCGTACATCACAAAACAAATAAAAAGTCGCACCCCTTTATTTATCTGTAGGGACTCAAAAAAGGGTGAAACAGGTCAACCAAGTCAATCTTGAGATATTCATACTTTCTGAAAAAGCTATTCTTCTTCTTCATTATCCCTAGGTTTGGGATTTTAAAATGAATGGGAAAGTGTGTTTTCAACAGTTTTTCTAAAACCCATTTTAATATCTTGAAAATCCTTTGCACACTCTTCACTTTCAAATCTAATAACTTTCAAAGAGATAATGCTATAAAAAAACTGCTTTAAAAGTTAAAGAAATCATAATGCAGTAATGCATGTATACATATCTAAATTTAGTTTAATCAGATTAATGTATGCCTTGAGTAATGTCTATAGGTATGGGAAATATTTTATTTCAGCATTATTGAAGGCCCTACAATTTAGCGTTTTAACCAGATCGTTGACAATTGACCTTTGAACCCATCCCCCAAGCTTCTAAAGAGAACCATTGTTAGGCAGTATAGGCCCCTCATGCTGAAGTACTAAGTTTTATGAAGATACCTTGAGCCATTTCCCAGCTATGCAGAAAAAACCTTTGCACCAATACCTAAAACTTCCCCCAGAAAATCTATATCTGCTTATACATTTCTAAATTGAGTTTCATGAAAATACCTTCTGGCATTGTAGATATAGGGGGAAATGATGAAATTGTAAGAATTCGACATTGCCCTTTGCCCTTTGACATTGAGCATGTACTTTCAAGAGTTGATAAGCTCAGCTTCCTCCACTCATACATACATTATTATACGAAGTCTCATCTGGATGCATCAAGCGTTGCTTAGTAACGCTGCTAACAAAATTGATAATGGACGGAAGAACAGAAGAACAACCCAAACAACTTAACGAGAAAAGAGATTAAACCCATATAATTCAACTACAAAAAGAGGTTTGCCCTCCATAACCAGACCGACATGTTGGAACTGCTGATAGTTTGGAGTAATAGGCGGACAAATCTACGTACGTAGCAGGTAATCATTGCTGCAGCTAGGGAAAAGGAAACAGGGAAAGAAAACTAACGAAACAAAACCGTCCCGAAATTGCTCAGTAATAGCGCTCATTTTTCTCCCCGTCTTTTTACCTTACTCTTTAATTTTCCACCTCATTTCACTTTGTAACTGCAACCCATGTATTCCCGTGGGGACATTTCTATCTATGTAATAGGGTAACATTCATTATGTTAATATGATAGCTGATAGAGGTTATTCTCGAACCAATAAGGTATTTGAGGAACGTTGATGGGTTAAAAGCTATGCAGAGATGAATGAGTATAGAGATTTTTTTTTTTTTGCGCCAAAACTTATCAACCACTTTAATTTGAAAGAAAAAAGTAAAGATGAAAAGTATTCACTAAAACAAAAAGAAATTATCCACTATGAGGGCATGGCAAATGAGGGGAAACTCTGTTAGGCAAAGCCCCATAATAAGCGCCTCGCATAATATGGTTCAGTATCTGACAATGAAAACCTGTGTCTTGAAGTTTCGCTCTAACTCTCGCGACTCCTTGGGGAAGTTTATCATGGGCCCCTGTTACCTGAAAAGCCCTCAATGAGCAGATACGATGCATTCGTTCTGAATTTCTGAACTCTAGAAATACATAACATCCTGTATACAAAATAACTGGCAGCAGCATTAAAAGTCTCGAACAGTCTTAAGATACCAAAACACCCAATCCAGCAAAAAATAACGAAACATAGCAAGAAAAAAAAACAAACAAACAAGCAGATACACAACATCTAAAATAAACCACTTGCTAGAAATGTCACCCTGCGATTGTCATGCTTCCTGCACTACTTCGCATATTCTTCCATCAGGTCTACAGAAAATCTTGCCTATCTGAGACAATGGTTTCATACGACTGGAAAATAATCACTGTCTGTACGCAACAATTTTCATTAGAGCACTTTGAGCCATTTTCAAATCATGGGCAAAATAGGAGAATTTTAACTTTCTTACTCCATGGTGAAATGTTTCCCTGCGAAAGCACTGTGCAGTATATAGAAATTTTATCATTAAAGTGATTTTATTATGACATTTCAAAGATATAGGCCTACATGACTGTACCCACTGAGAAAATGATGTCGATGTTAAAGAAGTGTAATTTTTGCATTTCAAGATGAAACTTGACCCTTAAGACCTTTGAGCAGGTATTGAATAGGAGGTATGGGGATTTTTTTTTTTAATTTTGAAATTGACATTTGAACTTGAGGTACATTCGTTCACACTTACATCAATATGTCATTTATACAAGTTTCATTTGCATAACTTATGATAGCTAAAACGGTGCCTCTGTTACACTGGCCACAAAATTGAATACGAATGAACTGAGAGACGGGTCTCGGACAACCCGAGAACATAATGCCTCTGGCCACACTTCGTGGAGGAGGCATATTCAAACTTTTCAAACTTTATTTTCACTTTTTCAACAGATGCACAAGAAACAATATGATAAATTTGATAATGTACATAGCCAGACAGGGATAACAACATGTTCATGTCTACATGTTCAGTACAAAAAGAAACATACACTTTATGTATACACTCTGCGGAAAAAAAAAGTGGAGGTACCCACTCAACAGACTATGTAACATTGTGGGTACCTCTGATGGAAAGGGGGAAATAAAGGAGGGGGTGAAAAGCTTACAACTACAAAGAATACGGGAAACTGGGAAAGTCGGGAATAGAAAAAGAAAGAAAGCAAAAGTGTGAAAAAAGGGAACAGAAGAGGAAGAGAGAGAGAGAGAGAGAGAGAAGAACCTAAATTATTTTGAAGCATACACCAAGGGTCAAAGCCCACAGAGACAATTGGCCGAGCGTTTTCGAGAGTGATACAGTGTCGAGCTGCTTTCCAGCGGAACAGACTGTAACCGTAAGGGTACGTATAGAATACTAGTACGCAGTAAAAATGATCGATGCCTGAAGAGAACGCAGCCTATACGGTGAAAGAAGAGGAGCTAATGTCCTGCTTATGAAATACATTACAAACATATAAAGATTCAACAGCCAAAACAAATATATTTCTGATAATCATTTTCGAATGCCAATTAACAGTACTATGCTGAAGTGCAGTTCGCAATTTACTTTGTTGCTCCATGCTTTATACTACTGTCGTTTCAAGTAGTTTGTTTCTTGTATTTTGGCATATTTCTTCATTGATGATTAGGTATTAAATCAGCAGATACCATTAATTAGGTGAACAGGTAAAAGCTTTCATGTCGATGGAGGTCATCTGTCTTTTGTTTGTGCTTGCAGGTGATTTCATTATTTTTTTTTGCAGTTATACTACTCCTCAATAAATATCACCTCATTTATTGCACTAATAGAAATGCTCATTGCCGCCCCGAGCTAATGAGAGAAATAATGAGAAAGTCCAAATTGCGATGTTAGCCACACCATTAATTTGATGGCTAATTCCACGCTATATCATCTTTACATCACAATTAGTGCCTTCTGCATACTTTGAAAGCATGATTATACTGTGAAAGTGCGCAATTTAAAATTCCAAAGTGCAGCTCGTTTGAAACCTTCCTCACAAAAACTGGAAACTTGAACAAGAACAGATGGTATTGTGGTATGTGGTATTCTGCTCTGGTATATGCCTTTAATACGCCGGGTCTTCTTTATAGAACTCACTCCCTCAATTCATTAAGAATAGCAATTCTGGAGAAGTATTTATAGGCAATCTTGTGAAGTATTTGTGTAACTTGGTTGACAATAATTGATTTTCACTTTTTTTTAATGTCCTGTGTACTGTTTCACTCTGTTGCTTTCTTTCCCTTATGGACCTGTATGTAATTCGTAACTTGCACATGGTTGCGTCTTGAGCATTTATGTATCAGATTTATTTTGCGCCTTATAAGTCCATAGTTATATAATAATAATAATAATAATGATAATAATAATAATAATAATGAAAGTAATGGTGAGGATAATAATGATAATAATAATAGTAATAATAGTTATTATTATTATTATTATCACGATTATTATCATCATTATTGACAATTACCACTGATAGTTGAAAAACTACCATTCGTATAATAGAAAGGTAGACCTTTATATATTAGCTGAAAGTTGAAAGTATAATTATGAGTGGTAGGTTTCTAGTTTCCAGTATACTTTTCATCATTGACAGTTACCAGTGACCACTGGAATCCTACCATTAAAACACCCTCCACTATTGATGGTTACACAGACTACTGGAAAGCCCCTGAACGTTCTTGCATTTATTTATTGATTGGCATGTTGTGCAACCCTTCTGGGAAGAGACAATGGCGATTATAAATCAGAAGACTAAGAAGAATATGACTGCTTCAATGCTTGAAAAGATGTTTGGTCTCGAGTAAGATGAATTCCTAGGCGTATTTGTTCCTTAATATTATATCTATATTTGTAAGTTTCAAAATAAATCGCCAAATTTCCAAGGATTCAAAGCCTATAATATTTATAAATATATTGAATATCGCATACCAAAAAACAAATAAAAACAAACAAAAACCAAGCTCATACATCTTTTTACACTATAATGGAAACCTTCACTTGCGTCATATCCAAATTTTGCGAAACCATCTATATTAATGTAGATCTAAATATTTGAAGCAAAGTAATCACCATCCCATTTTATCCACGAGCGAACAGATTTCCTTCGATGCCTTTCCCGCAAATGTTTTCTTTGAGTACAGGTGGCGCACTCCGTCACTATTCGCTCTTCCCGCCTGCGCGCTTCCCGCCTCCCTGCTCTCCCGAAAACACACACACACACACACACACACACACACACACACACACACACACACACACACACGAAGAGGGAGGGTTGTTATGCAGGTTCGTCTCATGTCTCTCACAATAGCCGTTGTGTGCGTTGTGTGCACGTACTCTGCGAACGCAACAGAAGCGACACAACAAATAGTCGCAGGGGATAAACTTCATCTGGTATAGTCAACCCAACTGCTGTATTCGTCTCCGTCTGACAAAGCCTCATGATAGTCAGTTGTCCACAAATTTGTACTAGCGTTCATCAGAAACTATGCACTTTTTAAAGGAAATCAATACGGCAAAAGTAATCATCATCAGTCTACTTTACGTGACTGAAATTCCGACCTTGCTAGTGGGGAAAGAAATCGTAGAATTCACAGGTAGGTTTAACAGTTCGCAATTATTTCTTTCTCAAACTTAATGTTGTTCTTACAAATTTGTAACCACCGTCATGACGTTGGAGCGTATCAATCTTCTGCGTGACAGCATTGTTGATTCGTCGATTTTTTAACTTATTACTACTCGTATCCAATGACTAATGTACAAAGCGTATAAAAAGGTCATTCAACTTTGGAGGGCTACCATTTCTTAATTGTCAGCTCTGGAGAGTACAATGTTATTTGTGAGGAAAGAGCAACTCTTCTTCTTTTCATTCGTACTTTCTTATGTTGACAAATGTCACGCAGGACTGACCGCATGGACTTTAAAGACAACAATGACAAATTGCACTTTTTCAAAGTTTGGTGTCACAGGAAGGAACAATAAATGACATTTGTAGGCCTACCATAATTAGGTGTCAATGGAAAGAAGATGAGCTCCTCTTTCTTCACAACCAAACTGAGCTCTCTATAGCTGACAATTGTGAAATATCTGTAGTAGCCCTCCAAAGTTGGATTACTTTTTTTTTAAAATTATACAAGTGATGATAATGTATTATTTATGAACATATTGAATGTATTTTGAGAACATGATATTACGACTGTAGTCGAACTACTCTCTTTCATCTTTCATCTTTATTTTGTCTTATACTTGAACCTTTTCAGATCTCTTTGTATGAGTATAGCTTTGATTATATCCAATCCACCTGAACGGACATTTCCGCATCCAGCGTCATCATCAAAATGTTAATGTATGCCCTTTATCGCTTGCAAGCATAATCTTTGCAAAAAAAAAAAAAGTAGGTTTGTGATTACATTCAAGTTAGTCGTATTGAACGGTGACACTTCCTTGCTTGCCACACGTCTGTCGTTACATTAAGTGAGCTGCCTACAACTGTTTTCTGATTTGACGTCATGGAAAATCACCTCTCTCTCCTCGCAATAAAGTTAATGAATATTTATGATGTTCGTTATTCCGAATGTTCGTTATTCCGAAACTTACACAGTCCGTTTAACTGTAATCTCATTAGTGTATATGGTATCACCCTCATATTTTGCACACACATGGACCTCGATAGGTGGATCATTTTGTAAAATAACGACGCTGTGGTCGGACGCCATTTTGGCTGTGCAAATGAGGTATTGTCTCTACAGTATGGGAGTGCATTTTTTCTGGAAATGAAAAATGACATGACTGTCTTTATCGAGCACTAGCTAATTTCTTCTTCGGTGAATTTCTCCCAGATTTGATATGTTGCAGCTGAGACTTTGGGCTATCGTTCACGTGCTCCATTTTTTATTGGAAGTCCGGATTACTTCCAAAAACCTGGTTGAAATTGACGCTTACCTTCAATGCCGGGAGATATGTCTTTCTTTCTCTGACTTTCTTTGCAATAGCTCAAGAAAAACACGCCCTTTAACCCCCATAGTTTGCAAATGTTTACGAGTCCATTTCAAGTACACCATTTCATAAAATAACAACTATCATATATATATATATACTACTTCATCAGACACTGTAAGACAGGTAAATTAGGGTCAAAGGTCATAAATGTTTCATCCAGTATCTTAATGAATACCTGTCCTACCTTTTCCATGTTTTGCACACGTATAGACGGTGTTGCAAGAATCATTTCACAAAATAACCACTTTTTGCTAAGATGCCATCTTGGGTGTGCAGAGTGGGGTCAAAGGTCAAATATACTTCATTCTGTATCTTCGTTATAGTGTACACGGAATTTGGTACCAAAGATTGCAGATCTGACTCCCTTTTCTAAATGAGAATCCAAACATCACACGACCAACGTCCCTAAACACAGATGAAACTTGTATGGTCATGCCTATGGGGATCAGGACTCAAATCATTGATTTCTGAATAGATCGGATCTCCTAATTTGTCAGTGTTGACAAATTCCAAGTCTAGTCTGACATATAGTTCTTGAATGATTAAGGATAAAAAATGGGAAATGTTTTTGTAACACCTAGTATCATATATCTTATTATTGTACCGATTATTTTTGTACATTAAATTGGACAAAATGCAATTGTATATGAATAATTCATGTAATAATTTTTCTTACTCAGTTATAATTTTCTTATTTGTTTCATACTTTTGTGAACACGGACTGAATTTCATTCATTTCATTTCATTTATTTCATTCCTTCTTTCTTTTTCGTCAAACATAACACGAAATGAATCAGAAGATATAACATAGGCATGTATTCGACTTTACATGGTAGATAATGTTTAACAAATACGAAATTATACATGCATATCGGCAAAATACAAAGTTATGTTTGGAGGGGAAAAAAGAAAGAAAGAACTGAGAGGTTCACTGAAAAGCATGCTTGTAAATTGTGAACCACTCAAAGGATTCTTGTGAATACATTGAACTTTTTTTTTTACAAAGACAGGAGAGAACAAGACAGGACAGAACAAGACAGTAGAAACACAACGACTTTACATGACTTTACAGTAGGGTATACCATGACAGTAATAAAACACAAAAGAACAATGGAAAGAAAGGAGAGAAAGAAAAAGGAAGTGAAAGGAAAAGCCAACACGCTGAACATCGGGATCAGAAGATGGAATTGAGGTGCTGTACATCTGGATCAGAAGAGGGAATTGAGGTGTTTCAGCTCGATCAGCCGAACAAAGTTTATACAAATAAGATAATGTAAAAAATACACAATGATGAAATCAATGATTGACGATGAACCCTTAGGCTGTAAAGACCAGCTAGGTAATGAATCATATATAGCTTAATATGAGTTCAACAAAAAAAATTTTAACCTACGCTTAAACGAATTCAAAGATAAAGAATTTTTTATATCACAACTTAAAGAATTCCAAAATCTAGGGCCACTGTATATAAATGTATTTTGAGCCAATAACGTTCTCAGAAGGGGTAAATGAAACTCATTTGATCGCCTGGTGGGATAATTATGAAAAGATTGATTTCGTGGAAACATTGAATCAAAAATGCTAGGAAGTGCATTTGTGTTATAATTAAACATAAACTGACCCAGCTGAAAGAAAAACAAATCTTTAATTTTTAAAATCTTATATCTAACAAATAATGGATCTGCATGGGAACATGGAGAAACGCCACAAATGATACGAAGTGCCTTTTTTTGTAATAACAATAATCTATCTAATAAAGTTTGATGGGCACTGCCCCATGCTAAAATTCCATAATTTAAATAAGGTAATATCAATGAAAAATACAACGTCAGCAAGGAAGACGACGGGATATGAGATTTAAGTCTACTAATAATACCAATATTACGCGAAATTATTTTACTAATATTAATAATATGAGGCTTCCACGAAAGTTTATCGTCTACTGTAATACCGAGAAACTTTGTATGTGATACACGCTCTAAATGAACGTCATCAAAGATGATATCTGTGCGTAAAACTTCTATAGACTTACTGAATAACATGTAGTTAGTTTTCTGAAGATTCAGTGATAATTTATTGGCTCTTATCCATTGAGTCACTTTTTTTAATTCAGAATTAACAGTATCGACAAGAGTGATTGGATTTTGGTGGGAGAAGAAAATGTTTGAATCATCGGCAAAAAGTATAAAAGAAAGTATATCGGATGATCTACAAAAATCATTTATGTAAATGATGAAAAGTAAAGGTCCTAATATACTCCCCTGAGGGACGCCACATTTAATAACTTCAAGACTAGAACTGTGCTCGTTCAAAAATACATATTGTTTTCGGTTTTGCAGGTAACTCCTGAACCATTCCAAGGCCTTCCCTCGTATACCATAATGAGACAATTTATGAAGTAAAATTTCGTGATTAATTGTATCGAAGGCCTTGGAGAAGTCCAGGAAGATACCAACAAGATGAGAATGGTCATCTATAGTATGTGCGGCGTTATCAATAAACTTCAAAAGAGCATGAATGGTGCTGTGTTTCTGACGAAACCCAAATTGAGAATTTGTAAAAACATTATAATTGAGAAATTTAATCGTTCTTGTAAATATCAATTTTTCCAAAACCTTAGATATGGATGAAAGTAGAGAAATAGGTCTATAATTACTTATATCAAAACTGTCTCCTTTTTTGAATAAAGGACACACCTTAGCTATTTTCATACAATCAGGAAAAACACCATGTAATATGGATTTATTAAAAATATGAGAAAGTGGGTCAGCAATGGAAAATATAATTCCCTTTATAATAAAATTACTTATATCATCATAACCGGCACTTCGTTTATCATTCATTGCAGTAACAATGTCTATTATTTCATATTTCGTAGTTGGAGCTAAGAAAATAGAACTGGGATTGGATTGACCTAAAAATTTTGCAAAATGCGTATCGGACTGCGGTACTTCTTTTGCCAGATTCTCTCCAATCATTGCAAAATAAGAATTAAAAATATTTGCTATATCATCAGGATCTTCAACAATTTTATTATCAAATCTTATTTTTGTAATATTCAATTTCTTTTTTGATATATTCATGGCCTGCTTTAATATCTTCCATGTATTCTTCACGTCATGTTTATATTTTTCTATCTGAATGGTATAATATTTCCGCTTTTCAGATCGTATGACCTTAATCAAAATATTCTTATATGATGTATATTTATTTTTTGACTCCTCAGTTTTTTTCATTTTGAATTTGTAATACAACCTATTTTTTCTGTTAATTGAACGGAGAAGAGATTTCGAAATCCATGGAAGTTTAGGTGTTGTTTTATAATTTACTGACTTATCTTTTAGTTTAGGAATATAATCATCTAAATGCTTATTGATTATCTCCATAAAATTATCAAATGATACATTAACATCATCAGTATCACAAACACTTGACCAATCAACCCTGTCTAAACAAGCGTCAAGACTAGCTAAATTTTCTGGTGTGGCTCTACGTTTAAATAAAGGAAAATAAGACTTATTAACTGAATGTTTAAGGTCACAGCATGTTATAATTGGAAAGTGATCGGTCATATCGGATAAAATTATAGAAGAATTCAAAACTTGTAAAGAATTAGTGAAAATATTATCAAGGAGGGTGGCAGAATGATTTGTAACACGTGTAGGTTTGGAAATTGATGGCAAAAAAGAGGATGATAAAAATAATTCAAGAAATTCTTGTGACGTATTATCATCACTCTTAATCAAATCAATATTAAAATCACCCATTATATAAATACATTTATTAACAAAACGAGGGCTTTTTAATAAATTCGTCATACTATCTAAAAAATCTTTAGAACTGGAGTTTGGGGGTCTATAAACAACGCCAACTATAATATTTTTACTTTGAGGGATGGAGATTTCAACAAACAAAGACTCTATTATATCATTCATTATATTTAAATCATCACAAGTATCAAACTCAAGGTCATTGGATAAATAAATCGCAACCCCGCCGCCGGTCCTATTCACACATTAATTAAAATTAATTAATCAATCAATCAATCAATCAATCAATCAATCAATCAATCAATCAATCAATCAATCAATCAATCAATCCAATCCAGGGGCCACCAAGCAGGCTACAAATTGGCTGGTGATTGCCCTTTAACCGTAACCTGAGGTACTTCTTTTTTTTTTCTTGGGGGGGGGGGGGGGGTCAGTTTGAAGTAAAGGGCCTTTGGGAAAACGCGTGAACATCAAACCTCATTTGATTTTCTCACTAGCGAACCCTATTTTGGTTCTAATGAATGTTTAGAATAACGTCTCTTCATTCAGAATGACAATTTATTTGTCATTTTCTGACTAACGAACGATCCTTAGAAATAATGAACCGTAACCTTATAATCGGAGATGGTTCATATCACGCGTTAGAAACATGTGTCACTTATTGCCTTATCCTGTCTTTTATGCCCTAGAAAAGATATGGTGCGAAAAAAATGGAAACCAATTCCAACTTCCAGCAGTCTGTCAACGAAATTATAATTCTTTTGGCATCGGATTGCAGTCCTGTACAGTCGAGTGGACAGAGCGTTTCTGTAAGTGTGATGAAGACTGCGTGAAGTATAGGGATTGTTGTGCAGATCGGCAAGAGGCAGTTTACAATGGAACGTTGAACCAGAAATCTTTTCCCTATCCAGAAGACACTCGACCGCCTAAAATGGCATGGGAAGACGAATACCTTCCCTATATGACATGCACAAAGATATTTAATATCCGGGATTTAAACTCAGCTTTCCAGATGATATCACTGTGCCCTAAAAGCGTTCCCGAGGAGAGTAGACTCAAGTACTATTGTGAACAATTTACCTTTTCTGGTAAGCGTCTGACGTATACTGACACATACTTCGTCATTCCCATGGCTGTTCATGGGATTGGACATTTCAAAAACGTGTACTGCGCTCTTTGCCATGGGATACCCTTCTCAGATCTTCAACCATGGGGTTTGGACTGGGATTGCGACAATTTCAACTTATCTGCAACTTCAGTCGATAATTTTGAAGATTTGTTCGAAATTTCTGATTGCTTTGCGTCTAGAGTTATCCAGCCTAACAACCTTTCTGCAAACATGTCTCCAAGGCCTTGCTTTTTTACCCATTTTACCAGATGCTCAAAGTTGTTTGCACCAGATGGTAACACTGACGTTTCTTGCCCGTCATATTTTGATCCGGTGTTAACTTTTAACGGGATTGTGTATCAGAATCTTCATTGTGCATACTGCAATGGCCTAAATGTGTGCCGTCGCTATGTTTCTTACTGTAATCCACAGGACACATCGTTTTATATCCCACGTACCAACATTGGGGCATTCTTTCTTTTCAGTCTAACTGAGGTTTCTGCCCTTGCAACCACATGCGCACGAAATGAAGCCTTTGATCCCCTTACTAAGACTTGTCAAATAGTATTTTGCTGGTATGGATTTGCCTTCGACGGTGAAACTCAACAATGTAAGCCCATTCTAGGAAAAGAGTTTGTGCGAGTATGCATTTCCTTCCATTCTCACTACGATACCTTTGAAAGTTTAACAAGTGAGGATAAATCAAGCATTTCTTCTCATCTGGGTAACGCCTTTGGAATGCTTGCGGACCAAAATGCCTTTGTGTCCATTGAATCATGTACTCCTAGTGATGGTAATAATGCTTCAGGAAAAGCTTGATTTGTCTCTGATGATATGGAAGAATACAAAATGTCATATTCCTACCTAATCATGCGGATGAGCATGTCATGATGGCATGAGATCCTATAAAATCTCAAAAGCAGTGATACCGTTCCTGCCCTAGATATAAAGTAGGCAATACAAGAGAAGGTGTATGTGTATCTGAAATATCTGCGCATATCTGTTATATGTATTTTGTAAAGAAAGCACTGTGGACCCTTGGTTGCCATTGCTTGATGGTTTATTTCTGCCCGCAGGCAATGCTTGAATGTAACTCACATAGTATACACAAATTGTCATGTTTGACAATAAACGCTAACAATATGTTTGAACACATAAATTGGACTAAACAATGTTTGAGCACTAAACCATATGCTCATTGCTCACTCAATAATATGCTGTAATGATCAACATTTTATCTTTGACTCACTGCTGATAACACGGCCAGTTAGATTTAAAACATCATCTATGGACGAGCATTTCAGCACTAATGTAGCCATTTTGCACTTCTCATCAATGTTATCCAAACTACCATTAAAGGTAGAGCTTAAACCAGTTGGAGCATTTGAATAAATGAATAATTGTTGACACCATAGAAAAACGTATTTGTCTCGGTTTTGGGTTGTGTAGTCACTTGCTGGGCGATCGTACCTCGTCCCAGCACGCAATTACGCCAACGGGATGGTGCTAGCTTTTATTCTTTATGAAGTATAGGGGCCCAGAGAAATTTAATGCCACCTTCATAACCTCGCACGATATTGCCGCTTACTGGCCAGCCCAGGTACCACCCAAGGTGCTCATGCATATGAGCAAGCTGCCCAATCCGGCCCAACCTCCCACCATAACGAAAGCTGGCGGCTAGCCCGGGTACCACCAAGATGGACTGGTATGGCCATGGTACAACATAATGCGTTGTGACTGCGAGCAAGCCAACTGCCCCAACTTCTCACCCTGTATTAGAGTATTGGCTGGCCATAATGGCCTAATACAAGTAGCCGGAACATGAGCGAGTAGCACCATCCTGCCCAAAAACTTGGGCCCTGGCACTCAAGTGTAATGCACCTCTTTGCCAGTTGCTTACTAAGACACATCATATAATTGGCTTTATGCTGACATGATTATTATTCAACACATATTAGCTATGCTTCCCAATGGGTTGGGTGGGGGGGGGGGGGGGACTTAACACGTTGTTGCCTGGGACAAAGTGCATCGAACAATGGCGGTACGAAGGCTAACGTGGCCCAGTTGCTATAGTAACTTTGCCGGGGGCCGGGCATATCATTAAAAATTGCCAATTTGGCGTGTAAACGCCTTACAAATTGAATGAAACTGGAGGGATCCCCCTTGCTTCTCCCAAAATTTACTGATCAGCCTATTATGATCAGGTAATTTTGTAAAGAAAGCACTGTGGACCCTTGGTTGCCATTGCTTGATGGTTTATTTCTGCCCGCAGGCAATGCTTGAATGTAACTCACATAGTATACACAAATTGTCATGTTTGACAATAAACGCTTACAATATGTTTGAACACATAAATTGGACTAAACAATGTTTGAGCACTAAACCATATGCTCATTGCTCACTCAATAATATGCTGTAATGATCAACATTTTATCTTTGACTCACTGCTGATAACACGGCCAGTTAGATTTAAAACATCATCTATGGACGAGCATTTCAGCACTAATGTAGCCATTTTGCACTTCTCATCAATGTTATCCAAACTACCATTAAAGGTAGAGCTTAAACCAGTTGGAGCATTTGAATAAATGAATAATTGTTGACACCATAGAAAAACGTATTTGTCTCGGTTTTGGGTTGTGTAGTCACTTGCTGGGCGATCGTACCTCGTCCCAGCACGCAATTACGCCAACGGGATGGTGCTAGCTTTTATTCTTTATGAAGTATAGGGGTCCAGAGAAGTTTAATGCCACCTTCCACCCAATTTTTTTTTTACCTTCCTTAATGGGGCAGTTTTCCTTTATATTTAAGTACCTTGACATCTTTACTATAATAAAGTATACAAGAAGTATATTAAAACCAACCATTGATTCCTAAACAAATAAGTTGAGGAGCACCAGTCTCTCTCTGGGCCACCATGCATTCAGTTTGTCCATTATTAAAGCCAAAATATAGTTCTGTTTTGAAAGGGTGAATTTTTCTCCACCTTTTTAAACTGGATGATCCACATTCCAAATAAGTTTCCAGAACCGGAAAACAAAATTAAACACTTATAGTGACTTTAAATAACAGAGTTTGAATAATCACTAAATGGCCACTGAAGGGAGCTCTATATATAATCCTTTAGGAAGAATCTCGAGGTCCCCCCGAGATATTACATTTTATGAACTTTAAATAATCACATATTCACCGGACTATTAGAACTCATAAAGCTCTGTACACTAGAACCAATTAGGGATTTTGTTTTTAAAAAGTCCCCAAACTATGCTTTGGCTTTAAGTTATTCTACGAATAAAGCTGGGCTGAAAATTGCCACCGGTGGAACAGCGGTGATAGGGGCGAAAAACCAGCAAGTTGCGATGGCGTTTATAGCTAATATTGTGTGTGTGTACTGTCACAGAATTTGCCCGATTTCCATCCTTATATATGGAAATAAACGGAACAAAGAAATTTTCATAACCTCTGAGAACTGTTGGCAGGCTGTAACTCATACAAGATGAAACGGAGGAAACAATGTGCATTCAGTTAACTCAAATATTTTAATTGTCTATACATATGTAACTGTGAATCTTGGTTTTACAGCAAATTATAAAAAGAGAAAAAAACGAACATAAAATTCTTCCTATTCAGTGGCTTTCTGGCTCTTAGGACTTTATTATGTTTAACTTAAATTGGACTTATTTCACCTCGATTATGCAACTGGCTGTCATGGATGTAAGTTGTTTGACGATGGCTTATGACGACGACGTATGACGATGACGTACGACGGTGACAATGTAAGTCGATGACGGGGCCCCGTTACGCTGGTGCTGGTATGGACTGTCGCGTGGTCTGTCGTAGCAACTCTTCGCGATTGCCGTTCGCGTGGTCGCTCTCCCGACGGACGTCTTCGCGATGTCTCCTCAGCATCCAGAAATGAAGTTCAGTCGACAGTCTATGCTCCCTTACTGCCTCGGAGCTGGTCGACAGTCAACGACGCCTTTATGCTCCTGCCTCTTGCTGTGTCAGTGGGCCCTTGACCCTTCGGGAAACCCGGAAACCCTTCAAATATTAAAATAATCACATTACTTCAAGCCAGAGCACTGAAGCACCTTCATATTACATTCACATCCTGACTGACGTTCATATTACCTCATTATACAAATATATTCAGGCTCATGTAACCATAAATAACAACCCTTATATATTCTATATCACATATTACTGAAACCTTTATCACAATTCACTCTCAATTCGGATATCCATTACACAAACGAATTATGCCAATTGAATACATAAACATTTCAGAATTAATGCACTTACCACAATCTGTGGGTATCTCTAGTTAATACTGACTGGGGTGGCGGCCCCTGTCACCGTTACCGAGTGGCCATTCTCATACACTGTGTCAAGGAGACAGCACCACAGCGTGATGTCCCCTTCACGGCCTGATGTCATACTGCCGCTCCTTGCCACACATAGCACTACCGTGGCTCTACCGAGAGCGGTCTGGAATGTCTTCCATTGACATGTTAAACAGTTTGCATCAATTTACATACTTAAGTGCTTATTTACAAATTCCATGCAAATTGACCTCAGTGGAGAAGAGCGTCTGTCACTCCACTCGTGACATGTACTACGCTGGGAAAAATTCCCCTATGGCCCACTATATTGCGCGTGTGCGACCGAGTTTCCACTCCACCACCATGGGCGTCACCAGGGGGGGGGGGGGGGGGGTGCGTTGGGTGCGAACGCACCCCCTTCAGACCCTAAAAAAAAAAAAAAAAAATAAAAAAAAAAAAATCACTCTGCGAGCGACCTCAACGCCGGACCCTAAATAAATATCATTTTTTATATATTTATTTATTTATTTTCTTTTTTTTTCGCATCGGGGACAAAAAAAAAAAGATCGTGGGCAAAAACAATTCGCACCCCTGGTTCTGGCAGCACTGATTTTGTATATATCTACTACTACAAGTGTATTCTATACAGTGTTTACTATTTAGATAGATTTTGGACATCCTTCCCATGCTTGGTCACTTCGACGCCACCTCGGTGGTCATACCTCCCCCAGTCATGAACATAAACCGACACCCTTGACTACCAGTCGTGGATCCAGGGGGAGGGGCGCACCGGGCGTCCCGCTCCCTCTTAATTTCCAAAGCGAAAAGGTATAGCTACAACGGCAGTTTTTAGGACTGTAAAATGTCAAAATTTTCAAGCTCGCTCGCTCCGCTCGCTGGCATTAAGTCGTAATGCCATTCTCCTGAATTTGCTGCCAGTAATTGCCGGCAGTTCCACCCGGTGCGCCCCCGCCCCCTCCCTCCTTACTGAAAAAAAAAAAATATATATATATATATATAGCTAAAAACTGCAGTTTTTGGACTGTAAAATGTCAAAATTTTCAGGCTCGCTCGCTCCGCTCACTCGCATTTATATTCTCCTGATATTTCTGCCAGTAATTGCCAGCAGTTGCGCCCGGTGCGCCCCCTTCATTTCGAAAGCAAAAAAAGATATAGCTTCAAGCGCCAGTTTTTTTACTGTAAAATGTCAAAATTTTCAAGCTCGCTCACATTTTATCTTTATGCAATTTCCCTGATGTTACTGCCAGTAATTGTCTGCAGTTGCGCCCGGTGCGCCCCCTCCCCACAATTAATTTCCAAAGCGAAAAAATACAGCTACAAACGGCAATTTTTCTACTGTAAAATGTCAAAATTTGCAAGCTCGCTCTCTTCGCTCGCTCGCATTGAATCGTTATTCACCTGATGTTGCTGCCAGTAATTGCCAGCAGTTGCGCCCGGTGGCATGCGCTCCACCCCCCCTTAATTTCCAAAGCGAAAAAATATGGCTACAAACGGCAGTTTTGGGACTGTAAAATTTAAAATTTTCAAGCTCGCTCGCATTTAATCGTTATGCAATTCACCTGATGTTGCTGCCAGTAATTGACTGCAGTTCCGCCCGGTACGCCCCTCTCCCTTAATTTCCAAAGCGAAAAAATATACTGTAGCTACAAACGGCAGTTTTTCTACTGTAAAATGTCAAAATTTTCAAGCTCGCTCTCTTCGCTCCCTCGCATTGAATCGTTATGCAATTCACCTGATGTTGCTGCCAGTAATTGCCAGCAGTTCTGCCCGGTGCGCCCCCCTCCCTTGATTTCAAAAGCGAAAAAATATGGCTAAGAACGGCAGCTTTTAGACTGTAAAATGTAAAATTTTCAAGCTCACTCGCTCCGCTCGCTCGCATGTAATCGCTATGCTCTCCTGATATTGCTGCCAGTAATTGCCAGGAGTTGCGCCCGATCCGCCCCCCCTTAAATTCCAAAGCGAAAAAATAGCAACAAATGGCAGGTTTTTTTTAACTGTAAAATGTCAAAATATTCAAGCTCGCTCACTCCGCTCGCTCTCATTTAATCCTCATGCAATATACCTGATGTTGCTGACAGTAATTGCCAGCAGTTGCGCCCGGTGCGCCCTCCCCCCTTTGTTTCCACAAGCGAAAAAATATTGCTCCAAATGGGAGTTTTTTTTACTGTAAAATGTCAAAATTTTCAAGCTCGCTCTCTTTGCTTATACTCGCATTTAATCGTTATGCCATTCACCTGATGTTGCTGCCATTAATTGCCAGCAGTTGCGCACGGTGCGCCCCCCCCCCCCCCCTTAGTATCCAAAGCAAAAAATATGGCTACAAACGGCAGTTTTGGGACTGTAAAATTTCAAAATTTTAAAGCTCGCTCGCTCCGCTCGCTCGCATGTAATCGTTATGCCATTCTCCCGATATTGCTGCCAGTAATTTGTCGTTTCACACCGTCATTCCATAATCCATTTATAGGGGGACAACCCCCTCCCACAACCTCCCCCCTTGCTCGTTCCGCTTGCTCGGGCTCGGTCGCATTCATGACATCAGTGTAAGAATTATTACTAGAAGTTTACTTGAATTATACCATTTATAGGCAAATTGTTCAATTACAATTTCTTCAAAATGTACTGATGCCTTAACCAAGTGGGACTGTTTCAAGTCGATAAAACACGCAAAATACCTGCATCAAATTGCACCATTTACAACATCAAAATGCAAAAAGTGTTCACCGTGGGAGGGGGACACTCCCTCCCACATCCTCCCCCTCGCTCACTCCTCTCGCTCTAAGAGTTGCTTGGCCGCGTTCATGATATTGAGTGTAAATATTAAAACAGGAAGTTTATTGGGATGATACCATTTTATAGGCAAATTGTTCGATAATAATCTACATCAAAATATACTGCTTTACTTTAAAGAAGTGGGACTGTTTCAAGTTGATAAAACAAGCAAAACATGCATCAAATTGCACCATTTACAACATCAAAATGCAATTTCAGTTCTAAACGTGGGAGGTGGTTAACCCCTTCCACACCCTCCTCCCTCGCTCGCTCCGCTTGTTCGGGCCCGGTCGCGTTCATGACATCAGTGTAAGAATCAATACAAGAAGTTTATTGAAATGATATAGTTTATATAGGCACATTGTTCAACAACGAATTCCATCAAAATGTACTGCTACCTTAAGAGGGACTGTTTCAAGTCGAAAAAAAACACACACACGCAAAAAGCCTGCATTAAATTGCACCATTTACAACATCAAAATGCAAAAAGTTCTCACCGTGGGAGGAGGGGGGGGGGGGACAACAGGCACTTCCACACACTCCCCCCCTTGCTCGTTCCATCGCATACTAACACCCCCCTCCCCCCCTCCCCCCCCTCCCCCTCCCTCCCCCCAAGATGAAATCCTAGATTTGCCGGTGCCCTTTTTCCCCGCTTGGTTTCCTTCAAAAACAGTAAAAGTCTAGGGATTGAGAGCTTCCTATATTCCAAATGTCTGTCCAAAAATCTCGTTACATTAGGGTCAAAACGCACCCCCCTTGAAAAAAAGCTGGTGACGCCCCTGACCACTATGCCCCCAGTGGCAATGTCCCCAAGAAGGTTATCCTTTATCGGGTGTTTGGTGTTCATGTGACAACGCCTTAAATGTACAAACAGTATATATAAAATTACGATATGATATGATGTAAATATATCATTCATGCTTCAAGGCTGTATTGCCACGTATTGTGGCATTACCGACTGTCCAGGCGGCCCTGGCCCCTCTATTTGTGTATCATTCTCATAAGCAACTGCGTACTGAACGAGGGGGGGGGGGGGGGGGGGAGCGGTGTACCTTTGGTCTATCCAAGTCTGGCTTATTGTTGGAATAGTGCTTTCTTGATTGCCAGGGCAAGGTCCGCAATTAGGATGTCTGATCACTGATCCGACAGGTGGACGCCATCCCTGATGAACATTTGGTGATTGCTCCTGGCAATATTGTGCATGATGATTGAGGCGTTACCCATGCGCTTTGTCTGTCGTCTCGCGTAGTTGTTAAAGGACAAGTCCGCCTTCATAAACATAAGGATTGAGAGAATGTAGCAATATTAGTAGAACACATCCTTGAAAGTTTGAGGAAAATCGGACAATCCGTTCAAAAGTTATGAATTTTTGAAGTTTTTGTGCAGTAACCGCTGGATGAGAAGACTACTGCAGTGTATGAATAACTTAGATGTCACATGCGTACAACAATATAAGGAAAGTATAAAGAGATTTTCACAAAATTTCATCTTTTGAAAAAAGTACACATTCCCTTGACTCGTTACCGACATATGTTATGGGTCATATCATTCCCCCTGCCCTTAGAAAGAGGCAAGTCAAGTGCTCTTTTATTATGCGAAAAAAGTGAAAATATGTTAAATTTTCTTTACATTTTCTTTATACTGTTGTACGCATATGACTCATAATCTATAGTAGTCTCCTCATACAGCGGTTCCAACACAAAATTTTGAAAAATTCATAACTTTTGCATCGATTGTCCAATTTTCCTCAAACTTTCACTGATGTGTTCTACTAATATTGCTGCATTCTCTCAATCCTTATGTTTATGAAGGTGAACTTGTCCTTTAAGCGATATGCGCACACCTTCCAATGCATCTTGGTTAGTATGACCTGTTGGTCGCTTCCCATGGTAGACCAGGCGAGGAAGGATTGAAGACCACATGATAAGAGCTTGTGGCATCCTGGCTCTGAGTGTGCTGAGGGCTGTTCTGATTGCTGCCCTACAGCTACATGCATCCATTTGGCCAATGTTGTTGGTCCCCAAGTGAAGCACCACTATTGATGGGGGAGCGGAATACCTAAGCCCGTTGTTCACCATCCTTTCCACATCCTCAAGTCTTGCGCCCCCTTGGCTATGCCACTGGATGGTGTATGGTGTGCCTAGCTGGAGCTGGTGTGTTGCTGCGGCCCTCTCTTTGGCTCTGCGCACGATGCTATCACCCATTATCCAGATGTTGGGGTGCCCTGAAATGACAAAATAAGACAGCCAGCAGTATCTTGTGCTACACATAACGTAATTGTTGTGTAATAGAGGGCCTATCTGTAAGTGCATATTATATCCCCAAATAATTATGCTACTGCTAAAGGGGGATTATTATAATGATCTCATATTATGTGATTGACACCATCACTATTTTGCCTCTTATGGCTTATTATCACTTTTTTCTTCTTTTATTTTCTCTTCTTTGTTTTTTTTTCTTCTTTTCTTTCTCTTTTTTTTCCTTCTTCTTTTTTTTCGTTTTTTTTTCGATTTTTTTTTGTTTTTTTGTTCAGCAGAATCCATTTTTCTTTTCTTTTCTTTCCTTCTCCTTTCTTTTGCTATCATTCTGGGCCTTGATCTCCTTAAAAGGAGTTGCTGCCAAATTTACCTTATGTACCTCCTGTACACATCAGTGCGCCATCTCCCCATGGCCATAATTTGTTCCCCTGGTACCCCTTCCCTGCTGTGGTTGCAGCTCCTATTCGGAATGAATGGGTGCCATAATGGCTTGGGTTTGCACCTATGCATGCCAACACTTTTCGCAGAACTGCATTGAATTGGTACCTGGTGAGTGGGGAACCACTTGTGTGGCAGAACAGTGGCCCTTTCATGGGGGGCCTCAGCTGTAAGAAGGCTGTCATGCCCGACACTGGGCATATCTCCTTGTTTTCATTTTCTCCTATTCTCAATTTGGTTGTTTGCCCATATTGGTCTGTTTTGGAGTGTCGGATGCGTACTAACATGAATTGTCCTGGGGTTTGGGTTATCTGAATGTCATCTCTGATTAGTGCTTTATCTGTAATCTCATGTTTCTGCTGGGCTGTGAACTCCCCACGCGTAGGAACCCAAAGAAGGCTAGGAGAAATGCAGCCCTGAACATTATTGCTTCATACTGGGATTTGCACACCAGTCGTACTATGGGGATCATCCTTTTGAGTAGATCCTGTGTGATAGGCCTTCTATCATCTCCCTTCTTTTTGTCTCTCCTGCTCCCTTCCTGTAGTTTCTTTATTACAAAATGATCAGTGGGGTCTGCCCAGCCATGCATTTTATGCATGTATGACAGGGCTGCTACGTGAAGTGAGATGGTTGATGTCGCTTTACCTCTAATGGAGAGGAAAGCTATGAAGGAGATGATTTGTGTTGTAGGTGCTGGCCACGACAGGTCCAGGTGGTGATCTTTACGGAATTCCTGGAATGCGTTAACCGCCCTTTGGTATGCCCGGTGTGACCCTTCCGCCAATACCTGTCCAAGCAGTCTGTGGGCTTCTTGAGCTAAATCTGCCATATCCCTGCTGGAACTGGAGTAGGGTGTGCCGCTGCCATTGGGGCCAGTTTCCTGAAGCGATCGACCTGGGATCGTGAAGAGGGAGTCAGCAATGCCATTATCCTGGGTGGGGACATGGACTGCTTTGATTGAGATGTTTTTTACTAGGCATGTTACTACCAAATTTCTCAGAAGTGCCATTATTTGTGGGCATGGGGATGTTTGCTTATTGACTGCGTGTTTAACCGCCATGTTGTCTGTGTGTAACAGTATCCTTCTATCTCTGAGTTCCTCTCCCCATACCATCATTGCAATCACAATGGGGATCATTTCTTTTCATGCTATGGATGTGGTCCTAATTATGTTCTGCGATGGCCATTTCCCATTGAACCATTTGCCATTGAGGTAGCCACCATAGCCTCCCCGCTTCCATCTGTGTAGAGGTCTATGTCCTCATCTGTCACCCATTCTTCTTGTGGGATAACAGACACCCCATTGTAACCTTCTAGAAATTCTAACCAAACTCCCAGGTCCTCATTTGCCCCTTCTGAAAGGACCACTTGCTTATCTCCTCTGGTCTGTCCTTTAGTCATATCTATTAGCCTCCGGAGAAAGGCCCTGCCAGGGCGTACTGCCCTGCATATGAAGTTCAGCATGCCAATTATGGACTGAATTTCCTTAATTGTAACCAATTTGGCTGACCGAGTCTTGTTGATTTTGCGTTTAATTACCTGGATCTTCTCCAGGGGGACCCGTACTTGCATTTTCACCGAATCTAGTTCTAGGCCCAGGAACGTCAGACATGTGGTGGGCCCTTCTGATTTCCCTTTTGCTAATGGGACTCCCAAATCGGTACAAACATCCCGCAGGGCCTGAATCATTTTGTAGCAGGGCACTCTTCCCTTCTGGGTTGAGCCTACACACAAAAAGTCATCAACATAATGAATGATGTTCTCACATTGGCTTTGCCTCCTTGCACAGTATTCAAGGAATGTGGAGAATGTTTCAAAGTATGCTGGTGCACAGCGGACCCCCATTGGTAGACACTTGTCAACATACTATTTCCCTTCGAATTTGACACCTAGTAGTTCAAAGTCGTCTGGGTGTATGGGTAGCAGGCGGAATGCTGACTCTATGTCTTCCTTTGCCATTTCCGCTCCCACGCCTGCTGAGGCTACCAGGTTGACTGCTGTATCAAACGTTGTATATGTTACAGCACAGGACTCGTCTGGAATGCAATCATTAATTGAGAAGCCCTCTGGATATGAGAGGTGATGAATCAATCTAGATTTGCCAGGTTTTTTTTTTTTTGGGGGGGGGGGGTACTAGACCAATTGGGCTGGATCTCATTTTCTATTTTCCTCAACGCTTCCTCTTTGTTGTTTTCTGCCGATTTCAAGTTTGGCAGATCTACCGGCAGACGTGGACCTGTGTAGTGTAATCTGAATCCTTCGCTAAAACCTGTGAGAATCATTCTTGCTGCTACTTTGTTTGGGTATTGGTTCAATAGTGGTTTCAGGTTGTCCAGTATGATGGGTGTTGGTGCTAGTGATCTCAAGTCCCGACACGTGCATTATAACCCTTTTTGCTACTCGATTAATGAATTGGGGGTGACTCCCCAGTGTGGTGTGTACTGTTATTCCCTGTGTCACAATAGAGTACTCTACTGGGATGGTTTGAGGGTTCCTGCATTGGGTTGCTTGTTGCCTGGGCACTGTGTTTTTTTGTGACCGTTTTTCCCACACTGCACACACTTGTACATGTATCGACAGTACCTGCGGGTACATGTGCCGTTGTTGAAGTCATAGCAGTATTGTGGTGTGCGGGGGGCGGAGGGACGAAAATTCCTATTGGGCTTTGCGAGGGGCTGGTATCGCCTCCTCTCTGTACCCCTGTTCTCGCGTGTAGATTGTGGTGGGTAATTGACCCCCCTTGTCATCCTAGGTAACCCCCCACTAACCACATGGAGTAGCCATAGCTCGCCATCCATTATTGCCCAAGAACCCCCCTTCCTGTGGAGGCGGTGTCGAAATTCTTTGTCATAGTCCCTCCAACCAAGGCCATGGTAGCGGGAGGCAGCAGAGCGGATCAGATGGCAGTACTTGAGCAGATCGTGTGTGCTTGTGGGGTGTGCCTCAATATATATGCTCATGTATACAAGAAATGCATTTGTCCATGCCTCGATGGAGAAAATCTTGTTTTTGGTAGGGGGGGGGGGGGGGTGACCGGCTTTAATACCCAGGTCCCATCTACTTGTGCTACTGCGAGGTTGGCCCGCTCTTGTTCTGCCATGTCCTGCATAACCTGGGTTGCATGGTCTTGGTTGTCTATCAACAAATTCAAATCAATGAATTCCCCCTTCCATATCTTTTCTCGGATGTGGTGGGGGATGGATGTGCCCAACCTGTCCCCAGCCGGGTGCAGGGGAGATTGGTGTTGGTGGTAGGTGTGACTGTGGATATGAGTACTTGGCCTTTGAAGGTTTTGTGGCAGGCCCTGGGACAGGGGCTCTGTGTGGTTGGGTTGTTCATTTTGTTGTTGATCTGGATTTGTGTCACCGGGTTGACTCCCGGCACATTGGCCAGGACTGGGTTGTGACCCTCTTTCCATATTTCCCAGGAGGAAATTCGCATTGGGTACTATGGAGGGGAAAGAGGAAGGGATTGTGGGGCTGGTAACAAATCTATTCATCCCTTCCAACAATCTACCGTCTATTTCAGTGTGTTGCCTGTTTAGGTTGTTTGACTGTTTGACTGGTGTTTGCTGTGAATCAAGCAGCATATGCATCGGTAACTCGTGGATGCGGCGGTTGCTGGCCTGTCATTCCGACCGCCACGTCTGCCTGGGCCGCAGATGGCTCCCGTTGTGGTGCTGTCGTTTAAGCAGCCGCGTTTGTGCCGCCATTACGTCTACGTGTACGTGTACGAGGCGGGTTGACCTGTTGCTGATTGTCTGGCGCCTCTGCATCTGTGACAGTACTTTGAGCCCTTTTTCTGCTGGCCTTTGACGTCTGTTTGACTTTTTTGGGTGCTGGATCCTGTCCTTTGTCCCTTGTCTTCCTCTTTCCCATCTTTTGGTTGATAGACGATCTCACAAGTCGAGTTTTGGACCGTAAAACGTTCCGAGAACTTAACACGTTGTTGCCTGGGGCAAAGTGCATCGAACAATGGCGGTATGAAGGCTAACGTGGCCCAGTTGCTATAGTAACTTTGCCGGGGGCCGGGGGGCAATTTGGCGTGTAAACGCCTTACAAATTGAATGAAACTGGAGGGATCCCCCTTGCTTCTCCCAAAATTTACTGATCAGCCTATTATGATCAGGTAATTATGTACATGTAGATGTGTGATTTGTAGGGCCTATGTAAGGCGTGAAGCTGGAAACCCTGTGCAGTATCTAAGAAGACAGGCTGACAGTATCCGATGGGGTCACCACTGTTAAGGCCACCGCACACTACACGACCAGACTGGTCTTAGAGTCTTAAGCCAAGCTGGGTCTTTAGACCAGTCGTACGACCGGACACCGTACACTGTACGACCCGACTGTAAAGAGCGCGCAGTGCGCACTGCGTGCGCTTGCATTTTACTGCATTGTGAATGGCTGGAAGCTCCCGACTGGTCGTAGAAATTCAACATGTCAAATCTCTACGACTGGCGCTAAGACCCAGTCGTACGACTAGAAAATGGCAAGACTGTGACGTCACACTTCTAGTCTTAAGGTCTTAAGACCGGTGAATCGGGGCAAAATCGTGTAGTGTGCGGCGGGCTTTAATGGTAAAGAAGACTTGAAAAGGGAAATCGTTTGTGTATATATTTGTATCATGTATATTTTGTGACTAGTATCATGGTTTGATGATCTCGAGCAGTATCCTATAATAAGAGCCCTCAGTCGCCCTCATATGATTTGTCTTGCCTTTTCTTTCAGAAATAATGTGCATAGAAATATACTTGATTTAGTGTGTTTATTTGTCATTTGAAAAAGGTAAAAAACAAAATGATATGCACTGTTTGATTTTTGTGTGTGTATAGCTGTAAGACGGGTCATCCGAAAAGGAAGCCGCTTGACATATAGTTTGGAACGCATGTGCTGATTTTACTGCCAGTTTGATGATCATCTTTTTGTAGCAATTTGATATTCGTATTCTATATAGATGCATGTATATAACAATAATGTTCAATAATATAAGTCCTCAAAAAGGAATAATTTTGCTATTGACATAGTGGACGTTGACATTTTGTTGTTCTTTTCCGTGAAAATGTAATAGGTTACCGTGGATTTTGTAAATAATACATTCAGAAGTTACGGAGTTACAGAAGACCTAATTATGAAAAGGTAGGAGAGTAGAACAGTAAATGGTGACCACAAATTTAAACGGCATAGGGTCGGTAAAATTTTCCGAGATACGTATACATTACATGTACGTGAAAATGATTTACGAGTTGAAAAGAAAAACGCATTTGTTGTGATAATGTGTATTTTGAAATTAGTATATGGGTTGTTTTGATTTTGATAACATGTATTTGCTTAGGGGCTAGGGCCAGTGTTTTTACGCAAAATCGTTAAGGCCATATATACAAACATTGCATTTAACACTGATGTGAACTCGTTTGAATGCATATCCATTGAAACAGACCTTTTCTTTCTTTTGCGGTGAACTTAGTACCATTGACTTGATTCAAATTGAGCCTCGTAGTATCGCCATTGTGGTATTGGACATTGCTGTCAGAGAGTGTAAACAGAATAAAAAACTTGAAAACTAACCCCAAGGCCTAATGTATAGCATGACGTCTTATGTATTCATGTCAACCACTTGAACAAGTTCTGGAAACTGATCTTTTTCGAAAGTTATTATTTATAGTGATAGCGGTCATGCTAATAACTTGCCAATTTATTTCGTTTTTCCACGCCTTTCCGCCTGTCAAGTAGTTTATTTCCTGGCACTTTGGAATAATCGCTTCATCCAAACGATTTTTTTGTAGATATAAATATTTGTAATTAGCAGATATCAGTTTAGATTAAACATGCTTGAAAGCTAAGCGAGTATAACGATCGTTTAAGTGGACAGCAACTGTCCTCTATAAATTATGCTTGTATTGAGGGATGTGCTATTATCGCAATTACTTGTTCATTAATCTCCACTCATTTATTACAGTAATGTAATGCTCGTTGCCTTCGTGTCACCCTGCTAATGAGAGAGTCTTGTTGTTATCATTCACATTTATATCGTTTTATAGAATTTTTAATTCCACTCTGTACTTTTATATTCTTGTAAGTGAGCTTCTATAGGTGACTACTATAAGCGAACTTTAGAATTGCAGAATAAAGGACAAATTGCAGTTTCTTCGAAACAGAGAGATCAAAACTTATGACAGTATAATATACGTAACACATTGCATGACGAAATTCTTGGGGGAAATGGAAAGAAAATGGAAAGTTATTACCCTCTATCTTTGATAACTTATGTTAAAATATACGAGAGATATCCATTTATATAACGCTATAGACAAACTGGTGACCTGTATTTTCCTCTTCTCAGATATGTTACATCGCAAAGATCTGTTAAATATCAAGGAGTACATGTTTGGAATTCTGTGCCTGATGAAATGAAGATATGTCCTTCCCTTGCCTCTTTTAAACGTAGATATCAAAGATATTTGTTGAATAATCATAATTGAAGTTTTTGCAGAAATTTATTCAAACGTTCGTGTGATGTCTGCAATGTGTATTTTTTAAACATATTTTTTACTCGTAATTTGCCTGTTTTTATTTGTCTTTCTTTTCCTTTTGCTTTAAGGCGTATCTTATAATGTACATAAAATCTCAAGTGGGAGTCCAGCCGTAGAAAGACAATGGCCTTTGATGGTCCTTTCATTTTCTCTCTTAGAATTTCCCCCTTTTTTAATCTTTTTTTTCTCTTTCTCTCCATTGTGTTTTTTCTTCTTGTACGGATTGTATACTGTTACCTAATGTAATGTTATCATCTTCACTTTGTTACATGTATCTTAATGAGAATTTGGAAATATATCAAATGGAAAAATGAATGAAGGCGTAAAAATAAGCTTTCTTTCGTTTTGTCCTTGTGTTCAAGTGCCTATTAGTTATAGGGAACCGCAAAGGAGGACGGAGAGAGCAAACTAGAATCGAAACTACCAAAAGAGGAAAAGAGAAACTGGATTCTGGATTATCGATAAAGGTACCTTGACAGCATAGTTAGCTAAACTCTCATATTTAAATACTTGAAAAGGAAGGAAAAGCACCATTTATCAATATCCATATTTGTTTTTTCTTAACGCTATTTGAGAGTGCGTCTTTCAAGTATAATTCGATCGGTGTTGAAATTCCTCAACGGAACAATCACACACCTGTATAGAGCGATGCATCCGAGACCGAGGAAGGGGGATGTGGCAAGGACAGGGTAAAGGGTATTCGTCGTGTCATGTTTGAGCTACTGTATATTCGCTTAATCGACAATTTATGTTGTATTCCCTACAAAAAAGGCTTTGAGAATTATATACCATTTCCAACCATGCACTGTTCTCTGGCATGCCTGATAAAATGTTTCTTGCTGTATTTAAACTGAAATTGAAGAAAGATTTATTTGGTTCTGAGATATTATTTAAATTATGTCGCTATTGTTGTTATTTTGTTGGTTTTTCTTTTTTAACCAGCATATTTGCATAATTTATTTGGTGTCAATTTCCGAGCCCATGCCAGTGGAAATAATGTCTGGTAATATAGTTCTGCATGTGCTGCGGACCCCTGCTTCCACTGGCGTAGCCAGGGGGGGGGGGGGGGGGCGATGGGGGCGATCGCCCCCCCTAAGATTTGGACCGGGGATTTGGGAGGCGGAAAAAAAAATGCGCGTATACTGTATATGCATGCACATGAAGCGGGTCTCCTTTGCAACCTTTCATCAAATAAGATATTTTTTGAATATTTCACTCAAAGTGTGCACCAGATCGTTGAATTTCAATTCAAAATATGCAAAATCTCTCGTGCTTGGGAGGGGGATACCCCCTCCCAAACCCTCCCCCTCTGTGCCTCTTTCCCTAGCTTAGTACACTTTTTAGATTTACATAAAATTATGAATGATTCTGAGTGCACAAGACAGTATCACTTATATTCCGAAAACTCAAGGTTCCCTCATGTATAAGGGGAATTTCCCCTTTTAATCGACCCTTTCCTCCCTCAGCCCCCCCCCCCCAATCAGTTTTTTTTTTTTGTGTGTGTGTGTGTGTGTGTGTGTGATTTCCCAAATGTTGATTCCATCAAAAATGCGTAGATGAGATATCTCAATTTCAACCTTAAAAAGGCAAAAGCTCGATCGGAAGGGAAGGGTGGGGATAACACTCGCCCACGCCTTCTCCCTGCTCCCCCGCCCCTCCCCCCCCCCTTCCACCATGCATAGAAGTATAGACTGTGGCTATACCCAGATCGCTTTATTTCAATTCTAAAAACGCAAAAGCTCCGCGAGCAGGAGGAGGAATCCCCCTTCCTCTATATATACCTCACTAGACCTTATACATACACACAGATGGTGCACATTCGGAATAAGAGCTACATTCCGTGATTTTATCACTTCGATGAAAAAGTATTACACCAAAAATTTGCAACAGATCGCTGAATTTCAGGTCTGAAAACGCAAAATCACCTTCGTGTGGGAGGGGATATGCCCCTATCTACACCCTCGTGTGCATGCTTTTTCTGTTTGACTGCTGAACAGACAGTGTTCATGATATTCAGTGTAAGAATTAATACAAGAAGATTATTTAAATGATACCATTTTATAGGCAAATTGTTCAATAATAATCTACACTAAATTATACTGCAACTTTAAACAAGTGGGACTGTTTCATCTCGTTAAAACACGCAAAAACATGCATCAAATTGCACCATTTGCAACATCAAAATGCAAAAAGTGCTCACCGTGGGAGGGGGTACACCCCCTCCCACACCCTCCCCTCCCCCTCGCTCTCTCCGCTCTCTCGGGTTCAGTCGCGTTCATGATATTCAGTGAAAAGAAGTAATACAAGAAGCGTATTTAAATGATAGCATTTTATAGGCAAATTGTTCAATGATAATCTACATCAAAATATACTGCAACCTTAAACAAGTGGGACTGTTTCACGTCAATAAAACGCGCAAAAACATGCATCAAATTGCACCATTTGCAACATCAAAATGCAAAAAGTTCTCACCGTGGGAGGGGGGACACCCCCTCCCTTCCCCCTCGCTCGCTCTGCTCGCTCGGGTTCAGTCGCGTTCATGATATTCAGTGAAAAGAATTAATACAAGAAGTGTATTTAAATTATACCATTATATAGGCAAATTGTTCAATGATAATCTACATCAAAATATACTGCAACCTTAAACAAGTGGGACTGTTTCAACTCGTTAAAACACGCAAAAACATGCATCAAATTGCACCATTTGCAACATCAAAATGCAAAAATTCTCACCGTGGGAGGGGGGACACCCCGTCCCCTCCCCCTCGCTCGCTCTGCTCGCTCGGGTTCAGTCGCGTTCATGATATTCAGTGAAAAGAATTAATACAAGAAGTGTATTTAAATTATACCATTATATAGGCAAATTGTTCAATGATAATCTACATCAAAATATACTGCAACCTTAAACAAGTGGGACTGTTTCAACTCGTTAAAACACGCAAAAACATGCATCAAATTGCACCATTTGCAACATCAAAATGCAAAAATTCTCACCGTGGGAGGGGGGACACCCCCCTCCCACACCCTCCCCTCCCCCTTCACTCGCTCCACTCGCTCGGGTTCAGTCGCGTTCATGATATTCAGTGAAAAGAATTAATACAAGAAGTGTATTTAACGTATACCATTTTATAGGCAAATTGTTCAATAATAATCTACACTAAAATATACTGCTACGTTAAACAAGTGGGACTATTTCACGTCGATAAAACGCGCAAAAACATGCATCTAATTGCACCATTTACAACACCAAAATGCAAAAAGTTCTTACCGTGGGAGGGGGACACCCCCTCCCACACCCTCCCCTCCCCCCTCGCTCGCTCCGCTCGCTCGGGTTCAGTCGCGTTCATGATATTCAGTGAAAAGAGGTAATTCAAGAAGTGTATTTAAATTATACCATATATTATAGGCAAATTATTCAATGATAATCTACATCAAAATATACTGCAACCTTAAACAAGTGGGACTGTTTCAACTCGTTAAAACACGCAAAAACATGCATCAAATTGCACCATTTGCTACATCAAAATGCAAAAAGTTCTCACCGTGGGAGGGGGACACCCCCTCCCACACCCTCCCCTCCCCCTTCACTCGCTCCGCTCGCTCGGGTTCAGTCGCGTCCATGATGTTCAGTGAAAAGAATTAATACAAGAAGTGTATTTAACTTATAGCATTTTATAGGCAAATTGTTCAATAATAATCTACATCAAAATAAACTGCTACCTTAAACAAGTGGGACTGTTTCACGTCGATATAACGCGCAAAAACATGCATCAAATTGCACCATTTACAACATCAAAATGCAAACAGTTCTCACCGTGGGAGGGGGACATCCCCCTTCCCACACCCTCCCCTCCCCCTTCACTCGCTCAGCTTGCTCGGGTTCAGTCGCGTCCATGATATTCAGTGAAAAAAATTAATACAAGAAGTGTATTTAACTTATAGCATTTTAAAGGCAAATTGTTCAATAATAATCTACATCAAAATAAACTGCTACCTTAAACAAGTGGGACTGTTTCACGTCGATATAACGCGCAAAAACATGCATCAAATTGCACCATTTACAACATCAAAATGCAAAAGGTTCTTACCGTGGGAGGGGGGACACCCCCCTCCCACACCCTCCCCCCCTCGCTCGCTCCGCTCGCTCGCAGACTAACCGCCCCCCCTAAGATGAAATCCTGGCTACGCCGTTGCCTGCTTCCCCTCCATAGTCCTTCCTTCCTTCCTTCCTTCCCTCTCTTACTGCCCCTTTCCATTGTCTCTTGTTGTTTGTCCTATTACGTCTTTGTTTCCCCCGATCGTCTGTGTGCCTGTGAGTGTACTTCCGTTATCTTTCTTTTTTTCTTTGTAAGTTCAATTCATTGAATGACTCACATCTCCACAAGAGTGTCCATGCGTGGGCATGTCTTCTCCAAAAATACGATGATTTCGAACAATATTACTACATTATATTTTTCTTAATTGTAAAACAAAACTGTGATGTTAGAAATAAATTTCATCTGAGTTCAATTGCAATTGAATTGTTCGCACAAACAGGAAAAGCTCTATCACTATACAGTTGTGAGAAGGCGTCTCCTGTTTGCACGATCTGCTATTTCTGCCCACACAGTCAATTCAATTTCTTTTATTACGCTAATAACGATGCTCTCTGTCTCCCGTCGTAAACTCTGCTAATGAGACCGGATTTCATTTTTCACACACCATTTAATTTGATGGTTGATTCCACTGGAATGACAGTGGATAATGGGTTTCATGGAATTCTGTTTCAGGATATGACAGGAAGTATGGCAAATAGATACATCGTCGGTGATACGGCGAACTGACGAAAACTACCGCGCAGCGCAAAAACACAATTCCGAGATAATCGCATTTGAAAAAAATGGGTAGCGTCAATGCACTAATTTCATACCTTCTCCCCATCAAACTGATGAGATGTTTGGAAAGTGGTGAGAGTAAGAGTTATGCTTTCAGAAAATGTTGTTTTCACAGAGAAACAAAGGCTAATGTTAACGAGAATAATGTGGAAACAAGGAACGTCAGTTCGTCGAATTCCCCCTTTTTGCGATCTCCATAGACCCCGTGTATAAGGGCGAGTACGGCGAAGTGACAAATACCGCATTGTGTTACTTCGTCGAATCTCGGCGCGTTTATAGGCGCAACGCGTGTAAGTCAATGGGAATGATGATACATTGTATTTTGTCACTTATTACATGGTTCGGCCCATGCTCTAAAAATGTAAATGTTCTTTTGTCATGCCTGGAGTTTTAGACCAGGTACCACGCAAAAACAACAAAATAATATAGACGTAATTTGTTGTTTTTCCCCTCGTTCTGTGGATTTCCATGGTTCATTGATAAATCAACTGTGTTCTTGTTATTATTATGTACATGTACCTATGTGCTCTCTATTCTTCACCTTATTCAAATCATTTGGTTCTTATGTTTAAAGGGTGTGTACAGTTCTGGTCAAGGTGAGGATTTAGCTTTTAATGTTTTGCGAGATATTCAAAACCCACTCTATGAGATGCCAAAGAGCATGCAATTCTAAGGGGTATCAAAATATTATTTGATGAAAATCGGTTTTAAAATGGCCGAGATATCCAAAAACAAGGTGAAACAAAGAGATCCTAATAAAGTTGAGGCATGTCGCCTTTTATTATTGGATATCTCAGCCATTTGAAAACCAATTTTCATCAAATAAACGTTGAATACTTCTTAAATTACATGCTCTGTCATATTTCGTAAAAGGTTTCTCATTATCTCACTTAATTAAGAATATTCAAAACATGAATCCCCACCTCAACCAGTACTGTACAGTCCCTTAAAAAAAAACTTCAACATGAAAAGCAACAATTAAACAAAAACACACACATTTTAGTGTTCATTAGGTCAGTGTTTTTTCATCATTTCTAGCATTTTCTAGTGTGATTCCGTCTTACACATTGGAGCTCTATGACTTTCGGTCTATTTAATGTTTCAGTATATCTTTTTCTGTATCCTTCTATATCAGATGTGTCGTCTCTATATAAAAGCGTAAATGGGGAGAACCACCTCACCAAACACTGTCCTTTAGTGAGAACAATACATAAAGGAAATTTAAGGAGGGGCTCCTAGGAAAATACATGCCGTCTTTGTCTCTCTCACACAACTCTCAGCTAGCAAATAAACTTATCTTCACCGTTTTGCATCATGTCATATTTAGTTACATTGCAGAATTTATTTTTCTGTGTGATTTTGCAAGTGATCTTGCACAACAGTAGGAAGTACACTTGTAATCAAAATATAAAACTCAAGGAAACATTCAGACATAGACAAGAACACACACACATACACACAATCTCTTCCTCATACAACCTACACAAATACAAAAGAGCATTTTGTCACCCAATAACTTACGAGTTGAAAATCACTTTAAATTTATTATATTACAGGAGTAGAGTGATTAGTATACTATTCTTAATTCTTCTTTTCAAATCCTGCAAGCATTGCTTTTAGTAGGTTCCTCATATTTACACATCATTATATTACATGTCCTTACGCGTTTGTGAAATTATGTCTAAAATTGAATGTTGTGTTATACATATTTTACTCTGAAATCAAATGGAATATGAAACCTGAATATGGAATGTGGAATATGGAACTTGAATTTAAAAAAAAAAAATCAGATGAAATTGCACAGATAAAGAAAATGTACTAATTGGGTTACATAAAGTTTGCTGTCACACGTCTGGAAGTAGAAATATTAAGAATGCATGGCAACATGACAATAGATGGCTAACATATCTTTCATAATTATTAGAAATATTTTTCATAGTTTATCAAAGAAATCAAGAAAGCAGCTGAACTGCCAGCAAATCTATCATGGCAGAGATTTACTCGCATATACTGACATGTGTTCCAGTTCACACTCATTGCACTCTGAGGTTCTCTGTATGAATGTAACAATGATGATAATAATAATAGTAATAATGAAAATGATGATGATGATAATAATAATGATAAAAATAGTAATGATGATATATGATAACATCAAGCTCAAAGAGATTTGCATTTGTCCATTTTAAAATGCCTCCTTTCACTTACGAATCCGTTTAACTTTCCTGGTGCTATGATTAACCCATATACTATTTATGCTTTTTCTGTTTTGTTTTTGCTTTGTTTTGTTTTGTTTACTTTGCTTTTTTTTTCAAAGGGGATTTGTCTTTTTTCTGGTTTGGTTGATATCTGGCAGACACTTATACCATCGCCTATGGACTCATCTATGACAAAACTATGAGTGAAGTTCAGGGGTTAGACCGCAACAGTCTGGTTGTAGCTCAATGCCTAACACTGCAATTGTTACCCTACATTAAAAAAAAAAAATCCTCAAACATGGATTTTTAGTTAAATAGTACATTCTGCATAAGCAGACTCTCAGCCTTTAATGGTCTATAACTCAATTGAAATTGATTCTTCTAACCTATTTGAATGTTGGAAAGAAGTACACACCGTGGAAAAGTATGCTGAGAAATGGGCTCTGAAGTATCGGGTCTACTTAAGAGATTAAAATTACCAGTACCTTGAAAGAGACAAAAGTATAATGGAAAGCTCCATAGCACCAGTAGTGAAGGGATTATCAGATAAAGCTGATAATATCAATGTGAACACAAATCAAAGGATCAGTCAAAAATGAACAATCAACATGTTTTATGAATTAAACATTATACATGTTATTTGTAGCATACACACGGAATTTGAAATTCATTATCATGTGTTTGAACTATACCACACAACAATAGATTTTTTCTTATTTTTTCACATGATAGCCTAAAAGACTTGATTATTAAACTTATTTGAATTTGAACTTACATGTACTTGAAAGACATAGTATTTCAGACATTTTTGTTGTGTTGGAAGATTTTGTCATAATGATCTATCAAAAAATCACCATGAAATCTGCATTCACGACTGTCATCACAGTGCAAGCAAAAAAGCAAATAAATAAATAAATAAAATCACAGCAGCCAAAACCATCATATCTTGCACTCAACTTGTCTGCATCACCCTCAGCAAGGTCCATGCCTTGAGAATCTATGTTTAAAAGAAGAGAAAGGAAGAAAGAAAACGAAAGAAAAAAGGGAAACAAGAAAAAATACAGAAATGCAATTAACATTGGTAACATCCAGAAATTTTATGACACTCAAATAACATCCACTTTGCCTCATACAGAATGATTAAAGTAGGTAGGGTTTCGATTGAATGAATACACACACAACTACCACAGATATGCAGAGCTGCTTTTCAGTGCTCGGTGATATGTAAACAACAGTTATAAATCAAGCAAAAAAAAAAAAATGTCTAGATTTTCATACACGAGACTTCGTCTCGCAGTTTCATTCTGATAACAAAAAATCTTTCTCTAAAGGCATGACCCACATGCAATCTGGGAATGTGATTACAAATAAAGACACTCCTTTGACCGAAATTTACGTTCATATCAGTAAACACTAAATCGATTTTTTGTTTTTGTTGTATAGCATTGTAACTTACGTCGTGTAAATTGGAGGTTCCGAGATGAAAATAAAATATGATTCAACAGGTTATGCAACAAGTCAGCTGCATTGCTATGCCAATGCATTTATCAATTTCATTTATTGATAGCAATACTGAAGCCCCAATTACAAACTACACAGACTTCAGCATAAAAACAACATCCAAGTGGGGTCTATAAATGCATTAGTTTCTTCATTACTTCTTTATAGAACAGTCCACATAAGAGGTGAGATGGCCTGTCACCTAGTCTACAATAATAGCTAGAATATGAAAGAATGAATTTACTGCATCTCATAAGCCCTCATCAGAAATTTGTTGATTTCAATCTTTATTGAAGTTGTTTATTTAGGGAAGGTCTTAATAATTTCAGATTTAATTATTTGAGAAAAGCATGCCTGTGTTTTTTTATAGATGGATGTTAATATACAGTTTGTAGTCCATTGCTTGTTTTAAGAGCTAAAAAAAAAAATGATTGAACATACCAAATGAAGACAGTGGAATATCCATGCCTGGGACTTTTCCATTTGCACCTTGACCCTAGTCCTTCACTCTGAAATGGATGAAGTTCACCTGTGTTCTGGTCCTTGACTGTTTGGAGTTTATTCAAATACAAGAACAGCTAATATTATACAAACAAAACACAGAGTGCCTGACATGGTATCATTAGAAAGTATGTAGAGATGGGTGTATTTCGAGCTTTCACTATAACTAGCAATAACATCAAACTGAAAAGCCCTACAACTGATGTTGAAAGATTGAATAATTTACTAGTATCAAGTGACAAGCTGTAATGAGGAGTTTTTACAGTTTGAAATGATTAACTCTGCAGAATATTGGGGGCTTTTTTTCAACATTGTAATAGCAGGAAGTTGTTTCGATATAAGAAATGTGGGTTGTAATCACAAACAATCACAGTACATCACAGAACAAGTTTGTTTTAGGAGCTATGAAATAATTACTGAACATACCAAATAAAGACAGCAGGACGTCCACCCAAAGTCACTTGACCATTTGATGAACACCTTGCTCTCCTGCCCTTACCTCTGAATTGGATGGAGTGTATCAGTCTGATTCTTGGCTGGGTGAAGTTCAGCTGCAGTCGGGTCATACACCTGGATGAGGCTCAGCTGCAGCCTGTCTCTCTACAGCTGGATGAAGTTCTACCATTGTCTGGTCCTTGACTGTTTAAAGTTCATTCAAATGTAAGGAGAGTTATATTTTGGGGTCTATATCATAGCACAGATTAAAAGCATACTGATACACATGTATTGCAGTTTACATAGTTATTGAAGCATGTTGGAGATGCTTTTGGGCAGTCTCCATCAAAGAATCTATTTGCAACTGTTACGACCAAAATCACTCCGAGAATGATCGCACAAAAGAAACAATCAACTGATGTTCAGGCGGTTTATTAACAGAAATATTGTGGGTACAGACTGGTAATCGGCGTCATATCAGTACAACAATGATCAATAGAAACAATTACAAATCGGTAATGGGATCACTTACATGCATCCAAACTATCACAAAGTCGCTACAGTTCCCTGGTAGTGTCCAGATATGATGTTCGATGCACAAATGAATGATCCGCGATGCACCGATGAATGATTCCTGCGACGTAAATCCAGAGGCACAGGTTACAATAGTCCACGGTGTAGATCCGGGGTAAAATCCACGATATACGTCCACGGCGAAACGTGCAGAGTCCAAATGTTGTGACGACCACGTCCAGTTGATGCGTTGAATGATGATTCACTTTATATTGTCCAGCTAGGAATCCAGCCCGTCACAGCTTTTCCGTAGCAATGTCCATTGGCATAAAAATGGTGTCTATCCCCAATGTAGGCAAATTAATCATCTGCAGGCAAAAATGTCTCCCAGGCCTTATCTCCACAAACATAACAGGTCAGCAGGTAACACAGGAGTGACTATAACAAGTCGCTTCAGAGCCAGAAGTGACGTAACTCTCAGAGCAGAGGTGTTGGGTACTCTGCCTACTGCAGAATTTCTCTGGCTTATATACTATCCATTCACCCTCTTCTAGCACATTCTATAACTCTCTCCAACCTACTAGCCAGTCCAAGTTCCAGGAAACCTGGATGACTCACTGCCTAACTATGTACAAAACATCATTACCAAGAATAACTACCAATCACATTGGGCTACAGGGACAGTGCCTCACTCAGCCAAACATGTTAGCACTTCCCAGAACATTCTGGAATGGGTGAAATCAATCTAGATTGAGTGAGCTATAATGTATTTCCTGTTACATGCATGTACTGTATAGCTACATTGTATACCACCTAGAAAATTCTCCACTTATCTGGTCAGCCTGTATGTACTATATCTATACCACATAGAATGTTCTCCATTAATCTGGTCAACCTGTGTACATACACATTAAAACAACCATGCATACAGTACATCATACATGTACATAACTACTAGTGTGTACATTTGTGACACCATCCCCCATGGGAAAAAGAAAGCCTTGCTGTAGCAAGGGTTTCTTTTACCTTCACAATTTCTCATTGTTATTTACAACGAATGTGAGGTAAAGTCCAAGTCAAGCAACAATAATCACATACTATCACATGCCTTTTGGATAGCTGTATTAATTCCATGTTCTCTTTCCATGGATACTATTTACAATGATATTGCTTGGATTCTCGGAGCTTATGCAATCATATCAAACTGTTTTGCACACATTAATGAATATGCTTAACACATACACTGGAAATGATATGCGGTGAAAACTTTTCACCTTTGATACTCTCTTCATGTTACACTCTTGACAGAGCGTCGGCAATTACATTGTTTTTGCCTGCCACATGTTTGATTTTGAGTGCATATGGCTGCGTCATCATGCTCCATCTGAACAACCTGTTGTTCTTCATTTTGAACCGGTCTAAAAAGACCAAGGGGTTGTGGTCAGTATAGACCGTGATCTCCCCTTTGCTATTTGTCAAGTACACTTCGTATTGCTGGAGGGCAAGGATGAGACTGAGAGCCTCCTTCTCAATTGTGGAGTACTTCTTCTGGTATGTGTTCAATTTTTTGGAGAAGTAGCTAACTGGTCGTTCAGTGCCTTCTTCATCTTCTTGGAGCAAAACCGCTCCCACTCCCACATCGCTAGCATCTATTGCCACCTTGAATGGCTTTGCGAAGTCAGGAGCTGCCAAAACAGGCTCATTAGCAAGGACTGCCTTTAGTTTCTCGAAGGCTCTTTGACACTCATCAGTCCAGGTGTACTTTGCCTTGCCCTTCAGCAGGTTTGTTAGGGGGGTGACTACAGTGCTGAAATTCGGTACAAATTTCCTGTAGAAACCAGCCATGCCCAGAAATCTGAGCAACTCCTTCTTGGATTGGGGGATGGGAAAGCCTAGTATAGCCTCTACCTTGGCTTCTCTTGGCAATACTTGTCCCTGACCGACTACATGCCCGAGATACACCACTTTGGCCTTCGCAAATTCACTCTTTGCCAGATTAATCACCAATCCGGCCTCCCTGAGTCGATCAAAAAGTTGCCGCAAGTGTGTAATGTGCTCCTCCCACGTGTCACTATACACAAGGATGTCATCAATGTATACTACACAGTGGTCAAGTCCAGCAATGATTTGGTTTGTCAGCCGTTGGAAGGTGGCCGGAGCATTTTTCATGCCGAATGGCATTACTTTGCATTGGAACAAGCCATCTGGTGTAGCAAAGGCAGAAATCTCTCTGGCTTTGTCGGTCAAGGGCACTTGCCAGTATCCCTTTAGAAGGTCTATTTTACTGACATATGCAGAATTTCCGACCCTGTCAATGCAATCTTCTAGTCTGGGAATGGGGAAAGAGTCTGTTTTCGTCACGGCATTCACCTTTCTGTAATCTATACAGAATCTTTGAGACCCATCCGGTTTGGGCACCATGACGATTGGAGAGCTCCAACTGCTTTTACTCGGTTCTATTATGTCATTGTCTAGCATGTATTGAACCTCTTCCCTTACTTTTTGCAGTTTGCTCGGGTTTAGTCTGTAAGGGTTTTGCTTGATAGGGTCAGCATCTCCTACATCAACATCATGTACAGCCAGAGGGGTGCAGCCTGGTTTGTCTTTACACAGTTCTTTGTACTCATGTAACAGACTAGTCACATCTTTCCTCTGATTTTCAGGTAGGTAGTTCAGTGCCTCATCTACTTTCCCTAACATCTCTGAGTTAGACAACCTGGCACTAGAGGGCTCACTTCCATTCTCATCTTGAGCTTCTCCCTCTTCATCTACTTCTTCTACTACCACCTGAGCTACGCCTACCGGCTGACTAGCCTTTCTCTCGTAGTACTCTTTCAGCATGTTTATGTGACACACCCTCTGATCTTTTCGTCTATCTGGCGTACTGATCACATAGTTCACATCATTGAGTTTCTTTTTGACACTGTATGGGCCACTGAACTTGGCTTTCAGTGGTTCACCTTGTATGGGCAGCAGTACAAGAACTTTGTCACCTGGGTTGAAAGTTCGGGCTTTGGCATTTTTGTCTGCCTTTCTCTTCATAGAGTCTTGTGACATTTTCAAGTGTTCCCTAGCTACCTCACAAGCCTTTGAAAGCCTTTCACGAAACTTTGACACGTAGTCAAGTAGGTGGACCTCATCATCCTCCGTCATGAATTTCTCTTTGATGAGCTTCAGTGGGCCCCTGACTTCATGACCGTACACCAACTCAAATGGGCTGAAACCCGTCGACTCATTTGGGGAGTCCCTCGTTGCAAACAGCAGGAAAGGGATGCCCTTATCCCAATCCTCGGGATACTCCTCACAAAATGCCCTAATCATTGTCTTTAGGGTCTGGTGGTAGCGCTCCAACGCACCTTGGGACTGGGGATGATAAGCTGACGACTTCAGCTGCTTCACACCCAAACGATACATCACCTCTTGAAATATGCCTGACATGAAATTTGACCCTTGGTCAGACTGCACTTCCTTGGGCAACCCATACCTAGTGAAAAACTGCACTAGAGCATCTACCACAGTCTTAGCAGTGATATTTCGCAATGGGATAGCCTCTGGAAACCGTGTAGACATGTCCATGATTGTCAAGAGGTACTTGTGACCTGACCTAGTCCTAGGCAAAGGTCCAACACAGTCGACTAAAACCCGACTGAATGGTTCTTCAAACGCAAGTATCGGAATCAATGGCGCCGGCTTCACCGAATGCTGTGGTTTACCAGCCACTTGACATGTGTGACAAGTCTTGCAAAACTCAGCCACATCCACATTCAACCCTGGCCAATAGAAATGCCTCATGATCCGATCCTTAGTCTTTCTGACGCCTAAATGGCCGCCAACAGGTAACTCGTGAGCAATCCTCAAGATCTCACTGCGGTAACTAGGAGGGACAACAACTTGACGGACCACCGTCCAATCCTCATCAGCTGGCCTATGGGGAGGTCTCCACTTCCTCATCAAAATGCCATCTTTGACATAATAGCACTCAGGGACCTTTTCAGCCTCAGCCTCAGAACACGCCGTCTGAGACAAGCCTTTCAACTCAGAGTCTGCCTGCTGTGCTTCAACCAAGGAAGACTTGCTAAACAGCCCATCACTGTTAGCCTTGGAGCCTAATACAGCAACCCCATCATTCAAATCCTTGAAAAAGGTTTCTGCCAACCAAACACCGGAATTCTCCTCCACATCAACAGAATCCGCATCATCTTGAACAGCTCTACGAGCCTGAGACCTAGTCACAACACAATCTGGGAAAATCCCAGGAAATTCCTCCTGCAACTGCTCAGTTTCAGCAACCACCACTGGTTTCTCCGAAACAACTGGAGACGCAACCACCTTGTCCCCAGCCAAGTCATTCCCCAACAAAAAGTCAATGCCTGCCATGGGCAACTCAGGAACAACTCCAACAGTGACAGGACCAGAAACTAGGTCACACTTCAAATCCACTCTATACAGTGGCACTGACATATAACTGCCATCAACAGTCTGAATCAAGACTTTTGCATTCACTGCACTATCTGGTGGAAAAGTCATACCACCATCCACCATCAATGACTGAGAGGCCCCCGTATCCCTCAGGATAACCACTGGCTTACCTGCCTCACCAGAAGTACATGGGGTCACCTCACCATCAAACAAAAAGCTACGATAGCTCTCATCCACCTGCTTCAGCCTATCTTTGAATTTGGGAGATTGACTTTCAATGGCCTGTGTTTCACTGAACGGGACACTGTTTTCAGGTAGGACACTTTTTGACATGACAAATCCCAAGTCCTTCTTTGTTTTGTTTTGCAACTTCCAACACTGTGACTTAACATGCCCTGTCTTGTTACAATAAAAACATTTGATGACATTTGCACTTGTACTGGACCCTTTGTCAGATTGAGGCTTTGGTGCCGATGAAGTTTCAGAACTCGTGCCTTTTTCAGGACCAGCATTCTTTGGATTGCTCGACTGATTTTTGTCTCTCTTATTTCCAGAGAAATTCCTGAAAGGTGGTCTGTTGTCATTTCTGTGGGTCAGCTCATACTCATCAGCCATCAAGGCTGCTTTATGGAAACTTGTCACTTTGTGATCATCCAAATGTGACCTCACACTGAAAGCAACACTCTTTTTGAATTCTTCCAAGAGAACAACCTCACGTAGGTTATCAAAATCCTGATCCACTTTCAGGGATCTGTACCACCTATCAAACATCATTTCTTTTTCACGAGCAAACTCAACATGTGTCTGGCCTGGTTTGCGGTACGAATTTCTGAACTTGTGTCTATATGCCTCTGGCACCAACTCATAAGCATTCAACACTGCTTTCTTGACTGTAGCATAGTCACGTGATTGCTCTTTTGAGAGAGATGAGTACACATCGGCTGCTTTGCCGACAAACACACTTTGAAGGAGCATGGGCCAAAATTCCTGTGGCCAGTTCAAACTGTCAGCCACCTTCTCAAATGACACAAAATATGCATCAACTCTGTTTTCTTCAAACTTTGGCACCAATCGAATGTTCTTGGCCAAATCAAATTCAGAGGGAGCCCTTTCATGATTTCTAACAGTCTGTGCATGAGTCAATTCCATCTCACGCAATTTCATTTGCTGCTCCATTTCGAATTTCTTCATTTCCATTTCTCTTTGTTCTCTTTCCCTCTCTCTTTCCATTTCTCTAGCCCTTTGCTCTCTTTCTATTTCTAATCTCATCTTCTCTTTCTCCAGTTCTAATTTCGCAAGCTCAAGCCGTGTTTGATCTGAAATTTGAGCTCGATCTGGAGTGTCAATTTCTTCTTTGAGCTCCATGTGACCAGCTACTAAGTCAAGAATCTCTACCTTTCTTGCACCTTGTGGAACATCAACATTCAAATGCTGTGCAATAGCAGTCAAATCACATTTGCGTAACCTTTGCAAATCTTTGAGGGACAAATCTGTCCTCTGAACAAATGCCTGAACATCCATTGTACTGATTGACATTGTCACAATGTATTATGCACAATATACACTTATACAACCAAATCAACCGGTATTTTGTCTGTACCAATATTCTGGATTCCGGAACGTTCCAAATTCTAAGTTTTGGCTTAAATTCACTTCTCGGACACAAGCCCCCAATTTTGTTACGACCAAAATCACTCCGAGAATGATCGCACAAAAGAAACAATCAACTGATGTTCAGGCGGTTTATTAACAGAAATATTGTGGGTACAGACTGGTAATCGGCGTCATATCAGTACAACAATGATCAATAGAAACAATTACAAATCGGTAATGGGATCACTTACATGCATCCAAACTATCACAAAGTCGCTACAGTTCCCTGGTAGTGTCCAGATATGATGTTCGATGCACAAATGAATGATCCGCGATGCACCGATGAATGATTCCTGCGACGTAAATCCAGAGGCACAGGTTACAATAGTCCACGGTGTAGATCCGGGGTAAAATCCACGATATACGTCCACGGCGAAACGTGCAGAGTCCAAATGTTGTGACGACCACGTCCAGTTGATGCGTTGAATGATGATTCACTTTATATTGTCCAGCTAGGAATCCAGCCCGTCACAGCTTTTCCGTAGCAATGTCCATTGGCATAAAAATGGTGTCTATCCCCAATGTAGGCAAATTAATCATCTGCAGGCAAAAATGTCTCCCAGGCCTTATCTCCACAAACATAACAGGTCAGCAGGTAACACAGGAGTGACTATAACAAGTCGCTTCAGAGCCAGAAGTGACGTAACTCTCAGAGCAGAGGTGTTGGGTACTCTGCCTACTGCAGAATTTCTCTGGCTTATATACTATCCATTCACCCTCTTCTAGCACATTCTATAACTCTCTCCAACCTACTAGCCAGTCCAAGTTCCAGGAAACCTGGATGACTCACTGCCTAACTATGTACAAAACATCATTACCAAGAATAACTACCAATCACATTGGGCTACAGGGACAGTGCCTCACTCAGCCAAACATGTTAGCACTTCCCAGAACATTCTGGAATGGGTGAAATCAATCTAGATTGAGTGAGCTATAATGTATTTCCTGTTACATGCATGTACTGTATAGCTACATTGTATACCACCTAGAAAATTCTCCACTTATCTGGTCAGCCTGTATGTACTATATCTATACCACATAGAATGTTCTCCATTAATCTGGTCAACCTGTGTACATACACATTAAAACAACCATGCATACAGTACATCATACATGTACATAACTACTAGTGTGTACATTTGTGACACAACCAACAATCAACTGAGGAAATGCATAGTTGTGAAAAGGAGGTGTGCTACACTTGTAGTTTCAAATCATGGGTAATGCAGGGTATTCCTGTTTGCAGCTTTGTAAGAGCATGAAAATATTTCAGTACTGAATGAAGGAAATTTAACAGTACACTATTGTGTGTACTTTATAACTCAATTTTGTTTCTAGTGCTAGGAAACAATCATTGATGATAACAAATGAAGACATATAAATACTTGTCAGTGTAATTGTCATCTGATGACTGATTGCTTTCAGCATTTTTTCTTTTTATGACAATTTTCCATCCTGATCCTCTTGACCCTTATACAGTATTTGCCCCTTCCTCCTCCCACAGGCCTAAATTGACTTCTTTGAATGAAGACAAGTGGGTCCACCCAATTTCATGATATTAATCTTTTTGGTTTGATCAGTATGTGAAGTTTAAAAAAAAAATACATACAATTATCGTTCCTAAAAGTGTCACTTTTGATTACAACATTATGACTACCAAAAAAAAAAAAGAATGCTTATTTTCAATTATCTAGTTTGACACAACAACAACCATTGTTTCTTTTTAACTTCTCCTGACTGTGACTATGCAACTAAGAATTCAGAGACAATGATGTCCAAATTAAAAAAAAAAAGTTGTAATTGCAGTTTTAGAATACACATATGCTGTGTAGTAGTTAAAAGTTTCAACTAAAACACTTGCATTTTGCTCTAGATGAATCTTGACGAGCTGGATGGACTTCCATAGAAGTCTGGCTCTTGTGGGGACGTACTCAGCAGCTTGGTTCTGGGCCGGCTAAAGTTCAGCGGTCTGACTCTGGGCTTTGTAGCAAGGTTCAGAAGTCTGGTTGTAACACTGCAATCAATGATGTGAATACAAAATTAAAAGTGTGCATCACAGCTCTTGTTTGAGTATATGTTACCTATTACATGTTATTTCTGGCATCTGTATCAAATTTGAAATCTATTCACATGATTATGCACTACACATGTACACAGACCTTATTTTTTGTTTTGAAGCTTTTGATTATTAAACAAAAAGACAATTCATTTGTGTTCTCATTTCAACATGTAGGCCCATAATTTGGGATTAATGACCTCAGATTATACCAACGTAACTAGGTCTTATCAATAAGCATCCTGGTTACAAGGTCCACATCTACCTCAGATCTGTATCTGTAAATATATGGATCTAACCACAGTTTTTTTTTTTTTGTCAGAATATTCATGTTTATCTATCTACTGTAGATTTTATAAATAAATTCTTGCATAGTTTAGAGAAGTACACAAGTAGGTACACGTAACTACCGGTACTAGTTTTACAGAGGTAGGATCTAGACCAAGTGGTACGGTATCTATTATTCATACATACGTTGGCAGTATTGAGAAGAACTTGGATGACCACCTACACTAGCTTTGTCTTTGACTGCCATAGGGCCTACACTTTGTTAAATGCCTACAACATATTTTTGGGTATGTACAAGGATTACCGGTACCAAGAAGAAATCCTAAAGCTACACTATCCGCACCAGTTTTGTTAAACAAGTATTGATATGCTGGTACCAACAGTCCCCAGGCCTGAGTTACACTGTCTGAGGAACCATTTGTACCATTAATATATCCAGGGTACAGTTATATTGGCCTACTGTGGCTTTCCAGTGGGGCTGGACACGGTTAGGTCAGGGCTTGAAGTGTAGCCACAGTCAGACTCTGATCACTGACTGTTGTCATGTCATCATGAAATTGATTTGCTAAGACATGTTGCCTGTTGTCTCCTAATACTTCTAGTTCTACTACCGGTACTAACGTTACTCCTACACCAGCATTTAAGTATGAGCCTATAGATAGGCCCATGCAGATTTGATAGTGTAGGCCTGATTAAAGACTCTTATTCTTAAATTTCTACTACACCCAATCGTTATACTGTTACTTCCCCCATTTAACTGGAAGCTAAACTAGAGTCTAGATTCGTTGATCTAGAACCCCTACTACTAGTACTACTGTACCGTCTAGGATAGACTATAGTGTAGGCCTAGAGTTGAAGACTCTTTAATTCTTAAATGGTAAAACGGTTAGGCGTAGTAGAAATTTCTACTACAGTCCCTATACCTAACCGTTATACCATTTAAGAATAAGAGTCTCTAATTGTCCCTCTAGACAGTCTATTCTATCCTACCTAGACCGCCAGGCCTGGTGTGGTAGCTAGTACAGAGGCCTGGGTTCTACACTTCAGATCAACGAATCTAGTTTAACTTCTAGTTTCTCAGTCCAGCTCTAAACCACGATTTCAGACATTCTATAGATTTATTCTAGACTGTCTAGATAGTACTAGTACTTGACAAATATTGGTTGTCGAACTGTAGCTCTCATTTCAAATGTAAAAGAGTGTCTGACAGTGACACGCAGATTCTCCGCGACATGCTAGGGTCAACAAGCAGATTTATGTATGTGTGGGACTAAGATGCCTAGACCTTTAACAACGAGCGTAAACGTAGCGATTGAGGACAAAATGAATATTTGTACCTTTTCTGAATACTATCAGGGTACATTAAGTTATATAAGTACAAACAAATTACAAACAAATTTATGAGAGGAAAAACTACGAAATCTACATTTTCCTTCGATTACTTACGGAAGGGACTTGATTTCGTCAGTTCGTCAACTTCTTACCATGCAATTCACTCCATGCATAAACAAAAGCCGGCGAACCGACGAACACGCTTTTTGTCAGTTCGTCAACTCTCGATATGCATGCCAAGGTCAGGATTTTTTACATTTACATTTTCTCATTTTTCTCAAAAAATATGAGTTTTCATGGCACGAAATTTTGATAGTTGTTAGAGTCCCTCAAAAGCAATCTTTTAATGACGAAAACTCAAAATCGAAAATCTGACCAAAATTTGGGTTTTCATCACTTCGCCGTATCAGCGACGACATGTAGCATAGAAAATCTGTAGACCCTCATCTTATACCGTTTATTATACACCTTTTTCCGTCAGGGAGTCAGCAACTTAATCCTGATTATAAATTAGCTAAACACCAGCTAAACCAGCTTAGGAGAAGAATACCTTCGATTAAGCAACCAGTTGTCAAAAGGGGTGATTCGGCTTAGTCGGTAGCGCGTCTGTCTCTTGATCCAAAGACCGGATTGGATTCCCAAACCCAATTGAGCAACGTTGGATGGTATCATCCCGTTTTCTCTAGTAAGAGACAAAACGCTCTGTCCCTCGGAGAGGGACATGAAATGGGGGTCCCGTGTGTGATAAGATGGTGAGATGATGAGATGAGTCACAAATGTCTGCCTTAATATCAACTTAAATGTTCATGTGATATTCTACACAATCGTCTAAATTCCTCACAAACAAGAAAGTCAACCAAACGTTTTTAATTTGAAATATATAAACAGTATATATTTCTGAGGGCAACACGAGAAAATTGAATTCGATAATGCTAAAGGTTAAAGGGGTGGTACAGTATTGGTGGAGATGAGAATTGGCCTTTTTACTTTTTGCGAGATACAAAAAAAAAAAACTCACTTATGATATAGTTGATATAGTACAGAGCATACCATTCTAAGAGGAATTCAAAGTTTATTTGATGAAAATCGGCTTTGGTATGACTGAAACATCCAAAAACAAAGTAAAACAAAGCGATCGTAAAAAAGTGTGGGTCCCACACTCTATTAGAGTCGCTCTGTTTTGGATATCTCAGCCATTTCAAAACCAATTTTGATCAAATAAACGTTGAATTCCTCATGGAATTACATGCTCTTTCATATTTCATGAGAGGTTTCTCATTATCTCACCAAAAAATGTTAGAAACCTAAAATTAGGTCTCAACCAAAAAAGAAAGGAAATCATCCGAAAACTTCGTGTTCATAAGGAGAAAACATGATACTATGTGGACTTCGTTGTGTTAACGCAGAAATGTAAAATGCTTTTGAAAGAAATGAATGCATTACGTCAATTACATAGAGGCTCACCCAGAACAGTAAAAAGAAGGTGAAAAGTACAGGCAATGAATCCAACGCTATTTGGGACGTTTAAAAGATTCATCTCCATTTTTGTTTAATAATTAGGCCCTAATAGTCAAACTTCCAGTGTGATCATTCATCGAAACAATGTGCACATTTTTTCCATCAAATATAATTTCAAGCATAATGCAATACGGGAAATCTATACATAAGATATTCACTACATTCACTTTCATTACAATCACTTTCATTAAAATCACTTTTAATATTTGAATAGCTGTCGTAGGACAATATTAATGACAGTCATTAGTGTATGAAAAAAGCATACGGCGGAAGGACACCCGTCCTTCCCCGGCCTACCCATGGTCATCATTCAGAATCATAGATTTTAATTCGCTTTGCAATAGGAATCTATGTTAAAAAAAGTATTTATTGATATATAAGAATTTAACAAAAGGATACAGTCAAACATCTTAACGGAAACTTGTAAAGAAATGATGGTGAAGTCAAAAGCGACCTGTTTCCAGGATGGAGGGGAGGGGTACAAAGCTACAAAGATGTGTGCGAAGGAGGTATCCCGCTCTCTCACACGTAAGAGGGAGATTTTGCATTTCTAAGATTTGAATAGCAGGATCTGATCACTTTTTGTGGAATTCTGAAAAATTTGTCAGCCCAAAATCTAAGGAGAGGGTACGAGCATTTGTGGTAATTTTGACAGTGGACGATTTTGACATTTGTGGGCTCTTCATAGCTCCCCCTCACACACCCTCCCCCTGCTCGACTCCCCTCCAATCACTTTATGTCTACACTTTGGGAATTCACGATTTTCAAATATACCACCCGAGTTTAAAATCATCACAAATGTCGTAACACGTCACCGTAATATAATGATACTGACAGAAAATGATAACAAACGCAAAGAAACACTGACCAGAAATGAATATTATGTATTAGTGGAAATTTGAGCAATTGAGCAAAGAAAAGTTGGATTCCACCGGGATTCGAACCCGAGACCTCCGGATAGCTAGCCCGGTGCTCTACCGACTGAACTACAGAAAGCCCTAGTTCAGTGTTCGTCCCAGAAACCCTAAATTCTCAATGCTCAAATGGTCAGTGGCTACAGCGATGTGTTTGTTTGTGACACCCACATACACACTTTAACCTGGCATAAACCCGAAGGATAATTCAACTTGGGGATATATGCTAGGGATCACCGAAGTGATGCAGCTTTTTGAGTCCATATTAAACGCAAACATGAAAACTGACCTGAAATGAATAATTATTATTTATTAGTGGAAAATTGAGCAATTATTGAGCAAAGAAAATGGGATTCCATCGGGATTCGAACCCGAGACCTCCGGATTGCTAGCCCGGTGCTCTACCGACTGCACTATAGAAAGCCCTAGTTCAGTGTTCGTCCCAGAAACCCAAATTCTCAATGCTCGAATGGTCAGTGGCTATAGCAGTGCGTTTGTGTGTGACACCCACATACACACTTTAACCTGGCATAAACCCGAAGGATAATTCAACTTGGAGATAAATGCGTGGGATCACCGAAGTGATGCAGCTTTTTGAGTATGTAACAAACGCAAACAAGAAAACTGACCAGAAATATTGTTAATATTGTTAATTATTAGTTGAAAATTAAGCCAAGAAAATGGGATTCCAGGATATGATAGTGGACGGCATGGCTTTTTAAAGATTTACAGAAATTTTGGCATCAACCTTCATCTATCCACCAGGTTTCATCCCATTTAATAGACAGACGGACAAACAAACATTGATCAAATTGAATTGGGCAAAACAAAAGAAGAGCTACCACAAACATATTAAGTCATTAGTAAGTGATGTGTGAGAGAACTCAAATTTTTTTTTGGTGTAATCACATGTACACATGTACTATATACATGTTTACACTATTAAAATGCAATCAATGTGTTTTGACACTTGCGGTTGACGCTTTATGACATTTGGGGTAATTCTGTGATCAGCCTTTTTCTACCCTCCAAGTTTCATCCCATTTAACAGACAGACGGACAGACAGACCAGGGAGATGGAAGAAACGTTTCCCATTTCCCTGGACAGACAATCGTTAATAAAATTGTAGTATGATTCAATATTTTTCATTATCTTCAAGCAAGCAAGGAGTTTGGACATTTGTGGTAGACGCGTTATGGCATTTGCAGTAAAAATGGAAAACGTGTAATGACATTTGTGGTTAATCAGATTTTGATATTTGCGGTCGACGTGTTATGGCATTTGTGGTAATTTTTGACATTGCTGGTTAACGCGTTACGTCATTTATGGTAATTTTGACCTTTGTGGTTGGCTTGTTATGACATTCGTGGTGATTTTGACATTGGTGGGCCATTTTGACATTAAATTTTGGGCTCTACAGGTCTCCTTTAGAATAGAAGTCGTGTACTACGATCGATATCATTTTGATATCAAAATATTTCAAAACAACTTATCATCCCGGTAAATTGCTTCAGCCGGGTAATATTCGTGGTAGGCCCTTTCGATGAATTGGAAGTAAATTCCGAGTGATGGATAATTAATTTCGAGCCCTTCCGAGGACTTAACGCCCTCATCTTTCTCAAACCGACGATATCCGGTACAATCATTATCATAATGGTAGCACACCTCGTATAGGTGACGACGACAGTTATCAGTTGCAAACTGTACTGCAGCTAGCCGGAGACCTTCACATGCCTTGTCTACCATTGGGAAAATCATATACGTAAAGCAAAGTAATCACCGTTCGGTAGATATAAAACGGGGTCAACAGTCTCACCCTATAGTGATTCTCACCAACTTCTCTGTCCGACAAGCAAATGACAAGGCTTTATTTGGGATCTGTTCACAGACTTTTGTCAGATTTCATCACAAAGTATGAATGTCTCGAGAAAGCGCGAGAGCGATGTGGTAAAAGTAATCATCGTCGTTCTGCTCTGCTTGGCGGAAATGCCATCCTTGTTAGCTGGGAAAGAACTCGTGGAATTTACAGGTAGGATTCACAACTTGGGATTGTCATTTTCACACACTTAGGCCCGAATTCACGAAGGTGGTACAAATGAAACCATGGTTTAAACCATGAACAAAAACCATGGAGCGCCAAGTGTCGCACGAAATATTTCGTTACGAAATTGGTCATTTCGTCGATAAAATGGCCGTTTCGTTAACAAAATTATCATTTCGTGGACGAAATGTTCATTTAGTTACAAAATATTGTCATTTCGTTACAAAATAATCATTTCATCGACGAAAAGACTGATTTCGCAAGGGAATATTTTGTGTTACACTTGGCGCTCCATGGTTTTTGTCCGTGGTTTAAACCATGGTTTCATTTGTACCACCTTAGTGAATTCGGGCCAATATGTCTTGGTATCCATGCAAACCTGCTCTGACCGTACAATATATATGCATCTTCTGTATTATGAAAGCATCCCGGATGCAAAATGTTTTCCTCGTTCACTTCTACTTTATCGGACTAAAAAATACCTTGTAGGATCTCAGAGCAAATCTTAAGAACTTCTTCTGAAATGAACTGCAAGCAATTGTGTTTATCAGATGGTAGCGAGATGCTAGCAAGTTAAATCACTCAACCATCACTCAACAAATATTTCATAAAAACCGCAATTAGTCATAATATATTTACAATTAGTCAGAATATATGTGACCCGCTACAACAAAAGGATCCTAAAGTCGCTGACGGGTGAGCCGAGAAAATCGAGTTTGAAGTCAGATCACCAAAATCTGTCAAAACGTTTGGATTTCTGTTTTTAACATAATTTTGTAGTCTAATGTATCTTCTATCATCTGCCGAAATTTCGAAGCTAAATGAAAGGCCTGAAAATAGCATTTTTCTGGGCCATGGTTGGCTCGCCTGTCAGCGACATTAGGATCCTTTTGTTGTTGGCACTGGTTGGGGGTCACATATGTGTACACCATCACGTAACGAATTAGACATAGTATTTATGGATTTAGTAAAATCTACGTCACAAGCAACAGGAATATCAGGAGAGACGAAATAAAAGTATAAAAGCATGGATTTGAACTACCTTAGCAATAATATTGTATGAAATTTTGTGAAACAAAGTATATCATTGATACAATTTGACAAATATGATGATAAACTCAGAACATTTTGCCAAATCCTGTGAAAAAACAACAACAAAACACATGTCAAGTAAAAAATGATCGGCCGTCGCTCCGTTTCCATGATGGGGGGGGGGGGGGGGGGGGATGGGGGAGGGGAGGCCGGCAGCCCTCGGTGCCGCATTTTTAATCATTTATCTATTGTTAATATTTTTCTTTGGTAACAGGGGTCAACGATAAAAAAAAAAAAACCTACATGCCGTACGTAATTGAAATAGAAATAATACTATTGTCATGAACACGATTGATGAGTGCACATAGTAAGCATTCATCAATGGGATTTTAAGTTGTGAAAAGCGTCAGCTTCCTTCGCAGACAAGATTTCCATAAGCAAGTTCTTTGCATTAGAGAGCAAAGGACAAAATCAGACGAGAGTCATGCTATGTTACAGAAGCATGGGTCACTTGATGTATTATTCGATCTGTCTTTTATACCCTCAGATACAATATGGTGCGAAGACAATGGAATCCGGTACCAACTTCCATTGATCTGTCCACGAATTGTTAGAAATTTTGCCATTGGATTCCAGTCCTGTACAGTCGAGTGGACAAAGCGTTTCTGTAAGTGTGATGAAGACTGCGTGAAGTATAGGGATTGTTGTGCAGATCGTCAAGAGGCAGTTTACAATGGAACGTTGAACCAGAAATCCTTTCCCTCTCCAGAAGAAGCTCGACCGGCTAAAATGGCATGGGAAGACGAATATGTTCCCTATATGACTTGCACAAGGGTATTTGATATCCGGGAATCATTCGTAGCGTTCCAGATGATATCACGGTGCCCTGAAAGCGCCCCTAAGGAGAGTAGTCTCCGGATGAACTGCGAGCAACATGACTTTCCTGACCGGATTTCCACACCTGGTGACGCGTACTTCATCACCCCCGTGACTGTTCACGGGATTGGTCATTTCAAGAACATCTACTGCGCTCTCTGCCACGGGATACCTTTTGCTAATCTTCAGCAATGGGGTTTGGACTGGGACTGCGACGATTTCAGCTATTTCAACTTTACGTCGTCTATTAACTTTTTAAATGAATTGTTGGAATCTCCGGATTGTTTTCCGTCTAAAGTTGTGAAACCAAACGACCTTACCAACAACATGCTTCCAAGGCCTTGCTTTGTTACCCATTTCACAACATGCTCAAAGTCGTTTTTACCAGATGGTAACACTGAGGTTTCTTGCCCGTCATACCATGATCCAGTAATGAGTGGTGATGGCACGGTGTATCAGAATCTTCATTGTGCATACTGCAACCATATTGATGTATGCCGTCAATTTTTATTAGGATTTCATACATATCTGTGTGATCCACCGATTATATCATATTTTATTCCAGGTATAACTATTGGAACGTATTTTCTTTTCAGTCCCACTGAGCTTTCTGGTTTTGCAAGGACGTGTGCACAAAATGAAGCCTTTGATCCCCTTACAAAGACTTGTCAAGTTGTGTTTTGCTGGCACGGATTTGCTTTCGATAGTGAAACTCAAGATTGCAAGCCGATCACAGGAGGAGAGTTTGTGCAAGTATGCATTTCCTTCTATTCTGATGAAGGCAGCAGTCCCCTGAGAAGTGTAACCAGTAAGAACAAATCACGCATTTCTTCACATCTGGCTAATGTCATTGGATTGCCTGGGGACCAAGATGCCTTTGTGTCAAAGGAGTCATGTACTCCTAATGATGGTAATAACATGTTTCAGGAAAAGGTTTATTCGTCTCACATAACATCGAATAATGCAACATGTCAGATTTGTTATGATTACGGAGTAAATAGAACAGACTTGATGACACTGAACCTTCCTAATTACCATCTTAAGTCCAGCTTAATGGGTCTTATGTCACGAAATGTAACGATTTGTAAACTTACTCTCGAGGCTCCGGCAGGGTGGAACTGCTCAAATATCAATCCCTTGAATTCAGAAAACACAACCGGTGATTTTCTGCAACCTTTCGTAATAGATGCCACGAGTGTAAATGGAAGCTTTGTCGTGAGGCGCCACACCGCGGAGTCATTGTGTCACGTCCTAGACACTTTGCTGTGTGACTCTCAATTCAGACTATATGCGGAGTCCTTTGAAGTGGTTACCGGGGATAGCGGACAGTTGACACTGAGACTAATTGAGGAGGATATCATAATTCAAGCTGGTGAGTTCTCGCTCATGCCAGACGGATCGGCGATATACTGTCGATTGACTACTGTGAATCATGTCAGTGATCTTCCAAGGGGTCTCAATATTATCTCCCAAGTCGGCATTTCCCTGTCAATACTCTCCCTCCTCATTCTCATCCTCACCTACATCATGTTCCCAAAGATAAGAAATATATCCGGAAAATCTGTTCTCTCACTCTCACTTTCCTTACTGGTTGTGTTTATACTGACTCATTTAAACGCGATAACTGTCCAAGGAAATACTTTCTGCAAGACAATAGCCGCTACATCACACTATTTTTGGCTTTCATCTTTCTTCTGGATGAACGTTCTCGCCATCGACCTTTGCCGTACGTTTGGCTCTCGAGCAAAGATCCGTGTGAACCTCCCTTCAACAGGCCACTTTGTCTGGTATTCCCTGTACGCCTGGGGAGCTCCAGCTGTCATTGTTGGCATCTGCCTGACCATCGACTTTTGTCAATGTACTGGGTTTACATTTGGATATGGCAAGAACGGGATCTGCTGGCTGACTAGAGGTAATGCCAGTCTGTATGGCTTCGGGGTTCCTTTGGCTTGTCTCCTGTTCATCAACATCATCTTGTTTGCAGACACAATCCGAGGAATCCGAATAACTAAGAAATCTTCGGAGATGGTGCGGAAGGATAGACCAGTGATCACCCAGGCGAAAGAAGATCTGTTTCTTTACATAAAGGTATCGATATTGCATTTATGAGATAAACTGCTGTCGGTTATTGATGTTTTGGTGGATAAGGGTTATAGACCTAAATGACTGAACAGTATCCATGGCACCCCCCCCCCCCCAAAAAAAAAAAAATAAATAAATAAATAAATAAAAATGAATGCCAGCTTGTGAACTCTTTGCTTTCAACAATTTTCTGATTTCATGGTCAATTGGAAAGTTTTGAAATATTTCCAACTTAGCTCCTACTAATTGTGAATGCAGTCGATTCTTTCTCATCTCACTGCATAATGGTAGTCCTTTCTGCAATTAGTCTACTATACCACCTATATCATGTCTCAAGGATAAGACATCGGGCCCCCACAAAAGAGAAGAAATAAACAAATAAAGTAAAGAACTAATGAATATTCAAGTGACAGTCATAAGCACTGGTCAAATGTGTGTTTGTGTGTGTGTGTGTGTGTGTGTGTGTGTTTGCGAGTGTGTTTGTTTTCTTTCGCTAGTGTAAATGGTACTTGTGCATTCTCTTCATCATTGTTTGGGAATGCATGTGCATATACATGAGCAGGCCTATAAAAATGTATTTTTGGGTAAGTTTTCCCCTGTTTGCACTTCTTTATTACTCACTTATTTCACTTACTCAGCTATCTTGCATCATGGGCTTCACCTGGGCACTCGCCTTCGTCTGTGACTACGGTAAGGTTCGAGAGCTTTGGTACGTGTTCACGGCTGTCAACTCTTTGCAGGGAGTTATGCTGCTTCTCGTGTTCGGTTTCAGCAAGCGAAACATCGCCCTCTGGAGGGAGAAAATCGGTAAAGCAAAAGAAGAGACCCGTAGATTGTCTGGTCAAGGAGAAGGAAATGCTCGGACCACTCATAACACAGCAGAATCAGGCGTCTAGTTCCATTTCATTACTACAAAAATGAGGGAAATATTGGTGGCACAACAACATGTCACACATTCTGACAACAAGGCAAATCATCACCACCAATGATATCAGATTTAGAGTAACAAGAGAACTTTATCCTTCTCTCGCCCAACAGGCCACATTTAGCACAAATGCATATTCATGACACCATGCAGAGGTCTGTCAACTATAAACGGCAATTTAGTATTTTCTGTCAAACAGGGACGATGTTACATGAGGATTTCTTTAAAGCTGATCTGACAGTGTCTTTTTTTCCCCTTCTGATTAGTCACTTTTCAGCTATTATTTTGTTATTTAGGAATAGCCTGAACAGGTTGATTTGATGACAACAAAAGATAAAGAAAGTTTATGATTAAGATTTAATCAAGTGACATTTTGATAATCACTCGTGACTATCTAAACACACTAAACTTACAATCAGTGTTACCTTTGTACCTTGTCTTACTTCAGTAGAAAGTGACAGATCTGGTACACAGTTTTGGAGAATTATTCAGGAATATGCATGTTAATCATAATTGTGCACTAAGTACATGGAAGGGAATTAACCTAACAACCTAAAACAACAGGATATCCCCCTGCTATGCGTCCCCGAGAGTTATTTTGCATTTTGAGAATTGACACTTAATTATCTGGTCCAAACTAAACTTTTAGTGGAATAATTGGACAATTTTCTTTCAAAAGAGCAAGAGAATTTTTGGTATCTAGGGGATTATTTGGGGGCAAAATGATATATTTGCCCCCCTCAAAGATTTTCATGTTGCTGGGCAACTGCCCATTTTGCCTCCAAGTCTAAATTCTTGCAGAACTAATTAGAAATTCATTTTTATTTGATTATACAAATTCATCTATGCCATTTTATCAATATCAACAATTCTATTTTAACATTAAGCTTTGTATGTGCTCACCGGCTGCAATTGGAGTCTCACTGGCTCCTGCTCCTGGTAAAGATGGAAAAAGAAGTGATTTGAATGCTGCCACTGTCCTTGGTAAAGAAGATCATACAAGGAAACTTCCTTTGTATATCAGTATCTGTATGATATGTGTATAATTATTATCATTATTGTATTTGGCAGAAGACACACAGTAAAAAAAATCAACAACAAAACTAAAAATAATTTATCATTGGAATAACACGAAAATACCTTAACACTGGATGCACTTGACAAGGTTGCCAAGCATTAGGCAAAGTTAACTGTAGCCCGTGAACTTCTCTAACCCATATCCCTGACAGGTGCAATCAGTGTTACAGATTTACGTGACATGATACACTGTCATGTCGATATATGATTTGTATGCATAACAAGGCGTGAAAAAACTTACACCTTGTTTAGTAAAATAAGATGACATCGTTGACAGTATTTGCTTGAACTGCTAATCACTTCTAATGGAAAATGAGACCTAACAAGACAAATTGGCCATGCGTATCTGCCGCTCTTATATCTGTATCATATAGATTTGTGACTTGCATGTATAATATAGACCGTGAGAATGTTAAATTCTATAAGGTGAACTCATTTTTCATTATCTTGTTTGTCTGCTACAATAAACAAATCTTTTCAGTAACCGTGCATTTACGCGATGTAGTGTATATACTATACAAATTATTCTAAAAGATGTTTAAGGTTATTTAAAAAAGATGAAAAATTGATTATACACTATAAAATATTTGATTATGCTTGAGCTGAAAAAAAAAAAGGCAGTCCCGCATTAGGAATGTTTTGTAATATATTGTATGTGTTGTATCCTTTTCCGATGAGTGTAAGATTCATTATATATGTTATAGACAAAAAACAAGTATGAAATATGACCATTGTATCATAATTTTCAATCAAGTGTAATAGATTGTCGCGAATTCTGTAATTACTTTATTTGTTGTTAAATATGGTAGATAAAGTAGAATTCAACACTAGTTTTGACAAGTAAGAAAAAGTAGAACAGTCGACCACTATTAACGAAATGATTTCGCCATATGTTATCAAGAAAATTAATTCATGTCTATCGATATATTGATTATTTTTTGGTGGTGTGGTTCATAAACTCAAAAACGTTTTAAGATAAGGAAGCAGAGTTTTGCAGCTGGGACATTAGAAGTGGTAAAAACTCTTTAAGATAAGAAGTTGGGGAAGATTAAGCAATCACAGTATGCATGCGCTGTCAGTTTGATATGGGCTACGCAATTTCTACGCATAACCACGAGGTAAGCATCCCATTTCAAGCTGACATGATAGCGGTTTGAGTGATAAGAACAATAACTATTCAATCTTGATAAGAATAATAACTATTCAACTTTGATAATTGAAACCAAATCAAAACCAACAGAATTGACTATTGCAAGCACACACAAAAAACAAACAAACAAACAAACAAACAAAAACAGACAAACAAAAACAAAAAAACAAACAAATACAAAAACAAGACTAACCCATTTCGTTAAGCATCATCGTGGAAAATCATACGATATAATTCGTTGCCTAAGCTGCATTTGGCACGACTGGCTTCAGTCAGATTGAGTTTTGCAGTTAACCGTGAACGTTTTTGTATCGTCATGCCAGTATTGAACATCACTATCAGAAAGTGCAAATCTAACAAAAGAGTGGCATGATTAAATCCTGACGCCGTGCCCTTCTTACACATTGCAAAAAGTAATCAGTAATGATTTTTATTTATGTAATATATTGTAGTAATGTGATCCATTTTTGTCATGCTTGTTACAGGAAACCAATATATTGCTTTGTAGGAGAAGAATAAAAACAATCTAAAAACCAAGGCTAATTGACTTTATCATTGTCAAAATGACCCAAAAAATCATAAGTGCTGATCCAAACTTTTAAACGTTCCATCGATATCGATCGAAAGGAGTTTTTGTGGGGTATCTGTTTATATGATAATGTTGACTGTAGTCGTATTTGTTTGCTATTGTTTTCTTACGCCAAAAAGTGTAATTGCGGGCATTAAGAGTGTTTTAGGTGATTGTCTGTTCGTCCTTCCTTACCTCCGTCCGTAATTCATTTTGTGAACGCGGCGTATTCACTGAAATCAATTTGAGTATCCAAGTGAAATTTAGAATGAGTATGCATGTGTGAATGGACGAAGCTGTGGCTGTAAACTTTTGACTGCACATGCACGCTCAGGGTCTAGTTTAAGGGTAGAAATGGGATAAAAGGTCAAATGTCAAGTGAAATCACTGAATGTTGCTTTCTTTCTCCATATCTCGGAAATGTTTCGGGTTTCTTCGTGAAGAATTATGTTTTGCCTAGCAATGATTCTCTTGGGAATGTGAGGTCAAAGGTCAACTAGGTTTACATCGAAGTTAAAAAAAAATCTTATCACCACTTGAGTGATTATTTGTAGAAAGTTATGGACCATGGGATCAAGGAGCATAAAGATCAAGAGAAATGCTCAAATTCCCCAATGCTTGCTCTCTAAAAGAATTTGGCTATTCAAATGAATCTTGCTTCAAGGAAGGTACATGTAAACACTCAAAAACATTAGCGGTTGTGCAGCAAAAACTCTCAAACATGACCTTTTTTTTTGCCAAGCTTGTGAAGATATACTTCAGACCTCACTGGGAGAACAATGAGATATGACGGAGGCATACCAGTCGCCATAACGACATTTCTTTTCTAAACATATTTTTAAACATAAGCTAACATGCCATGGCAATGTTAAGCAGTTTACCAAGCACAATTGCAAATTTGTTCGTTTTTGCTTTATCGCCGGTTTCAAGGGCTTCATTTGCAAAATAAATTTGCAAGTGGCGCTGATGTGCTAGCACAGCCTGACTTTCACGTCACCATGTCACTTTGGACCATGCACTTTACTCGAGAAAAGTTCGGAGGCACAGTCAAACCGAGCCTCCTTGGCCAAACAATCAGTCTTGTGATTTTCATTTTGGGGACTACTCATGATGGAATGCTTTCGTAGAGTCTTTGTATCTCCGAAATCGAAGGAGTGGATGTTTGGATAAGCATTTAAGGTTCACCTGACATTGTTCCTCGTTTTTGGTATGAGACAGGTAAACATATTGGACTTTTCTTCATTAATATTCTTACTGCTGTGTAGGGGTAGTATCTTAGTATAACAATATAGTAAGCCTATAATTGTATGGTATTTTGGAGACTGTATAGATTATTTCACTGAAAATTTAGAAAATCTCCCAGCAAAAGTTGCAGAAGTCTCTGCCTTGAGAACATAAGTGATTGCGCACATGTACGCGTGTGGCATAATTTCGGCAATAACAGACCCGTTGAACTTCGAAGGTGCTTTTTTTGTAGGAAATAACTCGCTGTGATAATGATACTTCTCTTTTTTTCGAAGTTTGGCAAAGGATTGCAATAAGCGCAATTAATCATTTTTTTTTTTAATCGTAAGTTTTTGAATTTTTGACTATTTTTAAAGAAGTGATAAAATGCAAGAATCAACCGTTGTCATCTTAATTTTTCTAAATGATTAGTTACGCAAAGGTTAGATTAACCCGCTTCTGTACTATAGGCTTCTGCTATATAATTTTGTATACACGTTACCACGATAACCACGTGTAACATTGAACAACCTAAAGTCGCTGACAGTATAACAGATCTGCAAAGTAACCGATATGGTAGAAACTAGAGGAATTTGATACAAATAAAAATTCATATACATCAGCAACCTGGTGCTCAAATTTTCGAAGACTGAGGGTGTTCGGAACCCCCTTTTTTCAAGTAAATTATCTCGGTGTTCCAGAATGATATGTCTTGTACAACTGCTTGATCTTGACTGCATCTTAAGTTGAAAGCCAGGGCATAAATCCTATCATAAATTATACTTTTGAGGACCTACGTGTCCCTTAGACAATTATTGCAATATTGGGCAACTTTGATGGACTTATAAAGTATGGACTTATAAAGTACACCGATATGATAGTGCTGTTCGCTGTGAATGGAATATTTTGCCTATTTTGCCTATTTTCTGCAAGTCTTTACCCCGTCTCTAAGAATCTCCGGGACTACCGTTCTTCTTAAACAAGCATAGAAATTGCGCCGTTATTCATATTTTGGAATCATGCCCAAATATAGAATTGGTTTCGTGGACTCTTAATGCAACATACTTTCCGAATAGAAATGACGTGAGCAACAGTCGTCATCATCATGCATAATATGTGAGATGATGTTGTGAGAAAATAATGTGAAAACCGTTAATGTGTCGCAATCCAGATCTATCGAATGTGTTAATTTGAGTTGTTCAAAAAATCTGGGGAAACAACGATCTACACTGAACAGATCTACATCATACTTAATTCGTGTTGCGATTCTAAACTTTGACTACTCTCTGTCCTTATAATCACTGCGTACTCTTCACGTTGGCATTAATTTCAAAGCCAAAAATGAAAACTGCGGGTAATTAAATTCTTAATATTTTGCGTCTCTTCCTTCAATCGTTTTCTGGCGAAGATGTAAGTTATGACAGATATACTGCATTTCCGAAAATCACGTGATCTCTTATATAATACATTAATCTACAATTCGTCCCTCCTGAGCTGGACAATGGAAAGATCCGTAGATTATTAAAGTTTGACCGGGGGGGGGGGGGCATTTCATGAAGCGCTTTGGTCGGATATTTTTCTGACAAACTGTTACAAGCTACTGAAATCCTTGCATCTGATTGGATGAGAGCAAAATTAATTTGTCTGACAGCTTTGTCGGACAAAATGCTTCATGAAATGCTCCCCTGTTTGTACGATTTGTCATGCTAATCCGGAAGTTCGATATACTTTTAAAAGTCATTGATGGGGCATTAGAGTTTCACATCATACAATTGTCATATTCAGAGAACAGAGATATAAACAACATAATAACACATAATATGCAAATTAATGATACGATGAAGATATCACTTCACACCACCAGGCAGATGTAAACATGTGTTTTCTGATGTATTTTCTTTTCACTTCAATTCAGTTCAATGCAATTTACAATGTATGATAGTTCAATTCAAAGTTTGTAATTTTCGACAAAAACATTTACATCGCACTTTCTTTGGTAACAGAGAAGAAACACTGTGGAATGAAAAAAAAAAACTATTTATACAATGATTGATTAACCTTATATAGAAATTATACATTGTCATCAAAACTGAAGTGACTGAAGTAAAGACTAACAATGCGTTAAGTGCGCAAAATGGAGGGACCCACTAAAAAGGCAGATCTTGTAGAATGTGGGTTCTATGGTAAAGAACATCAGAGGAAAGATACATTGAAGCACGGTAAAAAAGAAGAAGTCTGAAAGCCCACTGAAAATAGAGTAACAAATAGACACACTTACAGACGGGAATGAATATGAAACGAGACTAGACAGCAATATAACTACTGAAGGAATAATAATGTTAAAGAGATTAAGAATAATAAGAGACGAGACGAAACCCCCCCCCCCCCCCCGAAAGTATAGCAGACATTAACGCACAAGAGAGACAGCGATCCTCGGCTTCAACAAATATTAGCAAAAACTTGTCGGTTCTGCTGTTGCAATAACCCAGCAATAATTATCATTACTTCAAATGGATCGAGATGTTCTTGAAAATTTTTGAGTATTAAAAGAAGATCTCTTCTGATTAAACACACATACACAAACACACTCATTTTCGTAAAAAAGAATAACATATATATATGTATATAATTATGTATGACTGCGACCAATATCATGTTCGATTTGATTAAACTTGTGGCATATATTCGTTTCATAGTGTTTAATATTGTTTGCGGAATATTTTGAATGTGGGATCCCAGGATTTTACCGCAAAAAAGATATAAGTCAGGCAAGAAAAAGCTAAAAGGTATGAAAGGAAATAATTGAACATTTTACACGTGAAATTAGAGGATTTCGACATCATACCTTTCATTTTTAAATGGATATTACAGGAAATTAATTTTCACACAACATTGAAACTTGATGTAACATTGTTATATATCTTTATCATCTCTATAATGATTTGCTGAGCTATAGCTAAGATTTTTGTTGGGAATGTCATCAACATAAAAAGCATTTCAGTATAATTGTGTTTCTGACACGATAACGAAACACTGAAATGTGTTGACTTTCTTAACGTCTCTTCCACTTAATGATTTGCTTTTATTCCTGCATTTCACAAAAGATTACGTTGCAAGCAATCCCATATGTTATTTCATTGCAAAGTAATACGTCTACGAATCATACAATATGAAATAAGAAAGAACGATTAAATTGTTATTCATTGGCAAATCAAATCGATGATTAGTTAGATTCAATCATCAGTGACATTTTCACTGCCCTCTTGAACTGTGTATTCAGGCCCTCTTAAACGTTTACCTTTTAAGTCAAAGTCTTCATTTCCCATGTCTCTACTGTTTAAAGGCCTTGTTAGAAATCTACCTTATTCTGTCTTCCCAGTCTGCTCTAAACGCTCCCACTCTCATTCTCATCCTCCATCACCACGAGACGAAGAGTAAAGCCACTCTTACATCCCGTTGTGCGTGTTAAGAGATCGTGCGGACTCGGAGTTCCTGTCAAACGTGGAGTTGTCGCAGGGTGAAAATTAAATCGGAGAGGAAGTATGTAGTAGGTACTTAATGAGTGGGTGTGTCTTGCTCAAAAAGTGACGCCCGCAAGTGGTCTGTACGCCTCTTTGGAAGTAGGAAGAAGTAAGGAGCACGTAAGATCTCTACTTCTGTCGCACACAATGAGTGGGATAATTGTACGTGAATTGCAAGTGAAGCGTACGTTTTCAGAAATCGTACTTACGAAGTAAGAGAAACGTAAGAGAAATGTAAGGAGCCCGGAAGTGTTCAGCAAGACAATCGTGCGTCAAATTGGAAGAACGCACGGATTATCACAATAATATAAAAGGGGGCACTGAGTCTCTTCATCATTCATGTGGACTCGCTGCAAAAAATGTCGACGCGGAACTGAAAGCATGCTGTCCGTATCAGTTTCTATAGCCGTGGTCACAACCCGCCGTACTTGCAAGTGCGTGCTGTCTACTTGCAAAAACGTGGGCAAAATTTGGGGATTCGTACGTAGTAAGTACCGCCTCAGTACGGATTTTGGAGCACGCAGACACGCCGTAGCACTTTTAGGACACGAGGAACTTTCGCTGCGTTCGGGCTACGGATTCACCCTAAGTGCGGGCAACGTACGTGCCCTCTACAGGGAACGTGCGTACAACGCACTGACTCCGTGCGTCTTTTAAAATTTTCCCACCGTCACTTGCTTGACGGACGGCGCACGTAGCACGTACGTGTTGAGCACGTAATATGTGCGCAGCCCGTGCTTATTCGACACTTCCCTGAGTTCAACTGTTCAATAGAGCACGCAGACCGTACCGAACTTGCCGAATAAGCACCTGCTCCGCACTTAAAACGCAAGATGTGCGCAGTGATTTCTGCAATTAACACGAGCCGAGCCGACGGAAGAGTATCATCATTTCGTCTCCAAGATGTCCTGATGTTGGCAATTATAATTCATACTGTTCTATTTCACCTACCGGGCAGAAATGCCCTGTAAGGATTATGGGATCGAAAAAAAAATTCGCATACTCAGAAAACGATTGTTGGGACATTCTCAGATTAAGTGTTCAATTCCATGTGAGTAAAACCGAAAAATCAACCACAAAGTAATACATTCAAAGATGTGTTTTCGGTAACTTCAAAACCGGTCAAATACGAAACAAAAAGTGGAACATTCTAAATGATGGCCATTCATTGAGTAAAAATGAATTGAAATAGAGCATCATCTATGATTTTTGATCACCAATCAGATACGTTACCGCAAATTTACATGTTGTAATGGACTCTTAACTTTGAATTAAATTTATTAATTTGATCCAATTTCTGTTCAAGAAAAGACATCTGTCCCCCCTAAAGATATTGGGTTTTTTCAAGAGGTAAAGATGTTGTCATCCCTTGCTAATTGGTAGAAATTATTTCTGTGTGGTAGGTTGAAATATGTTTTTTGCTGAAATGAAATATAACCTTAAGATTCATGTTGTATTTTTAGCAAATTTCTCGTACAAATAAAGTTTCGAATCCCACAAATCATGCAAAGGGAACGATCCGATCTGGAATTTCCACAGGAAACAAATATGAATTGCTTTCCTGGGGAAGTAACTAATGAAAAACGTCGAATCACCTTTGCTAACGTATCTGGTAAAATATAAGTAATAATTTTAGTTGTGTATGAATTAATAAATATCACCTGTTTAATTATTTACCTCATGAATTGATGTAAAAATGAATGATGTAAGACCAAATTAACCGTTTTAAACATTGTACGTAATATATAAACTATGAAATGTAGTGGAAAAGAGTCCTAAATGTGAAAGCTGAGTTCAATCATTCACAGAATATTCTCATCTTACGTCTGAATGTATTTATCCATCTGACTATAAATATTCAATAAGTTTTGATGGATAACGCAAACAAGGTTTAAAATATATATTTTTGCAGGCACTTAGAAGGAAGTAGGTACAGTATCTATGAACTCGATGTGCTAAACATTCGTTTGACCTATGGTAACGTATCTGGCTCATCCCTTTTAATGAAAATGAATAGATAATTGTTCAACTTATCAATGAATCTTGAGTTGTTCTTCATATGTTGAAAAACACTAGAATGAATATGCAACAGAACACTGAAACTTTTCTCGGAAGCGTTTCATAAACTACTTTTTACTCTTTTAAAGTTTGGTAACGTATCTGGCGTACCGTAAATGAATCTGTCGGTGAAGTTACAGAGCAATTTCTACTGAATAGTCTTCATTTGAACATAACTTTAATTTTTTATGGAAGCGTCATTCTAGGCAGAATTGTTTTATGAACACTTTGTTTTACATAACATTATTTGTCATCGTGGGTGCCCTGAATTATACGTAACGTATCTGCTGAATCTGAAAAGCAAAAAACTGATACGCTGAATCTTAGCTTCGTCTTGTAAAATAAACGTTCAAAGTTGTTGCATAGAATATGAAAGTGGCTGGGTTTTATAGAAAAGAACTTTGGAGTTTATGAGCACACAACGATTTGTTTGTAAAAACATTTACAATTTCTTTTCAGCATTTTGATTATGTGGTAACGTATCTGTCGGAAAACTTCGCATTAAGTTGTAAGACACTGACGCAGAAAGAAAAATCATGTGGAAGTGTTGCTCTTTTATACCTCTCTGTCCTTTTGGTGCAAGAATATAATCCTGAGGTCCAACAAAACGAAGCATGTAATGTGTAGGGATTAATTTTGACCAGATTTGATCCCCAGAAGGCACAAGACCAATGCGCAAAATTCGGTCACGTATCTGGGGTAACGTATCTGTGGTAACGTATATGGTCGATCATATTATTATGAGAGCGATATCTACCAAATATTTCTCACTTGTACTAAACTTTAATGTTGAATCGATGCGTCATTCCGAGGAGTAATGTATGATATACAATTTGTCTGACATTGCAATATCTGTCGCAGTGGGTGGCGTGAAAAGTATGTAACGTATCTGTCCAAATAAAAGTGTAGAAAACTGATATTTCAAACATTGTGCCGTATTCTCAATAAAGAGCTGTTGCACTAAAAATCTAAGTACTTGCAATGTATGAAGTATATCCTCAGGGTTTCATATACACAGGGTCATTGCATAGTCTTGTTATTTTCGCAATGCTGTAACACTAAAGAAACTGGTAACGTATCTGGCGGTGAATTTGGCGACAGGTTTCAAAAGGCTATAAAAAAGAAGTCAATAAAAATTTTGGAACTTTTTGAGTATTGTGATTAGCACATATGATATGCTCATCATCCATGACAATGATATTTGGAAAGTGTGTTTGTGGACGGAGAGGAGCAATAAAACAGAATTCTGAAATAGCCGGCGACACTGCGTTTTGGGGGTCTTAACGAAGTTTAACAGCAAAATTTTATACAAAAAGGCGGACAACCGCATTTGATCGTGTTTATTTTTAACAAATAAAGTCCTCGTGATATATTATAAACATCTAAATAGTATCTAATAGGTTTCAGGGAACCGCAAACTGTCATGGAATGTCGGCGACACCAAAATTCCGTATTTGAACGCTTTTACTGAGAATGGGCCTGTTATATCACTAGAAAGGGCTTTCAAAACTCTTTCGAAGCTATATATATATATATATATATATATATATATATACATATATATATATATATATATATATATATATTTATTTATAATTTTATAGATAAACACTTGTATCATATTTTGCGGCACATAAGACAGAGTCAAAAAATGCTTGAAGAAGCAAAGCATATAGAAATCTTGAGCTCTGAGTGGTCAGTACATGAAGTGACCAGGTTTTTGGAGTTTTGAAAAATTGTTACATTTAAGAGCTGCACAAGCGTGGTTAAATGGCATTGACCATCATTGTGTATGCAGAACAGTGATAAAGTCAGTACCATTCTCTGGAATTGAGAATGTGTACATTTTGAAATTAAGCAAGGAAGAAATTTCTATGACAGTATTACCTTGTATAGGGCCTTAATTGTAAACGTGACACCTTCTGACTCAGATAAAACTGCAAAACCATTGGCTTACATTCATTGTTCTAGTAATATGCTGATAAATCTATGATGATAAATCTAGCTCAAAAATGCCTCCATGTCTGAAATGCAACCACCTCTGAAACTGGGAATAAAGATGGTAGACTTCATAACAGCAAATCATATGCATCTCACTTCCAGTGCCAATGTGTTAGGATGTTTCAACCAAAATGATGTTATACAATGTCATTGTATACCTGATATTGACAGTAGCCTATTAGCCTACATCAGGTACACAATGCCATTTTATACGTGATGTAACCTATATCCTATACCTGATATAGCCTATTAACTCTTTCTCTGTCAGTGAGACAAATATGCACACATTTCACGTATTTCATTTAGTTCATTTATTTCAATCTCATCTTCTTTCAACAAAATATGAAAACCTATAGACATGAAATGAATATGACACACAGGAGGTTAAACTACCATTTACGTATGGAGAAGACGTATGATTTTACATCTGAAGAACCTCGGAAGGTGGTCCTATAATTAGGCCTACCCCTAGCATCTCACGGGAAAAAAAAAAATCATCGCACTTGCACGCACTTACAACATGCGACAGAGGGGGGATACCGTACGTGAGCAGCACGTGTGTAACAGCCTCCGCAAGAGAACGTGGCAATCGCACGCAGATTGTAAGTTGAAAGCACGTACAACTCACTTACCACGTGCACAACGTACGATGCACGTAACCCCTCAGGGCCAGGCGTGGCGTGCTGGCCACGTCTATCCTGCGCAACAGTGCGAGTGTCGTGCGTTGACGTACTTCCTCCTAGTCTGGGCTCCGTCCCCTTTTCCTTGGTGCGACCAAGAGAGGGCGTAAATTTTCTTATTGCGATAATCGAGAGACTGCGCGCCCAACTCGCAATCCTCGGGTGTCACGCCCTCATACGGCTTGTCGCGTACAATCACGGCTACGAGTAAAAAGAGTCCAGAAGCTAGACTAACTTCCTCCCTGCACTAGTCACTTCCTCCCCACGTTTTTAGAAAAAAACGTGAATGCCGTGGCCTCCGCCAAGAACGTACGGACGAAAAGCACCCACGGCGAGTTGTGACCAGGGCTTATAGGAGCACGATGCACCTGAGCATGTCTCAACATAGTACTTCTGACGCACTTTTTATCGTGCTGATCACGTTCGTCGTCTGAGTGTGACGTACTTCACAAGTACGGTAGTAGTACTCACCACGCATTTTGGAAGTAGGTTATACGCACGGAGGAGGTGCGCTCACCTCCCTTTTGCTAACACGTACATAATTGAAAGCAAGTGGAAAGTAAAAGCCTCTTGCGTGGTAAGTACGCCTTCGTGGGAAGATACCCCCCGAAATTGTTGCATGTTTTGTCTGCGTTACACGCACACCTATAGAACTTACTCAGTACTTTTGTCTTGCGTACTCCGAGCGTGCTTAATTGTCGCAGCCAGGTCGTAGCGAAAACTGGCCGGCCAGTTTTCAGGCTGCGTGCTATGCGTCGTGTTTGCGACCACCAAAAAAAGTACTTTCCACTTGCGTGCATCTCACTACTTTGCCCATTTTTGGCACGCAAACCACTCGCAGGAGCACGCACGACCGGATGTAAGAGAGCCTTTAGCAAGGTCAGTCTAGTCCGACCTGTAGATATAAACCAAGCTCAAAAGCCCATGTTTACCGATCTATATCATTGCATTGCAAGTCTTCGGAGCAGTTGTTAGGATTTACTCGTGCCTAAGTGGTGGCTTCTGCAAACATTCCCATTGTGCGGTAATTCGTGAGAAGGAAAGAAAGAAAAATCCTGGAGTCACTCCCTTTTATGTCTGCTTGCCAAACTGGTCAAGATGAACGCTGTTCCCACTGCGTAAAAGCAAATGCAGGGGCAGTGTACGGATTGGGATTTTGGACCAGTAGTACACATTTGAACTTCTCGCCATGTTTGGGACAGTTGCGAATTCAACAGAAGGTACGGAGTCGCGTTAAAGTGAGTAACGTTCATTCCATTGGTTCTCTCTTTCTCTCCCCCTTTTTTAATTAGATGCTGGCAGTCCACAATCTGGACAAGTTTGACTGATCTGCTTTTCAAGAAGACTATTCTGTTTCTATTGTAAAGTTAGTGAAGCCCATTATAGGACTTTACTGACAAGTGTGGTGCTTTCATAACTACCGTTTCGTTAAGGGAGAACATCACCATGCGTCCATCTGAAAAAAAAGTCGTGTCTTTCCCAAGAGTAATTTTGTGTCTGCCATTCCCTAGACCATCGATATTGAAATATTTGAGTCATGTCTCTTTATCAAGTTGCGTAAAAGTGACCTTTCTTTAAAGGACAAGACCACCTTATTTGGATATGCCTTCTGAAAGAGGGAAGTTATGTGTTCTTTTATTATGCAAGAAAAGTTAAAATATCTTGAATTTTCCTAATACATTCTTTATGTCTTTGAACACATGTGACATCACAAGGTGTAGTAGTCTTCTCATCCAGCAGCGACTAAGCAGAAACTTCAAAAATTCATAACTTTTGAATTTATGGTCCGATTTTTCTCAAACTATTGCTGATGTGTTCTATTATACATGTATTGCTGTATTCACTCAGTCCACAGGTCTCTGAAGGTGGTTAACTTGTCCTTAAATGTCAGCACATAGCTTACAGTTTCTTTTGCTTGTCTTTTTCTTTTGTTTTTTGTGAAAAGAGGCAATACAATGGACTATTTAGAGAACTCGCTGAAAGGCTACGGAGATACAACACGTGACACCTTTCGTAATATGGATTCGTGCAGCGATCCATGCATCGAAACCTTTCAGCGTCAAATGTAGCCCCTGGGCCTCGGAGCAGACACGATAGTAGTGCTATTTCGTGACTGCGCAAAAACTGTGAGATTCAGGTTCTCAGCCACAAGAAACCAACACAATTGACATGGTAATCAGTCAACTCTATAGCGAGATGTATTTCTCAACTTCTGTTATTCCTGCATTACCGTTGACGAACGGAGTTGTGCCGATACAGTAACAAAATATAACAGCTGACGGAACTATCGTTGTTATGACTGATGCATCTTTGAAGGACTTTTTAGTTCTGCGACGCATCCCCTCAGCTCACCATGGTGCAGAAACAATGTAAAGTTCGCACACTCCTACTTGTCATGTCCGCACTGACTTTGCTTATCTACATAGTGAGTTATCATCATGATTATCCCACACTGGAGCAGCGGAATGAAGGTAAAAAAAAATGTTAAAGGGATGTTATAGTATTAGTAGAGATGAGGATTTGGCTTTTAACTTTCTGCGATATACTAAGAAACCACTTTTGAAGTATTATACAGCGCATACAATTCTAAGAAGAATTCAAAGTTCATGAGATGAAAAATCGGTTTTAGAATGGCTGTGACATCGAAAAAAAAAATCAAAGTACATGTAACACAAAGCAATCCTAATAAAATGTGGGTCCCACCTTTTATTAGGTTTTGAGATCTAAGCCATTCCAAAACTCATTTTTAGCAAATGTTGACTCCCACTTGGAATTACATGCTCTTTGATATTTCATGAGACGTTTCTGAATATCTCCTCTAAAAAATCAGGTTTCAACCAAAACTATAAGATCCATTTAATAACCTCTTGTAAAATATTTTCTCTTTGTCGACGTATTTTCACCTCTCTCTTTGTATGTATTTGTAGTATGAACTGAACTTTAATTTCATGTCAAATTGTAGTCTAATTCGTAAAGGTCTAGGTTTTTTTTCTTAGTCAAACTGTTTTTAATAGATTTGATATATTGCATTCTCATAGTTGAATTTCATAACTTCGCGAACGACGCAATAACTTGAAAAGAATTTAAGATTACTGCTTCAAAATTAAAGCGATGTAAACTCTTGAACTGGAATATAAGGCTTAATAATGCTGAGAAATCACAGAGAAAATAAAGTAATTAATATAGGTTAAAATTATATAGATTAAAAAGAATGCAGTTTGATTTAATTTGATGGAAATTTCAAGAGTTTTTCAAGCAGGGATTACCATGGCTTATTTGAAAAACACCCTTTAATAGGTAAGAAACAAACAGACAAAACAAAACAAAAAACCCGTCACGAATATTTCATTTTTAGTGTGCCAAGGTCTCTTATTTTGTAAAGGCATATATGGACTGATTCATATCGATCTTGTTTCGTTTTCGTAATTCTGAAATTTCAAACAAAAGCTAAAAGGTTTGTGATATCAACATCATGTAGTCGAGTTTATGTGCATTGATCCACTTAATCTAGCGTCCTATCAAATTACGACTTCTGCAATAAAGAATTCTTGATGCCTATTACCAAACGACCATCTTATTTCACCCAGGAAGATGTTTACAAACTTCGATATTCACACTCACATCCTTTCGTACAGTAGACCGGAACAGCAGCTTGGTAAAGGGTAGCGCGATTCCACACGATGATTGTCGTATCTTGTGCGGAATTGCGCCAGACCCCTCAAATTCGAGCGACAATCGATCTGCCTGCCTATGTGAAGACGAGAACCTGATGAAAGACGACATCATGTGTCGTAATGAGAACGACCACTCAAATAGCGACACTTCACTGAATGGAAAGCCAGTCTACGAAAAGGTGAGTGCCTTGCGAACATTGTTTTTCACAAGTTCAAAGTTCAAAGTTCAAATTCATTTTCATTTGCATCAAATAAACAGAGAAAATTATATGCAATGTATAAGCATGATGTAATAATTCCGAAAACGTAGGTTAAGAAAATAGATGTGATAATGAGTAAGAAAAATGAAGAAATCATTGGTTTTTTTTTTGTTTTTGTTTTTTGGTCAGTGTCTGGAGATCCAGAAAGCCATAGCGTAGTCTCCTGATAAATTTCCTATCATTCGCTGCCTCGAATGGTAAAATTGATGATGAATTGATAGGACATCAAATACTGAGGATCATCTTCTTCATATTCATCGGGCGTTCTAGCATTCTATCACCGTGATAAAGATACTACTTTCCTGTTTTTCGTAGTGTACTTGCACATCACATTCAATTAGATTCGAAGAAACAGACTACAATTATAGGACGGAATCAGAATTAGACAAGTCATGTTTTTCTCCTTTGCATTTGTGTCTCTTCTGCAGAATAAAACGGTGCTATTTTTAAGCATGCCAAAGTGCGGCACCCGAACGTTCGTTTGGACGGTATTTAGTCTGCACCAAATCCGTTATTTCGGTCCACCGGTCAATGTAGACTACATGCTAGGTAACAATAAAGAGGATAAAATGGTAAGTGCAATCAAACAAAGCTCCTCACTCTTCGCTTCAGCTGTATATTTTTCACTCTATAGTACACGATAGGGGGATTAGTATGACCTTAGCCTCTTGAAACAGCCACTCGTTGGCAAGTGAACGTTTCAGGAGACAACCGAGTTAGTTTAAAGGAAGCCCAAACCCAAAGAGAAATGTGGATTGAGTGAAAGCAGCAAAAGGAATTCATCAAGATTTCACTTTTCTAGCATAATGAAAGAGTAGTTGACTAACCGCTGTCAGAAAGCAAGGGGAATGATTGCTACCCTTAACATATATCAGTATTAAGTTGATGGGATGTGTAATTTTCATGAAAAATACATTTCAGTGGAATTCCCCTTACATTTTCTTTATATTGTTGTCGACATCACATACGCCATAATCTCCAGTAGTCTCCCAATCCACTAGCGATTCCAGCACCAAAACTTAAAAATTCGTAATATTTTGTATCGACTGTGTGATTTTCCTCTAACTTTTACTAATGTGTTCTACCAATGTTGCTGTTTTCACTCAATCCACATTTCTCTTTGGGTTCGGGTTCCCTTTCTGCAAGTGACCTACTTGAGGGGTTGAACATTTTGACCTTTACCTTCATACAGCTTGAAAGCATTGCAAACATAAGGGGTTTGAACCTAGATGCCACGTGAGACAACATATTTGCGCACAATTGCGATGAAGCATAAGTATGTTTTTTTCACGATGTGACAAGATATACCTACATAAATATAACGTTTCATTTCAATGTGTATTTTTTTTCCTCTTAGAAAACCAAATCAAAATCCACGTAATGCAGATGTTTCTCTTTTTCACCTTGTATAGCGTCAATGTATGGCATATGAATGGGACAAGTATGGCAATTGGCATAAGGCAAGAACATCGTTTACAGACTTAGGAATTGTCTTATTTCGATCTAATTTCTTTGATTTGAGACTAATTGGTCTTGTTACATTTCCCTTTTGGCTTTGGTTATTAAAAGAATTTACCAGATGCTATATCCCGGGGGAATATCTGACGTTTTTGTGTTTGTTGTTGCAGAAAAATCAGCTGTTGTCTTATATGCGTGGGGCATCACCCGGAGCCATTGTACACGGACACTATCGCTACATTCCTTTTTACAGGTAAGTTGGCCAGTAATCCGTCTCTCAGACAATTTTGTCTCCGTTTTTGGCTAATCTTGTAAAGAAGAAGGAAGTAAGTGCTAATCACAGTCACGCCAGCAAAAAATGACGCCGAGAATCATAGCTCTGCTGTACACTGCATACGTTCATTGACGTTTATGAATGACGGAAGCCGGGTTGGTTTTTTCCCTGTATATTGGTCAGTGCAATACATAAGATATCAAATTGAAAGCTATAGTGATGATAACAAAGACAATGAAAATAGACCCTGAAATCAACAACAACTATCGACTTTGGTCCAAAATTAAGAATCATGATTAAAGGGATGGTACAGTAAGGGAGCGCTGTGGCATAGTAGATAAGACTTCCGACTCCCGATCGGAGAACCCGAGTTCGACTCCCGCTCAGCGCTTTTATACGTCCTTGGACAAGATGTTTTTAGCCACAATGTCCCTCTCGACCCAGGTGTATAAATGGGTACCTGACAACGCTATGGTATGATGATAATGGCAGGGTCCTCGGGTAGAGCAGTGGCAACACTAAAGAGGCTTCCCTGCATAAATAAGGCATTATCATTATGAATAAATGATTATCATTAGTAGTAGTAGTAGTATTACACTTTTGGTTGAGATGGGGCTACAGGTTTATAACGTTTTTTTTTAAAGATTGTTCTTGAGATAACGAGAAACCTCTCATGGAATATGCAAGAACATTATGAGCATGAAAAGAGGAATTCAAATTTCATTTATAAAACTTGGTTTTGAAATGGCTGAGCTATCCAAACAAAGCAATCGTTAAAAAAGGTGGAACCCACCTTTTCTAAGTTTTCTTTTCAAAGTTCACTTTGATTTATTTTGTTTTTGGTTATCTCAACTACATGTATTTCAAAATGGATTTTCCTCAAATGAACTTTGAATTCCTCATATAATTGTGTACCCTTTAACATATATCAACAAGTATCTTGCAAAAATTTATATGCCGAATCCTCACTTCAACCAATACTGGTATACCACCTCTTTAAGGTTATATTCCTGCTCTCTTAAAATGATATCTTTTGAGGTGATCAAATTATAATGCCAGATGCCAGGTGTTGTTGATTTGGGTATATGCAAGCTGAACGTTTAGTGAAAATTAACTCATGCTGGATGACCATGATGATATACGTGTCGTTAAAATCCGGTTTGGTTATTCTATAGGCCTACTGTTTGCTTGTTTGTTTGTTGTTGTTTTTGTTGGTATCTTTTTATGCCTTGATTTAACGGTGGGTATAATGTGTTTGTGCATTGTGTGGTAATTCCTTTCTGCTCAGGCCGGAGAGGAAACCTGTTTACATGAGCATGATCAGGGATCCCGTGGGGCGTTTCGAATCCTTCTTTTACTTCATGCGTCACGGGGACCAGGACATGAGCCGAGAACAAGTCCTGGCCAGCCTCGGCAAACACAGAGCGGGTCCTGACGAGGTAAGGTATATAAACATGATGCGTATCTACATATGATTTCACAGAACGATAGACGAAGACGAAACACGAATAATGCTCGCAGAAATCAAAATGATGAGATGTAAAGATGATGATGATATGATGATGATTAAAATAACAATGACAATGATAGTCATGATAATGATAGTACAAGTAGTGATTGTAAGCATTTTGTACCGAATATTGAAAAGGAGCGGTACAAATGGCAGTTACATTATGTTGTCGTAGGTGAGAAAATGATTACCCAACGAAAGAATTTACTTTGCTTAAAGAGAAAAATCATTGTTAATCTTATGATCATAACAATTAGAAATACAATATCAAATGCAGTTTTCTATGCCAAACTTTTCATAAAATAGCCTCACTATCTGTATTCTCAATTATATTCTCAAGTATATCGGCTTACTTCCATCAATTCCCCAACCCCTTTCACTTTCAATTCAATTCAATTCAATTCAATTTCCTTTGCAGACTTTGGATGATTGCGTCGAGAAGAACAGGAGCGACTGTTCCGATTTCTTGAATATGAATATCTATGTGACGTCATTTTGTGGATATCGTCTGAAATGCAGGTAATCTCTCAAAGAAAATTCCGTGGAGTGTAATGACCAAAATGGATATATAGTGTATATACACAGGCATCATGCCATTGCTTTGTCAGTATTATTATTATAATAATAATTATTATTATTTTACTCCCGTGAATTTCCACTTTTAACGCGTAGGTGATTTGATGTATAACCAATGAGTTTTCTTACTGATGTACATGTTTTGCAATATATGTATAAATCATTATCATAATGCAATGTTGCATATACATGATTAAAAAGCGGTAGTGTAGTTGTAGTAAAAATATTGATAACAATAACAATTGTTATTGTAATTATTATTATAATCATAGGCATTTAGATACGGTACACATAGTACAACTTTGTCTTAGCACAATACAATAGAGACATGCACAAAACAAACAAGAAATATGAAATCGTTACAACTAAGGCCAAAGGGTAAAGTTTTCAACTGAACCTGTATATTTGATAAAGGTGTTCGATTCTTGCTACGTGAAACTATGTAACGCGTTCCTGGACAAGCATTAGATTTCTTCTGTTAAAGAGGAATATGCGACAAAATTGTTAAAGTATCTCGGTGTGTGATTAGGTAGGTGTGAAAGGCTTTAACAAAACCTGCAGCAGTATCTTATATAGTGACACTTTCCTTAACCGAGATCCAGTAAAGAGACATCCATCAGTAATATATGTGAAGATCTAGTATTGCATTTCCTGTAATATCTTTATTGGACCATTAAAATGAAAAAAAATGAATTGATTTGATTTAATTTGAATTGAATTGAATTGAATTAACAGGAAAGGGGTTATGACGAAGTTCCTCCTGCCTAGTGAGTCTCTTACGATCTACTCTTTCCATCTGTTTCCAAAGAAATCTGAAATTTGAAACAAATCTGTAGATGTGAAAACAATTCTTGTCAAGTTTCTTTTTTTCCTTTTTTTTTTAGAGAGAGAAGAGGCCGGATATTGAGGATCTCACTGCTGATGGAAACTTAGAGCTTAACGAATTGGGACAATGAGTTAATTTATCGAGTTAATTGATTGGGTTAAGCTTGAATTAAGGGTTTTACTCAGTAGAGTGAGAAAAAATTGACATTTTCCTTCAAGAACCTATATGGGATGTGATCCGGATTTACTTAGCATCACAATTATGATTACGTAATTATGCAATAAAGTATATAGGCGTGTTCAACTTTTTTTTTCTCGAATTGTTCCATTTTTCTTACATCCACAGCCAAGATCCAGAGTACGCTTTTAAGCGAGCAAAGCGCAACATAGAAAAATTCCTTGTGGTAGGACTCGTAGAAGACTACGACTTAACCCTTCGAGTGTTCGAAAAACTTCTGCCAGCCACATTCGGGGAAGCAGCGAACATTTATTCGGACGCTAAAGGTACAGATCAATTCAAAGTTATGCTCTTCTACTGTTAAAACGTAGGTCACTGCTAAAAAAAAAATAGAAAAAAAAAATAGAAAAAGTGAGAGGCCATCTGTGAGAAAGTTATACTCTGACGTACGTTTGTTTATACGATAATGTGTAGTCGACTGATTTACAGAGCAGTCCGATCCAGGCACTTGTTTTAGCACTGCTACCCAATAAATGATTGTTCATCTATTTTTCTGTCAATGTCCGTTCACTCCTAAATTGGTTTAACTTATATAAGATAATATTATCTGTTATTCCTCCTTGTCCCTCTGTATCTTCATGCATTTCATGATTTTCCCTTTTGTTCTTGATTTTTTTTTCTCGATATTTTCGATTTCCACGGAATAGTGACAAGAACACACCGTATTGGGGAAAAAATATAAGTAAACGCTCAAGTATAACTCACGGTGTTTCGCTTAGTGTATACTATTACAATAGCTTTACCTGAACGGATGCGGTGCTTCTTCTCTCCACAGCCCGCTTCTTGGCAAGATCAAAAACCAGTTATAAAAAGACATCGAAACCGTCAACGTACGCTGTACTAAAGAAACGAATGAAGTATGATTACATGTTCTACGAATACGTCAAACAACGGTTCTACAACGTCGCTGGGAGACTAGGGTTAGGACCATGCGCGGAACCATCCCGGATTACTCATGATCCTACCTGATCGACAGACAGCCGTTCCATCCCAGGTTTCTAAACTGTACCATGAGGAAATGAACCATCGCTTACGGTTGCACGGTTTGCCTTATAAAGTCCATCGATTTGATTCGATTTGATTTGAACTGATTTGTTAATTGTTCGTGACTGGTGAAAGGAAGCGTAGCAGTGTAATTGCACCTACACTCTGGAACAACTTACCCATCCACGTCCGTGAAGCTCCAACAGTAGACTCCTTCAAAACATTACTGAAAATTCATCTGTTCTCTCATGTCATGTAATTTGTATGGATTTATTTTACATGTATTTATGTTACGTTCGTTCTATAAGTTAAAATTTACAATGTGTATTCTATGTATTTTGTATTGCGTTTCATCGTACTACAGTTTGTTTCTACTTCCTGACTGAATTTCTTTTTTATGCCTCCGCCACGAAGTGGTGCCGAAGGCATTATTCTAATTGTTTCTTTGAGAGGCTCAGCGCTTAGAAACATTGTAATAAGCGCTTTATAGATGATATTTATTATCATTATTATTGTTATTAGAAAGTAAGCAACCACGGGACTCACGGCCACAATTTCCACGATCATGATTACGAACCTCTGGCAACCTTGATCTGGTAAACAGGTAAAGATGAAAATGCTACAATATAACGAGTGCAATCGCTTAGACTGACTGGAATATTTCGGGTATAAATGTTTTTTCATCGCACTTTCTTTGAGTATTGTGATAATTGAGTATTATAATCATTTTAATTGGTATGTTTTGTCATCCTTCCCATACATGGTCCGTAATCAAGAGCCCCGATAATTGTCGGCCTCGTGAAAGCAAAATGTCGGGAAATGATTCGTCAGATAGAGTCAACCTTAAAATTTCCCAATGATTACGTGAAATACCGACTAAATTCGCACTTTTATTGCGCCTGCACGTGTGTTTCTAAGCGTGATTGTAAATCTGTTTATGGCTGTGGAGTTTCATGTTTGTTTTTGGTTTTTTCTGAGCTCCATTGGATTTCTTATCTATACTTGTACAACAAACACGATTGTTTGTGTAACATGTTTTGATGAGATATTTATGGGGACATGAAGGAAACAAATAGTGTCGTACGAAGTGATGTCTGAAAGCTGCCGCTGGGTTGATTCAGAATATGAACAAATTCACATTCCAGTTATCTTATCATAATTTATATGCGAAAGTCGCACGGAATGACACTTCCCACCCGTGTTGTTCATCTGCATAGTTTACGTCTTTATGCATTTCACTGTTATGTATTTCGGAATTAGCGAATTTGTTTCAGATTCTTTCAAGAACATTTTTCTATGGAGCATAATTATTTATGTAATTTGCAATCAGGCCAATCTAAAAAGATGAATCTCTACATTTTGCCCCCCAAAAAACAAACAAACTAAAAAGGCGTACATTATAAATCCTTGCATTTAGGTATCCAAAATCCAAGTCGATTTGTGTGCAATTACAAAGGATTTTTATTTCAACATAATTATGTATGTATCACCCACATACATACACACACACACACACATATATATATATATATATATATATATATATATATATGAGTGTGTGAGTGTATGTGTGTGTGTTTGTGTGTGTGTGTATGAGATATATATGTACAGTATGTCCCCTAAAAAGATTACAATCGATTTTCGCATTGATAGTTTTCAAAATGATTGAACAATCTAAATGCTATTTCGGGGAATAAAACTATAACTTCTTACCTATATTTTACAGAAAACCCTATTCAGTTTGGTTAAGCGGTCACATAGAAAGTTAATGGAGATTGTTGTTAAGCATGTAATTTGCCTGTTTCTTCCAAGTTCAGCACTTGCATGCTCTTGGAACTATGAACATAATGAACAAAACTTGAAGAGAAGGGATTCCTGACATGCTCTACAAGGATCCTTATTCTCTTTGACCACTGAAGCAAATCGGGTGGGGTTTTCTGTATCAAGATGTGGGAAATAAGTTCTATTTTCATATCCTGAAATTGTAATGGATTGATTCACTCTTTTTAAAGTTATCGTTGCAGAGGGTCCCGTTGTATTTTTTTTTTTTTTGGGGGGGGGGGGACATACGGTATAAAGCGTTCGAAAATGAGAGGTAAATGCTTTAAAAGACAAGTGTGACATTTTGAGAGCATTCTCCACTCGAATAATCGTGGGCAGAATGCTGAATAAAACCGTCATCTAGTAAAGTTGGAGCAATGCTTTGCTAACATGTTGTTAATCATGGACACAGTTTTAGTTCTCTTTACCAGGAGGCAATCCTTTTTTTCACTTGACATTTTGGTGTTGCAATATCCTCCTTGTGGGCATTTTCTTTCCGAATGCGTCATTAGGTCTATGAAAGGACAATTTCCTTGTCTTTTTTCTTCATTTACAGGCAACCCGATAGATAAGACTACTTTACCTGTCTGAGCTGTAATCATGTAGTCATCGTATTGGTGTGTGAATAATGCTCGTTTGTACATTTAAGTTTGAACCTCTTATGTAGCAGCTGGGAAGGATTTAACATTGTTAGTATTTGCAGTCTGAATGATGGAATTAGATAAATGCGCCTTCGAGTCAAACTCATCATCCTTCATCCGTTAACAGGGCAAAGCTAGGCCACGACCCAATCCGAGCTGTGTTGTAGGAAACCACATGAACTATATAACTACATTCTATGGAGACCTTGCTTCTTTCTCGTTAGATCCCTTGGGATATTTTTTGAATCAATTAGAGAACTAAAGATTGGTACCTATATAACATATCCCTGAAGACAGGTGTTTCTTTCTCGATAAATGTCATCAAATCAATTCATGGTATTCGTGGTTTGTATAGTCAATATTTGAAAGTAATCCCTCCCCAAGAACAATGAACACGTACACACGTACACTCTTTTATTTTCCATATACATGTAGTGCCTATATCAATATCAATATCAATATCAATATATATATATATATATATATATAATTATACCGACTCAACACATATACACGCACACGCACACACACAAATCTGTGGTGGCCCGTTTGGGGCACTAATATCTTTGAATTTGAAATTTTGGTTGCCCCAAAAAGAAATGAAGTGGCCCGAAATGAAAGAAAAGAAAATCATTTTGAATTCTAGCTACCCGAATTTGCCACCAAGAGCTAACTTTTTTTTGGACATTTGATTGTCCGATATATATATATATATATATATATATATTGTCTCGGGCCACCACTAATGTCTAGCCCTAAAAATATGTATAAATGTATGTATGTAAGTGTGTATCTATATATGTATATATATATATATATATATATATATATATATATAAATGTATATAAATACACACAGTATTTATTTTGATATGTTCATATATATTATATGCATATATATCATACATGACGCGTCACTACGTTACCTAATGAAGTCACACACAAGAGAGTGATTTAAATGTATAAAATAAGAAAAGTCGAGTTCTTGACAACCTCCTGAAGGAATTTCCAATGTCTATTTGTATTTTGATCAACTTGACGAGTTTATAGAACACTTCATCTTGTGAACACTCGATTTTATTTCTAGTCCATAGCTATTTTTCGAAATATCTCTTTTTTTTATATACGTTTAACTGGTCTAGTGATTGGCTTTGCTAGGGGCTATTTTTTTTCGAGGTGTTTTCTTCTTGAATGGACGATTGAAAGTTTGTTTGTTTTTCTGAATCACCTGAGACAATTTACTAATCATTTTGTAAGTTTGTGAGTCTGAAAATCTCCTTGACACACCATCAAGCAAGCAAAGAAAAAAAAAAGAAAAAATCGGCTATTTCATTTGGCTGTACACGGTAACTTATCAAGCAACATACACACTCAAATCTACATTCAGGAAAATGGTTTGTAAATTCTGTTTTACACTCTAGATATTATTCAGCTCCTTTGGTGAAAAATCAAACGTGACATATTACGTCGCAATGAATCAAGAGAAAAAAAAAACATGTTGGAGCAAACCAAAATGCCTTGTTTATATTTTCTGGAAAGGTTTTGCTGGCTTTATATTAATTAGAAATACATGCCGTATGTAAGTCTTCATCCATTGAATTGACTGAGTTTTTCTTAATCCAAAATGTGTACTTTAGAACAAGAAAGTGTGCAAAACCGACAAACATGCACGAAAATAAAACAAAATTATTTCAAATTCAAGACCCTTATATCCCGCAATGGACATATGTTTGAAGGCAACAACTTATTCTTTCTCCTATATTTGCAACCAAATGATTTATGAAATGAAAAGTACCGTTTACGTGTATGCAAACAGAGACAGTCAGGTTTGTGAAAACTATTTCTTGTATTGTAAAACCAAACTCGTCTCAGGCAATGAACCCAAGCTCACGGAGGATGTGGTCACCCATCGCACGCACACCGGCGTACATTTCTTCCCCGGTCCCCTGAATCTGAGAGGCAGGGAGGAGGAATCCATACTGGCCCCTGTCGCGGAGCTCGACGGTGTAGGAGTACTTTGCTCCGAGACCGCCACTCAACCTGTTCGAAGGGTCGTAAGGCACGTAGCCCCAGTCCTTGCTGGACCCTGCGGCTTCATCTGATAATTGAAAGATGTTACCAGATTATTTAGATTACTACTGTAATCTCATAAAGATGACAGTGATGATGATAATGATGATAAGAATGACGAGTGTTTTTAACAATAATAATAATGAGGAATATATCCCAGATCCATGTAGTCTCGTTAACGATATGTCCAGTCTCCATACATAACCATTCTTTAATCAGGAAAGACGTTCAAAATCATAAACATTATTGTTGAAAGCGCAGGGTGCGCAATCCACGACACCACCGTGACGTCTCTACACCCTTGCACTACATCAACATTTTTCGGATTTGTCCGATTCAACACTCGATTTCGATTGAAGGCACAGCTAGTGCTTACAATAATGCTATTGTTGGTATTTTTGACAGTAATATAAAGAATACATAGGGCCTATTACAAGACCTTGTTTAAATTCTAAGAGCCCGCTGCGTATGTACATTGATGGAGGCGCGGAAGATCAACATTAATTGTTCTTATGTCACACTTACTCAGAAGCTCAATGGAAGACCCACTTTGAAATACAGTTCCGATGAACGTCAAATATCGCTTGAGCGGGCTTGCGTTGGCCATGATCATCTACGACAACGAAAAATATAAACATACTTGTACTAGTATTACCTACAGTCTCTTTAAAGCAAACAATCAACAATAATTGCAATAAAAAACTGACGATTACATGAACATGTACATACACACAGACACACGCGCACGCACACACACACACACGCACACACACACATACACAACAACAACAACAACAACAATAACAATAACAAGAACAGCATCAACAACAAAATAAAGCAAATTTAACTGTCTAATAGTTGTTACCATATCATCGTAATCCGGCGGTTTTGGCGCCCAGGCGGAGTAGGACCACGGCGAGAGGAAGAACTGGCCGTAGCTGTGCCAGTCTAAGAATAAATGAAAATCCTGTCCCCCGGCTTTCAGATTGCGAAGGTAGTCCACCACTCCTGCCACCTCCACTTCGGAGGAGAGCTTCCGGTCCATGATAGATGTTGGAGCAGGGGGAACGGACTTGTTGCCATTACCTTTTCGTTGGCGATTGAGACAAACATAGAATGAAGCCGACTTAAAAATGCCACGGCCGATCATGCATGGTAATGGAACGTGCAAAGATGGACCCCTTTAACCTTGCTCCTCTGGCGTAACTTTGGCTTTAATAGTAAAGCCTTTCATATCATCCAGCAGCCGCGAATTCTGCGGATGTTCATTGACCGCTTCTCCTTTTGCATAACCGTTGGAAGGTTGCAGCTGCAGCCAAAAGTTTGGCTGGAAAGTTATGAGCAGTAAGTAATGTTTTTCTGCATTTTCTTCCAATAAGACCATGGTAAAATTTCGACTTTATTTTGCTTATGCAACCTTATTCTCTGTTACCAAAGGAAGTGAAATTCTATGTTCTTTTCGAAAATGAAAATAAAATTTGATTTGAAATGAATTGAATAGAAAGAAATCGATCAAATCTTACCACCGAAGCCAAACGGCCAGTTGCGATTCGGATCAGCTCCGCTTACAACCACTGTTTGTGTCGCCAAAATTTATCAGACCTTGTCTTGCGCCACAGACGATCCTGTAACAAAATAGTAGTATCAAAGAAAAGCAGAGAGAGAATTGTAATAAAAAATTCAGTTATGTGAAGAATGTTGATCTACAGAACAAGGCTTCGCATAGGTACTCTTAATCAAATCGTTTATAGACAAGCAACTAACCACACTGATATCAAAATAATACCTTGATACATAATTTATTTATGCTTTCACTTTTTGTGCTTTGTTGTCATATACAACCGTGTGAGTCACAAAACCTTTGCCACTAGTTGAGGCAATATTACCCGCATCTCCAATAACTTAAAGTTAGTATAAAGGAGCAAAACGTCGACTGTTCTGGCTCATTATCCAGGTGCACGTCCTTCTGTTTACTTTATTACACAGCATGATAGTACAATAACATTAAATATGATAAGTTATTCATGTTGCTTCACAAAATCATGTACTTGGCCTGAGTCCAAGTGTAAATGTAGCCGTCAGCGTTTAGGGAAGGAAGTGATATACCAGTCCATGTTATCGAACATTTGCACAGCCAAATCATCTCCATTATTCGTAGTCTTCAAGTAACTGCGATGTGGAATATGAAAGGGAAATGAATGAATAGATGAGCGTATAATAATATTTATGTCTCTCTCTCTCTCTATCTCTCTAAATAAATTATGTGTAACCCTGCTTTACAAAACCAACAAATAGTCGGCAGACATGAATTTTTAGTTCAGGGCAGATTCTGAAAGATCAGACTTTAAGCTTTAAAATGACGTAGGCCTATATCTCAATTCAAATGGACTCCCCGAACCTAACTAAATGCTGGAAAGAAAGCACACACTCTGGAAAAGTGGTGAACTAAGAAAAGATGCCCTGAAGTGCAGGGTCTATTCAAGTGCTTAAAGGGACTGTACAGTACTGGTTGAAGTTGGGATTCATGTTTTGAACATTACGTCAATGTTTACTAATTTTATAGAACGGAGAAGCAACCTTCTTTATAAAGGTTATGAAATGTCATTCCAGTGCTGTAAGATCTAAGGTCTGTTAAAGATCTTGGTTTACATTCTGTAACAGTTTGAAGAGGATAACAAGCGTGAATTTACCATGTTGGCAAAATACAAAAGGTCTCTTTAAAATATCAAAAGACCCTATCCGCCTGCGCACTCAGTAAATATATTGTTTGTAATAGTCATACTTGTGGGCCCAAGTGACGAAATGAGGTAGTTTACCTTCGCAGTAAACCACATGACGGTAGCTGGTGTAATCCATTCCCGAGCGTGAATCCCGCCTTGGAACCAGACCGCTGGAGGCGGGGTTGCGCCAGGCTGGCTGTTCCTCCCTCGTATCTGGTGGAAATCAAAACAATCACAGCAGGTAGAGTTTACCAGATAGACACAGTCTCACAACTCGCTACTGTATTCTATATTCTTCTCCAACGCTAAAAAATGTTTTCGACGAATATCTTCATAAAGGCATAAAGTCATCAGTGCAGTGCTATCTCTGCAGTGTAAGCGAGTCCGACAGGGTTGGACTATAGAATAAATAGACGCCTTGTTAGCAGTGTGGGCTGAAACTTCCGGTTTTGTGGTTTTAACATCGAGTGGGACCCACTCGTAGTTACGGGGGGGGGGGCAGAAGCTTAACCTCGAGGTTTCGTAACCTCGAGGTTAAGATTCGTCGTGTGGACACACGTCGTAGTTAGGGGGCAAGAGCTAAACCTCGAGGTTTCCTAACATCGAGGTTAGGGCCTGCCGTCTGAACATAACTAATACCTCAGCATTTACGGTGGAGATACAGAATCGTTTCATTAGTGACAACAACATATAGCAAACAAACAAACAAGCAAAAAAAAAAGCAACCAAATTAACTAACTTACTAACAATAGCAGAAGAAGATGATGACTAAATCGTCATAAAAACCCCAGAAAAACTAAACTCACTCACACAGTCTACCACAGAAGCGTTATTTCACTATCACGAACACTATCATTACACACAAAGTTACTTGCATAGTATTTACCCGGAAGCTGTTGACTTCACGGCCCTCGTAGGTTCGGGTCACGACGAAAGGAGATGTAATGTCACTGTATTTTGCTACGATGTCGGCAACCCATTGCTGGATCTGTGCCGTTGTAAGCGATAAAACAAACATAATTATCAGTACAACTGTATCATTAAAACCAATTATTCGGCATTTGAGATTTAATAACAGCAATTTGAGAGACATAATAATCGAAGGTATTGTGATTACATTAAAATGCATTACTCGGACGAAGTTGCGTCAAGGGAAACAATGCATACGAATAGCTGCATGGCAAAGACAAATAAGAACATTTTATGAGAATTTGTATGAGATTCAAGTATTTCAAGAACTGCACTAATTCAAGAACTGCACTAATTCAAGAACTTCACTAATTCGATGTTTGTCAAAAATACTGAAGTTCATTCTTACCCTACTAGACAAAAAGATTCTTTTCATCTTTCTCCTGTACGAACCGTATCTGCTTTAAAAACAATAACCACTACAGGACCTAAATTTTGGAATGAGTTGGATAGAGAAATAATCCAATCTCAGTCTCTTTATTCATTTAAACATAAACTTAAACTAGTTTTTCTGAATTCATATCTATAGCTATTCTTCAATCCTCCTTGATATTCTCTGTTCATACTTCACATTACTGACATTATCGATTATGTAACATGTGCCTCGCTCGTGATTTCTGTATTATCTCCTGAACTTCCTTTGTACACATTTGGTATCTCTGCTATTGTACACTGCATCTGACTTGTACCTCGCTCGGGTGATCACGCAACACTCAAGAAGTCTGTGCCGCGGACATTGTTTTCATTGTTTTCTTTTTTCTTTTTCTTTTTACTCTTTGGCGTTTATATTTCTCCAATTCAGAAATTGTAATTCCTTTAATTACATACCCAAGTAAGAAATAATCTCACATCCGCATCTGGGAATCTACACCCTACAAGCAATGCTTCTATGTAGATTCCTCATATTTCACATGTTTTATTGTCTTATAAGCTGTACGTGACAATTTATCCAGGCTTTTGTATTGTGATGTTTATGTTTTATGTATTTGTTGAAATGTGGAATATGGAACGATAAAAAACAAACAAACAAACAAACAAATTCGATGTCTCGTGGAAGAATATATACTATGGGATCTGAGATACTAATATAATGTATAATTAGTTTGACCGGTTTGACGCGTGCATCACCATTCTTCATGGCATGGACTACAGAAAAAAAAGATACATGTATTGCCAAACTTTGCAAGGATGTATAAAGTAAACAAAGCACATTGACGGGTTTAGACTTTGTCAGATTTGAACATCAGTCATGGCAATAAGATAAGCTGCAACGTGGCCAGATACATTTGCGGCATATTAAGACAAAAGAGGGCAGTCATCAAATCTAACACCAGTAACCACATGATCGGTTTCATGATTATAAACATTTCATAACGAAACATAATGATATCGATATTACTTTGACGATATTTTGTATTCTCACCTCATCGTATGTGTGGTAATTCGTGTAGTCAAAGTCCTCAAGCGAACTGACTCCCGGGGACACTTTGCGTGCTTTGCGCCTCTCCAGATTCTCCGCCATCTGACTGGCAATCAGACCACCCACATCAGAAATTATGACGTCGATGTCGAGGTTGAGTGACGTCAGCGTATCCCGCACGTGATTGAAAAGCATAGGAGGCACCATGATGTCGACTGGCCGGTTCACCGACGAAGGAGTTGCTTTCCGCCAAAAGTCGATCTTGGCAGGTTTTCATGGAAAAAAAAAATCGATATGTTCATAGGCTTCATATTTCTGTCCGTCTTAAAAGTAAAAAAAGAAATAGGATGATCATACACTTTATTTACACAAACCATGGCAGAAGAGTTTCTGAAACGAAAGCAATTCTATCTACGATGTACGTTCTTCACAGGAAAAAGGAAGTATATTGGTATCTGTTCGCAATGAACATGCCACATTTGAGGCACGGAGAGATCAAGCCCACACGAAAAACACGAACAGATGTTGCATTGAGGTTGAAATTCAATGGTAAACAGGAGCAATTCTATTTGTGGATGAGTGTGATAAAGATAGAATTAACCCTCGGCAATGGAAGTGTGTCGGGAGTAACTTCATATATCAAAATGGAAAGCATTAGATTCTGATGTGCGGATAAGGGTCAATTTATCGTAAAAGAGAAAAATAACTGTCCGTGAATAATCAGAGTTTGTCTCCAATATTCCAGAGAAGTATACAAACTTGTTTTGTTGGCAATTAACAATAGGTTGTGGTCGTCTGAAAATGTGACTTCCAGGCAGAAATCTTTATCTTTTGTCACAAGTATAAGCCCCACAATTCAAAACGTGCTAACCTTTACGTGTCGATACTGTGTACGTTGTCCCTTTGTATCATGTGACTTTAAAACTGCAAAATGCTCTGCATTCTACCCATAAGGCTTAACAAACCTTCGGAATAATGAACCATATCTCATTTTCGTACTAATGAACCTTTGGTTCAACGATTCTTTCATTTTTTAATTAACGTACCTTTGGAATAACGAACTGTAACCATCATAGCAGTACTCTACGTTTGATCAAGAAATCCCACTTTGCTCATGCCCTCAAATCGAGGACGCAATAATGTCGTATATCCAAACTTATATAATCATTGAAAGAGAAATGTGTGATGTTATGGACACGGACACGCAACCAAAGGTGAAAATGTAAATCAAGATAAAACTTCATTGGCTGAATTCAATCAAAATCTTGAAAAGAGTAAAGGAAAACAATGATTGTTGTAAATAAAAGTTGTATCCTTTCTCCCCAGAAAGCAGTGATTAACATTGTATTCATAATATGGAAGTTTAATGACAGGACAATTTCGCCCAAGGACAAAATTCACATTTCATTTCTGTTACATATAAGAGAACCAATTATATCCTGCACGTCATATCATTCTATAAATTGCAAAGTCGTAAATAGTGAGTTTAAAATCATTAGTATGATTTGAACTTCTGTTTAATTGTGTTGGGATGGAAATTAGGGGGGTTTTGAGGTGAAGACATCAAGTCCTCTTGTAGACACATAATACAAACGGAACCAACATCATTTTTCTTTCAAAGAAAATGAAACATTGCGATTTCATAATTTCTTAATACTGTACGGCCGATTTCTATTAAACTTAGTTGTTGGTATTTTTGCCTCGCGCTTCATTTTACTTGGCAACTAATGAAACAAGAGGTGTTTGGAGGCAGTCACCGACCGGAATGAGTTCCCTGCCCAGGACTATCGGCAACGAGTCCAAAATGCCTTGCCTATATCAGATGATAGGGGCCAAACTGATGCAGTCAGGGGCGGATACTCATAATTGATAGTCCGCCGGGTACGAATATCCAAAGTCACGACAAATGCCCTTTGTAACCATATTGTTTCTTTGATACTATTTCTTTTCATAGAGTCAACATACTAAAGTACTTTTTTTTTTATTAGGACATGAGCTCACCAGATCCAGTCCATCTAAACCATGATCGAACTTCATTAAACTTTTGACTTGGTAGATCGTCGAGGGGATGACTCTCCACACCTGGTATCTGGAGAAAAATAAATAAACAAACAAACAAACAAACAAACAAACAAAAAAGAATACAGTAAATGACCTTACTTTGTAAGATATTACATTGTACTTACCTTGTTATAAGTTCATGTGTGATGTTGTTTGTTTGCTTTCATTTCCGTACAATTTAGTCAAAGGTATAAAACCACAATGTAGAGATCAAAAGAAAAAAAGTACGACTGCTGAATGCGGATCTTGTGAGCAGTTACAGAATATCAGTGATGTGAGATATGAATTATAACGATATTTGTAGTGATGACGAAAATAATGTTTATAATTAAGGTTGATAAAATATGATGATTTAGGTATAACATAAAGACAACGTACAGCATGTTATCTCCCTGTCTGGCCTGTATCGATTAAAAGGGCAGTAGGAACGCTGTGGACAAAGTGTTTTGCTTAAATAGAAATAATTCCCCCATATCACTTTACCTCAGGGCGGTAGACCTCAGAATGTCACCGATGTAAAAACAGCAACAACAACAAACAAACAAACAAACAAACAACAAACAACAACAACAAACAAACAAACAAACAAACAAAACAAAACAATAACAACGCAGGAAATCCCTCAAACGCCATAAACATGATACCCCAAGCAAACAAATTCGCGTGCAAACATGGTATCTCCATTCATTCCATCTCTCTCAAAGTCAGGTGCACATTTTATATACAGTAGGACCTACATGATGGTTTTAGGCATGGCTCGACACTAACTTTTTTGTTTGGTGGCCCGATGGGGCCACCAAAATCCTAAATTTCAAATTTTTGGTGGCCCGAGAGAAAAATTTGGTGTCCCGAAAAAACAACAATAAAACACATTAAAAATCTTTTTTTTTAATGAGTCAAATACTTAAGTTTTATGATAGTAAGAATTAGAAGTTGGACATAATTATCTTCTCATAAATAAACTTCAACAAACTTCCAACACTCACTCTCAGGCCCTCATTCAGTCCTTTTCTTCCATCCTTTAAACAAATTTAACTGCTAATTTCCGGCGCAAAAAGATACGAATTTATTGACATACTTTAAAAAAACTTTTGGTGGCCCGAGGCGGGCCACCAAATTTGCCCTTTTTTTAAATTTGGTGGCCCGACTTTCATTTTTGGTGGCCCCGGGCCACCGGGCCACCGTTAGTGTGGAGCCCTGTTTTAGGTATTTGTTTTTTCGTTAAATCAAAACGGATTCAAAAACATAGAGAAGAGTAAAGTCCTACCCGTCATAGTCACGACCGTTGACAGGGGTTGATGATGAAAAAGATCCGAGGAGTAACAGAACCAGAGTCTTCAAGACGAGGTCCATCCTTGCATTTCAACTCAAATTCCTACGTGCTTCTTGATAGGTGTTGGAGTGAGCAATGAATGAGCAATGACTCGAAGACTGGTTACCAATATTCCTTACTTCACGTTTGAAGTTAAGTGGGAAATATTAAAGTTTACAGTAGGAGGGAGGGAGGGAGAGAGATGGAGAGAGATGAGATAATGGATTATGATAATGGCAAAAATACCCGTATCATGTACACTTACGCGTCATGCAAATTTTTGTTTTCGCCATTTTCTCTCAAGCGATTCTGTATTAAAGGAGAAGAAAAAGAAAAGGAAAGAAAGAAAATAATAAATCATCGGATTTAGCAATGGCTTATCCGAAAGAAAAAAAAAACCGATAACATCTACAATAAGTAAACAGCTTAGAAGTGGCTGTTCGTTTCACAGGATGCTTCTGGATAAGTGCCGAGGTAATTAATGACCTTTAATGATGAGAAGCGTGCCATTTGCTCCTTCAGCGGAGGCGATGTTTGTAGAATTTATCAACTTCAGTTATCTACTAACGCGTTAAGCTTTGAACCGAGTTTGCCTCATTAACATAAGTATAATGTGTTGAAAAAACGTTAGAATGCTTCACATATACGACGGACAGCTGAGACTACACTGTGCATTATGGCGTGCTCCTGACCAAATCGATAGAAATCTTGTACTATTCCATTAAAAAAAACAGAGCAAGGTGTACCTTTTTAGTAGTGTAGTATCCTCCATGTACATTCACTCCCAGATGCAGTGTGATAAATGTATTTGCTATTATTATGATCCTTTGCAGTGAATGTGGTTAAAAAAAACCTTTCGTGAGAGGCAAACCTATTGAAGCTACATTCCTAATGAGGACATGAGCCCTGTCAAGCCATGCTTATGCTGACGGTCTCCTGTTTCCTTGTTGAATCAAATCAGATGTACTGCCAGCCGACTGCCTTTTCTGTATTTATGCAGCCATAAATAAATAAGGTTAGAATCAGATTCAGTTGGTGGAGTATCTAATTCACGATCAACGTTTTATGACAATTCTGTCGCTGAGAACTTAAATTCTTCCGTAAATGAATTGCCCTCTGATTTCAGTAAAGAGTTAACTGAAAATATGTCGTGTAATTATATTACGGGGAATCAATGTAAAGATATGTGTAATAGCTTTTCTAATGATACATTTTCTTTGTTGCATTTAAATATTCGGAGTTTGAACAAACATTTTGATGAGTTCAAATTATTTTTGGAGACTGATGCTGATCAGTCATTCTCTGTTATTGGTTTAAGTGAAACCTGGTTAAATTCCAACTCTGAAATCTTTTTTTCGATTGACGGCTATAAAATGTTTGTCAATAATAGGCCCGATAAGAGTGGTGGAGGTGTTGCATTTTATATATCGCATACTTTTGAATGTATTGTTCATGATGATATTTCGAGAATGGATAATATTGTTGAATCCTTTTTTTTTACATACCAGGAATTAGAAATATTGTGGTAGGCATTATGTACAGACCTCCCAACTCCAATATCAAGGATTTTTTAACTTACCTTTCTGATTTGGTGAAATCCCCTGTTTTTAAAAACAAGGATTATTTCTTTCTCGGCGATTTTAATATTGACTTACTTAAGTCGGGAAATGATACTGTCGCACACGAGTTTCTTCAGACATTCTTGTCCTCCTCTTTTCTTCCGCTTATTTCGAAATCCACTCGTGTCACAGATCACTCTGCCACCCTTATTGATAATTTGTTTTGTAACACCCTACCCCTTACTGATTCTTATATAATTCTTTCAGATATGACTGATCATTATCCAATTATGACTCATTTTGCTCTTAAAACCTCTGTTAATAATGCATTTTTTTTTAGATCTCCTTTATTAAGTCGTAGAGCTTTGTCTGAAAAGTTAGCTAGTCTTGATGCGGTTCTCGAAAATGCTGACTGGTCCAAAGTATTTGAAAGTGATGACGTCAATTTGTCTTTTGATTATTTCATGGAAACATTCAATTTTCATTTGGATAATGTAATTCCAAAGCAAAAAAAGAAACCAGATTATAAAAAGACATTTAGGTTACCGTGGATTTCAAAATCAATTCTTAGGTCGATTAACAGGAAAAATCGATTATATTATAGATACAAATTGGAAAAAAATGAGCGATCAAAACATAAATACACTTCATATAAAAGTACCCTAACTATGATTTTACGTTCCGAAAAGAAAAAATATTACTTTAAGCAATTGCAAAGATATAAGTTTGATATGAAAACCACTTGGAATGTTTTAAAGCAAGCTATGAATGTTTCGAGTAAACATTCAGCTATTGATAATATCAAGTTGAATGATGAAATCATCAGTGACCCTGTTCACATTGCAAATGTTTTCAATTCTTATTTTTCAAAGATAGGTGAAAATTACGCTTAAAATATCCCTGTGTCAGAGCATCATTTTACTGAATATCTAGGTCAGTGTAATCCCAATTCTGTTTATTTTACTCCAACTAATAGGCATGAAATTATGGATATTGTATCTTCCTTTAAGAACAAGAGGAGTTCTGGTTATGGTGATATAGATGATTGTATTCTTAAAGGTGTTATATCTTCAGTTGCTGATCCACTTGTTCAGATTTTTAATTTATCAATTTCTAATTATGTGTTTCCTGATAAGATGAAACTGGCTAAAGTAATTCCATTATTTAAGAAGGGTGACAAATCTGAGGTCAGTAATTATCGTCCAATTTCACTATTATCATCGTTGTCCAAAGTTTTAGAGAAACTCATTTATAAGAGAACTATTAATTTTTTGAAGTTGCATAATATTTTGACTAATTCTCAATTTGGTTTTCGAGAGAAGCATAATACAACTCATGCTCTTTATTTTGTTGATCAAGTGGCTCACTCAATTGATAATCACTCTCATTTTACTATTTTCTTGGACTTCTCCAAGGCCTTCGACACAGTTGATCATGATATTCTACTTCACAAGTTATCACATTTCGGAATACGTGGGAAGGCCTTGGAGTGGTTCAGGAGTTATTTAGGAAATAGAAGACAATTTGTTACAATTAAAGACAATCGTTCAGTAATAAGAGAAATGAATTTTGGCGTTCCACAAGGAAGTTTATTAGGGCCACTTTTATTTATTGTTTATATCAATGATTTTTGTCAGGCATCCGATGTACTGTCCTTTATCCATTTTGCTGACGATACCAGTGTATTTTTTTTTGCCCACAATGATGTTAATTTTCTTGTTCAAAGAGTCAATACGGAAATACAAAAAATGAATAATTGGGTAAGAGCCAATAAATTATCATTGAATACCAAAAAAAAAAAACACCGAAATATATGATTTTTAGTAATACTGTTGACACTTTGAGTACAGCTATAGTTTTGAATGATTTTCATTTAGAACGAGTTTCACATTTTAAATTCCTTGGAATTATTGTTGACGATAAACTTTCCTGGAAGTTACATATTGATTATATATCAAACATAATCTCACGTAATATAGGTGTTATAAATAGAATGAAATTGTATATCCCACAAAAATCATTACTTATGTTATATTCGTCATTGATATTGCCATATCTTAGTTATGGTGTTTTAGTTTGGGGCAACACTCACCAGAACCTACTGGATAGAGTTTTCCTTCTACAAAAGAAAGCTCTCCGTGTCATCAGTTATCCTTTCATACCCTCCCACTCCAATATGTTATTTGCCGCTAATAAGCTGCTAAAAATTAAAGATTTATATTTATTTAATTTGGGGCAATTTATGTATACGTAGAGCAATAAATCACTCCCCTCCATTTTCGATTCAATGTTTCAAAGAAATCAATCATTCCATGAATATCCCACTCGACGTTCCAATGAATTTCACTTAGCTCTCTTACGAACGATTCTTGCTAAGAACACACTTATTTATACTGGCCCACCTTATTGGAATTTTCTGAATAATGACATTAAAAATTCACCTTCTATATTTTCATTTAAAAGGAGATTAAAGTTTTTTTATTGCAATTTTATGTTCCTACAGAAGTGAATCAGCCTGTTGGCTCATTTAAATTTTTTTTCGAAGAATTTTGATTACCAATAATAATTTGTACTGTCACATATTTTCTCGTCCCTGTTGTCCTGAGACACTTACTGAGTAGATTCAATTCTACTTGTATTACCTCCGCATCTATTTCTCTCTATTTTTCCATATTTCTGTATCCCTTCCACGCATCCCATTATTTTTTCGATATAGTTCTGTCGAGGATCGCTGGATCTGTTTTTCCTTCCTGTCCGATGTATCGTCTTCCTATTATGTCAATTTGTCTCCCTCTGTCTTGTATTTAAGTCCCCTTTCATAAGTTTTGTCGTCTCAGTCTCGATTAATGTTCATTCGCCTGTGTATGTGTGTCTGTCCGTTACTCTGTCTTCTTATTGGGCTTCAAGACCTTTTTTTTAAAATCTGACTTTATTCCCAATCTTTTTTCCCCTTTTTGCATCAGTCCATTTTCTATTGACATTCTGTACCTTAGGGGCCCACATTCTACAAGCATTGCCTTTCTAGTGGGTCCCTCCATTTTTCGATATTTTGTGTAATGTTATATCGTCTATATCACTTCAGTCAATTTTCATTACAACATTATTTGTTATCCCAAGATTCCACAATTATGTTCTCTTTTCAATTTTACTTTGTTTTGATTATATGTAACCTTATTCTCTGTTACCAAAGAAAGTGAAATGTTTATGTTCTTTTCGAAAAATGAAATAAAGTTTGAATTGAATTGAGTTGAATTGAATGTTTTACAACGATAACATTTTGTTATGTATGTAGTATAAATTGCACTTTTATTGCTCCATTTTCTTTTCATGACGTTCCTACTCAAAATGATCAGCTTAATTGACCAGCCTGTGTATGTGACTAATTGAATGTTCTTAGTGTGTCGTCACATAAATACTTTGTCCACGAGTAGGCTACAAACGAAAAGTCATATAACCCTTTATACAAACTCTATCTGGAAACGCGATTATATCAAGGAGGTACTAATCAACGATTTATGCAGTTATTCTGTCCGGATCGCAGTGTAGCTATGTATGATAAACGTCAAGGGACCCTCTTTCATTTTCATTTCTTTTTTAGCTTTTTAGTGGAATAGTCATTCCAGTATTTCTATTTGGTATACCAATAGTGCAATTCTGTGAATATCAAACACAAACAACACTCATTTCCGAAATAAATGTAAGGAAGAAAGTATAATTGAATCGATATTCATGCTTAATATGCAACAGAGTGAGGACACAACAAAATGAATATTCTGGACAGACAACGAATAAGAAAAAGCACATACAAAGGTACCTACGAAAGGAACAGGTCATTATAGTCAGTATACCATGCCCTGCATGAGATTGACTTTTTGTTTCGATAAAGGAAAAATATTCAGGTAAGGGTAAGATAAAACGGCAAGATAAAAGGGAAACAAAATAAAAGTAGGCTTCCTGCACTTTCGATGGGTAATGAAATGAGTCCTAATATTTGTTGTGCAACCAGTTATTTTTGCTTTTATGATAAACCCCCGTACAAGAGGATAAACATCTTATAATATGTCGACTGTAGACATGAATCGTTCATCCAGAGGCAAATACAACACTACACCTTACAATATGACATTTCTACTGGTCGTATACCTGTCTGCCTAACAAGGGTAGACCTTGTAAAAAGCAACCATCTAAACAGAATGTTGTTCGACATATAACGCTCCCCACCTACTCCTCTTCTGATCTAAATTGCTTTTAGATGTAAGATTAATGAGGCAAAATATCAGTTGCAAGTGTCCCTTTCCCAATCAAATTAACCTGAGAAAAACAACAAAACTTTTTAATAGGTGAAATTACAGAGAGGTACGTGGAGCAATTGACCATCAGCCGATGTAACAATTGTTGTTGCAGTCGTTCCCTGTAAGCCTTTATTATTAAGAATATCATTTCTACCAACGGTAGATGGAAACAATCATCAGCGAACACTGTACCTCGGAGTTGGTTTAGCTGTCCGATCCTGTCACCACGGTGATAGGGGTTTGTTTGCCCCTCATGGTCGGAATCTGCTCAAGAATCAAAGGTAATTTTCAACATCCCGGCATAGGAATCACGTCACTCATGCTCTGTGACATTCGCGCAGTGTGTGAACAACATTAGCAGATGAAAACATAAACCTTGCACCCCAGCAGTTAAAATTGAGTAAGTACATGTATGACTCTCGATGACCATGTTGCGATGTTTCCACATTGTAGCACGACAGTTATTGTATCATAGTTCTCTACTCCTAGAGTGGTTTTGACTATTAAAAAATTAAAAAATTTTATCAAACCCTGAAATTTGAGATAGGTAAACTTGGTGAGTAACAGCAGTTTGAAGAGAAAGTTTCTTCTAGATGAATAGGATTAAGAGCATATTGTATACGTAAAGAGATTTCCCCCTTCCGGTTGCTGACTACCAATAAAACAGTGATTTGAATTGTTATTCAACACCTAATCTGGCCATCCTGAGATGTACCGAAAGGAATTATGCCATGGAACATTAAGTAAACAGTCGGTACTTATTTTTATTCTGTATCACGAGTGAAATGCAGTAGTGATGGTCTGCCAATAACCTTCATCATGTTTACACTAAGTATTAAAACTTTTACAATTGAAAATTCGCTTTCACATTTCACTCCTACTATTTTTTTTTTCGCATTGGAGTTGTAAATATCTCGTTGCAGTGCATTTTCTGACCATAAATATAGTTAAACATGTGCTTAAAAGTGTTGAAGCAATGTCAACAGAAACCAGGAATTCCTAATGAAGATGATGCATGATGGCCATGTGAAACTGGCGTGATATAAACATGGGAGATGAATTCTTCCCGCCTTTCATTGATGATTAACCATCAGTAGGGGTATTTGTCACTATTAGTCTGCACCGTTTACCTAACAAATTGATCGTTAAATCTGTCAATTAGTGAACGAACATTTCATTTATCTCCTCCTGATGATACCCTGAAGGAAACCTTGTCACCACAATGCGTTCATTTAGGACAAATTCAGGAATCATTTGATGGCATTGACCTCCACTGGTTGGGTGTGGCGGAAATAACTTAGTTTATAAATAGCGGATATGCCGTCTTCCAAGTTTCTCATAGCCACTAGGTGGAGAGGTTCATGCCGCGTATGATTTTAACAATGTCATTTGATAAAGAAATTTGTTTGTAACCTGAGGAACTATCTTGACAGTTCGAGTTGACTCATCAACGTACTGAGTAAGTCTTTTCAGGGGCATATGGGGACGTTGATGATGAGTGGAAGTTTCGCACCAGTGGAAACTGCTGGTATTTCACTCTATTTTACTATCTCCAATGCGACTGAAGAATTGTATGTGTTCGAAAATTATCCTCAGCGTGTTGTCATAGCAATTGCCCTCTGCATTGTGACTACCGTCGGAATCATTGGAAACGGCCTCGTCGTGATGTCGATCTTGTGCTCACGGAAACTGCGATCGCCGACGAACTGGTTCGTGGTTAATCTCAGCGTTGCCGATTTCGTGACATGCCTCTTTCTTCCTTTCGACATCGTGGCGATGTTGGCCCGGGAAGGTTGGCCCCTTGTCGACTGGCTGTGCACCGTAACGGGAACGGTGACGCTGACTTGTCTCGGTACTAGCGTCGTCACCCTCGCACTCATCGCAAACTGCAGGTGGTATCACTTAACGCATTCACCGTACCACTTCTACGTCCATTACAGATTGCGTAACATCTGCATCATGGTCACCATGTCATGGGTGTATCCGTTTCTTCTGGTCATCATACCTCACGTTGCCGGGCTCGTCCATCTGGGTTACTCGGAGAATTATAAGACCTGCCAGCAGGACACAACTCTTCCGAACTCTGATTACTACAGCCTGATTCCAGCCTTTGGAGTAATAATGCCAGTGTTTTTTGCGATTGTCATCATTTACCTCCGAATATTTAGGTTCATCGAACGCCACAACAAATTCATGAAAAAAAGATTAAATGCATCAGACGATAATGGGAGTCGATGTTCCGACGGCAAAGTTGAAAATGTGAACAACGCCTCCAGGAAGTCCGATGCCTACTCAAATAACAATTGTAAAGACACGGAAAAGATCATAGATTTGCAGCTTAGTTCAGGTAATATTTCTCATTCTCATGTCTTCACCAATTCAGCGTACTTTGAAGAGAAGTCAGACGTGACAATGGAAAAATCAGATGCTCATCAATCAGAGAGGAGTTCGCCATCTCCACGAAAAGACAATGCCTGCTGCTCACAACCAGTAGACGTGTCTCCGAGGCAGTCAGTTCCTCCTGAACCTCAGCTCAGCAAATGTTCTTCTAGCCTTTCTAGAAAGTCGTCGCGGAGCGAATCTCACCATCACATCGCCGTTACTAAACGCCTGGTGCTGGTGGTGTTCACATTCTTTGTCTGTATGTTCCCTTTTGCTCTCTGCATGATGATACCAAACAGCGACCCCGCCATTCCCTGGGCCAACCTCCTGGTCGTGGCGAACAGCTGCATCAACCCGATCTTGTACGCTTGGACCATGCCAGCTTTCCGTAGGGTTATGAAGAACATCCTGCTGTGTCGATTCCGAGATATTCCGGAACCAGTCCAGTCACTCCGAAACTGTTTATGAAAATAAATAGTCTTACTTGTCAAGGATCATTAGATTTGGAAAGGAGTAAGTGATTCTCTTTGACAGACCAGCTACATTTTGGGATGAAAAGATGAGGAGTGATAACAGTACCTCCTGTTTTAGGTCTGATATTTCCTATAATCAACGACATTATTCTCTTGTTTCAAGTGAAAGTTAATAGCTCACTTGGAAAGACATTGTGGAGATGGAAATAACAGAGGGGTGTTGGCCTGTGGCATCCTAATTTGATAGGTATTTGAAATCTTTTAACATAAGGAATAAAAATCAACTCATGTGGTTTCAAGCTTTATTTACTTCTATTTCCCAAATCTACAACAAACGATAACTATCGAACATTTTTCAAACGGGGTCAAAGTTTTCCTGAATCTTTAAAATGCCCCCTGGCTTCATATATTCTACTTTTATGTATTTTTCTTCACATTAATAGCTCTATGTCGTCATGTGTAATCTTTTTTTTTTTAAAACTCCGTATGTCTTAAAGTCATTATTTAAAATTTGGTCTATCTTGTCTATCTCTATATGACAAATAAAAAAAAGAAGTTTATATTGTAATTTCAAAGCTTGCCATACTATTATTTTTGTTTCAGTTAAGGCACACTAATTCAGCAGTTAAAGAAAAGATCTATACTTTGGTTTTGAACGTTTAAATTCTTTTACAACAAAAATCCTTTAAAAAATCAATACAGAAGGAAAAAATTAATACATCACCACGATATATCAAGAAAATGATCATGATATAATTTCCGCATTGAGTTGCTTAAGACGAGACATCTTTGTGTTTGGATGAAAGAACTGTGCAAGCAGTCCATTCTAAAGAATTTGCCCAACATGTGCTAGATATCGGTCTCCCGCATTGTTTATGATACAGTTTACTTTTGGAGGAATCAGCAAATTCATAATTCAGGACTTCTAGCAGGGCCATACTGCTTGAAGAGTGATGTTGTGCTCAAAGGAGCTCCGAACATAATGGAAGATCGATAGAAACAACTTTAATATGATGGGGCCTCCTATAGCAAGCAAATGCACAAAGTGAAGGATGTTCATACTTATGGTCTACGTAATCGACGTTGAGTATCATGACAAAAAAAAGAAGATAATACTCTGCTTTTGAACTTTTCACGTGTCTGTAAATTGTTGTCACATGGCTGATCACGTTAAGTACGCACTCATCCAGAAAAACCGCTTAGCTCAACCAGCATTTTCAATGCCGATAACTAATTTTCAGTAGTTCATTTGCGATAACGTTTGTTAACGTACGGCACTCTCCTCTCACCCCACCCTAGAAAAAGAGAGAGAGAGAGGGAGGGAGAGAAAGGGAGGGAGAGGGAGATAGGAATAAAAACATTTTCGTTTACACTACAGCAGCTGATCTGTGATACAGTGATCCACTCAGTTTGAACACCTGTGTTGCAGGTAAATATGCTAGCCATTAGGTCAGTTTCTGCATTTATTTCCGTTCATTTGTGAAGAGAGAGAGAGAGAGAGGGGGGGGGGAGGGGGCAGAAAAAAAAGGGAGAGAGACACGGGACAAACGACATTGGCTTGTTTTTCGCTTTTTTGTTCAGACTTTATTGCTTTTTTTTTCAAACGAACAGAATGGAAGTACAATGTTCGTGTATAATTGCAATAGAAATGTAACACAAATATCATACAGTTCTGTTGTAGTCAGTAAAAAAAATACTTCGTGTAGGGGAGGATGCATCCACTGAGAAATATTAATTTACCAAAGAAAGTGTTGGCACAAGTTTACAACTGGTTAACATTCTTCACTAGTGTGTACGTCTCTCTTTTGGAGTCCTTTATAAACTCAATAATGATTCATGAGCTTTCCTGAAGTCCCATTCATATTCAAATTCAAATGTGTTTCAAAACAATCTGAAAATTAAGGATCATACATACACAATTACAATGAACAAACTTCTTCAATTATCAGGTTCCAGTTGGGTCCTCTTTCTTCTCTTTTTTTCATGATTATTGAATAACATTAGGCAGTTAAGTCATTCAGGACAGAAGACTAGACAGTTACAATATGTTTTTCAATTCATTTATCATATATTTCAGTCTCAGGTATTTATTTAGAATATGAACATTAAACATTGTAAAAACTGAGACAAGTAAAAGCAATAATACACCTTCCCGGCTGTAGGGCTTAACAGGGATGGCATAGTTTTGCTTGAGATGGGGGATTCAGATTTTCACTTTTTAGAGATAATTAGAAACAACTTAGGAAATATTAAAGAGCATACAATTCTAAGAGGAATTCAAAGTTTATTTGATAAAAATCGTTTTCGAAAAGGCTGAGATATCCAAAAACAAAGTGAAATAATGTGGTCTTAATAAAATGTGCGCCCCACATTTTATCAGGACCTTTTTTGATATGTGATCTATTTCAAAACCGATTTCAATCATAAATGAATATTGAATTCCTCTTAGTATTAACTAATCTAATTCCTAAGAAATTTGGAAACCTGAAGCCCCACCTTAACCCAAACTATGTCATCCTTTTAAGTATAAAGCCGCAGTTATATTCAAGAGGAGGCCACTTTCCGCGATTTGCTTCACTGCACATACACAAGGTCCTGGTTACTATAGATGTATCTCGAGCCCTATCTATCCGCATTTTTATTTTACGCCATCGTTCTCCGGCATTGCGGAGTAAATCGACTTTGTATTTCATCTATGTACGCAAAAAGAAATTCAGAAATCAAGTCAATTCAAATCGAATCAATCAAATTATCATGAGACATCCATGCGGCTCTCGCAGTGCCGAATATCGCAATGTACATATTTGCATTTGGCAGTCTTATTCAATTCTTAACAAGGATAAGCTGTGATTCATAAAGAACACATTCCTCCCATACACACACACACACACACATACACACGCATACACTCACACACACACACACATACACACACACTATGTACGATATGTGGTACAAAGAGCTACTTTTATAGCAAGCCATATGCAAGCCATATGCTATATAGTGGAAAATTTGTAAGATTGACATGATAGATTGACACTGTTTATGTATAATGTTGTTTGTGTTTGTACAATGCTTTCTTTTGCGACCGAAATTCGAATAAAGAATCACTGGAAAAATGTATTTTCCAACATTCTGCTACCAATTCAAATGCACGGCGTTCATTAAGATACTGTAATAATGAATGCTAGTATCACATGATTATGATTATGATTTTTTTTTTGCATTTCTTCTCAGATGTATTCGGGGAATTATTGCTTTAATTGCTTTCTGTTTTTTCAGGCACCTTGGTGTTGATAATTGGCGTGTATACATTGCATAATTTGTAGTCGATTGGCAAATCATAAATGAATAAACACTATTATTGTAGAAATATACTGGCAAGAAATTGATGGAGTGATTAAAATGATTCAGATTATGCTTTTTCAATGACATCACAAACATATTTTCATTACATGTTAGATAGATATTAGATAGATAGATGAAATTGTCGAGGAAACTAGGTGGAGAATTCTTTCACGCTGAATATAGCTAATAACATGTCCTTGTGAGATCATTGTATAGCTATTGTATTCCATGTACAAATGTAAATGTTTCTTTGTGATTGATCTGATCTAAATGGAATAAATGTATTTGAATTGAACTGATTTAACTTGACTGCAGTTTCTATGCCATCTATTACAGCTGCCTTATACACAGTACATAAAACTTTCTAAACAGAAAATATAAAAACAAATTGAAGGTTGTTTTTTTTCCATTGTGTTAAAACACAAATGTACCTCAAGGAAGTTCAATATGCTTTGATTCTGCCCGTCAGTGATTTCGTTTCAGAATTGTGTGAAGGCGTGCTCTCCAGTATAGAATCTGTCTTCTTCACGGCACAATGCTTCCGCTTTTATTACAAATTCGTCACACAACACAAGTGAGAACACAGTATATCGTAGTATTTTCTACAATAGATGAACAACACAACAAATCTTTACGCGCTAGACAAAGTGCTTCTCCTTGAGGCCTGGGGGTGTTTCATCAACGTTTGTCGGCGCTGACAACTTGAATCACCATAGTAACAGTCAGTGACCGCAGCATCTCAGCCAATCAAAACCAAGGATTTTGCCGAAATTGGTCAGCGCCGACAAACGTTGATGAAACACCCCCCTGATTGTCATGGGGTGCATAAATGCACCTCTAGCACGAATGTTTTCTACATGAATTTATCTCAGCTCATTATGGACTGCCAGTATCTTCCGAGTTTTTGTGCGAGATGACAAAGATAGCCAAACTGGAAATGTAATGTGCCAACGACCTCAGTTGCAAGGAGCTAAACTTGTAAAGGTTGTAAGGAGCTACGCTTATTCAAACTCTATGCATCTCTTCATGGCCTTAACACTTTTCTATTAGATACTTTGCTTAACAGGAGAGCAGTGAAGGTAGAATGCTGCTTCGTGCCTTCTGTGGGTTCTGGTAAAATCGTATACCAGCAAAATTCTAGTCTCCTGGCGAGCAACTGGCGAGTTAGCGTTCTCATGAAATCGTGGCCCAGACAAACTTCGCAGCATTTTGTGAAAAAGTGTCAAGGCAAACTTCGCAACTGAGTCTCCTGGACACAGGTGAGTTAGCGATCTCATGAAATAGTGTCCTGGCAAACTTCGTTGTTGAGTCCCCTGGTGAGTTAGCGTTCTTGTGAAAAAAAAATGTTCTGGCAAACTTCGTAATTGAGATCGTGTCTTTATGAGTTAGCGTTCTCGTGAAAAAAAAAATGTTCTGGTAAACTTCGTAACTGAGATGGTGTCTTGGTGAGTTAGCGTTACGCGAAATAGTGTCCAGGCAAACTTCGTAGCTTAGTCTCCTGGTATAAGTAAGCGTTCTCGTGAAATAGTGTCTTGGCTACTTCGTAACTTGGTCTCCTGGAGAATTAGCGTTCTCATGAAATTGTGTCCAGACAAACTTTGTCTTTGAGTCTCCTATTGAGTCTAATAGCGTTCTTGCGAAATAGTGTCCAGGCAAACTTCGTATTTGAGTCTCTTGGAGAGTTAGCGTTCTCGTGAAATAATGTTTTGGCAAACTTCGTAGGTGAGACCAACAACACTTTCGATTAAAAAAAAATGTCAACACACCAAACAGTCTTCATGAGATTTCACCCTGGCTTCTCGAATCTTCCCTATTCATCTTTTCTTTCTTCGTTGTGTAATAATAGATGTAGGCCGGATATGACAATGATATGACGTTGGCGATCAAAAATCCAGCAATGACCTGTAAAAAAGTACACAAAGTAAGCACACTTGTAGTTATGCTGACACCCAAGGAAAAAAGACACGAAATAATTCCTGATATTGAATTTCAGGTATTATTAAGACGTATAATATTTTCTTAAGTTATTACGAGCATGCTCAGTTAACTGATGTCAGCGATCGAAGATTTACCAGTACAATTATAGAGAAAAGAAAGAAAGAAAGAAAAGTGTGTAGAAATTCATCAACTGTTAAAAAGACGTTCTCCATAAATTGAAGGAATCTATTTGACCCTGCAGTTTTAGAGTTGCTATATAAGCAATTGAAATGAATCTTCCTTCGTAATATTAGTCATGTAAACACATACGTTTCGCAGAAAATAAAGAAGCTGAAAACATTCCTCTTGTTTAATTCAGTTTGTCCCCCTTCCCCATCACTCTACGACCACAACCGGAATGATAACTTATATTGGGGGTCGGGTTCTGAAGATAACAAGAAACAAAAGGTGTTCATGTAGGCCTATACCCGCCAAACAAAATGTCTCGTCCAATGCCGACCCTATCAAACTAACGTACATGATGAAGCATAGTGAGTGAGAGAGATAAATGATGCTTGGTTACATCTTACCCATCTTGGGTCGTCATCCAGCTCTTCTTGGATGAGGATGAAAAGAGGATACTGGGTGAAGGAAAAGACTCCCGCCACAAAGTTCACCATACCGAATATGGATGGATATAACCGCATGGGAAATCTACAGATTCAAGATTTGAAAGCATTGGAACACACATGAATCATCCGCAAGTATTGATTTGATTTACCTGCCACCAGTGAAATGTGACCAAAAAGTAATCTATTTGATGTACACAATGACTAATGAAATTACTTGCTATTCAGTTATGACATAACCTTATGTGTCTTGAAGTCATATCAAGTATTTGCAAATTCATATTGTTTGAGTGATATGATGAAGATGTATATGTTGTTCAATCTATTTCTCGCTGTGTTTCCAAAACAGCTCTGTTAGGTTACAGTGTGTGTAAAGCTGTTGGAATTTAGGGTGAGACGACAATTGTGTTGTTTCTCTAAGCTGACGAGCAACCAACTATTGCAGCTTTTATTCCGCCACTATGACATCAAAAGCTGGACTTACTTTTATATTCCAACGTGTTACAGGAATGATGAAGTTTTGGTTGAAACCTGACTTAAGGTTTTTAACTTTTCTATGAAAAACCTCTTATGAAATATGAAAGAGCATGTAATTCCATGAGGAATCAATGTTTCGTTGATGAAAATTGGTTGTGAAATGGATGAGATATCCAAACCAAGCGATCCTACTAAAGGATGGGACTCACCTTTTATAAGGATCGCTTTGATTGACTTTGTTTTTGGATACCTCAACCATTTCAAAACAAAGAAAATATCGAATAAACTTTGAATTCCTCTTAGAATGGTGTGCTCTGCAATAGGTGGTTTCTCAGTATCTCGCAAAAAGTTAACAGCTCAATACTTATCTCTACTGATTACCATCCCTTAAAAGGAAACGACAATGAAGTAAAGCAAGACAGGAATAATGATAACTTAAAGAGAACAAAAAAGCATAGCTTCCATCTACAACTCAGTAACTTCAAGAACATTATGCCCTTAGCACTTATTGGACTTTTGTAATGAAATTTCTATCAGGACGTATTTATCCGCCTATTAAAATCTAAAACTATTTAGTATGATGAACACTCCCTAAGGCTATTATGATGATATGTCTGGTATGTGTACATAAGAGTGGAAAAACGAATTTCAGCTATTTGTGATGATGAATTCCTTACCAAATTCCATCCCCATTTTCAGGCTCCATACCTTTTTCTTTGAATTTATAGGGAATGCATTCATCAACGACTCATCATTTTAATACAGATCCAAAATATTCGGAAATTAAGCAGAGATTTGCTGGATTGAGGAATGAAAAGTAACGGATTTGATATTTCAAGCTTACGTTATTGGTACTATCGCTCCGGAAGCTCCGTAAAAGAAAGCCCTGGACACCATAAGGAAAAAGAATGTGCCGTACTGCACTGGCAGACTTGGCACCATCATACAGCAAGACATGGCAATGGCCGTCACAGTGGCCAAAGCGATGGGGAGCCAGCTATCCTTAAGGTCTGCGTACGGTCCTCGTGCTGCCTCTGCGCGGATATCGTGAAGCGAGAGTTTGAAAAGAGAGCTTGTTCGGGAGTTTGTGTGCAAACGAAATAAATTGAGTATATGAATATAAGAACGACCCAAGTCCATGGAAGACCATTTTCGAGTAAACTAAAAAAAAAACACGTCAAATCTTTTTTATTTGTCCAATAATATTCTATTTAACTGTGATGGGAAGGCAACATTGTATATACAAATTAGAACATATATTATTATGACAATTAACATTTACATTAATTGTGGAGATTCCATTTTGTGTGGTGGACTTGGGTCGTTCTTTGATTCATATACATGATATTCTGCTATATGATGAGAGGATGAAAGAGGGCGCTATTATATGAATGTAAGAATGACCCAAGTCCTTCATTCTTACATTAATATAAGATTTAACTCATTCATTTCAGACACTTCCGGGGGTAATTAGGATTTATCATTTATACACAAGATGAGTCCATGCATAAGCTACAATTTCCCATGTCAAACTGAATTTGGCCAAAATTTGGACTTGGGTCGTTCTTATATTCAGGTCTTCAATTGTATTAAAGGAGTATCGCGCAAGAGACGGCATAATTACGTATGAATGTCATGCGGCAGTTTGAAATGTCAGCAAATACATCGTTTTTTTTATGGCATTAAGTAATTATATCCTGCTTACATAATTATGGATGCGTGAAAATGCGTGTGCATATATATATCACAAAGTTTCTCCAGCTGCTACTTGATATCAAACTGCAGCTTACTCAGAATACGTTTTTCTTTTGAAGATCAGACTGCTCTTTCATGACCTATAGCTCATAAAAATGTCATTCACATACTGCAAGACAATTCTTCGCAAAAAAAGTCAAACTCAAGAATAATACTAAGACTATAGCCTGAAATCTAATTGGCTTGTCTTATCAAGGGTAGATAAAAGAAAACCAGTGCACAAATTTCCAGCATTGGAAACAATCTTTTTTTTATTCGTCTGTGTGATGATCAAATCTAACGACAAAGAAAGCTCTGTGCATTAAAATTTCATTGCTTAGGATATTTTGAAGTGCTGATTGACGGTAGAGAAATACTAAATAAAACAATATGAAAACACGCGATACGAAGCTTAAAGGCTATAATGCTTCAAACGGAATGAACAATAATGGCATTAAATAGAAAAAAAACCACGCATGCCTAATTTCACATCCTTTGCATGACAATGGTGTTTTGTTCGTGACTACTCTTTCTACGACCGATAAGTATTAAACAAACAATGCATCCCCATCCTCCGGGCTTGCCTACCTTTTCCATCGTTGTTTGACCGGATTTTGTTCCTCTGGAAAAGCAGACCCAACATAGGCGATACAGCCACGCTTCCTATGCTTGTAATGGCCAAGATGTTTGTATATGAACTCACTGTGCCAAAGGACAAGAAAAAAAAAAAAACAGTGCAAACACATGAACATTATCGATATCTTTTGACTATTCCATTTTGCATCATCCATGACTGAAAATTCCCAAAGCTTCTTCTTTCTGATTGGTCCTCTTTGAGTTTGGCATCACTGTTTAAGTGACGAATTCATTTTTGGAAATACATATTATGTGGACTTACTGATGAAGGCCACTCAAGATGGCATTGGATCGGCTACTTCGGGTGAAAATGATATTCGAAAAGCAAAATGACTGGGCGTTATACAAATATTGGTGTACGACTTCCCAAGCAATAATTTCATATAGCTTTCATGAATACAGTTGTGTCCTTGTCGAGAGAAAATAGATGATAGTTATATTGTAGTAGCATGCACCAACAGTGAAAAATGTGATACAGTGTAGGTGTATTGAAACTTGACGCTGCATTTGTAACTTTGCAACGAGCAGGAATGACAGCGGTAATGGCATCAGACATAATAATCATACTCAAATGTAAAAGTGTCATAACCTGAGCGTGGTCTTCCAAGGGACAGTGTTTTGCCTCCTGCTAGAGGGGACGGTATTATGATTGTATACAAAATTGTTCAGTGGAAACCGGGAATCGAACCCGGATCCTCTGGATCGTGATGCAGACGCGGTATATCGACTGAGCCAACTCACCGTCCTGAGGTAAACCATGAGACTGACCTCATGGTTCCCTCCTCCCTCCCCCGAGTATTCGGGTAATCTACCTTCTTCGATGTTTCCATCTGCGATCCAGGTCAGCCAGGAGTTCATAACTCCAATGACGAAGAAGATCTCACCCTGGCAGGAGATGGTCCAGATCGTCATCAGGATGAACATGGGTGAGCGGCAGCTGGACCAGAAGCTGGGGAAGTCGAGGAGTCGCTTCTCCTCGGCCAACGACTCGTCCATGGACTTTCTCTCTTTCTTGCTGATGACGACGTCGTCAATCGGTATCGCCCCGTTCTCCGCCGTGACTGACACTGTCTTATCGTCAGCTAAAAAACGAGTGTAGAATCATGAGCATAATTGAATGTAAGTGGGAGTCGATTACATTCAGTTTGCCGTGGTGATTTGAGACATTTTGTTCACTTCCATTTGGAATTTATCTCCATCAATGCTTATTGAAATAAATTGAAATTGAAATTGAGATTGTCCATATTATTTATACATCGACTGGGACTCTCGCATTACAACAGTATGATAACAAAACAAACCTAACGAAGATAATGAAAACAATGATAGTACACTGTCTTGAGGAATTCTTTGACAGAATGATTGATTTCTTTTGCCTCTATGTAAAACAAGCAAAGCACGACGTGACAGGTGCTTCTAATGATTTACTATAACAATTTTTATTAATGAAATAACAACTCGCTTCAATATGATTTATACTATTTGTGCAAGGTACAAAGTATAAAGAGTCGCCGAACTTTTTAATCCTATCTAAGCTACAATTGCTTCTTGCGATAGTTCACACACTTCCTCTAAGAATTTATCGAATACATAGGCCTGCATCCTGTTTTCCCGTCCAAAAAGAATTGACATCCACTGTGACACCGTGGCAGTAAATTTGTATTGATTATAGTACTGACACAAACAGATATAATTGCCGAATTGTTGACGCTTCCTCTGACATATGCGAGAATGGTTTCCTTCATGTTATTATCAGAAATGTAATGTAGATTTGTATGCTGGTTAACGAACTTAAGCTAAACCATGTCCTTTTCCTCCAGGTTCTCTTGGCTGGCCGCTGTAGGCAGTTTTGATTGTCTATGTAGTCATTGAACATTCTTCAATCAGTGCGTCATAATACAGATGGTCTTCAGGTGACACTTACCATTAAGATTTTCGTCACCTTCAAATCCTTTGTTTTCGAGAGCCAGGTTTTCCGATGGCGGTTCTTTCTTGTCTTCGTTGTGGTTTGTGAAGGAGCGATCGTCTGCCTCGACCTCCGTGCTTCCAGCGTCTGTTGCATCTTGGGTTACGGGGTTGTCATTTTTGCCATCTGCGCAGAAGCAGCAACAGCATCTGCGTAATTCGTAGTTCGGCGGGAGTGGCCACGGGATGTGCGAGCGCGGTAACAGGGCGGTGTTCACGAGAAAGAACAGCGTCGAAATTGCCAGGACGTAGAAACATGCGTTCATTGATACTCCGTTGTCATAGGCAACCTTTGTGTTGAAGGGAAAAAATGATTATACAACGAAGAAAACAAAAGGTCACCAAACTCCAACCTCATGCGCTACTGTACGTAATGGGACAAATCCATATAGGATTATGCTTAAGTGCGATAAAGTCATGGGTGATTCTAGGGCAAAAACCCTTAGAGCAAAATCTCGAAAACGTATAAGGTCATAACAATGCAAATTATTTAATGTTAGTTTTGAAACTCTTTGAAGATTTTTGATTGGAACGTTGTGACATTATCACTTTTAAGTTTAACTTGCTTAAAAATATTATAGAACATCGGAACATTGGAAATTAAAACGTAAATTGCGTGATGTATTATCCAGATAATTGACTAATGTCTCTCGATTCACTGTATATCGAAATTGCCCATGTAGTTAGATTTATGAATACTGAAGCCATTTCCTGTATTTTCGTTGTGTATTTTGTTTTTCATGTAATCTAATGCATTTATATTCTCACATTTTTAATTTGCAGAACTTGAACTGCTAAACGTCGAATTGCGAGTGCACAGAACCACCCCGACGCAGCATATTTTGTCAAAGATGCCAACGACAATGAATGCTTGTATTTGGTGCAGTCAGATGGTTTTTGCTTCGCTGCAAATAAGTTAGCGTTTCATCTTTGAGTCGACTTTGTTTATGGAATGATGTGGCTAATTGTTTCTCCCTCGGACTCTAACCTTGAATGTAGTCTGTTCCTTGTTGTACCGTTTTGCGGATAATGATTTTCTCTTGTGAAAACTAACACTTAGGCAGAGGATATTATTAGATTGTTAAAAAACTGATGTAGGTTCTTCTAATTCATCGAGTCGAAGTAGACAATATTTAAATCAAAGAACTGGAAATAAACTCACTTGAAACGTATGAACCAACATCGAAGCTCCAACGATTCAAATAGTATCCTAGATTGGTTTACACTAATATAAACTCGAGTAAACTTTCCTTTGGCACATGCAAGGACGTAATAACTTTGGGCAAGGAGCTCAGATTCCATTCCAGGTTTTTTTTTCTTGATCAAACGTAATTATGCCTAAATTTCATATAATATATATCTGACTGATCATTTCTATGGAGTTATTAAACGAGGAACAACATTATATTTTACACTTTTAGATCTGAAAAATCTAATTTTTGTCATCTTTTGGGTACACAATCAGCGGAAAATTGAGGTGATGACGTTTCCAGTTCATGCATATACATACATGTAATTCAAAATCAACTGTTCAAGAACTGTTTTTAAAATGATTATTGGATCTGTGAAATTTCCTGACTTTCTTATTTTTCAAGTTGTGATCAAGTTTTCACTGTTGTGCTTGTCATATTTAACTCTTTCTTCTCAAACTAACTATTAAGTGGTCTGGAATCCCCCTTTAAATTGTCGTACACGTGGGACCGGACCATTTGCAGGATTCAGAGTCGAATTCCGCGTGCTGGACAAGGTCCAATGCGCAAACACTGTGTATGATTTCACGCAGATATAACATGATGTTAAAGTTCTACACTTCCAGTGACTTCTACGGAATCCTAGGAAGTCAATATTGGTGACTGGCGAAACGTCGCTCCGAGTGCATTTTCTTTCCAGTTCATTGATTTGAATAAATGCATCGTAGATTGTTGGTATAAGAGTTAGAAATATACCTTTACAAGTAAAAAGATACACGAAGAAGAATCACTGGCCCCTGCCAGAAGACCGATGAAGACAGCTCTACCTGAAGGAAATAGGTTTGAAGCCTGAGAGAGAGAGAGAGAGAGAGAGAGAGAGAGAGGGAGAGAGAGAGACAGAGAGAGAGATTCGTAAAACACAAAGAAATGATGAACTAATGTCAAGTGTAATGAGGGAAAATTAGAATAGAAAACAAATCATTGCATCTGGAATTATAGTTTTACATATTGCTATCTGCTGTCATATGCATGTTATGTATTGTTTTATATTGTTATAGTACTGTCACATAATCAATTATTTGACGTTACCTGTGTTGATCAGAATTTACATTAATTGAATAGAAAAAAGGGCCACATGGGCGTCATTGTATTGCATGACTATGAATATATAGTACGGGTCTTTCAGTATTCTTTTGTATCAAATGTTTTTTATATTTCATTTTATTTCGTCTATTTCATTTCCAACAAAAACGTGATTGCAAATAAACATTTGATTATACAAAGTGCACAAAATAAATCCAAAATTGTAATCAAGGAAAATACTGTGAACGAAAAACAAGGAATGTTATGTCTTTTATAAAAATATCAAATAAAAATTGATCGAAAATGGAGGGGACTTCTAAAGGGCAGAGCTTTTGTGTCCTAGCCAAGAGACTGAACGTTTTGCCTCTCAATAAAGGGACGATATGATTACGAACAACATTGCTCAGCTATAAAAGACTTAGGAATCGAACTCCGTTCATTTGTATCGGGAGGTAGACGCGCCATTATGGCAAGCCTTTTTTACATTTAAAGTTAATTTCTGATATCACAAATTCCATTTTGTGATATCAAAAAATCCAATTTTTGATATCAAGAATTCAATTTGTGATATCAAGAATTAAATTTGTGATATCACAAATTCCCGTAAGTGTAGCACATGAACTTAATTTGTGATATCAAGAAATCGAATTTGTGATATCACAAAATCCATTCTTGATATCACAAATTCAATTTGTGATATCAGAAATTCGAATTTGTGATATCTAAAATTCAATTTGAGATATCACTAAACGAATTTGTGATATCAGAAATTCGAATTCTTGATATCAAAAATAGGTTTCACGTGAAAAACCAATGGTAATTCGTGATATCACAAAATGATTTTTTGATATCACAAATTCGAATTTGTGATATCACGAAATAAATTTGTGATATCACTAATTTGAATTTGTGATATCAAGAATTCTTATTTGTGATATCACAAATGCGAATTTCTGATATCACAAATTCCATTTTGTGATATCACGAATTGAATTATTGATATCACAAAATCGAATTTGTGATATCAGTAATTCACAGGGAATTCGAGGGTTAGTTTTGCGCTGAAATTCAACTGTGAATTCGAGCGTTAGTTGAGCGCGGAAATACACGGGGAATTCGAGCGTTAGTTCAGTGCAGTAAATCCCTGTGATTTCGAAAGTTAGTTGAGCGCAGAAATACAAAGTGAATTCGAGCGTTAGTTTTGCGCTGAAATTCAACTGTGAATTCGAGCGTTAGTTGAGCGCAGAAATACACACGGAATTCGAGCGTTAGTTCAGTGCAGTAAATCCCTGTGAATTTGAGCGTTAGTTGAGCGCAGAAATACAAAGTGAATTCGAGCATTAGTTTTGCGCTGAAATTCAACTGTGAATTCGAGCGTTAGTTGAGCGCAGAAATACACAGGGATTTCGAGCGTTAGTTCAGCGCAGAAAATCGCTGTGAATTCGAGCATTAGTTTAGCGCAGAAATACAAAGTGAATTCGAGCGTTAGTTGAACGCTGAAATACACAGGGAGTTCGAGCGTCAGTTTAGTGCAGAAAATCGCTGTGAATTCGAGCATTAGTTTAGCGCAGAAATACAAAGTGAATTCGAGCGTTAGTTGAGCGCTGAAATACACAGGGAGTTCGAGCGTCAGTTCAGTGCAGAAAATCGCTGTGAATTCGAGCATTAGTTTAGCGCAGAAATACAAAGGGGATTCGAGCGTTAGTTTTGCCCTGGAATTCAACTGTGTATTCGAGCGCTTTTGTTTGTTTTTATTTTAACGCAGAAATACACAGGGAAATGGAACATTACTTTTGAGCTGATATTCAGATGGACGGTATACTATATACTGCTAACTTTTTTTAGAACAATGTTCAAAATACCAATAACTATATATGAAATATTTACACATCCATCATTCCCTAAATGATCTTCAAGGTATATTCGATGAATTATTGATACAAATCAATTGTTTTGCAACATGTTATCATGAATTCAATGATACTACAGTGTATGTTCACTTAGGGCCTACATTTAATTCATCGTTTTGGTCCTCAAATTGTCATCTTTTACTACATTATTGTTAATTATGATACATTTTTCATGTGGTAATTCCCTTTACAGTAAGACTCTTCCACCAAATCGATGATAATTATGTGTGGTTGTATGTGTATGTGTGTTATAAAAGCATATACCATGTGTTTGTATTGCGGAGGACCGACCGAGGGCAATCAACCCTCTGGTCTGTGTATGCAGGGAGGTTCACCTCCCTGGTGTATGTCAGCAGCGGAGAATAAGAGAGAGAGAGAGAGACTGTGAGTCATGCGGGGTGCGAGAGAGAGTCGTGAACTTGCCAATTTAATGTCCACCACTGGTGTCGGCTGATGGTCACATAAAGCAACGTGTTTTTCCTAAAGACATTTTCTCACTCCTCAAAATCAGTCCTCCAGAACTAAGGGGTGTATCCATTAAGACCAATAGTGTTGGGTGTACAGTTTGCCTGCCCCAATATGTTTATGATTTTGTAAAATAATTTAAAGTGTAATCATATAGGCAAGTTTATTCAAGAACCAAAACCGGGGAGAACAACACTGGAATGCACAAGCCCAAAAGTCTTCAGACCAGATCAAGAAGAGTGAAGATATCCAGATCTTATGAGGAGTTTATGCAGCAGTATGCATGTCAAACAAACAGTTAGAATTTGTAGTAAGAAAAAGTAGTGGTACGAAGGACTTCAGTTTTGTTAATCTGCGCAATGAGAAATTTCTCTTATCAACTCGGAGGAGTAACAGGGGGGGGGGGGGGGAGGGGGTCGGGAGAGAGTATCTTTCACATGACAGAGTAAACCTAAAGAGGAACGCAAACAAAAGTTGTAAGTCAACCAGTCTCTGCCAAATCAGTGGCGAGAAATGGAGAAAAAAAAAATATAATAATGACTTTGAAGTAATTGACAACATATCAATAATAGCACTTTAGATATGTTGCTAAACGATTTATTTTCATCGATTCTTTTAAAACCAATTCCTAATCACTTTAAATGAAGACGAGTTGCCAAAACTCTTCATTTAGTTTTTTTTTTTGTAACTATCGTTATATACTATGTAAAGATAACACCTGAAATTCCATAGGAATATCTGCGCTAAACTAATGCTCGAATTCGCAGTGTATTTCTGCGCTCAACTAACGCTCGAATTCATTGTTGAATTTCAGCGCAAAACTAATGCTCGAATTCCCTGTGTATTTCTGCGCTCAACTAACGCTCGAATTCATTGTTGAATTTCAGCGCAAAACTAATGCTCGAATTCCCTGTGTATTTCTGCGCTCAACTAACGCTCGAATTCACAGTTGAATTTCAGCGCAAAACTAATGCTCGAATTCCCTGTGTATTTCTGCGCTCAACTAACGCTCGAATTCACAGTTGAATTTCAGCGCAAAACTAATGCTCGAATTCCCTGTGTATTTCTGCGCTCAACTAACGCTCGAATTCACAGTTGAATTTCAGCGCAAAACTAATGCTCGAATTTCCTGTGTATTTCTGCGCTCAACTAACGCTCGAATTCACAGTTGAATTTCAGCGCAAAATTAATGCTCGAAATCCTTGTGTATTTCTGCTCTCAACTAACGCTCGAATTCACAGCTGAATTGCAGCGCAAAACTAATGCTCGAATTCCGTGTGTATTTCTGCGCTCAACTAACGCTTAAATTCCCGTTGGTTTTCTGCACTGAACTAAAGCTCGAATTCCCTGTGTATTTCTGCCCTCAACAAACGCTAGAATTTACGGTTGAATTTCAGCGCAAAACTAATGCTCGAAATCAAATTATTTCTTTGCGAAAGATATGTGCTGAAATTCCATGTAAATTAATGATATCACAAATTCGAATTAGTGATATCACAAAATGTATTTCTTGATATCAAGAATGTGAATTCGTGATATCTCGAATTGAATTCGTGATATCACGAATTGAATTTGTGATATCACTAATTCGATTTCGTGATATCAAAAATTGGTTTTACGTGATAAACCAATGAGTATTTGTGATATCAAAAATTGAATTTGTGATATCAGAAATTCGAATTTTTGATATCACGAAAGGGAATTCGTGATATCAGAAAATCGTTTTAAAAAGTAATATGGCTTGCCATACGCCATCGACTAAGCCAAATCACCAACCTATAGAATTCAGTGCCATAATCAAAGAAAAACATCCCTTTGAATTTTTATAGAGTCGCCGTCGTTACAGGACCGAATAAATTCGATTGTACATTCATAATCCTTACTCATAATAATGCGCACACAAAACCAATGATAACGCATTTGGTTTCGACCCAAACTTGTATCTCCGAATCTTTTGGCTTATCGCACTTTTATGGATCATCACTTGATGGTCTTTCTTCGCTACTCTGTCTCACCTCAAATGTCGACACCAAAATGAATATTCCTCCCAGACCAAGTAATATAGTTCCTGGAAAAAGGAGGTCGGGGACTTCGGGCGAACTGGCAGCAATGCAGAGGTAGGCAACAAGGAGCAAAATGCTAAAATAAAACAAAAAAAAAAGAGAAAAAATGAGGGAGAGAATGAATGAGGTCTTGATCATCAAATCAAATATGCATTCCAAGTTCAAGGTCACTATTCGTTGCAACTGCCACCATATGCCTTTATCTACTGTTCTATACATTCCGTGTAAGAGTTTATATGTGTCTAGTTTTCATTTCCAGGTATTTATTTCGAAGGCGATAATGACCGAAGACGAAGATAGTTGAAAATGAAAATGTAAAGAAGCAACTTTGTTGCAAGAAACCAAAGAAAACAGAAACTCTTGGAACGCATTCTACGTCTTTTTTTCTTTTTCTTTTTCTTGTTCTTTTTGCCAAAGAAAACACGTCATCCGTCATTATGTGACATCAAAGGGGTTGAAACATTTATCCCCACAATCTCTATTCACGCTATGAATTTCGGTATTCTCCTATACAAAACTGTACCTGATGTAAACGGAATCTCGAAGATGCACGTGTGTGCATTTTCTTTGAGTCACTTACTACACTTACTACCTTTTTTGCATATGTCTCGTCGAAAATTGTTCACCTACTACTGGTATGTGAAAGAAAACCGGCAATCTAAAATTTGAAGTATTTTGTCCGGTTATTGGTTATGTGATATTTGTCCTCAGCGGAATCTCTTGATCGCAAGCCTACACCAAAAATTGGGCATGGACCTGTAATTTACGGGAAAACCAGAATATTCCAGTTTTTCTCGCGCATGCTCATTTTTCTGCCAAAACGCCATGAAGCTTCTATGTTTTTGTTGTTCTGATAGTGTAATGGTGCATTGAAAAACTCCTATTTTTTCTATTCATGTGTATTTTTTCTGTTTTCAGTGTAAACGCTCCGAAATAACCTTAATTTCTCATCTATTTGGCTCCTCCCTCCCCCATCCGTCTTCTAATCGCTATTCATTCACCTAATTAGAAGTATTAGTCTGATTTTTGGTCACATGATACATGTATTATTTTGTCCTCGGCGGAATCTCTAGATCGCAAGCCTGCACCAAAAGTTGGGCATATAATTGGACCGGAAAAACCAGAATAATCCAGTTTTTCTCGCGCATGCGCATTTTCTGCCAAAACGCCATAAAGTTTCTATTTTCTTTCTGTTTCTGCTAGTGTATAATGGTGAATTGAAAAACTTCGATTTTTCCTATTCATGTTTTTTTTTCTGTTTTCAATGCAAATGCCCCGAAATAACCTTAATCTCTCATTCATTTGACCCCTCCCTCTCCCATCCGTCGTCTAATCGCTTTTCATTTACCTAAATCCAGTTTGAGAGTCTCCGCGTTCCCATCGATAAGTACAATGAAATCTATTCTTCTTCTCCTCGTGTGGCACCACGTTTCTGGCTGATTTCGTTAGCTGACTAAATTGCTTGTCACCTGAAGATAACTGGATGATTGCCATTATTATCATTAAAGACGCCCCAAGTGTGACACATGGTAATGGTGCAAAAATTAAATCTATTTTTCGCTAATTGACAATGAGAAATCGATGGGAAAAATGGAGCAGAACAAACACATGGAAATTAATGGGGGAAAATAATTGAAAGAAACAAAACTGAAAAGCCGCCGCACTTACATTTCTAAGATGAATACTAGTATCAATCGTGACGACCATGGGGTCGACAAACAATAAACGCGGGAATGTTGCATCTGTACTCAACTGGCTTTGAGAAATTATGATTTTCTCTTCTGTGAAATGACTTTTCCCATTATGACAAACATGATTCAGCATTACACAATACTGTAGCGAATGGGACTGTGATTATAGCTTCATCGATGACGAGGTAAAGCTTCATTCAAGTGGCCTTTTTGGTCAAATACTCTTCATGATTGATATCCCATTTAATGATGATAATTACGTGCGACATTTATTGCTTATATATTTATAATCATCTCACAATTTTGAGACATGAATTGTGATATTTGCTTCAAACAGAAATTTTTGAGGTCGGTTTTTGGAGTGTATACAGGTAACGATAATCATGAGAGAGATGGTCAAACTGAGATCTATTTATTAAAACGGAAAGCGAAGCAAATACAAAGGATGAGAATAAGACACATATAAAGATAACATGTGGAAAACCTTGTAAAAATGTATTACGTAGTCTATGGATAATGTTGAATGCAACTTGTTTTCTACGTTTATCTTTAATAAGGTGCAGGTCTCACAGAAAAGAGGAGCGCCGCTCGCATGAAATATTCCCATATCTCGCAACAAATATCATTTTGAATTCTGCCATTTTATATAGTGTAAAGAGGCTATTTTTTCATCATTGTCATGTCGAGGGATTGCATAATTTGTTTTTCCAGATAGTTTCTGATCACGTGGAAAGCTGTGTGGAATGTCGATTTCAAAAACTTGGAACAGGAAAGGTACAAAACGATTATCATACTTTTTTTGGAGACACATCTTTCTGTTATTGTAGAAAGGATGAAAAAGCGTTAAGATGGACAAGACTGTGAGAATAAGCATGTAGGCGATTATAGAACAGCATGTTGCCCCCCCTTTTTTAAGTATCCATACATCAGCTTGACAGTCGTTATAAAGTGTATACGTTTTCAAACAACTCCTCCTGTTCGCATATTGTAATAATTAAAACAGTGTTCCATAAAGTGTTATGTACATTTGAATTTTTGAGAGTCCCCGCATTCCCACTGATAACATCGAAACGAATTCTCCTCGTGTGGCACCACATGTGTGGTTCATGGCGTTAGTTAATTTTTGCTTGTCACACCTTAAGCTCCCAGCTGAAATCATTGGATATTACTTTAATCACTTGTTCCATGTATCTTTGAATGTCAACGCTTAATTCTGTTTGTTACGTTTTTCTTCATATCATGACTATCAGATTGTTGATATATAATGTAGTTTTCATTCTATCAGGGAGGTGAGAGAGCTTATCCGACTCCCTGCTTCATCAGGATGCCGTAAGTTAGCTGACTGACGCCATCAACTCCATCGTAGGTCTATTGTCAATGTACGAGACTCTTTCCTCTCTAGCACACACACACAAAAAATCTCCTTTCCTATGTATACTTAACGAGTTTATGCATAACCGAGAAGAATATAGGCATGCATATCTCCCATCTTGCCTTCTAATATCCTTGGGATAATTACACTTCAAAACATTCTTCGGCGGTTAGGCTCTATAATATAGCCACTTTAAATTGAGGAATGGAGGAAGAGCTCATCCATGTACGACCTAATTATATTTCTCTCCCGATTTTTGCCGAAATTTAAGCTACCATTTGTGTTGCTGAAAAGCGCATGTCTGAAGCTTTATTTCAGTGCCTTGTTACAGTGACATTGTCCGGGTAGCGTCCGGGTAACTTTTTTTTAACCTTCCCTGCTAAAACGGTCCCCGCAAAATGTTACTCGGACGTTGTCGCGGTAACTTTTGCGAAATTCTACCCTAGCCAGCTATAGGGTGATTACCGCGACATTACCCTTCTCCTACGCAAAACATTATCCTGGACCGACATGACTTTAACAAGTCGGAGGTAAGAGAACCACGCGTTCAACCTAACCAAACGGCCACCAGCAATGAATTGCTTAGCGAAACATCGAACAAACCGAACGCACGCATTTTCAGTTTGTCTTATAAATTTTGGCGCGAAACCGCTATAACAGTTGGAGTTAATTACAATTTTTTTTCTCCATGAAACAGGCGGTACACTCTGACAATTCAGAGTTCGCAACGCCAATTATTGGCAGTCAAAGCGCTCTTGATTATTGTCATCGGCTTTGACAGTTTCATGTTCGACAATTTACATCTAAACATCAAGGTGGAGGGATGCTTTACTCACATTGGATACGTGTTTGAAAAAAAGAGGATACGATCATTCCATGACCACTCTTGCCCCCCCCCCCCCCCATCATGTGAGTATGCTGCCAACAATATTACAGCACAACACAATGTCGTCATGCCTACACACATACACGAATATAACGTCAGCTGAGAACCAGACGGGCGCTATAACATTCTACGATTTGAGCATAAATAAAAATGAAGCAATCAACTTTCATGATATGAAAAGTTCACTTAATCAAAAGTGATATGAAAAGTTCACTTAATCAAAAGCGGGTAGACTCATAAGCATTTTTCTAAATATCGAGTAGGCCTAAAAGAGTACCATTGTGGTTTTGATTTTTAACATTTTACTGAAAATGAAAATGATTTAAAATTGACACTATGATGTAGAGGAGATCAAGCTCTGCAACCTGATACCAATAACTTAATACTCCCAAAGATTGCGATAACGCCATTCTGGTTCTCATCCGATGACATAACATATTATTACGAAGGAGTACAAAATATAAATGATTTTGTTTTTGATTAGGCCATATTAAATGATTAATCAATCTAAAACATATTATTCATGTACTATAATGGACTCATATACACAATTTCAAGCCTTCCTAATACAAAGTGCATACTTACTGGAATATTACTCGGCATACCAGCTGTCCGCAGCGTTCGAAAAGAATCCCCTCGAAGAGCATGCTACAAGGAACCATGCTTGATGAAATCGTGTAGATAAGTTGCAACCTGGCATCCTGTGCCGCGCAGACTACCGGAGAACTTGTCGGTGCCATCGTGGTACTGTTCGGTTGAGTGTCGTTGGCCGGTTCGCCCGTCGTCGGCGGGCACAGGTCGCGGTAGTAGTCGAGATCTTTGAGAACGTAGACGAGTGAGGGCCAGCCGTAGATGGGAGCGGTGTGGACGAGGTTCTCGAGCATGGTGAAGACGAGCACCACGACTCGTTCCGTCTTTGTGATGCTACAAGGCATGGTGGCGCAGGGAGACGTTGCTGGAGACCGTAGGCCTGGTATGTAGATAACACAGGGAGAGAAACGAAAACTTGTTTCGATACAGCCTGCATATAGTTCCAAATCTTACTTTCATGTAATTTTAATTGATTGATTTCATTTCTGTATTTCATTTTTTGATACATAAATGTATCGTATCACAAAGTCATTTGAATAAAGTACTTGAGTATAATATTGTTTGATTATAACAGTTGAAATAGGTGAGTGATTAACTAAAATGTATGACATTATTTTCATAACTTTATATAGAGTGAAGACGAGCCGGTGTTATTTTGTATATATCATGCAAACTTAAGAATCACATGGACCGGGCGTTCCAAAGAAAAACATTAAGAAAAATCAGAAAAATAGGAGACCATCAACATAAAGAAACGCTTAACGAAGATAATGGCTCCAGAAATAAGATTGGCTTACAGTACGACACATTTCATTTCATTTCATCTGTTAAGTTTCCACACAAATTACATTTGTAACATACATTCCGGGATCAATGAATAGTAACAAATATTTTAAATTTCAGTGTATTATGCAGACTTTCAAAAATATTAATTCTATAACACAAAATGGATTTAAATCAGTCTAGAGCACGTCACATTTATATTGGATAACTAAGATTATGTGCAGGGGAACCTATAACGGATGCGGGGGGGGGGGGGGTCCCCCAAAAGAACACAGTCACTTACACACGCATACATACACTACACGCCCGCAAGTCCACCTGGACAAGCATGCCCGCACACACACATAAGAGCTCATTTGCAAAAGGGGTTAGATTCATTTTTGATAAAAATTGAGTTAGTAGCAGCACTGCACAGAATTCCAGTTTAGTTAGCTACAGTGAAAATTTCAACTGCAGACAGCCCTCTGAACAGAAATTATTGCAAAATTAGATTTAGATTTCCCATACACTTGTGTACAAATTCTCACAAATAAACCTATTTTTTCTCTAAAGTACTAAAAGTGGATCTCACCCCTTTTGCAAATAAACTCTTCAACAAAAAGAGAAGAGAAGAGGAGAAAACACTGACAAGACTGTCGTAGGAAAAGCATAAAATAATAATGTGGGTGGCTGCAGCTGCGCGAGAATATGAAATAATATGAAAAAGAAAAGAGGTTTGAAATGAGACAATGTGAACCTGTTCAACAGCCATGCCAAGGAGTTTAAATCAATGTTAGTTGTTATAATCATCGATTGATTCATGCCATCGCCAGATTATTCATTAAAGATTATCGTAAGAATAAAATGACTCTTTAGCTAACATTCACTGAGTGATGGCAATAAAAAAAAATTAAACAAAATGTGCATCGTGCCCCCCCCCCAAAAAAAAATAATGTGAGGAGGTTTTTTTTTTTCTCCATGTATTTTCTAAACTCTACATGACTGCATACTGATGATACCGTCGTTTTTAATAATATGAACTGCATGGTCACTACTTAATGTTAAGTAAGTGCCTAAAGGGCAGAACGTCACAATGAGACTTACCTCTGCCGGAGTGTGAAAAAAAAAACAAAACAAAAAGACCACGGTCGTCAAAGGAAGAGCGTAGTTAACAACAATCCTTGCCCATTAATCTTCAAGGAGAAATGTTCCATCCTCAGCGACCTTAGCGTGTCCACGCAGTGCAGGTACTTTGTATGTGCTAGTCTTCTAAACATATCGGAAGCGTGGGGTTCCTCATTCTGTATTGAGACAGCCGAGAATATAAATATTGCCGTTAAAAAGAAAAAAGAAAATCACAGTCGTATGATCAGGGAGAGTCTGTTGGGGTTATTCAAGACTGCCCTACAGAGTGCGACCTCCTTAAATTGAAACCGAAAATAAACGATTTCTGATTCAACCTGTATACTTGCTGTGGAATATATGGGGCAGATTGTATTCCTTGTTCGAGTTTCTGCTTATACAAGGAACTTCAAACACATGTGTTTTCATCTCCTTGCTTTATATGTAACAATCGTGCGTTCAACTTAGGAAGTCACCAGGCATTCAGTGATTCGTTCGTTGTTTTCAAAGCTATTTTGGAATTTTGCCTTGCCGATTTGATACGCTTGAAAAACGCTTTTCCGATTTCGTGTTGTATATAAATCTTCATCTTTATCTCATCCTAATAAAACACGGACTATCAAACAGAGTAATTCTCATGATCTAATCTATATCAAACTAGAAAGTAGTCTTTTCCAGTGCACGCTATAATATGAAGAGCTTTATTGAAAACGAGATAACTCCATTCTTGTAAAGTTGAGATACTTAGAAAATGACATGTTAAAGATGCTATAAAAAAAGAAAATTTCAAGAAAATACGAGTTTTTTTTTTTTTTAATCATAACTTCAAGAATGTTCCTGGTTATAATACAAGTGAGGTATCACTGGAAATGTTTACTTGTGCTCTGTCTGACGACGGACGACTTAAAAATATCTAATAAGGGCGTTTAGCCCATTTTCAAATGAATCTTTTCATGTGATGACCTGTAAATAGGTTTTTTGTGTGTTTTGTTTTCTTCAGTCTTATTTTCAAGCTATTTGCTTATTCATCGACAGCCTTCTGTATTCATATTCCACAGTTCATTTTACCATAATGCAGTCAGACCACTGTTTGTTTCTTTATCCTGAATAGCTCTAAATCATTTTCCTTTTTTCATTATGATATCAGTCTATTGTACAAGTGAACTTAAAGGTAGGGAATCCCATTTGCATGCCTTAAATGAAGAGTTGTATAAACACAGTGGTATATTGAAGAGAGCATCATTTTAGAAACTCCCACAAAGTATTGAAAGTGGAAGGTAACATTTAGTACATTTTCATTGACCGTTAGATTTTGAATTGAATTCTTTTCGGGGCTCACCGTAAATTCCAGTACATTACTAGGCTACCTTTGCAGACCCATGCACTGCATGTGTGTCCATCATGTATATTTTGTGAATAAAGTTCATCAAAACTTACAAACATTTCTATATGCATTCTTGGCACACACTCTATATGTTATTACATCAGCTCATATACTTTTAGATTTGTGTTTATAGATAAAAAATACAGAAGACTGCAACAAAAAGGCTTAAGTGTGGCTGACACACAAAACTACTGAGTAGTTGAGTTTTGTGCATTATTCAAATTGTAGATAACTGTTGACTTCCAAATTTCTAAGCAGTGGCCTAAACAAGTCCCCTGAGGTTCATATTTAATGTTTTGCTGCATTTTGGGAGTTCTGTAAAAGGTATCCCCTACCTTTAAGTTCTGTTCGAATGCATTGATATTACACCTTATTGTACAAAAAAAAAAAACTGACTGTATTTCATTGATTGTATTTTGTAATGTGACGTTCAATGTAGCAATGTATGAATAAATTGAAATTGAAAATGACATGAAAAGGTCATTACAACACATTATTTTACCGATCAAATGAAAATTATACACGTTTGTACGCGCAGACACGTGTTAATTTATTGATTGACCCCAATGAACCTTGTTACTGAGGATTCGTACCTTGCTGTTTCGTCGTGTTTAAATCCAAACATTGACTTCACGTTTTTGTTATTGTTATTTTTGCTGTAAAAAGAATGATAATCATGCACCATCTGTCAGCAATGCAGAACGTTGACCTTTGCTACATACAGTCCAAGTGATGTACTTCAACCACTCTCCGAAAACAACAACAAACAAAATTATCGATAGACATGTTCTGTATGTATACTCCCAGGTGCGAAGAACTACTAATTGCAGCCCATCCAAATAGACCTGTGCAGGAGTGTCCTTCTGACGTAACACAAACTATCACTGCAGAACTTAAGATTACATAACTATTGCTAAAGGGGTGCAGAGGATGTAGATAAAGTCAGTGAAAGTATTAAATGACTATCCAGTCTATGCAAGAGACATTAGCGTTTCGATCTATTCTCATGTTTATAAGCAATAATTGAAGTGTAGTGTATCCATTTAATCATTGATTGATTGATTGATTGATTGATTGATTGATTGATTGATTGATTGATTGATCGATTCGTTCATTCATTCATTCATTTTTATGTTCATTTCCAATCAATATACAGTGTAAATGGCGTGCACCCCAGCCGTGTCTCATAGCAACTAAATCTGTCTATGAGTGTGCGCTTTACGTGTTCAGTTTTTGTTTTGCTTTGTCATAATACCGTCATTGTCAAGACTCGTGATGAAGGCGTGTAGGACGCCGAAAATTTGAGTCAAATAAACTCATGCTTTATTGACCAAAAATGCATTACCAGTCTGGTTCTTCATATAATTATATATAGGTCCCTACATATATGCATATAAATCTCATAAATTCCTTATTTCATGTGCGAGTTCCAAATATTCCAAACTCCCATCCCTTTTGCGTGTGTAATTTCACTCTTCATCAAATGGACTGTATAGGCACGGAGTGGATTTATACTTAATTGATTAAGGAATTGTTTTGATTAACCTTACTCAACCTGGACCAGCGCTCCATTTCTATGAAAACACCTCTTACTGCAATACAATGTCACGATACTGACAAGAATCCTTCTTCGTGATTACTGTTGCCACACACACAAAAAAAAACTGTTTTCTTCCAAGAATTGTTATCCTATAACAACTTTTAACGAAATGAAACAAGAGGACACATCCTTAGATACCAGTAACACCACGGACTCCATACACCATATACCTCGCATATTATGCAATTCTTTGTGTGCCTTGATCAAAATGAAAACGGATTTCCTGAATTATCATGTTTCAATGTATAAAAAGAATCATTCGCCAGAGCCAGATAGCTTAACATATACGCCAACATGTGAAAAATAAAATGCGTGTTGGTGACAGACTGTATTATCATCATGTCTGACTGACTCATGCGCCGGTCGTTGATTTCGCTGTGATTCTACTCAAATTAATTTCATTCACTGCAGTTCGTTTCGGTGAATCTAGACTAAAACTGTTAACCTGTTCATATTTAACATTCAATAATATTTCGAAAACGCCAGAAATAGATGAAATACAAATTAATCTTAATGCAATGTAGTGGCCACTAACAAAGATTAATATTATGTACGCAGCCCCTCCCTGTAGTGTATCGTCTCATCGCGAAAAACCGAAACTAAAGATAGAGGTTTTGAAATCCTCTGAAAACGTCAAAAAAAAAAGGGGGGGGGGGACGACAGGAAAACGATAAAAGATAACGGCATTGATATCACTGAAATTCATAGGAAACTTGTTCTGTTCACCGAAGATGTCACGGAAGGTACGTTAGTGGAAAAGACGCTGTGAAAATATCAACAATTGTTATTTATTGTTACAAAGAGTAAAAACGTTGTATACAGCTGTATATTTCTACCTTGCAATCGACTGTAACTATCGGAGCCAGGAAATCAAGAAACAAGTGAAATGAGAATGCCAAAATAACAACAAAGCGAATAGATAGTGAGATTCTACACTAGTTTGTGCACTGACTGACCACACGAGTCCAACTGTACCTTCGTTACAATTACAATCTCTACCGTATTTATCACATTCCGACTTTTCAACATAGCTCGTTATGTCTGTTTCATATGAGTACGGCAAGTAATGCACTGTTTACGTTTATGAATGAGGTAATGCTTCGATGAGTCAATAAGGCCTAAAATGTACAATGCGAATTCGTCCAGATATCGCCCGTATGCCGTGCATTTCACGGCGTTTATCAGTCATCGCATAACAAGGGCCGTGTTCCCACACTCGACTGCGCCGTGCTGAAAGGATTGTAAATGGGTAAACTACTATCCACATTGACATGGTGGATGGAAAACAAGTGGCACTATTGCACGGAAAAGAAAGAGTAATGAATACTGGAGGATTATTCTAATTACTAGAATGCACAGAAGTTCGTGTGATGACTTTGAAAGCGGCTTACCTTAGAAAGTCCATCCCGACATTATGAAATAACAATCTTTCGTGCCCACCACACCTGCAAGCGTTCGGACAGGATGAGCAGCCGGCTGGTTGCATCACATTATCGTATTATTTCATTCCTCGTGATATTCTTGCTCGAGTATGCAATCATTTAAGCACTTGTCGTCATCAGTCAACCGAAGGATTTCATGTAAAGGTAAAAGAAAGGCGCAGTGCTATTTGCTCTTCGTAAACAGGCTATAAACCTTGTCCTCACTGGACGTACTTTGTACTATGAAGCAGTCATTTTGTCAGTTTAAGCTTGCCTCGTCGGAATGGAAAGAAAGCAGGGAAAATATGCTTATTCATCGATTCAGCGGCTGGTTACCTGAGGTGGATGGTGGATCCTCTACGAATGTCATTGTTATGAAAACCTTTCTTCACAGTTTTCCTGGCTGTACATTTTTTTTAAAAGAACTGAAACGTCATTGAAAACAGCTTATATTCTACAGTGTATCACCGCTGCGGGCAACCCATTTCAATGAACCATCCCATAAGAGTGCGCAGAATGATGATGCACGTGTACGACACGAACTAGTCAATAGCGTACCGTTTCACATGATCATTATGATGTCTCAGCGACGCTGTGTATACTTCAGTCATGGACTCAGGTCCATGGTTCAGTTTAACGTGGGTATATAGTTTGCCATTTTATGTTCCCCTGTGGCGCTGTTTGCTTTCGAGCAGATTATGGTTTTATCTTAGGTCGTAAAATGTAGCTTTATCTCCACACCTTACACACTTCACCTCTTTGGAATCAGTAATTGTTGCGCACAAACTGTATTTCTTTGATTATGAAACCAGTTGATTAGACAAGGACACACCAATAAAAACGACAATAAAAAACAAATATTAAGGCAAAGATGCGTTCAGTTGATTAACCAAGTATAACAATGCGCTTTGTTTTGAATCAAATAATTTTCATATTCTTCCAGATTTCATTGTCTTTGTATGTGTTTTTATGTGTATATTCGAGGAGGTTCATGGATGCCAGGCTAGCCTAGTACCACTCCTATCTGCATCACGTAACAGAAATGCATTTCTGTGAAAACGTGATCAACTTTTCATCCCAAATCTAGCATACGATTCCGCATTTTGAGTCTCAAAGTCGCTTTCCTTTTCAACGTGTTCAGAAATCCTTTGTTCCATAGGCAGAGAAATCAAAAGATGTATGGCCACCTCTGTGTCATTCTGTCCATTTCTTTTTGTTAATATCAATCGGATGGATATTATATGTTTACAATGTCTCTACCTTTGCCTACAGTGTGAGGCCGTTAGCAAAAAGGTAATAATAATGATGATGATGATGATAATAATAATGATAATAATAATAATAATAATATAGCGCATAACTCATAGTGCGTTATGTCCCTATGCGCTCAAAAATGGAAATATTATACAACGACATACAATTCCAATTACATTCATGTCTTTCAGCTAAACATGAGACTCTACACGTTTGCAAGAGTATGAAATGCAAGAATTAAGATAACTGCTGATCTATCTCTTTTTTTTATCGAAAGAGCAGCATGATTTTTTTTCCCGCTAAGGTTGTAAAAGACGGTGCGTGAGGTGTAGGAGATAAGAACTAACTATTTTATCATTTCTAAACGATGCCAAATGAAAAATTTATTGAATGATTTACATGGGTGTGTTAAAGAACGAGAGAGAGAGAGAAAAAAAAAAACCCTGTTAAAGATACAAACGATTCAACGTGTTTTATTACTGACATTCAAATAAACCGCCATCCTGACCGAACTCAGCTTTGAGGTTCTCTCCTAGCTGTTCCAACAAAGTTCCTTAGTTTTGAAACTCGCACTCTACCGTCAAATCGCTCTGTGGAACTCGTATGTATAAAGCCAGTTTTCGTTTCCTCTCAAAACAAAGATTTCGTCATTCTCGCGTCTTTAAACAAAGTCGTAAAAATACACGTACACACACATACACACACACACACACACACATACACACAAGATACTTCATAATCCTTTTTTTACGCAGGAAAGGAACGTGACATGTTCGTGTTTAAGCTATATCAAGCGCCGATTTATGACTATCGCCCTACTGAAAGCTCACAAGTAAATTTGCACAAGTAACTGGCACGCTGTAAACAGTACAGACAAAGAAAGCATATACACTTTTTTTTTCTTTTGATCAGCGGTAAAACATCACATCTTTTTTAAAGGCAAATTCCGATCTTGCAATACCACCACCAGGCCTACTAGAATACATTTTGCCTCCCCAGCTATGAAGCATGCATATGACTCGGTGTGTGCTATATTAAAAAAGGGAGTTACTCTAATTATTGTTCACACTAGCTAAAAATAAGTCTGAAATGAAGGAGTACAATTTTATCAGGACAGCATTGAAAATTTCATCAAAAATCTGAAATTGTCACTTTCACGGATCAGCTTTTCAACAGTTGATATAGATATTCAAATATCAAAGGGACTATGCCATCCCCTCACAACTTTCCATAATCAACTTTGTATGCAAATTTTATTTCATTTTGAATTCTCAGTTTTCATGTCAAACGCATTATGCCCCAGTCTTAAAGCCTGATATATCTCACTGATCACTATTTTGATGTTATTCAAATTGGAAAAAATAATGTTTTACTCTTCAATAACAGAATAATTCTATTTTTGTCACTTTTTAAAGACAATCAATGTAAAATTGTGAAGTAATGACACCATCAGCTCATCATGTTCCTTTGCTGTATCATTTCGTCTATCCTTGTTTGTGTGTGTGTATGTCTGTGTCTGTGTTACGTATGGGTATATGTACTATGTCTATATATGTGTTCGTGCAATGGTGCCTAGTTTATCCACTTGACTTCATTCTGAAGTACTCGTAAGATATGTCGCGATTGTAAAGTACAGTATTTCCATGTATAGACATCCTGACGCAAGCACGAGATATTTTCAAGGCTCTCTTTTACTGTAAACGTTAATGTAATATGCTTTTGTGTTTGATTTTGTTGCCACAGCTGGCCTCAGTCATTCAATAATCTGCTTTAATACTTATCATGATTATTAGAATCATTATAATCATTCATTTGGATTTTCAACTAGAAAATCATGTTACGTGATAACATAAAAAAATGTGCTGATTCTAGGTGTATACCGCTGGCTGCCAGGGGAGGAAGTCAAACTTAAGCCGTGGTCACAACTCGCCGTACTTGCAAGTGCGTGCTGTCTACTTGCAAAAACGGGGGCAAAATTTGGGGATCCGTACGTAGTAAGTACCGCCCCAGTGCGGATTTTGGAGCACGCAGACACGCCGTAGCACTTTTCGGACACGAGGAATTTCGCTGCGTTCGGGCTACGGATTCGCCCTAAGTGCGGGCAACGTACGTGCCCTCTACAGCGAACGTGCGTACAACGCACTGACTCCGTGCGTCTTTTAAAATTTTCCCACCGTCACTTGCTCGACGGACGGCGCACGTAGCACGTACGTGTTGAGCACGTAATAAGTGCGCAGCCCGTGCTTATTCGACACTTCCCTGAGTTCAACTGTTCAATAGAGCACGCAGACCGTACCGAACTTGCCGAATGAGCACCTGCTCCGCATTGTTATATCATTAGAAAGGGCACATAAGACACCGTAAAAAAACTGCTTGAAGAAGCAAAGCATATAGAAATCTTGAGCTCTAAGTGGTCAGTACATGAAGTGACCACGTTTTTGAAGTTTTGAAAAATTGTTACATTTAAGAGCTGCACAAGCGTGGTTAAAAGGCATTGACCATCATTGTGTATGCAGAACAGTGATAAAGTCAGTACCATTCTCTGAAATTTAGAATGTGTTTATTTTGAAATTAAGTAAGGAAAAAATTTGTGTGACAGTATTACCTTATATAGGGCCTTAATTGCAAACGTGACACCTTCAAACTCAGATAAAACTGTAATACCATAGGCCTCCATATATTCATTGTTCTAGTAATATGCTGATAAATCTATGCTGATAAATCTAGCTAAAAAATGCCTCCATGGCTGAAATGCCACCACCTCTGAAACTGGGTATAAAGATGGTAAACTTAACAGCAAATCATATGCATCTCACCTCCAGCGCCAATGTGTTAGGATGTTTCAACCAAAATAATGTTATATAGATACAATGTCATTGTATACCTGATATTGACAGTAGCCTATTAGCCTACATCAGGTAATACAATGCCATTTTATACGTGACGTAACCTATGTCCTGTACCTGATGATTATAGTCTATTAACCCTTTCTCTCTCAGTGAGTCAAATATGCACACATTTCACATATTTCATTTAGTTCATTTATTTCATTCTCATTTTCTTTCAACAAAATATAAAAACCTATAGACATGAAATGAATACGACACACAGAAGGTTAAACTATATATCATTTACACGTATGGAGAAGACGTATGATTATACATCTGAAGAACCTCGGAAGATGGTCCTATAATTAGGCCTACCCCTAGCATCTGACGGGGAAAAAAAAAAATCATCGCACTTGCACGCACTTACAACATGCGACAGAGTAGGGATACCGTACGTGAGCAGCACGTGTAATTACAGCCTCCGCAAGAGAACGTGGCAATCGCACGCAGATTGTAAGTGGTAAGCACGTACAACTCACTTACCACGTGCACAACGTTTGATGCACGTAACCCCTCATGGCGCAGGCGTGGCGTGCGGGCCACGTACTTACACCCTGCGCAACCGTGCGAGTGTCGTGCGTTGACGTACTTCCTCCCTGCGCTAGTCACTTCCTCCCCACGTTTTTAGAGAAAACGTGAATGCCGTGGCCTCCGCCAAGAACGTACGGACGAAAAGCACGCACGGCGAGTTGTGACCAGGGCTTTAATCACCGAGGCTCGAGGCCTTCCTACCCGACCAGTGTATCCACCCAGAATCAGCTATATATCAAGGTAAAAACATTCCAAAGTCAAATAATACATTATCTATTACACAAAGAAATATTGCCTGAGGTACAAATTAGAATGAACGGAAATAAACCTGCAAATGGAATCAGTCACTTAAAGGTAGGGAATCCCATTTGCATGCCTTAAATGAAGAGTTGTATAAATACAGTGGTATGTTGAAGAGAGTATCATTTTAGAATCTCCCATAAAGTATTGAATGTGGAAGGTAACATTTAGTACATTTGTATTGACCGTTAGATTTTGAATTGAATTTTTTTCGGGGCTCACCGTAAATTCCAGTACATTACTAGGCTACCTTTGCAGACCCATGCACTGCATGTGTGTCCATCATGTATATTTTGTGAAGAAAGTTCATCACTGAAAACTTACAAACATTTCTATATACATTCTTGCCACACACTCTATATGTTATTACATCAGCTCTTATACTTTTAGATTTGTGTTTATAGATTAAAAAATACAGAAGACTGCAACAAAAAGGCTAGTGTGGCTGACACACAGAACTACTGAGTAGTTGAGTTTTGTGCATTATTCAAATTGTAGATAACTGTTGACTTCCAAATTTCTCAGCAGTGACCTAAACAAGTCCCCTGAGGTTCATATTTAATGTTTTGCTGCATTTTTGGAGGTCTGTTAAAGGGTGTGTACAGTTCTGGTCGAGGTGAAGATTTAGCTTTTAACGTTTTGTGAGATATTCAGAAACCATTCTATGAGATGTCAAAGAGCATGCAGTTCTAAGGGGTATCAAAAGTTTATTCGATGAAAATCGGTTTTGAAATGGCCGAGATATCCAAAAACAAGGTGAAACAAAGAGATACTAATAAAGTTGGGGCATGTCGCCTTTTATTATTAGCACTTTTTTTGATATCTCAGCCATTTGAAAACCAATTTTCATCAAATAAACGTTGAATCCTTCTTAAAATTACATGCTCTTTCACATTTCATTAGAGGCTTTTCATTATCTCACTTAGGAATGTTCAAAACATGAATCCCTACCTCAACCACTTCTGTACAGTCCCTTTAAAGGTATCCCCTTCCTTTAAAAATATATGTACTAATATACGCGTGTCACTGTCCGTGCTTTTGCTTTATACTTGTTCTTTAAACTTCTGCTGCTTTACTAAAGAAACCTCATACGATCGGTTGCTACAATCGACAATTCGATAACGCCAGGTAAAGTTCTGAAGGACATTGATAATGACGACTGTTCCGACATTGATTTTGCATTGTTTGATAAAGAGGCCAGAACATTGGTGCACCAGGCACCCTGTATGAGTTGTCGAAATCATAATTTCGTTCATTTGTTTGGTAGATATCTGTACTTTCTTTCCTCAGCTTTCACGTGTGTGTAATTCATAATAAAAAAAATAAAGTTATGAAAACAGAAAGGGGGATTTGGAAGGTTGAGACCAAGAAATGTGGAATGGGGGGGGGGGGGGGGGGGTCAAGAAAAAAAAATCTTACGGATGATCATGTGAGGGGGAGAGGCCAGGGAAAGAGGGACACTGGATTTGACCGGACGGAAAAGCATGACTCATGAGGTCTTGTGTGTCTATATTTGTGGGGGAGGATGATTTGCAAGAAGATCTGCTCGTGGAAGCTTGTGACTGACTTACCGGAAAGACAAATTCTTTTGTAGTATTTTTGTTTCCAGTTCTGGTCAGCAGCTGTTAAAGAGATGAGATGCGGGAGGGAGGGGGAGGGAGAGATAGAATGAAGAGAGACAGGCAAGATAGATAATGTCAATAATGCAAAGTTTAAACTTTGACGGGGGACTTCTTTTTAACTGCTAAAAGATAAAAAATCATCAGCAAAAGGGGGAAAGATCATCATGAAAAAAAAAATATACAAAGTTGATAATTAGATGAAAATGAGATTTCAAGTTGCATGATAAACAATCAACAGATCAAACCATCAAAAAAGTCGTGACAAATCGAACAAACAATCATAACAGGTACCGCAATCACATTAATGTAGTGACTATAGTTCTGAGATTTACAGTCACGTGTATTCACTGGCAGAAACTTGTCGATTATCTTCGGACGTCAGACAGAAACAATGGGCAGCCACGTGTTGAAAATTTATCGAGGACCTTGTTTGTGACTGGATTTTATGGCTGCGAGGCGTAAGGAAGTAACTGGTGTTATCAGTATAGAGATTACGTGACTCAACGCTTGCAGTGCTATAACTGTCATTTACTAGATGTTTCGTAGAAGTGGTTAGTGGTGTGAATATAGTTTTGACGTCTTGGACATTTAACCCCATGAAGCAAATCAAATAGGCCAGTAATTTGTTGAGGACGAGTTGGATATCTTTTGGTCTCAATTTGGGCAACGTCAGATATCAAACCTTTTGATTAACCCTCAAGAATTCTACTTCAATACTTGTCCTACTTCGGCATAGACAAAACTGAACTAAAGTGGCTTGAATCTTATGTAATAGGGAGAGAGCAGTGCGTTTCTTCTAAAGGCAAGAGATCAGAATTTCTCCCCGTTCAAACAGGAGTCCCACAGAGTTCAATACTAGGGCCATTGCTCTTTTGTATGTTCATCAATGATGTTCCTGTTAATAGCTTAAACTTTAGTCCTTGGACTAAAGTATCTCTTTATGCAGACGACACGGCAATATTTCACCCAGGACGTGATGCTTATAAAGTATAGGAACAACTCCAAGCAGACACTCTACTCCTCAGTAAATGGTTTTCAGATAATGGTATGATTGTTAATTTAGAAAAAAAAAACCCGAAAGTCATGTTATCTAGACCTCGCCGAGGAAAACAAAGACCCTCTTTTCAAGTTTGTATGAATGGCAGGCCTTTGGAAACTGTCACTAGACTAAAACACCTTAGGGTAATCTTTGAACAAACTCTTGACTTGTCTCCGCACATAGATGAAGTAGTCATGAAAATTTCTCGTTCTATTGTGTGTATGCGAAGAATCAAATCGTGTTTGACACGTAAAATCATGAATCAGCTGTATTTTTCTTCCATACTTCCACATATTGATTACTGTTGTGCTGTATGTGGGTCACTAACAAAGACAAATTTAAACAGATTGCAACGCTGTCAAAATAAGTATGCTCGTGTAGTATTGAATGGAGGTTATTATATGTCAGTGCAAGCTCTTACTCATGCTCTCAAATGGCAGTCAGTTGAACAAAGAATTCAATACCGTTACTGTGTCCTGGTGTACAAATTGTTACCCAATTAGCCCCACCGTACATAGCCAAACTTGTGACCCAACGCCCTACTACTTATACCACTCGATATGCCCCTTCTTGCCAATTACATATACTCAGACCTAGAACTGAATATAAGAAATGCGCCTTCGCATAATTATGCTGCAAGCAAATCATTTAATGAGCTGCCCACTTTTATTCAAACAGCCTCCTCATTGCAAACATTTAAGAATCGTGTTCGCCAACATCAATCTCTCATTTGATATGAATCATTTGCACTAGCTATGAATTATTCAGATATCTATTTTCTCCGTTCGTTTTATGTTTTTACGAACCGATTGTTCTTTAGCTGTATCATATCTATGTTCGTTTTGTTCTTGTTTTTATTGTGTGCACATGTAATGTAATGTATATCAATGCAGGGCTCCCTTGTAGAGCAGGCCTTTGTGGCACTGAATGGGACTACCCTGCTTTTAAAGAAGACTTAATAAATAAATTAATTAATAAGGATTACGTCTGTCATGTTGACTATGTAATCGATTTTTCGAGCGAACACAAGATATGCCCATCTCCCTTGTATAAATAACCAGTCTGACAGTCGCAAAGACTGATCCATGTTGGTATAGCGCCATCTATTGGGTAAGCATAGACAGACAAGGTCGATGTATACATTCGCAAACACGAACGTAGACACACACATAGCATGTTACCACATGAATTTATACATGCGTACACAGGTCTACGTACAACCATACACACAAGTTTGCCATGATTAATAGTGAAATGTGTCAGATCCACCGATCTCTATTGGGAATATCCCTATAGAGATCAGTGACAAGACCACAGATTTGGAATGCCAATGTATTTTGCAATTTTGCTGGCATTGACAGGTCGAGGAGCCACAGTTGCAAGCATAAAATTATCGCCGGATGATTGGCCCCTTTAACATCTTCTCTTCTCTATACTTCGTAACAATTTATCAGTTGGTATTTTCGTCGAGTAAACGTAACATTATATTGTTGCCTGTTGTTTGTGCGTGTATATGTGTGGGGTCGTGTGTGCGTGTGTGTGAGTGAGTGTGTGTGTGTGTGCATGTGAGTGTGTGTGTGTTTACCGGATGGACGTAATCTTGTTCATTTCCGTACTGTAGGCCTGTCTAATGCGTTAATAGGCCCAGTTATCTCTATCTCTGCCCATGTATATAAGATTATGATTGTTATTACAATCATAAAAAATATAAGTATATGGTTACTACAGTGGGTAGCTACATTCTACATTGGATATTTGCAGGCTGCGTCAACATGTGCAAATGTGATTAGAAATACCCTGTGAGATCTTTTCCCCCCTCACTCACATTAGAATCACTTTTCATTGTGACGTTTAATTGATACGAAACAATGATGTAAATTACAGCAGGAACTACACTATCATCAACAACTTTTGCAGGCAGTAACAACCCAGTTGATGATGAAATCTGAAATCGTTTGAGGTATTGACTAATGCAGTCAGTTTGAGATGATGGTCTTTATCAATTTGTCCTGCGTGAATATGAAAGTAAAGGTGATCCAGTGAGCAAATGGCAAAATGATTAAACAATCAAGCCACACGAGGACTACACATACGTAGAGAAGGTAAGACACAATGGCTGAAAACAATGATCGCCGAGTACTGTATGCCAAATGTACCCATGTACTAAGGTCATTCCTTACACATCTGGGCTCTCGTCCGATAACAATGGCACAAAAATAGAAATGACTGTTCGTGTTTTGCCTTTTGTTCGCTTTGTATTTTGCGGAGAAGCGGTATTATAAATTTACATTCTGGATACAATAGAAGTGACTTAATCACCCCATTAGTTGAGCTATTAAAGTAGTAATAAAGCTTTGTTTCAAATGTCACCTGTTTCCGATGTTGATGCAACTTATAGTCACTTATGTCGAGTACTGCTTGTCTGTGATTGGAAAATGCGCAATTGTTTTATATACATAATAACATAAATCATGCCAATAGATTTAATTTCCATGTGGTTTGATACATGTTTTGTTTACACATGCGCATGTATTAGTTGATTCTTATAAATCATATGTCATATAACTTATCATATAAAAATCATGAATCATAGATATTGTACATTGTCCAACAGAGAGGAAAAAATAAGAATAAATGATGACAATGAATACTACTTGCTTCAAATGTTGTTCCACGTAAAAGAATAGCAATAAATAATGCATTAAATTAGATGGCATGCCGGCTATTATTGTATGTAGAGTGATGTTTTAAAATCAGAACGGTTTTGACAAATCAAATAACACAACAAAGCTCATTGAGACAAGACATCTTAGAAACCAAGCAGGTAAAAAGCCAACGTGTTTATTCAAAGATACAATACGTACGTCTTCATGTCAGATCTGACAATTACAACAAACATTTCTTGTACATGACCAAATAAAACACAGGCTTTCGCAATATAAAAATACCACCTACTACAGTAAGATAACACACACACACACACACACACACACACACACACACACACACACACGTTTACACTCATCACAAACGCACACAATGTCATGTACACATAACAGTCAAATACAATATAAAATGACCAATGACGATTGCAAGACGGGGAAAACAAAACAACAAGATAAAAAATAGCAACATGACTAAAAACATTATCAAGGATTGAGTATCAGGCCTGCGTCCATCTAAAGCAGTCAAACCTTGCGAATGCGTCTTCAGAATTTGAAAAAAAAAAACATTATCAAGGATTGAGTATCAGGCCTGCGTCCATCTAAAGCAGTCAAACCTTGCGAATGCGTCTTCAGAATTTGAAAAAAAAATGACAAACCAGAGAATGTTCTTCACACTCTCAAAGAATTCATTTATAAAATGGCAGTTCCGTAAACCTCAAAAGAAAGAAAGAAAGAAAGAAAGACAACAACAACCCAAAGCCAACAAAACTTTGCTTCATAAACGTGATAAGTTGCTTGCGTATTAAAAGCTTGAACAAAGAACAAGGCAAGTAAATAGTATTTGCAATAAACGATATATTGGACAGTTCATAGCAGCAACTCTGCGGGGATCGGCGCTGCGTTTGTCAGAGGAGGGTCGCAAGGACCGTGTCACGGGCACGATTACCTCGTCGCAGAGACAGCCGTAACCATGACAACAGATGCGAGGAGTAGCCACGTGTTGTTGAGCATCCGACTCGAGGCCGACATTAACCCGACCCGACGATGTCCTCTCTGGCCCCGACCTCCTCCGATCTGACCGCGACCGCCTTGACCGCGACCTCCCTGAACGCGACCTCCCTGACCGCGACCGCCTTGACCGCGACCTCCCTGAACGCGGGGACCTCCCTGAACGCGACCTCCCCGTCCGCCACGGGGGAAACCGCTCCAAACGTACCCTCCACCGGGCCTGCTGGTCTGGAAGTGTACGGTGGAGTTTACCGTGGGTTCGAACGGCGGAAGTACAAGGCCTGTAACCAGTATGAATAGAAAGGACGATGCATGATTACCATCTACTACCCCAAAATCATGAGAATGATGACAGAAACATTGTTATAAAGAAAATCCAATATATAGGCCCTAATTATACAATGCCATTTCAATTTTTCTAGCCTGATGAAAAAGCACCCCACTTATACCTATGCTGTTTCGGAAGGTAAGGGAATAGTATTACCCTGAACATGTACTTTTGTAACGATTTTTTGTTTTTTGGTCAAACCATTATTTGTATTGATACTCTCCATCATTTTGTCCTGCTGTGGCATCACGAATGACTAGCATAGTATTCTTTTCAGCGATGATGGCACATGGATCTAATCGAAACTTTAGAAAATAACCAGTGAAGGGATTTACCAATTTCCCTTCAAAGGGATAGTACAGTATTGGTGGAGATGAGAATTGGGCTTTTAACTTTTTGCGAGATACCAAGGAAACACTTATTATATAGTACAGAGCATACCATTTTAAGAGGAATTCAAAGTTTATTAGGTAAAAATCGGGTTTGGAATGACTGAAACATCCAAAAACAAAGTAAAACAAAGCAATCGTGATAAAGTGTGGGACCCACACTTTAGTAGAATTGCTCTTTTTTGATATCTCAGCCATTTCAAAACCAATTTTCATCAAATAAATGTTGAATTCCTCATAGAATTACATGCTCTTTCATATTTCATAAAAGGTTTCTGATTATCTCACCATAAAATGTTAGAAACCTGAAATTAGGTCTCAACCAAAACTGTACGATCCCTTTAATCACTGAATTTTACCACCAATATTGAATTTTCTGAATTAAACGACGCCACATATTTTGGGTTTCAAAAAAAGGGGAAAAAGATCGATTGTAAGATTGTAAACTATAGATGGCGGTATATTGGGAAGAGAAACATGGAGCATGAAGCATTCCGTGACATTTCAAACGGAGATGTGAGAGTTCAGATTAATCTGATTTCAGACTTACTCTGCCCAAAACCCACTTTTCAACTTTGTATCAATTCAGATGCATTGAAACGATCACAGTTATTGCACTTCAGACTTTGTTTCAGATTATTCAGATAGTCTTCAGGACTAGTACTCTTACACTCCTGTGTAAGAATGACTAATCCCATTGATCACTGTTAAAATACGCTTCCCTCCTTCACTCCAAATAGAAATCAAACAAAAGAAAACAGAAAAAAATGCGATTGATAGCACATCTGTGACCACAGACTACCAGGAATATCTTTTGATAAATTACTATAGGGATGTGACCTTAGCAAATAACATAATTTTCATTGAAGACAAATGATTTTACAATCAAGATGGAAATAGTGCCAAGCCGCATTTATACCAATGGGGCCAAACTGGGTAATTCACGGAAGGAGACAAATTGATGACAAATTTAATTGTCATTATAGAGAACTATATAAATCGGGGTGATATATTCTGTGTGAAACTACTGAGGTGAAAAGTGTCCAAGTAATCATGCATACAAACAATGGATGAATAATCAGAATTCCACATTATTACTCGTCCATGCATCATGCCCCCTTTCAGATTTCCACTCGGGAATGACCACGTGAAAAAAGCTGGCCTCTTCTAGTACAAGATTATTCTCCTCTATATATGCATTAGGAAGTAACACGTGCTGAATTTAAAGAGACAAAAACAATGGAAGAAAGCAAACCTCAGTGATTAATATTATATGCTTTGTGCAACAGCTGTGTTTAATAAAGTCCTCTACTTGGTTATTTTTCGGCAAAATACTTGGTCGATCTATTGAATTATCATGTGTAATATGTGAGTGTTATCAGTCAAAACTAGGACGTGGAGAGGTTTTGATAAATCGAATAGTATGTTATTAATCAGTTCTGTTAATCCTCGATTACAGTCTGGACACCAGGGCCATGTTGCAAGAAAGTTGCAATCAATTGCAAATAATTGCTAATTTTGAAACAACCATTCTGATTGGCTCAGGGTCTGCCCTATTAAGAAGACATGCATGCAACAATGATTTTGATTGGCCAGTGACAATCAGTTGCAAGTTGCGTTTAAACGCAAAGTTTCTAGCAACGGGGCCCAGGTCTACTTAATATGCTGTATATTTGAAATGAAATCAAAATCAAATTCGATATTTATGTTTAAAACGTCGGCTCTCTAAGGGGATGGAAACTTGTCGATTCAGTGTTAACTCTTTTATGTGTGTATTTTGAAGCTGTTTTTGTTTATGTCTGTGTAAATAATTTCACGTGTGGAGATTCCATTTATCATAAAACACAAGATACTGTCTGTTTCCGTGAATAGTGATTGGTTCAGTAGGAGTTTATTATGATAAGTTTTGATTGCACTGGAAGTTTTGGGATTTCAGGTAAATACAGTGACTTTGCCTTTATACATAAGATGTATCAGCTAGTCGAGGATTTCAAAATGCCACATCCTTTCACCTGAAACTCTGTTCGTAATTGGTTTACGATGAAAGATTTCAACATGGCAGAGCGTTTCTGGAGCAACTACCCTTGTCAATTTAGGAATAGATGGAACTTGTAGCTGTTGTTTCTGTTGTAACGGCGATTCTCATAAATGATATGAACGATATTTTTTTCAATTGCAGTTATTTGCTTAGTGATAGTATTAGTTTTTGTGTTATTATCATTGACTCCCAACCATAACCCCCCCCCCCAAAAAAAAAGAAGATAAACAAACAAATTTTCATCCTGCTGCTGATAAGGCTCTCTTTAGGGCAAAATTTCCATTTCTTCGACAAGAAGACTTGGAACTCGTCGGCATTCCTCGCGACCGGTGTAAAAATAAATGATGGCGGTTCTTACACTAAAATTAGGAGACGACAGTGTCTTGTTTTTGTTGGTGTGTTTGTTTTGCTGCTGCTGCTGCTGCTGTTGTTGTTGTTGTTGTTGTTGTTGTTTTGAGTCTGCTTACATTTGAAGGAAACAATAGGGTTTAAAGTGCCAATATAAGACTACTGTATATCAAACACACACAACATCAATGAAATGCATACTGAAACGTGATGGATATTAATGTACTATACACAATTATGTTTATACGTATGATTATAAATGTCATATTTCTCTTGTAATTTAAACTTACTGGAACAGAAATCAACGATTTGGGCGAGGTTGCAGATAGCGTCCATGGCCTGGCACCCCGACGACAGCGTGCTGACCGACAGACCTTCGGCGCAGCACATAGCTCCGACATCGACGGTGTCGAAGTAGACCTCGACCAGGTCGGCGTACACGGATTTGTCGATGGGGGACTCGATCAGAGTCTCGGCGCGCTCTCGCATCTCCATGATGAGCTCGTTCGTGCAAGTCCGACCGGATCCGAGGGCAGAGTGGTAGTCCCCGCACAAGGGAAACAGGAATTCCGTTACGGACGACACTATAGTAACAAATAAGTGAGATAAACAAATGAGATACATAGAATCAAATCTATACAGTCTGAGGCTACTCCGATTAACCCTTCGACATAAAGAAAATTGAATCTATTATTTTTGCACTTCGTGTTAGACTCAATCAGTGTTAATACTATGTTTCTGATAAACATCACCATTTCCGCCATAATACATCATCAACTTGTATATCAATAGAAACATTCATCAGGGCCCTGCTTCATAAAGCTGTTCGTAAACTTACGAACAACTTACGTGTGACTGGTGATCAGTTCTGATGTGCAATACTTATCAGAATTTCCATAATTCAGCACAAGAACTGATCACCGGTCGCTCGTAAGTCGTTCGTAACTTTATCACTTTCAAAATAATGCTTCGGAGTGGGTAACAACAATGAATATTGACTATCAGGACACCGTTTGACCTAGAAAGAAATTATGATAAGTGATCTTGTGACTATGATATTCCTGCAGGGAGGTAATAAATACACATTTCGTCATTTGCTACTGTATAACTTAGGAATAGTAGATAATTGTATTTTCAAAGAAGAAGAAGAAGAAGACGAAGACAAGAAGAAGACGAAAAGAAGCGCCACTCCGATTTACTGAAAGTAAAGCGCCGCCTCATTTCAATTTTACTTTTTATCCCTACAGTTCTGTTGCAAGGAAACAGGAGTTTCGTTGACAGTAGACATGCAGCTGAAACCAGGCTATGGAACTTTGACTGTCACAGATTAGTTTAAGACAAGGGGATGTTTCATAAAGCTGTTCGTAAAATTACGAACGACTTACAAGCGACTGGTGATCAGTTCATGTGCTGAATTATGGACATTCTGATAAGTATAGCACATCAGAACCGATCACCAGTGGTTCGTAAGTTGTTTGTAACTTTGCTTTGTGAAACAGGGCCCAGGTGTGTAGCGGCCATTCATGAATGGCCCGAGTCATACGCTGCCCGTAGTGACATGGTGTATTAGAAAACCACGCCAATATAGCGCCAGTCAGCAAATACGTGCATCGAAGTGTATGCTCGTCGGTAACGGTCGGCTCCAGTCGAGATCCTTCGGTTGTGTGTGTACCTTAGACAGATATAAGTGATAAAGCTACACACAGTTCATTTCGGATATTCCCGAGTATATGGGAGTCGGGCCAGCTTTCACACCCCATGGTATCGCCACGCCATCGGGTCTTTACACTGATGATCACCGCACAAAATCCCCTCTTATCTACAGAAGTCCTTTATTCTGTACCTTGGTTTTAACGGTTCTCAAACAGAAACATTTTTGAACTGCGTCTTTCGCATCATATCACTGCAGTATTATGATAATCCAGCAATGATTGCTTAAGCCTTATTCATAATTTAAAAAAAAAGAGAAATCTGGGCCGATTAAGTTTCAAGACAGATGCCATTTAAAGGCAGCTTTCTGCTAAAAAAAAGACTGGATTGAGACACTCACCTTGCGCTCCTACCAAACTGCAGCAAGCCAAGAACTTCAGCCACATTGAAAGGGGGATCTTAAAAAGCAGAAAGGTATGGTATGGAATGGGAATTAAATGTTTCCTTTCATGTGCTTCAAATATCAATATATCATTCAACAGAAGAATGAGCCAAAGAAGTTGTACAGCACATTAGTGCAATAAAAGATGCAAATGACATTGCTGTCAAATAGCTTCATAAAAGATATCATATAGTATTATCTTTCAACACGAGAAGTCGTTTATCGTTAGATGTTCAACCTTGAAAAAAGGAAATAAGATCGATATAAAGAGCAACGATCACCAAGCTTTGTTAGTCATCAACGTTATCTGGCAAGAATGACAGGTGTATGTGATATATTTTGACACCTGGGGGAAATTTAATGAAGCATTTTGTCAGATCTTTTTTTCCTCACAAACTGTTATAAACTACGGAAATCCTTGCATCTGATAGGCTGAGAACAAAATTTTCCGGCAATTTTTTTTTTTCAAACAAAACGCCTTATGAAATGCCCCCGTGAATAGCGGACATGCTTTGGAGTCTGCTCTGGAAAATGTGACTCAAGCCAGACGCCAAAAGAGAAATATGTTTATTGCTTTGTCTCCTCCTTTCTTTTTCGGTCAAACTAGGACAATCCTTCCAAAAATACTGCTAGCTACATGTTCATTTCTCATTGTTTATCATTCTGTCTGGACAGGAATAAGCCTGCTACATTTTTCTTTATTCTTAATTCCAAGGTAAAAACGTAGCATTTGCAATATACATTAACAGCTTTGCGATCTCGATCACAACAGAACTTAGAAAAGAATATTGATAAAAGAAGATTATAGACGATACAACAATCCTTACCTTCATGTGGAACATAAATAGGCCCTAGATAGGTCGGAAGGCATGCTATCTATTCCTCATGATATAGAAATGTATAGAACAGTGGTCAATAATGGACCACACCATGGTAGCATGACCATTTGAAGGAAAATACATAATGTAATACATAGCTAAAGAGGCACGACACCGGAAGAATCATGGCCTAGATACACGACACCTTCCCAATCTAAGCGTACGTACGAAAGGTAAAAGTCACTCACAATCTCCGCCATCGTATTTCCCTGTGCGATGAGTTTGGAAGACGGGACAACCGCGACATGCACTGAATACAAACAAAAATGATTAGGCTTAATAATTCTCGACAGATATCGCATATTTATATCACTGGCAGTGCATCGACCATCCACTTTTGGATGTCTTGACAACTTTCTATTTTCATAACTGGAATAAGACAAAGGCCTATCAAATTTCCCTCCCCCTCCCCTCCTGCGTGATTCGTGACAGAGCTGCTGGACTAAAAATTGGCACAATACAGGCTAGCGCGATAAATTTTTATTTCGAGTTGATGATGACTATTCATTCAGCCGGTCCCCTTAACTTTCACCAGCTGTTAGGAGGCTCTCGAGTCAGGTTCATCCGCACAAAATCCGACCAGTGATTACTTGCTTCTATTTGCATAACAATCGACGCACTAAATAATATGCTTTACGTTTAGTTTTTAACATAATAGACATTGCGCATTAATTGATCTGGGGGCATTCCACATGAAGTATTTTGGTCGGATATTTTTCTGACAAGCTGTTACAAGCTACTGCAATCCGTGCATGTGATTGGCTGAGAGCAAATTTGTCCGACAACTTTGTCGGACAAAATGTTTCATGAAATGCCCCCTGGTCTGAACTTCTTATCCACTCTTCGTTTCTCTTTCACAAACACTGATCACTCGGGGCTTTATACAGGCAAACAAACTTGCTTTTATATAGGTCCCGTCATACTTCTCTTTGTGCAACCCGAACCGCAACTTTGATTTCGACCAGTTATCATCCTAAAAGCTGTCTATATCACGTAGGTATATTCTCTTGTTTGTCTATCGTTGACAAGGCACAGGAATTTGTGCCATTATTGTGATGTAACTTAATCGATTCAAGAAGTATGAAATAAATTTAAACTGAAACTTAAACCTATGATCTGTCTGCTAAATTATTCCTCATATAGATTCTTGTTCCAACGTCTATCAAAGGTGAAACCAACTCACATCAGATTCAGAGAATCATCCGTTTGGGAGTACATGATGCCGTTTGGTGTTACAAAACACCTGCGTTCTTATTCCTACTCCACTGTGGTGTGGTCTCACCCAGACATAGAGGTTTTATTTCATTTCAATCTTTCAATGACTTATTGTGTACTTTTGTTTATTGTCAGTATTCACATGATAGATACCCCCAAAATCCGTCATAAAAAGGTGTTTGAAGTTTAAGGTCCAATTTCAATTCAATTCAATTCAAAGGTTTTATTTTCACTTCTTTCAACAGAATGTACAAAAAGTATAAATTCGACCTGCGTTTGAAGGAATGATACATAGATAGCAAAGAATAACATTTGTCAGTAGTCATTACAAAATGAGACATTTTTCATACAACCATATTTATACATTCTGCGAAAAAAAGTGGAGGTACCCACTCAAAAGAATGTGCTTGTGGAATGTGGGCACCTCACAAGAGAAAAAAATTAGGTGAAAACTTAACTACAAGTGTGCGGGATGAAAAAAGAAGTGGAAAGGGGGAGAGGGAGGAAACAGAAATAGAAGTAAAGAGACGAGACAACTAAAAAATACTAGATCAATTGATACATTCAAGATCAAACCAACAGAGACTATTAGCCATATTAGAAGTGTAGAGCGTTGGAAGCGACGAGAAAGTGATACATATACAATTGTATGGAATTGCTGATAGCGGAACATATATCTGTTCTGTGAAGGCATGTGTAATTGCATTGTACGTTTGAAGGGTACGTTTTCATAATTTATCGTGTAAAACTTTTCATTACTCAATATCATTCACCGCATATTAAAGCAACAAACGTCACTATATTATTGTTAAAATATGTTTATCAATAAACAAAGTATAAATGTAAATAAATGAATAAATAAAAACAGGTAAACAAAATGACATGTCATTGATATGTAAATATGAAAGTTAAATGAGTGGTAAAATACGGAGATGAATCGTGTTATTGTATAATGATGTAACCACTACATACGCTATACATATAACTTCTCTGGCAAAGGTATTGCAGGGTTAACTCGGAGAAATATCATTGCGATCAATGATTTAACCAATCTTCGTAACCCACTGAACGACAAAAATAAGCGATACCTATCAGATTCACACTACATTGTGTTTTAGAGTTCTTCAACCGATTAACATTGTTGTCAACAAGGTAAACAAACTAGTTAGGGCTGACCTATGCATCGTAAGAGTTCATGTATATAGTGTGTGTAGGGAAGGGGATGAAACCACATCCCCCCCCCCCGTTTAAAACGTCTCTCGTTTTCTCTTCGATTGTATTTATATCTGAACGGAACTTGTCTTATATTTGATATGTTTAAAGTTAAAATGAATATTGACAAGCCCGACAGGCTGAAATACGTGACTTATCAGGTCATCACATTGACAGGAAGAACTACGACAGGGGGTCAAAGGGCATCCAAACAAGCTAGGCATTCGAGATTGACCCGTCACCGATGTCACGCACGGAATATCGATCACGGAAAGATGAACCGAGATCAACCAATTAAATCGAAAGAAAAAGCTGTGAAGAAACAAAGAAAAGACAAACATACGTTGACGCCTTGACAGTCTTTAAAGGACAAGTTCACCTTCATATAAAGGACTAAGAGAATGCAGCAATATTAGTAGAACACATCATTGGAAGTTTGAGGAAAATCAGACAGTCAGTTAAAAAGTTATGAATTTTTGAAGTTTTAATGCTGCCATCGCTAGATGAAAAGACTACTACAGCTTGTGATGTCACATGCGTAGAATGGTATAAAGAAAATATTAGGAAAATTCACATATGTTCACTTTGCTCGCATACTAAAGAGGCACTTGACTTGTCTCTTTCAGAAGGCAGGGGGGAATAATATTTCCCTTGATATAACCTCAGCAACAAGTGGAGGAAATGTGCATTTTTTTTTTCAAAAGATGAAATTTTGTGAAATTCTCCTTATATTTTCCTTATATCACTCGACGCATGTGACATCATACACTGTAGTAGTCTTCTCATCCAGCAGTGACTTCACAGAAACTTCAAAAATTAATTACTATTGAACGATTGTCTGATTTTCATCAAACTTTCACTGATTTGTTCTACTAATATTGCTGCATTCTCTTAATCCACATGTATATTATGGTGGACTTGTCCTTTAACAATCCAACCCTTCCCAAGTCAAAAATACGTGCAGCCCAAACCTGTCAAGATATCAGCTCTCCTTGGATTTCAGATTGAATTGCCTGCCGACATAACACTACCTACATATGAAATCCCACATTTTTATTAAATTCTAGTTAGACTTCTGTGCCAGTCTGTTTGCAACTTTTCCAACTTGTCCGTGATTGCATTATTCTGCTTTTGCATCTGGCCTTGTCACAATGATGGTCACGAAGCGCCGTTAAAAGTATATTCCTGAGAGGTGGATCAACAGTTTACATCACAACAAGAGTGCATGTGCCACACTGCAGTTTGGAACAAAATTCCACTCTATCTTTTAATTGACTGTAACAAGAAGACTAAATCAACAAAGAGAGAGAGAGAGAGAGAGAGAGAGAGAGAGAGAGAGAGAGAGAGAAAGAGTCACCAGAGAGACTTGCCATACCTGATATCGCGTAAAGAGTATTATCAGCAAAAATCACGTACTGCAAAGCGTGCGTACAATACCAGTGCTGTTCATAATCTTTTCATGTGGTAAATTATGATTATGGTGATGGCAGGTTGATGATAAGAGAAACTTTAAGGCACAGGATATCTTCTTCTCATTGAAATCCTTTGGAAATAAGGAAATCTAACTATCGTGTGTTTGTTAGAACGTTTGTTTGTATGTTTGCGAGTGAATGGGAGGCTCGTGAAACAATGATACGCTTATCACTGCGATTGATTTCACTGTTCAGGGAAGATATGAAATACAGTGCTCTCCGATTATAACGAACACGGTTATAACGAAATTCCGATTACATTGAATAAAACATTATCCGCTCTACGTGTTTTTATTGTTTATCATTTGTTCGGTCACAGCGGAATTTTGATATAACGAAAGAAAAAAAAAACCGGTCCCGAGGACATCGTTATAACGAGGGTCCACTGTGTAACTTTCAAGGAATTAAACAATGGATATACGAAACAAAATGACGTCATGACTTTTTCAATTCAAATTTTTCAATTCAAATGAGATTTTATTTCCAATATCACATTTTTGTTAATACAATGTCAAGGGGAAAATTTCATGTACAGTATTACAACAATACTATAGATAGGCACCTGCGTGAAACTACTGTGAAACTACTGTTGAAATGTGAAAAGGATGTTGTGTCATTGCAAGGAGAGGACCACGTCAAAGACATAAGCTTGTAGAAATATGGGTCACTCAGAAAATCAAACTCGCAATACAAAAAAAATAGAACACATAACATTTTCTTAGGTTTCCTTTTTATTTTGTGGAAAGAATTTGTGCCTCGAGGCATTGAACGTGTGAACCTTCAGGTATGCGTATATTATTCATCCCCAAAAAACAGAGTCAAGTATTTTCTCAAGTATTTTCTTTTTTAACCCACGGAGCTAAAATTAGTAGCCCCGTGGTTTACCGCCGCCTTTCCCAGAGTTCAGTTTCTGAAATTACAGAAGCCAGTTAGAGGTCGCTACTCGACGAAACCTCCCATCCCACTCCCAATCCCCACCCCAACTCAGTCTTTCCACTTGCTGGAATCGCGCAAAAGTGATCTGAAATCTTCTGAAATTGGAATCAATGGGACTGATGGATTTTTTTTTCTCTTTTTGAATGTCAGACGGTCTGAAAAAAAAAAAACCAGAACGTTTCCAAGCAGGTGGGTATTTTCTTTAACTTTTAAGCATTCAGTCAAATCATCTCCCTATGAAAGAAGGAGATGTGAAAATGGAAACTTTAGCGTAGACATCTCGCAACATTGCGATTTGGTCGCGTGTGATGAGCAAAGTTAATTGATACGTGTAGGTTGAACAGAGAGTGTCCATTACCATGATCACGTGACTTGCTCACGTGACTTGCCCACTGTCACAGTATAGTGAATAGATACGATCGGTAATCGGTATCATAATGTCGGTGATGGAGTTTGACCAAATCAGATCTCAGTCTGCCAGCGGGACGCAAAGGTCGCTTTGATGCTGTCCAGTGATTCTATTCTGTTTGAAGGTGAGTTCTTCCCTACCTGCTGACTTTCATTTACCCTATATACCTTATTCGATCTGAGAAAAGCGTTTTTACAGCATCACATTTAGTTATACACCCAATACCATTTTATCTGGTAGATATTTGCTTTGTCCGTGTACTAAATCTTGATTTTTGTGAGTTATGCGGTGTCCTCTTTACTTTTCATTGCATTATTTTGCTTCTATGTGTTACCTATATTTAATTTTACCTTTCACTTGTCATTGCAAATGCTTTATTTTGTACTCTGTATGGGTTTTGCATACTAGGTATGTTTTTCAACACTGTATTTGTAAATATATATCAACGAACTTGCGGAAACCCGCTTTACAGAAGGTGGGAACAAGTATTTTATTTCCGTGATTGAACAGATAAACCCACTAAACAAAAAACAAACAAACAAACAGCAACAACAACAACAAACAAACAAACAAACCAACAAACCAAACCATTTTCCCCTAGCTTAGTCCCCTTCTCACCTGTACTCATAATCCGTTTCTACGTGTCATACAGCTACAGGGGAAAAACTTTTAAAAAAATTGTGTTCACTAAAATCTCTCTATTCTCGACCAGGATAAAGACAGCTTTGGAAATTTCCGCTGGACTGATTGTAGTGTTTCTCACGTTGGCCCAGGCATCTTTGCCAGGATTACTTGATATAAGATAGTCATTTGCTCGCGTGTTGCATGCAGTGAGGTGTAATGATCTTTTTCCACCTCCCTGGTATGACTTGCCTATTATCTTGGTACCGCAAAAGCGGCTTTAACTCTCCCAAAGTGTATAAGTGAGCCAACGAGCTAATGATCAATGAAACGGCGAGTGAACAATGATATAGTTATACAACATGAAATGTAATATTCGTTTTATTTTGAACAATGTGCATTACATATCATGAGACTTCATTGTCATTAAGTAACTTTTTTTTTTGGGGGGGGGGGGAATTAATATGTTCATTTAGTCAAGAAGAACGTTAGCGAACATAGATACATATACCATTCCATATGATAGGTCTACTAGGACGATCGCCAGAATTATTCAACCTGTGCATGATATATTTCAAAGGGATGCACATACAAATCAGAAATTTTTAGCAGTTTACTGCAAGCTGTGCTGACAAATAATTATATTTATGACATCATGCAAAATCTATCATAATCTATATCATGCTTAGATTGGTTTACTCTTTGTTTGATTATTTGTTTGCTTGTTCGTTTTTTTGGTGAGGAAGCGCTCTCAAACTGTTATATTTGTCATGTTATTTCCTCATAACTATATACAAATTTGTAGTGGAGTACGTATGCTGTATACTATATATTATACGTTTATCTCTCGCAAACAGGAACAGTTTGATATTTCATTGGTCTTTATAACCCCTCTAGAGTCGCCCATTACATGCATTATAAAAAACAAGTTAGTTGCGGAAATAGGATGAATCTAATATAATTTTAGAATTGACATACAATCAAAGTGATAACAGTTTGGTAGCTCATACATTTTCCCTCTAAATCATTTGTGTGTGTGTGTGTTTTTTTTTTCTAATCATTTAACATAGTAGTATGAATATTATATTAAATTATAATTTATATCTGATATCAGTTCAATTTTCAAGTCATGCTTCACATATCATAGAGTGCCACACCTCAATTTCGTTTACAATCTCTTTTATTTGTAACCAGTGTATAACCTTTTAATTGTGACAATGACGTAAAATTGCCATTCATCCAAGTTTCACATAACCCTAAAACGGTGAGTTTTACATTCAAACTATCAAGAAAATTTGTTTTGATCAATATTTCATCAAACTCTAAAATATGCTATAATGATCTTCTGTGTCATAATCTCAATTTGCCCTTTCTCTATCTTCTCTGTCCGATAGTCCTATTCTCAATTGCCTTTTTCCTAATCTTTGTCTTCATCGTCTATAGATCTGCTTTTTGTCGTTTGTCATTTTTGCCGGCGTTGGTTTGTTACATCCGCCAAGTAAGGATGGTATGTTTTCATCGGCGTCTGTTTGTGTGCAAAATAACTGAAAAAAAGAAGAAGTTGTAAACGGATTTGAATGAAACTTGCAGGAAAAGTTGATAATGACACAAGGAACGGATGATTAAGTTTTTGGTAGTGATCCGTGAATTTTTATGGATTTCTAAAGGATATTTGAACTTTTAGCAGAGAGTATAGTTAGTGAACTTGGGAGTTCACCCTGCGCGTATTTGAAGTTTGCACATCAGTTACGCGCTCTAAAAGCGAGTGCTCTCCTCGAGCGAGGCACCGCATAGTAGTAGCTGGAGGCTGATGACGTAAATTAAAGGCTTCGATTCTATTGGGAAATTGGGGAATTATAAGCATGGGTGTATAATGGGTGGAAACGGGCTGCCTGGCAGAAGTTTGCGCTCTAAGAGTGCTTTTTTTTTGTTTATATGTTCATTCTTTTTATGTTCTGTGTTATTCTTTGTAGGTCTCCATTTATAGGGTCCTACTATACTACAAGGAGAATTGCAACACTACTATACATTCTGCTAATATTTACGTACTTCTTCTTTTACTACTACTACTACTACTACCTCAAATAGTACGACTTTTCCTACTACTAATACAACTGATACAACTATACATTTCCACTTCTGCAACTGCGTAAAACAACCCCTCTTCTCTCCGGTGGTCTTCAGGATTCAAGATGGGCATCAAAACGGAGAGAGCGGTAGTTCTTATTCTTACGGCGCTGGAGAACCTCCTCCATGCCGGCATCGTCATCGGCTGGCCGTCGCTCGTCTACGTGCTCAAAGACATGGGTTACTACAGCGACCTCTGCCAGCAGGTCAGCTCCCCGTCCACGCCAATGAAAACCTCTGGTATGCATCACCCTAAATGTGATAATTACGCCAATTGTAATTATAGATCCTAAAATGTAATTACTTTTGATTACTTTTACAGAACACACATAACAAGTCTAATTTCTTTCACTATAAGCTACCCACAATGAGGCACCGTGTACGTTTCGGACAGGACGATCTCTCGCACTATGTGATATAGTAATACAATATAATATAATATAATATAATATAATATAATATAATATAATATAATATAATACAATAGAATATGATGTGACATATGTAATATAGTATAGTATTGTATGATATATAATATTACATATATATAAACATATATATGCATACATACATATACATATACTTTTCTCATATCCTTCTCATTTTTACCAATTCAGATGGAACGAGGTGGATCAATGTCACTGCCACCAGCAACTCGCAGAAGTCACCAACGACGATACCAGCCTCGAAATCAAGCGACGCATGCGAGGAGCAGGATGCCGAATTGGTCTTGGCGTACACCGTTTCCATGGTGACCCTGCCTATCAGTATGCTACCGGTGGGGTTTGTCTGTCAGAAAGGCGGGATTCGAGTGGCCCGGATTGCTTTCACGTGAGGACAACGTAGATTATAATTTTTTCTTAAATTCTGTAACAAATTTTGACAGTCCTTATATAGCTGTCATTTGATATATTTACCTAAACATTCTACACTTTAATAATTTTTATCTTTTTCAAAGTCGTCCGCTTGGAAAAGATACACCTGCTTGCTGATAACTAAAGACATTTTTCGCTAGGATGAAGTTACACCTTTATTTAGGCAAAGTATGAACATATTAGACTCTAATAGGATAGTTTCAATCATTTAAATGTGTATGTGTGGGTGAGTGTGTGTGTGTTTGTGATCTCACTGTTAAAGTGTACAGAGTCCAGACTTATCAATGGCTTTTCTGTCACATTCAGACAAAAAAAAGAGCTATAGAGTGACCATATCATGTTCAAATTGACTGTAAGGAATAGTGTGACAATCAAATAAACAGACAGTTAAAAAGTGTCATAAATATTATTGAGAGAATATCACACAGCAATGGAAGTTCTCACGTCCTCACGTAGTTTCCTTTTATTTCAAAATATCATGGAACGAATTCTTAATTGTATAATACTCATTACGTACAAACGAACTTGAGGATTTTAGCTGCAGCTTGACTGAATTGCACTGGTCATGAATAATTAAAGAGCTGTTCATCTCATGACGTCATCACCTCATTGCATTTGCTACCGATTGCAGTGTGTCAAGAGAAATCTGAACTTTATGACTTGCTCCTTCCACGTTCATGCTCAGTGAAACATTTACGACCTACTATTATGACTGTTTAATCTTGTTTTTTTTTTCATTTATCATATGAAAGTCTAATTTGATATGGGAATATGATTGAGTTTGATGCCACTTTCAGAAACCAAAAGAAAAACAAAAACAAAATTGGATAATCTGGTAATCGCCAACGTTTATTTTATGTTCAAAGGCTGATCGTCTTGCTCGGGTACGTATGTCTCGCCCTGAGCTCGCCCGAAGTGCCAGAACTACTCTATCCTGCGCTCATCTGTCAGGGCACAGGTGGACTATTAATCATCATAAGTAGCTTCGAGGTAATTTTGTGAGTGTATTTTTCTTTTGTTTGTTTGTTTGCTTGTTGTTATTGCGGAGGTGGTGATGAAGAGAATTATATAGGTCTAGTGGGGTGGGATGGGGAGAGCTGTGAACGGTCAAAGAATGCATGTAACGATGGGGACGGATGTCCATGTCAGTTGAACCAGGGAGGTGGTCCACCTCCCTGGTTGAACCTCATTTCATTCCGTTTTGGGTAACACTGATAGACAAGATGTAATGCAGAAAAAACGGGTTTTTATTATTGATATCATCTTGCAAAGATCATACAATTGATTAACTTCACATCATACGACTGACTTCGCCATCACAGATCAGATGCAGAAGATTGTTATAGTATAAAACATTATTTCAATGATATTTTGTGCAAAACACCAATGAGAAAATCGTGAGTTAATGACACTATATCACTTGAGGTATTCTGTTGAAGCATGTGGCAATCTAAAACTTCACTTTTTCACTATTTTGAAGTCCAATTTCCACGAAATTTTCGCCATTCTGTTCGTATCCTTAAAAGTCAACCGTAATACGGCGCGGATGTGTTATTTGAACTCTAGGCTTGCGTGTCTTGTTGATCTTGTGCAAATTTCTCCCCCCCCCTCCATCCCGGCTCTTCCCCCCCCCCCCCCCCCCCCCCCCCAAGGTGTCCAACTTGTTTCCACAGAAGAAATCAACTGTCATCGGAGTCATGAATGGTTGCTATGACACTTCCTCTCTCATCCTCTTTCTCGTCAAGGTCAGTTTTACATCAAGTCTATATGCCACCGCATATAGATACAATAAATTATGCCACTATTTAAATACAAGGATAGTTTTAAATCAACTTTACTCTGTGAAAGTGAAGTCAAGCCTTGATCGATTTAACAGTAAGTTTTACGGGCAGCTAAAACTTTCTTTGAGTGGTTCACAACATACCAGCTTGCTCTTTAGTGGACCTCTCAGTTTTGCCAGTATGCATCATTTTATTTATCTGTATCATTTATCTTTTGCAAAGTCGAATATTTATGTTTATGATGTAATTCCAGATTTATTATGTGTTATGTTTTGTTGGAAAAAAGAAGAATGAAAATAAATGAATTGAATTAAATTGAAAACTGCAAGTTAAAGATATCAAACATGAATAATATTTCATGAAGTTTGAGCCAGCCTAGCCATTAAGTTTCTCAGTCGACATCACGGGGGCAAAAAGTGCTGCATGAAAGCGAGGAGAATACCTTTCGACGGTATTTTCGAAAACCTATCGTAATGCACCAGATATTTGTGACGTCATTGAATGGAACCAGCAAGCAAAGGCAGACTATACGTCCTATAGAGTCTAGACAATGCACGGGTTCAAAGGTGTAACTGTTTTCCTTGGTGAGCGTTTTATTGGTATTTAGCCAGGATAAATGTCATGTACCAATGTAAAGTCAAGTCTTACCCCCCCCCCCCCCCCACCACAGATTGCTTATGACAATGGAGTGTCGCTGCAGTTGTCCGCGACGGCGCTTGCAATAACCGCATTGTTTTTCAACGTCAACACCGCTCTCCTACCGAAGGACCACATCCCTTGGCCACTCCCGTCTGGTTACCGGCTCTCCAGACCCTGCTCGAAACTCTGCGGCAGAACGGAGGAGAACGCCTTCACATCCAATGGAGATCATCCATTTAGCCGCGAAGTGGGCGTCCAGAGTGGCGAGTACAACAATGATGGATTTGACGTCGAAGAGAAAGTGGAAGGTTTATAAGAACTGTTTTTTCCCCTCAACATGATAAAATTTGCTGTCATTTTTTCTCGATCCTCTTCTCTTTCAAATCTTCTCATTTTTTGTTGTACACTGCATCTTCCTCTGCTTTCCTTTTTGCTCCTTCTCCTTATTTCTCCCCTTCTTCTTTTCTTCTAAGTGTACGTTTTCCGGCCAATTTCATTGTTTTGTTGTTCAATTTCATATCAGAAGCATTCATTTTCGTCAAATTTACTCAGGCATTGACATACCGTCATTCAAAATCATTTTTCTTCTTTCGAATTGAAAATTCAAAAGAGGAATTTGAAACTAACATTGGCCTATTCCAGCTTTCTATGGACTAAATTAAACTAGAAATCTATCAAACTGAATGGAAAAAGTTTGAAAATGAACGGGAAAACTTAAACTATTATCATCATTATTATCAATGTTATTATTAGCATTATAATTACTTTTATCATCATCGTCATCATCATCATCATACATTAGCTTTCGCGATACATATTTTTAACCAATATTACTGATAGTAAGATATTTGTGAGAAACCAAAGTATATAGGGCAAACGTCCTGCTCAAACGAATATGGCAATGATTATGCAATTTTGATCTTTTATCTTTATTTACAGTGAGTAAAGCCAGTGAATCCTTGCCGGAAATAGCTGGGAATGCTAAGCGCAAGTCGACTGAGTCCCGCGAAGAAGAGGCGGAGATGTTTCGGAACAAGGAGTATCCGTCCCTTGCGTCATGTCTGAAAAATCCAATGTTTGTCTGTCTGTGTTTCTGGGGCATCATCATCCAAGTCCAGATGTTCTTCGTCGTCGGTATCATGAATCCGTGGCTGACATGGTTGTCCGATGGAGACCTGGACGTCGGTAACTCTACGTAATCGGCAATACTTACTTTACTGCTGGTGGAAATTAATGTAGGGCCTAATTAGTAGGCCTATCATTCTTTGCAAGTCCCTGATGAACAAAGGAAGGATGATTGCAATCACTTTTATTATATTCTGTGGACATTGTTCCGGATTTCTTTTCGGTCTTATTTCGTTTTGCAAATGCAAAAGCAAATTGATAAACTCAATGATGACACTACACCAGTAAAGTTCAGAATGAGAGCGATACGATGGATACTGTTAATTACGACGACTGCAATGAAAAAGCATCGTATGATAGCGAAAACAATAATGGAAAGATGATGTTTGATAGCATGATAATGAAAATAGCGATCAGGGGCGGATCCAGGAATTCCGTAAAGAGGGGGCACGTTTACAAAATTAAAGGGGGGGGGGGGCGCACGCACCCCTCCCCCCATTTTTTTCTTTTTATTTCTTTTGTTTCAACAAAAAATAAAGGGGGGGGGGCGTGCGCCGGTTGCGGTCCTCCCTGGATCCGCCCCTGGCAATGTTTCATAATACAATGTATGATAGGTCTCCCTTTCGTTTCCATACTAGTTTTCATTCAACCTGATAGATTTGTATAGTTCAATTTCGTCCCGAGATATCTGGAATATGCCAATCCTAATTTCAAAGTCTTCTGTCAGTGATCATTTTCAAGCAAAGTTTATTCAAATTAGTAATTTGTCACACATTCTCGTCATTTAATATTCAAATTCATCAATCACTCGTGATGCAAACAAAACAGCAAAAGCAATTTTCCGCTCTTAGCGATCATTTTCGTCGAATCTTCCTTCAAGTTCATATCATATCTCTTTTGTTGTGATTTCTTGGTTATTTCATTTTTCCTGCAACCATTCACTTTTCCACACGTGTGCCTCTCCCACACACACACACACACACACATACAAACACACCAAGATAAAAGAGTACGCGGAATTGTTTCACACACAATAAAAGACCGCAATACCATCTGACTAATTTGTTTCAAAAAAAAAGTTGGTAAAAATTGTGCGAGCGAAGACAGATTCGATCCCCACATTCTCCATTGGATGACAGGTCGGGATGAATTTCTTCAATGGCAATTGACGATTTCGAATGCGGTGTCTTCGAAAATGGTTGATGAAATGCGAATTACAGTGGCAATTGACTAAATTTAAGATAGGATTTGCATTCTTTGTGCTTCTCGGAACGAATATGAATATAAAAAATATAGTTATTTGGAATTTATTCTTAAAAGTGCGAAAATAGACGGAAAACCTTTACTAATGGTAGCATACGCATAGATATGACTGAAAATCAATAGCAACGTTTAGTATGGATGTATTGTTGCCAAACAATGTAAGGTATGCCGAATTATGTCATGTCAAGTTCGAAAGTGAAATATGTAGGAGCTTTATGTTGAAATAATATTTGTCATCAACGTCAATGGATCTAATACATGTGTTCTGGTATCAATTCTATGCCAGTTAGTCGATACACCAACCTGCTCGCCATATTAAGCCTCCTCAGCCTGGTGGGGGCGCCCTTGAGTGGTCTGCTGCTGGACAGGAAGAAGCTGAAATTCTGCCGCAAGGATGAAGACGGTGAAGGTAACTATGCGTTTTTTACTTCCAAATCACCTTCATACTCCTATCTGCAAGGAGCAGATTATGCAACACAAGAATGCATTTCTTTCCAGAAGCTGTGTCGCCATCAGCTGAATGTGAAGGCGGGACTTTTGGGGGTCCCAATGGCCTTGATCCGTTGTCTGTCCGTCACAAATGAGTTACAGTTGATGGCAAAGATTCTCTTGCGACAAATTCCTTCCAAATTACCTTCATTTCAAGTGCGACCACGCATACGTCATCGTATGATTGAGTATGATGCTAATACATTTATGTGATAAATTAAACTTCAATTAATAAGGACAACTTCTGTAAACGCTAAGTGAGCAGAGCTTTTACATTATCCGCCTGTTCTCTGGTGACATCCGTCAGGTGATTCTGCAACCGGGCCCCTGGCGGACCTTAGGAACAGCTGCTTGCCGATCGCACTCACCACATGCATGTCCATGATCTACACGGTGTGTATGCTGATCCCTTACCTGCCCCTCCAGCCCTTCACATTCGCCATGCTTACCCTGTGCCGGTCCACTCTATACTGCGTCTCGGCAGGTGTAGTTCCGGTCACGTGAGTAGATCAAAACTAGTTTTGATTATAATTTATTTATCTATCTGTGATTTATGTTTTATCTATCTATCTATCTATCTATATTTCTATTTTTTTTTAGCTCCTTCGCTCTTTTTTCTGTCTACGCTCTTCTCCCTCTCAGCGCATCATTCATCCCATCTCCATATTTTTTTCTTCATACTGTCTTTCGTTTTCTCTTCTTATCTCCTCATTTTTCATCTTATCTCAGATATTTTGATTTTTAATAGATTAGATTATCTCTCCCATTGTCCAGTCTGTTGTTCTTGTCTGTTTCTTTTCCCTTTCTTGTTCTTCTTATTCTTCTTTTCACTCACTCTGTCTTTATCAAACCCTCACTACCGCTTTAGATTTTGCTTTTATTAAAGTTTGAATGTGTGTGTGTGTGTGGGTGGGTGGGTGTGTGTGTCAGTGATAAGAATGAGGTACTTAACGCTGTATTCGGAGTGACCGCATATCTTTATCATTTATTCATGGTTTATTACCGTGAGTGGCAGTGAAGCATAAGAATTGTTCAAGATTTGTATACCGAAATATGCATATACGTTTAAATATAACAGAGTAGGGTATTTATACAAATTAGAATCATACAATCACGAAATTAGAAATTTACTCTAAATGAGGAAAAATTGATAAAATTCATGAAAGACGAACTCTTTAATATGTGAAGAGTGTCTCTTGTTAATTCATGAATGTTAAAACACGGGTATAAGAATTACAAAGATTATGAAATAATTGCAGTGTAATCTACAATTTTCATGACTATGTGTAGCTCTGAGGAGTTTAAGTTTGAATTTGAATTTGAAATTGAGTTTGTGTATTAGTTTTATTTTTTCTTTATACTGAATAAAAACGTAAAGGATCATCATACTGAAAATAAGTATAGATAATCAGATTGGCATGAGATAATTAGAAGTGGAGCCAATGTGGATTATTGTAAAGACTTTAAAAGTGATTGGCTGGTAGCAAAAGTAGATCTAGGCAACAGAGGAATATATGACTTTTCAGTAGTAACCACTATTATTGCACCGTTATAAATACCGCATGGGGATAATAAAGAATCATTGCAGCTATTTTGTACATTGACTGTATCCCGATGGGCATCTTTCCTTTTCAAAAAACAAACAAACAGCTAAACAAACAAACAAACAACGACGACAACAACAACAAATACAAATATGACGCATAATGTAAGCCAAGCAAACATCAAAGAAAGAAACAAAGAAGAGAACGTGTTAGTAATAAACAGCACAGCACAGGACCAGCTTTATACTCCCCCTCCCCCCCCCCCCCCAAAAAAAAAAGAACATGAATAAATAAATAAACCATGAAACTCCTTTTTTAAGTATGGCCATTGATTAAGAAATTCGACATGCGATATTCATTATGCGTATTGTTATTCACTGCCTGTTTAAAAAGAACACCGAAAATAACTTCTCGAGATTTCTGTGTTTGGCCGATGACTCATTTGGCGCATTGGATGAGCGCCCAAAGAGAGACAAAGGCGATAACTGCAGAAAAAAGAAATTCCCTTTAACAATAGCCTTTTAAAAAAATGATAATAATAGTCTTATTTCTTTTCTCTTTTGTTTAGAAATGATCCATTACCTCAGATTGGGTATATTTGAATGTTTGTTTGTTTGTTTTCAGTGTCACTATTTCAGCGTCACTTCGAGCTCAACTATGTATCATAAGTGCGTTAAAAAAAGGAGGTAATCCAACTTTGGAGGGCTACTATTTGATAATAATTATTGTCAGCTGCAGAAAGCACAATAATGATGGTGAGGAAAGGGGAACTCTTCTCCTTTCCATTGATACCTAATTGTGTTGATAAATGCCATGCATGACTGACCACACGAACTTTAAAGACAACAATGACGAATCGCACTCTTTCCAAATTTTGAGTGTTATCATGAAGGAACATTGAATGTCTCCCTGAATAGATGAGATCTGTCAATAAAAGTGGTCTAATAAGCAGGCCAGCCTGCACGACTTTAGGTTTGTGTTTAGGGTTTCTCCTAACCTTTTATAGTCGATAACCTTTAACATGGCCACGTTTTCGATATCGGTCACTACCACAAATGCCAACCCATAATCCATCTTTTTCTTCATATTGAAGTCATGGTTTGTCGCTGCGAGATATGTGTTAAACTGAAGGAGAAAAAATGGACTGTGGTGGTTAGCTTTTGTGTGAGTGACCATGTCATGGGACAGGTGGCCATGTTAAGGTTATGGACCATAAAATGTTTATAAAAGAAACCCTAAACACAAACCGGCATTTTTACGGGCTGGCCTATTTATTTGACCACTTTCATTGACAGAATTCATCCATTCAGCGAGATATTCATTATTCCTTCATGATAACACTCAAACTTGGGAAAAAAAATGCAACTTGCCATTGTTGTCTTTAAATGCCATGTGCTCAGTCATGCGTGGCATTTGTCAACATAATAAGGTATCAACCGAAAGAAGAAGAGTTCCCCTTTCCTCAATCAATTAATTCATTTATTTATTTATTTATTTATTTATTCATTCATAAGACTTAACAGTATCTATCTAACCCATCCACTCACAGATTTCCAATGCAGTACTATGCGATCATCTATGGCATGCTTTACATGCTGATCGGAGTCGTTGGCTTTGTGCAGTATCCACTCTTTATACTCATGCAAGAAGTTTTGGAGGGAGACCCAACTTACGTAAGTATATCGCTTTCACGCGTGAGAAGAAACCGGTTAAATTGAATGTTTATTATGAACGCAGCCATGTATACTTCAGTGACAAATGAATAAACGTTAAAAGGTTGAGCCCGAGATGCTTTAATAATCGAATGATCAAAGAGTGAATATGTGGTAGATAAGTACTCTGGAACAATTAAGCGATTGGTTTAGTTGGAACAATGCAATATGTAATATCGAATACAATAGCTTTGAAAAAAAATGCTTTTATTATTATTTTGAAATTGATAAGATTGAAATGACGGTATACTGAGAATGAGCTTTCTAAAGATGCCAGTTTTATGGAAATCCGGGTGTGATCAACAGAAAAATGAAAGCGCAAACAAAATATCAATAATATGGTTGTGAAGAGTGAGAAAAAAGCACCCTTTGTCTCCTTATGTGAAGAAAATGATACATGATCAATCAGAATTGGCATCGCGTGAAATACTGACGGTGTCTGCGTGTGTGTCTCCGTCTCGCTATTTATCCACTGTGATTCCACAGGTTCTTGTCGGGTTTCTAGCTGCCAACGTAGCAACTTTCCTCTACCCAGTGTACATCCTCTACTACGTGAAGAAAAGAGCGAGTGTGCAGTCGTAGTAGTCTGGCTTCCAGACCCTCTGCCCATACTATTTCGCTATTCATGATATTGACGCCCTCAACGTCGAAAACTAGTATAGTTTAAGTTGATTTTGTCGCGCAGAGGTTAGGGTTTAAAGGCGGCGACTTCGTCGCGGGGCGGCGACTTCGTCCCCGCGGAGTCCAGTTGGCAAAGGGTCTGGAAACCAGACTACAGTCGTAGCTGAGAGAGTGCAACAAGAAACATTTGAAGAGTTTGTTTGCAAAAACCGATAAGTCCATTTTTGAACATTTTGAAGTACGGTCTCTGTAATAAAGTACAAAATAATACTTTTTAAATGATATATTGGTCACTACATATAAAGGTACATTTTTGAAGTTATATGGTCAAAAGAAGCAAAAATTTTCTTATTATTCTCTTTATTTTTCTTGACCTTTAATCGCAAATATCTCCATTTGGCAAATATGGACTTATTGGTTTTTGCAAACAAACTCTTCATTTTCAACACTTCTCAACTCGACAGAGGACTTGAAATGGCGCTATAAGCTGATTGGCCAATGGAACTCCTCTGACTCTGTCATAGTCTGCACTAGAATATTATGCAATGTGTCTCTGTGTGTGCACGGTAACAAATTACAGCGAACAGTTTGCTGGAAGTATTCCAAGCCATTGTTTAAGCTATACCTTGATGTTAGCTCAAGGCTGCCTCTGTAGGAAGGAAGATAGTAGGTTAATCAATTATTATTGTCGATTTAATGATAAATCTGTTGATAGCATCTTGCCCCCATCCTTATTCTCTCGACATCGCGTCTTCCTCCGAAATCACTAAAGACCACAGCAGACACTGCAATCGAGGGTCAATTGCATTTGCTTCATTGACTTGGATTCTGATTTTCAGTAAATTACATGAATTGAATGAAGTCTGCTGTAAGCACGCAGTATAAAGATAAGTGATACAATGTTCCCTATAAGGAACTTTATTGTGCATTATCTCATTACAGCACACAGACCGTTCTTTATGAGATCAGCATTAAAACATTTATCATCCCCCTCCCCCTCCCCCCAGAGAGAGAGAGAGAGAGAGGGAGGGAGTGAAGGTTGCGATAATGTGACAATAATGTTCATCTTGCTGATTTAAAAGATTGAAGCTGAAAGTCAGTAGGCGTATAAACTGCTTCTGCTTTATCCATTAAATGCTTGAACACCATGGCTGCTATAAGGACTATACATGTAACGATGTATATGACAACAAAAAGGCCGCGTTTTTTTTTTCATATGGCATTCATTATGCATAATATAATATATACCAAGGATAATCTTTAATGGGGCAAGTTATGTCGTCTTCCAGCAAAATTGAGTATACTGCTTCTTAATAAAAGCTATTTTCCATACCATGTTAATATAGTTTACACTTGTGTAATTTCTCTCAAGATTATCAAATTGTCAAACCTCGGATGAAGAATTGTGACATGATACGGCTACCATTTCCAGATGGATTCGATATCGTGATCATTTGTATAACCCGGAAGGTGGTGAGCGAATCTGCGCATATTGTCAGTATTTACTCAAACTCGGTGTTCATTCAGGCGCTGCCGTGATAGAACACCATTTCAATTTGGGATGCACGGAGTTCAGGGAGACTTAAACTCCTATAATTTTCTGTCATTCATATCATTGTGTAAGGATTTCACTTCCGGGAGGTTGTAATATTCTCCATAATTATGAAGAATAGATACATAGATGTGCGTGCGGTACATGTATGTGTGCATGTGTGTTGTTGAATACATTCTTTTTTAGGATGATCTTTATTTGAATTTCAGTCGATATCAGCATCATATTCAAAATGAGACAAATTATATATATATATATATATATATATATATATATACATATATATAATATATATATATATATATATATATATCCCACACACGAACATATCGTTTAAGAATAAACAATACGTATACGTACACACACACACACACACACACACACACATATATATATATATAGGGGCTTACACTCAGCAAAAAAAAAAGAAGGAAGTAAACACATGGTTTGGTTCATATTTTTCATAGAAGATTTTGATGAAAAACTAACTGGCTGTCAACCTAGTAGGTTAACACAAAGGGAAACAATACGCATGAGTGAACACATTCATTTGTGCCCTCTGAGGCTCAAAAGTAAAAGTTGCAAAAAATTGTTTTTTATTATATTGTCTTTCATTCGCAAATGATCTTCAAGATAAGAATGATAACAAAAAGACCAATTTAACACATGAGAGACTTGAATGTAATAGAAAAATAAGTTTACGTTCTCTTTATCTCTTTATAACGTCAAAAGCAAAGTGGGAAACTAAATGGGGAAAACAAGAATTTTCTGTCCATTCAAACTTCAAATGACATAGGGTCCGGAGTAAAGGCACAAAGATGGTTAAATGAACAAAATTTGTTTAGTTCATTCTTTATTTAGTAATTTAAGAATTCATGACAAAGATATAAAAACCAAATGTAATTTACAAATTTCCTGATTTGAAAAAAAAATCAAATTCTACCATTTTTGTTAATATGACATCTTCACTTATTTTATCTTAATTTGGATTTGATCGAAGATTCTTCATTATCCTCCATTATTTTTTAGCCTTTATTGATCTTTTGAACTTCAAAGATATCATAGAGATCATAGATTATTTTTGCAAATTAATTCATGTTTCTTATTCTGTTAAAGTTTTCTTTTTTATTGTTATATGGAAGAACACTTGCGCATGAATGACAATTCATTTTGTTCAATTTTTACTTTTGTGCCTCAGAAGAGAGAAAAAAGGTGTTCACTCATGCGTAAACTTTCCCTTTTTTGACATATTAGGTTGATAGCCAATTTAATTACATATGGTATACAATGTATTAACTTTCAGCCAAATATTCTATGAGAAATACACTCAGCAAAAAAAAGAAAGAATGTAAACACTTTTTCGAGTTTATTTTTTTCATAGAATATTTCGATGAAAATCAATGAATTATATACTGTGTTAACGGTAATTTAATTGGCTATCAACAAAGTAGGTCAATATAAGGGGAAATTTTACGCATGAGTAAACACATTCGTTTTTGTCCTCCAAGACACAAAAGTAAAAATTGCAAAAATTGACATGTTGTCTTTCATCTACAAATGCCCTTCAAGATAACAGTGATAACAAAAGACCTGTTCAACTGAATGAGAGACATGAATGAAATAGCAAAAATAAGTTTTCATTCTCTTTATCTCCTTATAACCTCCCAAAAAAAATCAAATTGGGGAACTAAAGGGGGAAAATAAGAATTTTCTATCAACTCAAACTTCAAATGACATAAGGAGTGAGGGCACAAAGATGATCAAATGAGCATTATTTAATTCTTATGATTTAGTAATTCAAGAATTCATGAGATAAATTCAAGAACCAAATGTTATTTACAATTTTCCTAATTTGAGAAATAAATTCAAATTCTTACCATCTTTTAAATATATTAATAAGATTATCTATTATTAATGCAATAATAAAATCATTTGAATTGAATTGAATATTGCTTCTTCTCTCATTTTATTTGAATTTGGATTTGACAGAAGATTCTTCATTTTCCTCCATTGTTTTTAGCTTTTATTGGTCTTGTGGGCTTCAAAGATATTAAAGAGATCATAGGTTTATTTATCAACTTAATTCATGTTTTTTATTGTGTTAAATTTGTCTTTTGTTCTTATCGTTACATGAAAGAGCACTTACGCATGAATGACAGCTTTTTCATTTCTGCCATTTTGACTTTTGTGCCTTGGTAGAGAAAAACGAAGGTGTTCACTCATGCGTAAAGTTTCCCTTTCTATTGACCTACCAGGTTGATAGCCAATTAAATTACCTATCATATGGTATGTAGTACATCAACTTTTAGCCAAATACTTTATGAGAAATATAAACTTGAAAAAAGTGTTTACTTTCTTTTCTTTTCTTTTTTTGCTGAGCGTATAAAGTTGAAAAAAATCACTTTTTTTTTTTGCTGAGCATGATAAACATATATGTAAATGTAATAAGATATGTAATAATTGTGTATGTGCTTGTCTGCATGTGAGTTCAAGCAAAAATCTTTAACAGTAACAGGCATGATGAAATCTTTAATTTTAGTCTTCCTTACACTGCCTTGCAGCTCCTTTTCCCATTTTTCTGTTTTTAATGTTTTCCTTCCCTTAATTTCTCATAACAATGCGTATCCTCCCTTCTTGTCGTTTTTCTTGTCCATTCTCTTAAATGCTCATCTTCCCAGACTCTCACTTTGTATTTTCTTCTATCTTTTCTTTCCCCTCTTTGATTTTCCTCTCCTTCTCTTCAATGTCTTTGTCATTCTAGCTTCACTCAGTTACTCAAGTTTTGTTTCAAGGTGGCAAACTAAAAAAAAAAGTATACAAGATATCTAAAACGATTGAGCGTTTACAAGTATCAAAACTTTAATACATGGTGAGGAAAGAGTACAAAACACAACCCAGACCGTACATTATGATTGCAAGAGCATGCACATTCAGATGCAAAACCCCAACAAACACACAAGCAAATAAAACAACATACATTGACAAAGACCAATTAAATGATTTCAGTCAGCAAATTGGGCCAAGATCGGTATGTGAGAATTAATCCAGTTCTGACATCACAAATTACCCTCTTTACACAGTCTTATAATCGTTGCACCACTCGGAGTAACGCAACATTTCAAATTGGATTGCGTTTTATTTAGGATGTGCTAAAGTCGCACGTGGTAAGTCATGTATAATGTTATTTCAGCGGTTAAATTGCCGTGAATGAACTTTTTTTTTTAAAGACAATAAAGAGTTCATGTCTATGCAAAGATACTTGGAAACAGACACACAAACACCGGCATACCACTTGCATACATACCCGAATACAAATTTCATAAGAGATGACCTGCAACTCTTTCGAATTAATTCACTAACACAACATCGATCGTCATCATACAGATATAGGCCTACTATTAAAAAGCCTTAACTTCGTATTACAGCTTTAATGGTCCTTCAGTAATTCCTTCAATAATTCAGTTGTTATTCAAAAGATTCGGATTAAAAGCTTCCTCATGAATTTCCACAAAGAGTCCATAATGCCCACACGCAAGGACGTTTTCAATGCGGGTGCGTGAAGCACGTATAGCGCTGGCTACCCTTGACCTTGCCGTATCTTGTGTCGCCTTGAATTTTATTACGTTGTCTTGCTTCGTCCTGCTTAGCGTTAGTGGTGACATCTATTGCATGGCGTAAGCCAGCATCCCTATCGCAGGGGCGGCGAGGACCATCCACCTGATGCTTGAGATGCAAGAAGAGCCCGACATTAACCCTCCTTGTCCGAGGTGGCCGAGATGAGGGTAGCTGCCGTACTCCGTATCCCAGCCAGCAGCGAACATGTTGAGATTCGGGAAGTTCACCATGTTGAGTGTGGCGTTGCCTCCTCGTGGCTGAAAGGGCCTCGAAGGCGGCTGCATGACCTGATCTGTGGGGGTGGAGGGGGGGGGGATGTACATAATTATGCTTGTTATTACTATTATTGTCCCACAGGACCATATTGTCTAGATGGGAAAAAGAAAGAACACTCAATTCACTCATCCTACATAAGAACATCAGAATATAAGGATCGTACATCTGGAATGTATCACATTTCCGATTTCCCGTCTAATCCTTACTATAATAGGCCGGCAAAGGAGGGGGGGGGGTGGGAGGAGGGGCTGTGATTGCCTATGTCGGCATTGCAAAATGCTATCGCGGCGCCGATTTTCGTCACGATCACGTGGTCGACAGCCGAATATGGGGGTGGAATGGGAGCCACCCCCCCCCCCCCCGACTCTATCATGTTGCTTATCATAGCCCGGCCTTTTAACCCTTTTTTGCGCCAATGAGTCAAATATGCACAAATTTCACACACATACCTATGAACAGGATTTTAATGTGGCACGCAGAGAGTTCACAAATTTAGTAAGGGGTAAGATGGGATGACTCTCCATCTAGTGTAGTGAAAGCTTTTGATCGACGTGGTGCAACGAAAAGTATTAGAACCATGTATTGTGTCATTAAGTTGAAGTATTGAACACTAAACAAATAACAAAAAACAAGCCTGTAGTGACTCTGTCTCTTTTTTTGTTTTGTTTTCTGGACCCCCTATCCCTGAAAACACATGCAACGCTTAATGTTTTTCCCACTATTGCATTGCTTTAATAGGAAATGTCAAACGGCTTTGAATGGAATGACTTCTGACTGGAGAGCCTACGAATGTTTACTACTTGTTTGTCAGTTGTCTTAATTCCCCAACAGTTTGTGAGATCACTCCAGCTGGTAACTCTATGATGTCAAATCATACATTGACGAGAAAAGACAACAGAACGCTCAAGTAACGCACTGTGTCCTTTGAATAATACAGAAGGGGGGGGGGCAGTGACGTACTTGAGCAGAAGTTCAGATTCCGCGACTCCGAGCAAACCATCTGCATGGTGTGACACCCATCGAGGAGCGAGGTCACCTTCCGTCCCTGCGCATCGCAGAGACCGCCCGCTAGGGCGACAACCAGGTAGTATTCGACGACTTCGCCTCCAAAGCCCAAGATGTCTATATTGCCTTCCACGTGGTCTACGACGTCTTTGACGAGGTCAAGTGTACACATGCCCTGTTCTACCATCTCTAGGCGATAATAACCACACATGGCATCCACCAACGGGCTCATTAATGACACTACCATATGACATAGGAAAAGAAAGAGAAAAAGAAAAGAAGAAAAGGAAGAAGACCTTTAATGAAGTAAAATGTTAAACAAAGAATGTGTAACACTCCACTTTCCGCAAGGCAAGTTAATTTCAACAAACAATATAATTATTACTCATAATGCTCTATAGTAATAATATCTATTGTCCATCATCACTCTTGTAAAAGGATGCATCATTGATTAAACATGACCTCCCATCAAATCTGAACTATTGATTTGACTTCCGTTTCCACTGTGATAACAATAAAAACGCTCTCACTGACCTATATATACAAGTCTATTTAGAGTAGCATTGTTATGCAAAACCTGGCAATCAATCAAAGCTGGGTGAACATTGTATTGACGCATATTCTGAATTGAGCAAAGTAATTGAACTGTTTTAGACAAAGATTATATCAACATCTAAATAACGAATTTTGTAGCCTTTAAATGGTCAAGGACACAGTTATGAAATAGGAAAAGAATGTGTGAGTCATGAGATTCTACGTATAACAAAGGCGAAGATTATCAGTAACACTTTGTTTTGTTTTTTATTCACTTTGACAGAGCATTGATATGCTTGTAAAATTGTTCGTAAGTTGTCAAAATTACAACAAAAAGAAGTAGCCTAACAAAATCAAGAAATCGACAAGAACAATTAACAAAAACACATTTGCTTTTATGTAGGCCCATCATATTTCTCCTCCTTTATATGATTAGAGGCCAATACTACTGTAAACAGACCTCTACATTTATTCTTGTTGTATACACATATGATTCTATGTCATTGCATTATATTTTCCCTTCCCTGATGATAAACAACCCTCTCTGACTTTGTATAACTATGCAATAACAAATATCATGTTGTACTCATACTTTGTTGGAAATGAAATAAATGAAATGAAATGAAATGAATTACACTCAGGTGAAAGCTGCGCCTGATTTCTACTTTGCAATTTTAGTATTGTAAGGCTGTATTTTTTTTTGACATTTTCTTGAGAAATATGGAAATACATTAAAATTGAAGTTGAAAATTGAAATCTGGCATTCTGGAGTAGACTTGTACCTTGAGGCAGGGCCATCCCGGCAAAGTTCACTGGATGTGGATGGGCGAACACGTGGTCGCAGTGAAACCCCATCAAGCAAAGGAATATCACCTGGATCATCTGTACCTAGATCATGATCATGGAAGTCAAGATTCTTAGTACGAAAACTATTTTGAGGTGACACGGCACATCTTCCCCCTCTTCAATTCTCTCTCATTCTCTTCTCTTTCTCTGCATATGTATATATATATATATATGTATATATATATACATATATATATACATTATACGTATATGTACATATGATATATAGTTATATATAATTATATGCATACATTGAAAAACAAATGTCATTTAAACATGATGAAAGCGTCACTTCAGGAGGGATAGATTAATTTTCTTGATAACCCGTTGGTGATGTCAAAAGATTCACGAAAGAGAATAACATGTTTGTGCTGACATTTCTATTTTAGAAATATACCATTTCCATCGAAGTCTCAAGCTGATTAATATGACTGTCCACGAAAGGAGAAAATCAAACAGCATAAAATGACATACAACTGCTTCTTTACGCAATTATAGTGTCAGAGGATATTCATTAGCAGAGTGGAAATGATTTTTCTTGTCAGCCCGCTTTAATTCTTTCGCGGAAAGAAGGCTTTCAATCGAGACCCATCACAGAAGTCGTCACACCGATGAAACCGATTGTTCATTTAATTTTTTTTTGAAAGTTGAAGATTTACAAAAACGATGTTCTCACCCAATTTGCAGAGGACCATTTTCAGCTTGAATTTCGATTTGATCTCCCAACTTCCTTTCCTAAGGATAACTTGTTTTTGCATTTTTCGTGTTGTATATTGTTTTGGAATTGAAATAAAAATGAATGAATGAATGAATGAATGAATGAAAGTATGAACTAAAGGATGCGACATGGCAAATTAAACGTATCATGTATTGCGTATGTATATATTAGACTGTACAGAATTATTTCTTGTTTAACGTTTGATATATGCTTTAAGAATGACACAGAAGACGAAACGGTAAGACCGAATAAGTCCAACATCTTCCCCTGCGCTCGTAAGGAAAGATCAAATTCATCTTCACTACAAATCATGTGAATCAAACATGAAACATAAGATATGGTCAGATCATGCATGATTATTCTTATGCCATAAACCAAAGGAATCTAATACTACGTAACGAAATGCAATTGTAAAATCATTATGTTTAAGATTTCGGTCATCGATGCCGATACAAAGATGCAATGTGGATCTCACTTACCATTGCTGCCATCTTAATCAGAAGAAATCTTGAGGAATCAAATTGGTATCCAGTAGCCAAAGAGGATTAAGTGATATCCGGGATCCAATGAAAATTTAACAAGTATCCGGTTGCTGGATAGCCCCTTACAAGTCACAGAGGATAGGAACAGCAAGTGCAATGACATCTTTCAAGAAGATCTGATATTTATACTTAGAAGAAGTCTACGCATAAACCGTTTTTGTTTTGATTAATTTATTACTATTTGAAACTTACACAAAGGCATGATTTTAATGGTCTACCTACCCCTCCCCCTTATGCCGACTAGGACTTTTTTTATTTCATTTATTCATTGTTCTTTTCCCTGGACAATAATATTCTATAGTCTCTCTTTGCATTATCATTTTAACTGCAGAGCTACTTTGTTGTTTTTTGTTTTGTCTCTTTGTCACCTCCATAACACTTTAGCCAATTCTGATACATTGTTACACGTCCTGTGTGATGTTGGCATTGTGATCCAAACCATTTTTTCCTACGTTGACCACAAAGCCATTTTGGCGATGTTGTTAATTAACATCTCTCTGTTTTTTTTAATTGTTTCTCTTATGATTTGAGGCTGTACTTACAATAGATAAATGCTGCCCCGAACTTAGACACTTATCACCCTCATCTGTCCTCGTTAGCTGGTGAATCATGTTGTATTTTGGAACGATTGATTTGTTGTTCAGATTTGTCGTGACGTGTCAGACAGAGTACCATTGTATCTGTGTCTCAGCAAATTAATCATGAACGCATGGCTTATTAAAAAGGAAACTCTCCTCAACGTTAAAGGGATTGTACAGTATTGGTGGAGAGGAGAGTTGGGCTTTTACTTTTTTGCGAGATACCAAGAAAACACCTATGAAATAGGACAGAGCATACCACTTTAAGAGGAATTCAAAGTTTATTTGATGAAAATCGGGTTTGGAATGACTGAAATATCAAAAACAATGCGATCATTAATAAAAGGTGGGTCCCACACTTTATTAGAATCGCTCTGTTTTGGATATCTCAGCCATTTCAAAAACAATTTACATCGAATAAACGTTGAAGCCCTCATGGAATTACATGCTCTTTCATATCTCATAAGAGGTTTCTCATTAGCTCACAAAAATGTTAGAAGCCTGAAATTACAGGATCTAAATCAAAACTATACGATCCCTTTAACCTTATGTGAAAATAAAAAGTGATCTCACTCATGCATGAACATGAGAGTTTCGTGAGAATTTGATAGAAAATACGTGTTCATAACTTTGTTATTGACAAAGTATTATCATACATTTTTTTTTTCTCTGAAGGATATGTCCGATTCTAACCGACCAAATGATGAATATCTGTGTCAGCCATGGAACAGCACGAGTTATTCAAAATTGGCAGGGAGGGGGTATCTCTCACCACTTCCTCTTTGTGCTGCTATCAGCCTTTTCGGAATTCGATGTATTTATGTCGAACACAGCATTTGCTGAAGGCCTCACACCTGTTATAAAATGGACTAGCCCTTGCCAAATGTATTCAGATAGCTTATAGACAGAACATTTTGTCGATGAGTTTTGTGCAAATGTTTTGGTTGTGGGTGGTCACGTTGGTGAAGGAAAATTTCTTCACAAGATGTACTTAAAGGACAAGTTCATATACATGTGGAATGAATAAATGCAGCAATATTATTTGAACACATTAGTGAAAGTTTGAGGGAAATCGGACAATCCATTCATAACCCATACACTACAGTGTATGATGTCACATGCGTACAAATATAAGGAAAATATCGATACAGAGAATTTTACTTTTTTTGTGAAAAAGTGCACATTTCCTGGGCTTGTCGCTGACGTAGTTATGTTAAGGGTAATATTATTACCCCTGGGGGTCTTCTGAAAGAGGCAAGTTAAGCGTTCTTTTATCATGCGAGAAAAGTGAAAATATGTTGAATTTTCTTTTCTTTATATCGTCGTACACATATGACAGCTCAAGGTGTAGTAGTCATCTCATCCAGCAGTGACTGCGCAGAAACTTCAAAAGTTCATGACTTTTGAAAGAGTTGTCTAATTTTTCTCAATTCCTCACTGATGTGTTCTACTAATATTGCTGCATTCACTCAATCCACATGTCTATGAAGGTGAACTTGTCCTTTAATTCTAGCCTTCATCAACCACACCTAATAAGTCAACTTAGTTGATATTGCTTATCAATTTTCACTAATTTCCTCCCTTGATTTATTCTAATATATATGGCACGAAAAGGGGATGATATCGGGTTGTTCCACTTTGTTAATAGGGTATTGGAATGACTGACATGGGGAGATGGTCTATTCAATTTGTTCAAGTTAACTGTGTAGGTAAAAATCTCTTTGTTATTGTTGTGTTTCCCCTTTCCCACCACCCAAAAACCTGTGCCATAACTGAAAATTTTGCTGCATGGGCAATTCTGCCTTTCCTCCCTTCACACTTTGCTCAGAATTGGCGCTTCATAATGATGATGGTGATAGTATTGATGATATTAAGGATAATGACAATGATAATAGCACTGTTTGATAATGATAACTATAAGTTCTCAGGGCGCCAAACCCATACGCGTACAGAAAATTCTAACGCAGTAGTGGCAGTGGAAGAAGTCGTACTTCGTATGTTGTCATTAACATAAAAATGTCTACGAATAATAAAAAAAAACGCGGTGACTTTAGAGCAGTTGGGCTTCCGTGTAAGTTATACATGAGTATCTTTATACACTGCTGTATATATATATATATATATATATATAAGGTGTGATGATGATTCGATAGGGAGTATAGGAGTATAGATCAGAGATTGGATTTATTGGGAGATTGGGAGATACCATATAAAAGAGGAACATCCCTATAGTGTACCAAAAGTAGGTTTCTTTGTTATTCGTATTTTCTACGACTTTCCTTTTTCGTAGACACCTGGCTCTTGACACTTGCCGATGCTTGACTTGACACTTTCACGTGATATTAGGTTATGATATCGTATATCGTGTTGCTTATAATACTTATATATCTATATCTATCTATCTATATATATATATATATATATATATATATATATATATATGTATGTATATATATACATATACATATATATATATACAGGGCATATTAAAAAAGTTACATTTTTAAAAAAAATTTCTAAATTTAATTTCAAAATATTTGGAAGATTTTTTCATATTAATGGATGCCCAATACTCTCGTGTATCAAGTGCAATCAACAAAACAAATTTTTGTTCACTCTTGGCTGAACACTGACGCTCTTTGTCCAGAGGGTGAAAAATGACTTGCACCAAATAAGTGTTCTCATTTAAACAAGTTGCCCTTTTGCTCACAGTTTTGATTATGTTATGATAGTTTATGAATTTTCTGGCGATTTTCTGTCACGTTTTGAATGATTCCATAGTGTTATGGAAGGTTGATTAACAACATCAAGATCTTATAAGCATAGTTATCACAAATTATGCACAGATATATCAAAACTACATGCCAGTCACTCAGTCAAGGAGAAAAGTACAAAATTAATGCATCCTCAGATCATTCAATCAATACATTCAATCCAATCAATCAATCAATCAATCAATCAATCAATAACACGGATTAGGGGGGGGGGGTGATATTCCCTATGTCGATCTGCCACTTTAAACATTTTATCAAAGATAAAGGTCTTTGATAAAGGTCTTTGACCGAAACTTCAGTCCAATATGTTTGTCTCCTGCGGTGTTTATTACGACTGTTTGTACTCTTGATATATATATATATATATATATATATATATATATATGTATATATATATATATATATATATGTATATAACCTTGTTTTGATTTATATATATATATATACATGTATATATACATATATATACATGCATATATACATATATATACATGCATATATACATATATATATATATACATATATATATAGTTCAAAGTTCATAAAGGATTCGTTTGCAAGTACGCATACAGAAGAGAATAGTGTAATCGGTAGTAACTTTCAACTTTTTCAACTCAAAATAGTGTTTAATGTATAAACAACATAAAACATCAACATTAACACATAAGTATATACATTTTATATGCATTCGCATTCTTTCAGAAGTCTTCTTTATGCGAATTCGGTATTTGCTCATCAAGAGAAAAAAAAACTGTAAAGAAAAAGCCGACGTACATTATGCCTATAGATTCTATAAACCACTGCTCCTATACATGATGTGACATAACTAGGTACAGATTCAATATCACAAAGCTACCACCTTGTCGTATGCAGATCGCAACCATAAAATCTTGGGATCATTTTTTTTTTCTGCCGACAGAATATATCCATGGATATGTCACTCGTTTGGTTTTACAAATGCAAGGACTTAAGTCATAGCTTTATAGTGATAAATAAAAATCAGTCATGGATTGGCAGAAATTCTCGGCACGGTTTGTTGGTTATCTCATTTGTCAGCAGCAACATATGGCTTGATTTCAAGTGACGTCTTTGCCAGGTGATGATCACAGAGATAATCTCTAGTGGTTTCCATGGCAATCAGCGAAGAGGGACCGAAGTGGAGTTTTTGACCGATTTAAAATCCGCCGGCTGGTGCTCCGGGTACGGGTGGAATGCCAGGTGCAGGTGGTACATCCGGCACCGCTGGGACTCCGGGGACAGGAGGGTTTACGGGAGCACGAGGCACTGGTGGGGCTGTAGTCATCGGTCTTCGGGGAGGAGGTGGTGGCGCAGGAATATGCACCCCTGGATATGGTGGGAAAAGAAATTAAAGCCATCTCCACAATCTGCCTAGGTCATTAAAATCCCTTCCCTATGTCTTGTAACTACACACCTCCTGTCTACATAACCGTGAGTGTTCATATTTACATTCATTATTTATGACTTGTCTGTCAAAGCAAACATTTAGTCGGAATCAGTATTTACGTATCTCACACTTATGACTTGACATGAATTTGAGAATATGTTGTAGTTTGAAATTATGTTTATCAACAATTCCCAATCTAAAATTGTATATTCCGCAAATATGAGTTTCTGCATATTTACCTACACATCATGATTTATGTGCATATAAATTGCATCACGTTTATTTTCCCCTGCTATCTTCGCAGCAGAATTTGTATTGTATTGTATTGTATTGTATTATTACGAAACTAGTATACGTCCCTACTTTTTCCTCTGGCCGGCCATCTTTTCAAGCTATGCTTATAATGGCGGCCCTCTGCATTATCGCTCCATAATTATAATTGTTGTAATCCCCGCTGCATAGACATGCATACTGTATATTGTATCATTAATTACCTTTTATATCTTTGTTTACGCAAGTCAAACGACTCTGTTTTGAATTTATTTTGTATATTTCCCACATGTTCATGATCATGTGCCTTATGTATATTGATTTGCTGATTGACTTGTTGATTTGCAGAAAATAAAGTATCTATTAAACAAAATATGTGTTTATGTCTTTATGCTTTTGTGTGCCTGTTGTGGTGATGGAGCCATACCAAATTAACAACTCACTTCTGCAAAAGTCCACGTTGACGTTGCCATTGCAGACGAGTTCCATCATATCACAGGGGCCCCTCACAGGATAAATGGCCTGGCCATTCGTGTAGCAGATCCGCTGGTATCTCGGCAGCTTCAGGGTTCGCTCGACGAAGTCGCCGTGGATGTAGCCGAAACCGCGAGCCGGGATGAACACCTTGTCGGCGTGGTCGTGCACCTCATCGATGACCTTGCGATTGCATCGACCGTGCCCGTACCGGTACGAGTGAAGCTGGTAGAGTCCGCAGACGCTCCTGACGATGGACGTAATGCGAGACACTACAGCGATAGATAATAGAGAAAACATTATCATAATATGTGATACAGACACACACAAGGTTTTTACTCAAAGAAAGCCACTTGCATGCAGACGGAAAATATGGAGAAAAGAAAAAACACTTTTCAGTCCTTTTCTACAAACGAAGTACTCACGATACATGCTGCTTTTGATTAGTCGGCACGTCAAATTGAATTCAAGAAAAAATATCACGGAGTTGGTTTGACATTCCATAATTTCACAGTGATCCATAAAAAACTGATATTGATGAAACTGACGTATTCAAATTAGAAAAGGTAATGATATGATTGTTCCCCCTCCCCTCCCGTCTTGTGTTTGAAGTTATGAACAATTGATTGTAAGGTAAAATCGGTCACTTTCACTGATGAAACAGATTTAAGTGTCTGATATCATTCTTTCATAATTCATGTCCCTCATTACCTTCACAACCAATAATCTTTGTCATGTTTGTTCAGTAAGTTAAAACAGAATGATATTTATCTTTTTTTCGCAATTTGATTTTTGATTTGTAATTATCTAATTTTAGTAATTGTATTGCATAGAAGTTAATGGTTGCTATGTTGTTGACAAAATGATTTTGTGATATCTTTGATATCAAACTTAGTGAAAACATTGTGAATCGATGCAATCGTCTCCTCAGCCAAATACCTTAAGATTATTCACTGATATTTGTACAACGTAAAGTGTAACTAGACTCGGAATTTGTCAACACTGACAAATTAGGTGATCCGATCTCTTCGAAAGTCAATGATTTGAGTCCTGATCCCAATAGGCATGACCGTAAAGGTTCATCTGTGGTTATGGACATTGGCCGTGTGATGTTTGGATTCTCATTTAAAAAAAAGGGAGTCGGGTTTGCCATCTTTGGTACCATATTCCGTATACACTATAACGAAGATACAGAATAAAGTATATTTGACCATTGACCCCACTTTGCACAGCCAAGATGGCATCTGAGAAAGAAATGGTTATTTTGTGAAATGATCCTGGTAACGTGATCTTTGTGTGTGCAAAATATTGGAAAGATAGGACATGTATTCACCAAGATACAGGATGAAACATTTATGACCTTTGACCCTAATTTACATACCCAAGATGGTGTCTGATCAAGAAGTTGTTATTTTATGAAATAATGTAGGTGACATGAACTAAACATGTGCAAAATATGGGATTGATAACCATTGTTGTTCTTCATCTATTGCACAGAATGTAGTAGAAAGAAAGAAAAATAAAGAAAAAATTATGTTATTTTATAGAAATTTGAAGGAGAAGCATTAAAAAATCAGAAAAAGATAAAAATAGGAAGGGAGATTAAGACTAAATAAAGAAAAAGAAGAAAAAAAGAGTTTGAAAAAAAAAATATTGGCAAGGGTGAGGCTCGAACCAGGGACCTTAGGATTACGAGTCGGATGCGCTATGCAATGACCTATTTCATGCTCCATAGGCCCTGTGTATTAAGCAAAATGACGCTGCATCGAAGCCACGTGCCATTTTCAACCAAGTTTTTCGACGTGATGCCGGCCTCGTATGAAAAAATGGAGGGCACATTAACGATAGCCCAAAGTCTCAGCTACAACATACTAAAATCTGGGAAAAATTCACCGAAGCATAAGTGAGCTAATGCTCGAAAAAGATAGTCATGTCAATTTTCACTGCCAGAAAAACTGCTCTCCCATAGAGATAACACGTAAACTGGTCAAATTTGACAAGATTACATTTAATCCATTTTTACGAGGTGATGCCGCCATCCAATCAAAATGTTGTAATTACATTAATGAAAGAACATTTAATAAGCTACAACATACTGAAATCTGGGTGAAAATTGGCAAAGGATAAGTGAGATACGCCCAAGTAAACTTGAAAATTGATGACGTCATTTTGAAAATTTACTTTTTTTACTTTATTAAGAAATTTGATATCTTTGAATCACTTTTTCAGTATCGCCAACCCATAAACTGACATGTACAACTCATCAGCTTTCAGAATATGTAAAGAAAATTGGGGGTCACCGTCCATCCTGACGAGTAAAATCGGATTTAAAATTGGCGGTTTTGGGGCATTGTTGTACTGTATATCGCCATTGACGCGCGCGCGGAATTTCAACTTTGACAGTCCCGTATGACGTCATATTGAGTCGGATTGACTTGAAACTTGCTAGAAATATTCCTTGACTTTTCAGACATCCGATAAATGTAAAAAATCGGGAAATTTCTGTTGCATATGAGCTGTACGTGCGTATATGTGCGCGCGCGTACGCGTCCGTCCAATTTTTTCAATTTTTCAAAAAATGCTCCAAATGGTCTGAAACGTATGCAAAAAAAATTTGAGCTTGATTGGAGCATACAAATATTTCAACGCGCGCGTACGCGCACGTCTTTACGATGCGAGGAATTCTGAAAATATGGGTAGAATTCCCTTGAATTGAAATTTATGTGACGTAAATTTCATTGAGAAATTCCACTCCATTAATGAGATATGATTGAAAATGTGTTTTCATATAATGACGTCATAGTGACGTCACGGTCGACTGATCACTACGATTTTACTTGACATGTCGTCTTTGGGACATGATACACATATGGTATAAGTTTGACATTCATAGGCAATGCACTTTCTGAGCTAGTCTCTACACAACTTTTGCGGAGAAATAAAGAAGAAGAAGAAGAAGAAGAAGAAGAACAAAGAATCAGTACAGATACAGAAGGTGATCCGAGAGGATTCTCGGATCACCTAATTATTCAATATCTATATTAAGTTCTGAATGTTTCATTTGACATTGAAAGAATTAATGTTAAGATCATTGAGTCATTGAATTCAGAGAAGAGGCATGAATATAAATGTATTTTCAACATTATCAATTTATGGTGGAAAGACAGTTAGTGGAATGAGGAGTACCACTCATGAAATGCCATCTGTATGATCGCTGAACTAGGAATTGTCCAGATTTTGTCATGCTAAGTAATTTACATATTCATTATCTTTAAAGATAGTCCAGTTCACCAGTTGTAAATCAATGGCTGTCTCGCTTCAGTACATCATAAGTACTCCTACTGGAAGTTACTCGCTCATTTCTCACCTTGCGGTTGTCTCTGGCCGAGTGCCGATCCGAAAAATGCGCATAAACACAGTAAGAAAATCGGCCTCATCTGTAGCAGCAAAAGAAAAAAAAAGAAAGATTGTTAACCATTTTGATTTATATCAAAGAGTACACACATATCACAAATGCTTTCATCAGGGTAGAACATTTGCATCATTCACACTCGATTAACTGTATTACACTCACGAAATTTGACACATTAGGCGTTTTCACATCAGCCCGATGTTTCGAAATAGCGAGCTATTTTCTGACTTTGGAAGTTAACAAATATCTCGAGCTTGGATTTTTTTTCGGGCTGATGTGAAAACGCCTATTGTCTCCAGTATGGGTCGATCTCACGATACAAAACTCGTAGGTAAACATTACTTGGAAAAGTATCGAATGTCAATCGACTCCAAATATTGAAAAAAAAAAATTCATGAAATACTAGGTTCAATAAAATGACTTAAAATGAATAGAATTAAATCAAATGAAGTTAAATCAAATGAAGTTTACTAGAGAAAAGCCGTCTTGTCATTCGCCTTAATGGTCGTTGACGAATTAGACCTGTGTGTGGAGTTTGGTCAACCGAATTTTGAATCTGGTGCCAAATTTTATACTGTGCATTACATACATACTACAGGAATGAAATAATAATTATACTATGAATAATCCACTATGTCATTACCTCTTGAGTCTAAGCTCGCCTTCCTATCTATAACTATAGCTAGGTTTGTATCCATGTTTGTAGTTGTACATTACCACCAATTAGTTATCAAGTCTTTTACGAATACGAGCTTTTATAACTTTACATCATTAATGTCTCATGTCTGTCACAATACACGAATGAATTTTACATCGTTGCCTATTGTTTCGATTTTTTTTTTTGCTCGCCGTTATCATTTTATGTTTACTATATTCATTGTGTCATTTAGTCAAGCCCACTTTTTCTATGGACCTAAATGAAGACACCTACTAGATCAATTGTTATCTGATTGATTAATATTAGATGCTTACCTAGCTGTTAGATTGCGATATTAGATAATAATAGTAAGCTAACGAGAGTCTGAAAACTTGAAACTGAGCGACTCGAGATGTACTTCAGTCCTATACATCAGCACCATTGTATGATAAGATCATTTTAGGTTTCCTGATATGATGTGATGTGTTTCACTGAAAGATATGACATAGAGATCCCACACACATCTTACGGTTGAATATCATTCCAAGCCTTCCAATAATGTTTCCAATCGAACTACGCAGATACAACTATTTCAACTTTTAGGCTTAGTACCATTATACTGCCACGTGTTCCCTTACCCACGAGGAAGTGTGTGAGAGCAACCAATGTGTCTCAGAGCTGTCAAGATGTTGATAATGAGAAGGACAGAGCAATGCCGAAAACTTTGATGGAAATACAAATTCTAAACCTCCCATTTACCCAAGGTTAATGCTTCGATGTTTGCTCTGTTTGGGTGACGAAGGACATCATGGGTAAAGCATTTGTGATGGGATAAATGCAACAGGCGGGATTCGAATTCGGGACTTTCTGTTTGAAAGTCCACATGCCTATCCAATATGGCAGATTGTCGAATTCTCCAAACACATAAGAACGTCCGCCACCTACGGCAACGATGATCAATATCTTTATTGTGTAGCAGATACAAAAAAAAAAAGCTTTAAGTGAAAAACAACAACAACAACAACTACGACAACAACAGCAACAAATGACTTACCATATCCGGCATGTTGTCTTTTCTTGATTTAAAATCCCGGTATCCTTGGCTGTGTTCCTGTTGGCGGTGAACTTGACGAATGACCCGTCACCAGCAGAGCATGATATTTATACGTTTGACGAATTCGGCATGTGATGCTCTTCAAAAGTTTCAATTTCGGGACACCCTTCCCACGCAAGGGATCAAATGTCTGGACGAACCAATGACTGTCGCTCTATGAGCTAGTCTGTCGCTGGTGGCGCACTGCGCGCTTTAGGTTGACTTTGTTTATTCATTTCTTTATTCATTTATTGAATGGCTTTCGAATGCATGCAGTATTTGGTTTGAAAAATATGTCCCTCCCAGTATGATGTGTCATTATAGAAAAACAGAGAAGGGTGTGGGATGGGCGGGGGTGATGTGACAAGAACTATGACTTGTTCTTCATAATTCTGCAACATTAATTCTCGGACATTTTGTGATCAACCTACAGTGCTGCCAATGGGCAATAAAAGATTGAGAACGCTGAAAGGGAAAACAGATTGGAGGGGTGGGGCTTTGTTTTCATTTGCGTTTGATTAATTCTAATGCACACATGGGCATGTGAATTGAGTCATTTATTTGAGTGAAAGCAGCAACATTAGTAGAACATATCAGTGAAAGTTTGAGGAAAATCGGACAATTGATGCAAAAGGTATGAATTTTTAAAGTTTTGGTGTTGGAACCGCTGGATGAGGAGACTACTAGAGATTATGACGTATACTATAAGTGGACAACAATATAAAGAAAATATAAAGGAAATTCCACAATAAATTTTGAACTTTGTCCTACTTTCTGCAAAACAGTTCTTGTACAGTGGATATGAATATGCAAATGAGTGAACTAACCATGTCATACCCTCACAATTTTCCATTGATCGTGTACAAAAATGTTTTTAAAAAAATACGAAAATTCAATGTTTCTGCCATTGAAGTGTGAAACATGATGCTTTTCCTGATTGAATAACTTCAGAATAGTAATCAGTTAGATATAGCAGGATTTGAGCCTCGGATATATTTGCGGTTGAATGAAAAAAATGAAATTTCAAAATTTTATGTACAAACTGTGATATGGCAAGTTGTGAGGGAATTCATATTGACTGTTCAAGAACTGTTTCCCCCCAAAATACCGAAACTTCACAATGTCATAACTTCCTTATTTTTCATCCGATTTCGATTAAAATTATACCATTGAACTCGTAATGTTTTACTCTTTCTTATCAAGAGTAACTTATATTTGGACTAGATATCACCTTTAAATGACGGAGCCTTGAAAGTTGTGCAGTCACGGAATGATAAAGTCCGGTAGACCCTAGACGAGTCGGGTGAGGGTGTATTGTGAAGACAATTCTTCCATATTTCTTTCCATGTCCGGGTAACGAGGAAAGAGGTTTGCAAGACAAGACTATGTCCCACATACGCTAGCTGATGTTGGGTTCTTGAAATGTCTATCAATGCGCTGAGGGTTTTAGATTGAGCCTTGCGACGGGAATCAGGAGAGAAATGGAGCAGTAGATACTTGGCATAGTATTGTTAATAAAATGAATTTGCCAATTTTCTTCTGAATACGCCCCGCTTCAGTATAAGATTATCCCTTGAGTCTTTACTGACATCAAACTTAAGCAATCGCTCTTCTATAATTTAAAGGGTGTGTACAGTTGTGGTCGAGGTGAAGATTTAGCTTTTAACGTTTTGTGAGATATTCAGAAACCACTCTATGAGATGTCAAAGAGCATGCGCTTCTAAGAGGTATCGAAGGTTTATTCGATGAAAATCGGTTTTGAAATTGCTGAGATATCCAAAAACAAGGTGAAACAAAGAGATACTAATCAAGTTGGGGCATGTCGCTTTTTATTATTAGCACTTTTTTGGATATCTCAGCCATTTGAAAACCATCTCAGCCATTTGAAAACCAATTTTCATTAAATAAACGTTGAATCCTTCTTAAAACTACATGCTCTTTCATATTTCATAAGAGGCTTTTCGTTATCTCACTTAGGAATGTTCAAAACATGAATCCCTACCTTAACCAGTACTGTACAGTCCCTTTAACCTAATTTCACTGAACAGCTGAAGGAGGAAATATTGCGTCCCTTTCGAATCTTTTACGAGATATTCTGTACTCAAAACTTGTCTCCTGTCCATGGAAGAGGTTTTTCAACTCGAAAGTCCCCTTTAACTCACTTGTACAAATGATATGCAATGTTGCGATGATTTGACAGAGATAACGAGTGTTCGTTTAGAATAGCAAAGCTTATCCTGTCACCCCTATTGAGGACACCCCGCGTAAATAGGATATTTTCAGCATTTCATAATCTTCATTACTCAAAGATTTTTGCCATAATTCGGAAGCTTTGGCTGGATAAAGTATTAATGCTGACTGACTAAAAAGAAGGGAGGGATTAAACAGCAGAGGGATAATCACGATTTAATTTGTTTCATCTTATCACGTTCGTGTTCATGTAAAATAATCTCTCTGAGATAATAACAGTTATTAATAAGCATCTATCAGTTGGCAATCAGCCTAATGTGTGACACATTTTTTCCTTTTTCAAATGAGATTCTACTTAGTGATTAACTGATTAAAATCAAATTAGAAATATGTGCTGATATGTTTCTGTACACTTAACTACCTTTTTGGGAAAAGAATATTTCAGTATATAGTGTTTTAAAGGAAACAAATGTTCGTCATCGGGACAAAACGGATGAAGAACATAACCGCTATTTTGTTAATCTTGCACTTCATTGTTGTTAGCTGTTTGATGATGAATGCCTCGTTGAATATAACTGTTACTTTTCTAACTGGTGGTACTTAAAACCATCACACATTTTCTTCCTTTTTGTTTGTTTGTTTGTTGTTTTTTTTTGTTGGAGAAATTAAGCAGTAAAACAATTACTCTGCCCAGCAGTATCTTCTCGAGAAAACGAAAGGAAAGAATCGTCGCTATTAAACACAGGAAAAATGACCGGGTTAATTTATATCTCATTTCTTCATGCAACATTCTATAGTGAATGATTATGAAGAGGGATTAATTTGATACCCCCTGGAAATTGACATTTCTAGCGTGGGGCTGACAGAGGTGTAAGTTACCGTCATCGGAGCGCAAGAGGAGCAGGGTGCGGTACGAAGAATGAAGCAAGATACACTCCCAAACACGAGTGCGAACAAAAGAGAGGAGACAATCACATGATCCTGTCAGATTAGTGACTTTGAGAGATGTTATCAGTGATAGTCAGACGAGACCGAAATCTACCGTCTCGGACTCGTTATTCTTCCTTTCTATCTGATATCCGCAGTATCATCTCTACTAGGCTAGATATACGAGTTGGGTTTGATTAATTTTCATTCTCTGTGTGTGTGAGTGTGTGATGTAGAGCTACAATACTGAAGGAATACCAGTAGTTTTTGTTGTTGTTTTGTGTCTATCTGAGATATGTAAATGAGATAAAGGTTTCCTACATGTCCAGGAGGAGATATGTCATAATTATGCTCTTTCGCTGTCCTGGAGATGAATCTTTGTGAAATTCTCTTCATAATCTTTTAATACTGTTCTAATAGTGTCCAAATTACTTTGACATCGCAGATTGTTGTAGACTTCCGATTTAGAGAAGGCTGCACAAGTTTTGTTGGTCAAATAGTTTCCTTGTTACTCGCATGGTGTTCACATCTTGAATCTGTTCGTCGTTTTGCACACTGACATTCTTACTCAGTACTGCCTACTTGTAATACCCAAGCAACTACGTACACATGCACACACGTATGCACACACAAACACACACAAAGAAGTACACACATACAGCATATGCATACTTATCTTTGCATTACTTAATATGTCCTTTTTATAATTGTCACCCAAACTGCACTTTCAAATCTTGACACAGAGCACACTATTCATGACGGCGTCACAAACGATTTGAATAACAACCAGGGGCATACAATTTCGTAGGTTGAGAAATTCAAACAGAGCGCTGCTTTTTATTTTATTGCGGTTTTCATACAACAGGGGAAGAAATGGGTCGGACTGTTGAGTGGCCAACAAGACAAAATAGCGAATAAATAGGCTACAAAACAATACATATCAACATATACAAATTACATCACATTATTCATGTTATTTGCTATTGGCCAGAAGGAAACTACATAGATGCACCAACGTATGACAGACATTTACACCGTCCCTCCCCCTCCAAGATATCACGGTTTTTCAATCAATTTCTGATTTGTTCATTTTCTATTCAAAAGTATTGTCTTAATTTAATTCCACGTATATTGATTAAATGCGCTTTATGAAGGTAAAGTTTGTTTACATGGTGATATCCCATGTCATCAAATTTTGTGTCCGGATAACAAACTTAACGATCTGGATTAAGTCCGTCAGCGTCACACGATTGTGAGAAACTTCAGTGATATGGGGGCGTGGTGGTCTTGAGATGAATAATGACGTCACGAAGGAAAGCTACGACATCAGGTTAGGTTGAGCAGCGCGAGCAGACGTTGATAATGCTGACCTTTAACGTTAGACAACCCTGGTCGTCGGTGGAATTGTTGCAGGGACCTGAATTTCTGCATAAACAAAGTGGTATATTATGGAAAACGTGTAAGTTCATACAACAATCTACATGCGGACTCATACTAGGAATTCTTGCTTAACTAAACATCTATATTCTACAGGAAATGAATCTGTGGGACGAAGGTTCGATAAATTCGGAAGTAACAAAGAATAATTACTCCATTTATGCCATGATTTAGTTGTCAAAACGATCAATATATTAGCAGAATGTAGTTGTCAACAAGTGCTAGTATATGAAATGAAATGTTCACATGAAATACTCGTTTGGTACGTGGAGAATAAACGTAGGATGAAGCACAATTCAAGTCAAGCTCTGCTTATAACATAATTATGTGCACGGTATTGTTTTCTTCCTTGTTCAGGTATGATTACAGTACCGGTACGCAATGTCGCTATTTTTTCTGATTATGATGTATTAATTAGGGGCAGTGCTGCTACAGAATAGGCAATTCCTATATCGATTTTCAATTCTTCAATTTTTTACTTTTTGCATAATTTGTATCTGTATTATTGGACATACTGGATAATACGAAAAGGCAAAAATGAATGATGATAATATACATAAAATTAGTATAATTATAATATAAATGTATATACATCGTACATATACATGATAATAATGTGTGTATGAGTGTATGTATGTGTGTGTGTGTGTGTGTGTGTGTGCGTGCGTTTTCAAAACAACTGCAAAAGAAATATATACCTGAACACTTGTACACATTCACTGCGGGGTTCGTGTTGCAAGCAAGTTCCATCAGCTGACATCCAGTCCTAACGTCTTGCACCTTGCCGAGGGCGTTGACAAAGCAGAACTGCATCGACTGCAGGTTGTCGGGGAGCCAGTTCTCAACGTACTCGGGTATGATGGCGCTATTCTCGACGACTTCGCGCACATCCTCCATGACGTCCCCTTTGCACGCGCCGCCCGCTTCGCGCTTCAGGGACGCGTAGTCTCTGCATAATCCTCCCAACATCTGCGTTATTGACGATGCTGAATAGACAAAAATGAGATTGAAAAAAAGAAAAGAAACAGAGGTTATTATTTGAACTGTAAAAACATGAATTTCTTAGCCCTTCACGTGTTCATAAGCAACCACTTATAGCGACAGTCCTTCTTTCGCACAGTTTCTTAGTTAGAATTGGCTAAATTTGTAATAACATATATCCAATATAAATGATGTAAATACGATTCATGATACATTAACTCACTTTCTTCTACTACATTGTATTTTGACGTTTTCTGTTATATCACTGAACATAAATTTGATTTACAAACTGGCTTTTATGTGTGAAACTTATACTCTCTAGAAAAAGATCGAGCGAAAATATTCACTCTTAAGGGAGTGAATCAAAAAAAGAGTGAATTTAGAGTGAAAATGTCCATTTTACTCATTTTGAAGCGACCTCAAGGATCACTCGAAGATTTTGGATTGATCCCTGAGGTCACTATAAAACTCACTCAAGATTCACTCCAATTTCACTCTAAATTCACTCTTTTTTTTGTATTCACTCCTTTAAGAGTGAATATTTTCACTATTTTTTTTTTAAAGAGTATTATCATGTTATTTCCTTTTCTTTTACAAGCAGGATACAAAAAACAAAAAACACGCAATGTCTAAAAGCACGAAAAAAAAAAGATCATCGGTACACTCACAATAAGCAACAAACGAAGAACACTGTAGAACGACAAGAACAATTTGTCGGTGGCTTGATGGGTATTTGGTTATAGATTCTACTGGTGATGTTTTTTATTCCGAAGGTTCGATATTCCAAAACACACAAATCCCCTGTACTTATGTGTTTGCTTATCCGAAAATGAAACAAAGTTCGGTAATCCGCACATTTGAAGCATTATAATATTATTCCAAAGGTTCGTTATTCCGAAAATGAAGTAAGATTCGTTATTCCGGAGCTTCCGAAAACCGAAAGAAGTTCGTCACTACGAAAAGGAAGGAAAGATGCATACTATACAACGAACCATCCGAATTGACGACCTTTAACCTTCCGTATCACTCCGTTACACTTTCAAACTAATGACTCGGCGATTTCATTGTAACTGATATTCATTAAATGATTTCAGTCAGATTCGGTACAAACTTACGCTGGGCTTGCATCTGAGCGATTGTGGATCCGGTCATCAAGCAGAGGCAGAGAGCCAAGCACATGTTCACCTGAGTGAAAAAAGAAAAAGAAAAAGAAAAAGACGATAATTCCGGTGTAACACGGTCGATGTTCCTGGCTTGTTGTTCGGTCAGTTTTGCATGTTAAAGAAAGATGTACGGCTACATGCCCAAAAAATAGAACAAGATGGTAGTATGCTTGAAGTAATCCTCATCATAGGTGCCCGTTCCTCAGCACACATAATGTAATAACGAGTTTAGATGTGATCCCCCTTGTATGCCCTGTGGAAGCACAAGGGCTATCCCATCTGAAAGTGTTTGGTTTTAAAAGCCACTGCCGCGCTTGCTGTTCTTCGCAGAAGAATGATTTAAGTGGTTGGAGATTATTAAGAAGACGATCAGATCTGACCATCCTACATTTACTCTGGTAAACCATTAAAATAGCAATCAACATTGTTCTTCATGATTTCACCATGTGATGCACAGCCAATGATTTGTAAGCGCTAATACGATCATCGTTCATTTTGGCATGGCATAATCGTGATAACTAAATCTCTCTTGGGAAATTGAACGAAGTAATAGTTATACATCAGTTGGGGATTCATAATATAATTTCTAATTCCAAGACAAGAATTTTCCGGACTACATTTGACTTGACTCTACTGTTATGTTCCCCTCACAAATTTCACTATAGATGATTATTGCTATAAAACTTTAGTTCAAAGCACTTACCGATGAAGCCATTATGCTGTTAGATGGAGTGTTTGCTGCCGTTGATTCGAAGACAGGTTTTTGATGATGGAAGTAACTGTAAGCTGAGCTCCGAAACTGGAATGATTTGAGGCATGGCTGTGTTCGATATTTATACAAATTGAGACTTTGAAGAAGGAACCAGAAGAAAATATTAGCGTTTATTCAAAACTTTTTGTTTTTATTCATGTCTGTTTTCAAAGCCAATTAAGCTCTCATCTCGCCAAGCTCTGTTCTATTGTGAGGGACCTGTTTAACACACATTGTAACATTGTGCTGGAGTTTCACAATGTACCGCTCCCAAGATTCAACGCAGAAACGAGGCATTGTCTTGTTCACAAAGTTCAGGGAATCGGTGTTGTTGTTGGTTTGTTTTCATTTACAAGATAACTATCTGCCTCATCAATTTTTTCCTTGCTTTGCACGTCATGTATTGTAATGTCTTGTGGGCCAATCATGACGACCATGCCAAGCGATTACAAAAGTTCACAAGGGCACTCCGAAACGATATCCTTTCCATATTATTGTGTTTCGGTGTAATGCCGATAAGAGAGGCACCAGCTGCTGTATTCATGAAAGGGGAAAGTATAGTGAACATGTTAATCGGCAATGTATTGTCAAAAGCATTTATGTCCACTCAATGGGATAGAGCATTTGGCCAAACACTCAAAATTATTGGCTGACCACTAATAATTAGTCCTTCATTTAGACTCTTATGTAAGTTGTATATTGATTTAAAGTAGTATTGGCATGTTCTTCTTTTTTTTTTGTACATATATCAAGGTGACTATTATTTTATAGCCTAATTTAAAAATGTTGACTGTGTTGCACGTTCGTAACATAAACATTGCATTTACCAATCGATACATTCCTATGACGAATACCAGTACGCATATAACCAGAAAGAAAAAAAAATGATTGACGATTGATTATATTGACTGAAACCTAATCAGATTTTTTTTATCCGGATCATTCTATATAGTCTCTAATTTGCAAGCTATTACATACAAATCGTTCCCCGTGATGATTAGTGGATGTAATAACGGCATAAAACAGAATCAATCAGAATTCAATCACAGTTCTGTCTATAAAGAACACTTAGAACTACATCCTCCATATTACTGAATCGACAAAACATGCTAATCTTGAAAGCATACCCACAACAATCATATTAGCCTTAAATTCAAGGTAAACATCTTCTGTAATTATTTACAGCAAGAATGATAGTAGGATGTTATCATGGGCAGCGTAGAAGATGTGGAATTAATTATGTCTACACGTTTCAGACTTTAACGAATTCTAAAAATTAAAATAGTTTCTATAAGATAAATCTCAATGATCACATGTCTACAATTTGGAATATCAAGTTTCTCAGGAGTTCGGGCGAAGCAGCAGAGATTATATCTATCAAATGATATTGATATATTATGTAATATTGATATGAGAAGTATGAAATTGAGTTGAAATTGAAATAACAGAATGATATAGATATATGTGTGAAACATTTAATTGGACATTAAAGAGAAATATGAATGTAATTAAAAACGGTCTGGCCAACGTCTTCCACGAAAGCGCCATCGTAAAAACTGAAAAATCCCATTCATAATGTGTATTGAATATTACACACTGAGATACCCTAATGACACAATGAATACATTGAGTATGTTGTGGGTATTTAGACAAAGCGCAGCCAGCTATATCAATTGCGAGGTCGCGTCACAGTTCTTGTTAAAACAAAAGATTAAAGAGTGCCAAGCTCTCAAAATCCTAACATTACGTTTCGTTTTCAAATGAACAGAAATGTTTTCAAATATTGTTTTCACTACTTCATAGGGCCTATTCTATAGCCTAAAATTCGTGTAGCGGATATACCCTCCTTTTGTTCCGATTCACAACTTACCGTGATTAACGCCTTTTCCCCTACTCTTGTCTTAAATACTAATCAGTTATGACATTGTATAATGCTGTTCCGTTAATCCTGTTACCGTTACCATTGGCAACATGTTTTCATACAATGTCAATTGGAGCTTACGCTGGTGGTACTGAGAAGGTTAATTGTTTTCCCTTTTCAGCTACCGGGTAGAGATTTTCCTTTAATGTGGACACTACACAATCGTTTCAGTTAAGTTTAGTTTGATTTTATTTCTGCATGTATCCATGAAAATCCATACATATATACTAACAATTATATGTAAATCTGTACAAAATACCGTTAAAGTAAATCAAAATGAATACGTGATGTGTGAGTCACCATAATTTTAAAACATAACAATACATTGAAATCAAAGAACTTGGCGATATGATTAATTCGAATATGAGAAAGAATAATGTCGGAATCTGTCTCCTTTAATAAGCAGGTGCTCGATAGTACATGGTAGCCTCAATGAAAAAAAAAATACACTAAGAAGTGGGCAACTTGCCATTAACACTATATTGTGTTCAATCAATAAAGGGGAGAGGATCGAGTGGGGCAAGAATCAAAGTAAAGACGAGACCGATACCATTTTACGTCATTGTTTGTGAAGAGTAATAACTGAAAGCTGAATTTTTCCAGAAAATGTTCCACGTCAAATTTCAACCCATTTCAATATTGAATATATGTTTTAATGGGTAGATAGATACCGGAATTCCTTGGCGTTCTGACACTTGAATTAAAAACCAATAAAATATATCGACAATGGATTTATATTGTGCTGCGATTGATATCGGCGTTTGATATGGGGTTTATGAAATTGTGATCGATTTGATTGTTTTCAAGAAGTTGTGAAATGTAATTTGATTTCTTTTATTTTCTTGTCTTTTTATTTTTTTTTCAAATATTTACACTGTTACCTTTGTTCGATTATACTGCAGTTGTCGAATGTAAGATTTGACAGTTTAAAGTGAGATTCCCTTAAAGGACAAGTCCATCTCCATATACATGTGATTTGAGTGAATGCAGCAATATTAGTAGAACATATCAGTTCAAAAGTTATGAATTTCTGAAGTTTCTGGGCAGTCACTGCTGGATGAGGAGACTACTACAGTGTATGATGTCGCATGCATAGAATGATACAAAGAAAATATAAAGAGAATTTCATAGAATTTTATTTTCTTTAAACAAGTGCACATTTCCTCGACTTGTCACTGGTGTATGTTAAGGGTGATAGTATTCCCCCTGCCTTCTGAAAGAGGCAAGTCAAGTCCAAGTGCTCCTTTATATGCGAGAAAATCGATGGGAGAATCTTTGTATCGTTCTACCCGTCCACACATGTGGCATCACAAGCTGTATAGTAGTCTTCTCATCCAGCAGTGACTTTGCAGAAACTTCAAAAATTCATAACTTTTGAACGGATTGTCTGATTTTCCTCAAACTCTCTCTGATGTGTTCTACTAATATTGCTGCATTCATGCGCTTATGTCTATGAAGGTTGAAATGTCATTTAAACTTGACAACCCCCCTTTCTTCAATGAGTTTTCATGTGATATTTATAATTGAAAAATAATGTACTAATATCTTCGTTTTCAAGAGAAATACTTTTGCTATGAAATTAATTCAGTTTCTGATTTACACTTCTCCATTTCAGGGTTTTCTGGGCCCCTTTTTTTCTCAACAGGTTTCTCCTAAGAGTTGGAATTCGGAAACGAAGTACCAGGCCATATTCCATCTTATTTCTTAGTCTTGCGGAGTTGCGAAGTATAGCTAATTCAGAATGATAGGCTAGTCAAATTGGTGCGATACTGCTCAGCATAGATAATTACACTGCGAATGCATGATACTCTTAAAGAGAATAACCCATAGCAGAAATACTGCATGTGCATTACCGAAGTAGAAATACTGCATGTGGATTACAACTTATACTGTTAGGGGCAGGTGGAAAGGGTAACAGTTTATCTCAAGGGTAAAGGATAGGACTAGGTGTCAGTGCATTGTTCTTTGCCAGCTAATGGAAGAGGTCCAGCCAGCGTGTCATAGCAAGAGTTGTCACGTAATCCAGGAGATAACGAGTCATTAGTTGACCCGTCGAGGACTGGCTGATTTTGCTATGTACAACAGGCATTTCCCATAGACACTTGCCTGAGCATACTCGGGACTCGTCCTAAATGGGTTAACGCGCATTACTTCCTGGACTCCAAAATTTGATAGGACAACCTGCCTTGCCATTCATGATTGGTTACTCGGTCATTGCACTTTTATGTGTTACTCATTCGCTGACTGAACTATTAGCATGACTAGTAAACGCTATACTGTCATTACTGTTTACAAATATGGTTTCCGGATTTGGAAAAAGGCATGAACAATACAATATTGAGCAGCATAGTCCTACATGCTGCCGAAGTATCCAATATTGTATGAAATAAGGACGATGTGAAATATGGTAGAGTTAAGTTAGAAGAAAACATTGCCTTTTTCATCCTGATTTGACCATGGATTTTGCAAGGTACTTTTTCGTTTTATGGCCCCATTTTTCTTAATATAATGAGTTGCAAGAAACTCGGATTTTATACATTTTAACGCAACGTTAAGCATGAACTACTTTTACACCATACTTTAGTGACAGCGTAAGATAATAAATAAATTTCATTTCATTTCATTTCATTTCATTTCATTATTTTCATATTTTTCAATGAATAATAAAAATACATCAAATGTAACAAAATTGAATAATACATGATGTCCAACTAGGAGACATACATAGAATACTGTAAACATTATAACACATAGTGGTCGATCGATAAAAGTTGGAATATGAGAATGAATGCTAAAGAAATATGAAGGAACCAACTAAAAAGCAAGTTTGTGGAGCGTAGGTCCCAATTAAATTAGAGCTACAGATTGATATGAGGAGCACGGGTACAACAGATGACCAAAATCATTCATAGTAACACTGATTTTTCCACATCGTCTCTTTTTTGTTCAGTTCCTTGCTTTCTCATCTGTTGCAGCTGCAAGAACCTACAGTGTTATTTTCAATACTTCTTAATAATATAATGCTTTTATCAATATTTCATTTGCAATTTCCCAAGTCAACTCAAACAAAAACAGTCCGAAAGACAATAACATATGTTTTAGTAGGCTTAGCAGGGTCAATATAAGAACAGTATGATATCATTAAAATGTGTTGCAGTGCACCCTACAACGTTGTTATGTGTGGTAGAACGCCATATAGGTACCCGCATTTTCCGAGACATGCAACAAACCTACGGCAACTTACCGCCCATGCATAAATGATCCAAGATGTAACGTTTTGTAATGTTTTCGAAGTAAGAAATCGTCCAAGTCCGAATAGGCCTATCAATAACGATGTCTCATATGCAATAATATGCTTATCATATTGATGTCTATGATTTCTCTTTGGCCGAAATGCTTGCGGATGGTATTGATTATGAATAACATGAAATAATGGTACGTAAAACTCTTCAAATTGAAAAACTTAAATTCACCTTCTCTCTCCATCAAATAAATTTGTGATGTCAGTTGGTTGTAGAGTTCCAAATGTGACGTTAGTGTGCATGTTAATGGGTTTCGTTCAAACCCCCATCATTGCCTACAGTGCTTTCTACCAGCAAAATAATGTAAGTATCAATGTTTTTATATAAAATAATGTTGTTAAGTACTTTTATAACCATGAGCATCACCACTGTCATGGTAACATAATTTCATGGCAGTTTGAACTAATTCTGTGGAACTCCTGGCACGTATCTTACACCAGGGGTCATCCCACAAGACCGACACCCATGAGTCATATAGCCCACGAGTCCTACGGCCCGCGAGTTCGACACTAGGCAAATAAAGCACATGAAACAGACACTAGGTGAAAGCATCCCACGAGTTCGACAGATACAACACGGGGTTTAATGTGTCGGTCTCGTGGGCATTGTTTGCTTAGTGTTAAACTCATAGGCTGTATGACTCGTAGGCTGTATATCTCGTAGGCTGTATGACTGTGGGTGTCAGTCTCGTGACGTGCACCCCTTACACCACTCTTTTAAACATTTCCATCCCTTATCTGTTTTACGCCTGAATGTGTGTTGAACTTGTGTGCTTGTATGTTGTCAGTCTGTGTGCAGTCTGTTCTCTGCATAGTGTCGTGTATATTCCTCTCGTTGCCCCTACCTTCACTCTCCTTTTTTCTTTCTTCAAGCATAAAGTAACGTACGTCCACAACTACAAATAGAGTAATCACAGAGTCACATAATCTAGAATAAAGTAATTTTACGTGTCGTCTTCTGTCTCTCCCTCAGTATGCTAAAAGACATTTTTCATTTCCTCAAACATGACAAACAAATCATCATTCATAAACATACTCAAACAGACATCCATGCGTCAAAATGCCACCCTTAATTTTCTTTCTCTTTCCCCTAGTAACAATCACACACGCCATTCGTCACAAGCGGGGCAGTTTCCCTTTAACCCATCAAGTCCAAAGGTAATTATTTCCGGAAAAATAATCATCTTGTCGTCATGACATTCGCAATTCCGAAATATGTCTACCTAACATACATTGTTGAAGAATTAAACGTACCTACTTGTATGCATCAAATCTGCACGAAATAAAAAAAGAAGAAACTGATAAATAAATTTACCAATTTCCAGGCAAGACGTCCGTTTCAATCTGTTGGTATGTATACATACATATATATATATATATATATATATATATATATACACACATATATACCAACAATATATATATACATGTGTGTGTGTGTGTGTTATGCCATATAGAATAATAGCAATGACTGATTGAAAACAAAGATTGTGATGTATGCTAAAAAAAACCGTAATTAACAAAAATCATCAAACCATAAAGACGTGGGTGCTTGGACTCAATGGATTAGCAAATTCCAGTCACCTTACTGTCGCATTTATCATTCAAAATAACTAGCAGCCGATCAATAACGGTCATGATCAATACAAACAATACATACTGCTTTTGACAACAAATTTCATATCAGTATTGTCACTTCACTTTATTTCCTGAAATCTTTAAAAAAAAAGAGGATCATCACACAAGTCCATTATATTTTGTAAGCAAACATGCAACTGCAATTAATAAATAAGACCAAGATGACAATAGCTCAAAATATACAAATCAAAACACATGGACACATTATGAAGAGAGGCCTGCCGAGAGAGAATACTTTTTAGTCAAATCCAGTCACAATTTTTGTTGTTATAATCAACGATTATTATTGTGATTGTTATTCAGTCAACACTGATTTTATAGAAACTTACTGGAGAGACTATTAGAAAACGCATATTTTTGCTTTAATTTGTGGTTGTTGTTGTTGCTGTTTTCAGTTTGTAAGAGCAACTTTTTGATCGGGCTCAGAAATCGACAACAGAGTACATAAAGAGCAGTGATCTCGAACAAGGGGAAACAAATTGTTCCCTTTTGAATAAAAACCCCTTTACTATACTACTATGTGCAGTTACGTTTGTGATATTGGCATGTCTGAAAATTTCAAAAAAAAATATCTCGAGGTAAATGACGACCAGGAAGAGAAATGTTCGAGGAACAGGTGTGTTAGTCCAGCGCCACGCCCCTCTGCGATGGCGACGAAAAGAACGGGGCCTGTGTCTCTAGGCGGTAGTAGGTGCAATAGTGGTGGGCGCTGCAGTTGTTGCAGCCGTGGTCGTGGGTGCGGTCGTTGTTGGGTCTTGAATTTCTGATGAGGACAACAGAACAAAAAAAAAAAATGTATCACATATCAGCATACAGCTGTCATGAAGGCAAACCTTTCGTCTGATGTAGACTTGATTGTCAAGTTCATTATACGTGTACATAATAATTATTTTCCTAGGCTGAGAGAGTTAATACTCATTCTTTATTCTTAATCGGATTTAGGAGGATCATAAAGAAAGCAATGACAACAAAAAAATACACTTCTTAAACACGCGAGCAAATTTTTTTTGTTTTTTTTTCGACAAAGCTCAGAATATCACTGAGGAAAAACTATACTCGCCACAAAGTGATGGTAGGAAGACTGTTTGGTAGGAGCTCCCTTCCTTTTTTTTATTAATACGGCTTGTTTTAAACGACTTATCACCTATATGCGTTAACATAATCATGATATCACACCTGAGCTATCATAGCAAATACTAGGATTCTGAAATCTCTTTCGCGGAACCGTATGGAGAAAATAAATTGTAATTTAGTCGCTTAGAATATCACTAAGAAACTATGGCACATGCGACTCTTCTAGTGGTTTTCTATCGCCGCGAGGGAAAATGTGTTGGGCATGAAAGTGAGCTTATTTCAAGTAAAGTTAAAAGAGACATGGATCTGATCGTGCTCTACCGATCACAATGCATCTGAGCCCTTTACCTGTTTCACGTTTATTAGCTAAACCATTCAACTCTTTAATGTAATCAGCACAGACGTGCGTTTGAAGTGGTCCTGTGTGGTTCCACGTGCGTGTTCACACTGATAACGTACCAAATCAGACGAATTGGTGAGAATGTACGGCAAAATAAGCTTTAAAATCCTTTAAAAGCATAGTTTATGTTCAGAAGCACATGCGTAATCACCTGAGCAGAAGTTCAGGTCCATGTTGGATTGGTTGCACACCAGCTCCATAGCCTCACAGCCGCTCTTGACTTGGGTTTTGCCGACGCCGCTGGTGTAGCACAGCGGCTTACTAGGATGGCGAGCGAGGTCCAAGTAGTAGTCGATGAGACTCTCCTCGAAGCCGGGTGTCTTCGGGTTGTCGAGGTTATCGGCGTGATCACGCACCTCCTCGATGACGTCTCTATTGCACATCATGGAGTTGTCTCGCACCTCGGACCGGAATCGTAAGCACAGCTCTCCCAAGTTCTGTGTCAGTTGGGTTGCTGTGAAAAGCACACAGAGATGAAGGCAAGGGTTAAACATGAAAGCAGGTCATGACCCTTAAATGAAATATCCCTGATGCCGAGTCCCCCGCAAAGATTGGTGGGAATGCACTCCACGTCTTCCTTCTTTGCATTGAAAAAAACGGTCTGAGATTCGACATATTCTTTTGTGTGTGTTGCAGCTTGAAGGTAAATCTGAAACTTTTTTTTTTGCTATCATATTCGAGCTTATTTCGAAGATGACCATTATAATGTTATACTGTCTTTAGAAGCTGATATTCAATATCATTTATGAAGAATAGTTACTTACCAATAGTACTTTCCCTTGTCAATAAACATTAGATCACGTAGAGCAAGAAAATGAACGAAATATCAGATTCTCTAAACCTGTTTTTCATTGTTCTTTCTTTTTTTGTCTAATACCACGATGTTCATCACTAAGAAAAATATGTTTCACGGCTCATTTTTTGTTTCAGACCTGAATTTCATCACTTAACTTGTGCTACCTTTATTAGAACCAGGAAAAAATGTATTACATACCACAAAAATTGAATAATACTGTTCTATGTTGCTGCAAACAACAAGTGTGTGTTTGTCTGTTTTTTCAGTTGTACAGATACCCTCCCCTAACAAATCCAGAAAATTTTGAAATGGGATCATGTGATATTATAGATGATTTTTGTTATCTTTTGATATTCCAGCATTGGACAAAAGATGTTTTTCCTCTAAATCACTGGTCTCGAGAAATGAAAATGATGGTTGATTAGAGCAAAATGGATGTTTAATAGCGAATTATAAAGCATAAAAGCAATACGATTCTCCACCAACTTAAACAACTCGTCCCACACAAAAAAAACACACACACACACACAAACAAACAAAAAAGAACTCACGGGAGCAGAATTGTAGATTAACATCCTGTCGTGTGCAAACCAGGTTCATGGCCTGGCAGGCACTGGTAATGGGTTGTTGCCCCATGCTGTCGGTGTAGCAGAGCAGTCGCCTCCGACCGTTGGCGAGATCGAGTAGTTCCTCGACGACGTCGCCGTCGAAGCCGGGCGTCCTGGGATTCTCCAGGTTTTCGGCGAATTCACGCACGTCTTCGATGACGTCACTGTTGCATATAGCGTTTGCTCTGAACCCCATGCACGCCTCTCTCAACGTATTAGTCAAAGGTGATACTGAAAGTTAATGACAAATGGGAGATAGCATGATAAATCTACTTTAACATATGTGACCCTGCACCTCAAAACAAACAAAAAGTCGCCAGACATGAATTTTTAGTTAAGACCATATTCTGAAAGAGCAGACTTTAAGCTTTAAAATGATGTATAACTTGAATCAAATGGACTCTCCTAACCTATCTAAATATTGGAAAGAAAGCACAAACTCAAGAAAAGTGTGAACTGAGAAAAGAGGCTCTGAAGTACAGTGTCTATTCAAGCACTTAATCTTTACCAAACCGTGCTGGCTGTGCGATGAATGGGACAAAAAACAGGAAGTAAACCACCAGAGTAACAACAATGAAGGGATTATCAGATTAAACTGAAATTAAGCATGCCTCATTAACACATTCTGTCCATAATTAATGCCAACTTTCAAAGCAGTAGCACTATCCTTTCAAAGGTTATTAGAGTTGAAAGTGAAGAGTGTGGACAAGGTTTTTCAGAAATGAAAAAGGGATTCTAAAGACACACCTAATCACACTATTCTACCAAAAATGTTTGAGATGAACTGCTAAAAAAAAAAACACTTTCCTGCCCGTTTTATAATACCAAATTTTAGCATAATGTAAAAGAAGACCCGCTCTTTCAGAAAATATGAAAAAGTCAAGTTCGGCTAGGTTGACCCATTTCACTTATTTTCAGTCCTCACGCAAAATCAGTATGTGCGACTTTATGTTCGTTTTGAGGTGCACGGTCACATATGGTATAACATAACGGAGATACAGGCACACATCCACTCACACACATAAAACACAAACGCAAGCACACACACATACATAGCTCTTTATCTGAGGTCATCTAATCATTTTAAGAATGAATGAAATGATATTTGTATCAATTTTGTTAAGCACAATTTCAACCCCCATGCAATTAACTGGACAAATTAGTCGTTAATTGAAAGAACATAATTGTATCAAATAATGTGAAGGGGGAGGTGATAATGCCACGATCTGGATACATTGAGATTAGAATATCTAAATTTTCCTGTTCCTTTCCGGTATTTCCTCTTTCTTTTTGTTTATTGTTTTCTTGTTTCGTTTTCGTTTCAAATATCATGAACTCTATTGCAATGAAGCAACAATACAAAAACTGCTTACCTTGGGTTTGGGCCACGGTAAATCTCATCAACATGCAGATGCACACCGAAAGGAGAAGCTTTATCTAAAAAAAACAACAAGCACATACAACACAAAAAATAAATGATAAATCAGCTCCTGTTCTTGTACCTCGATTGAAAGAGTAGATTTAAGATGGTAGTCGGCGCACTTGAAACACAGTCTGCCTTGAATTGCACAGAAACTCACTAAAAACATTTTTTTTTTTTTTTGGAAAAGAAATTGTGCCTGACCGATTAAAAGTCTTAGTAGTTTTGACATGCGGAATCATCAACTTTATAATGCGTTTCGCTATTTTGTTGGATTTATGATAACTTTCTTTTTTTTTTCATTTTGAAATACTGCTGCCGATTTCTAGGCAAGTTACCAGAGCCGTAAATTATGGTGTAAATAATGACATTTCATGAATATAAATGATTGGAGTTCAAGCGCATGCTTCTTTACGTTTTTTACACAGCATCTATTAAACACATAACTATAAAGTACATTATTTGATTTTCTAAAACAACTGAAATCAGACAAACGAAACAAAATTTCTAGCTGTCTCCAAATTACCTCAGTTAGATGGAACCCCAAATGCTTGGAGATGGTGACATCATTCTATGTCCTATGAGTAGTAACTTGCGACTTTCTGATTGTAGGTCAACGGTTTACAAGTATGTCAACCGAATGATCAAAAGAGGAAGTACAAACGGAAATCACTTACCGTGGCGGCCATTATGAAAATGTAGTAGTTCCACTAGGTGTAATTCCTACGTAGGAGTTTTACAGAAGCTTTTTCTAGATGCTGGTGCTTGCTGAGTTCTGGAACTCGAATGACTTGTGGAGAAGATGTCTTCGGTATTTATACACTCTCTCCAGGATGAGAAAGTAATAGAAGAAGTGTTAGTGATTGCTGGTGCATCCAATATTATGTTTTTGTTCTTTTCTCCACAGTTCACTTGTCGAAGCCAGCTTGTCTTTCAGCCAATATTCTATGTTTATTCATCATCGGAGACTTGTTTCACACATTGTGCCTGAACTCGTCCATTCATCTTAATAAGCCATTCTACGTGGATTTACATTGTTGCCCATTATATCTAGAGAGAGAAAAAAAGTGGATATGAGATTTTACCTTGCACTTATAACATCCTTGTTGACCTCGGTCTGGCGTTTGTTTGTCTTTCAGTGTGTTTGTGTGCACGTTTGTGTCCTGTGACCACCGTGGTTCTCTGCCAAAAGTTTGGGGACTAGAGCAAGGGATATCTTGGAAAGAGGATCTCTTCTTTCATTCAGTCTGCCACAGATGAATGTGGGTTAGACAGAACTTTGAGGTAGTCTTTGGCACATACACACACAACTTGACCAAAGGGGTTGGGTGAGTCATATCAAAGCAATTGTGTTAGTACACGTACGTTGCGTGACGAGTCATGCACCATTAAACTATAAGATACTCGCCTGACACTCTATTAATTCTTCTTATTATATATTATCATTATTGTAATTTACATCAAGCATTAATCCCATCAGAGAAAGTTATAATATCGATGATGGATTATGTTAATATACTGTATTGGTAATTACAAATCGCAGGCAAATACAAATGTGGTTGGGTATTTCCTAGAGGAAAATGCATATATTTCTCTCTAAATTCGTCAGATTTAGATGAGGGACGAATCCAAAACTAATTCAAAAATCTCAATCTGATAGATTAGAAGTCAATTCAAGCATAATTTTGAATTTGTCTCTAACCACATTCTTATAGATTGATTTCCAATCTAAGGAATTTAAAGAGTTGTTTTTGTTAGATTAACACATTTTGTACATCATGTAGAATGATACTTGGGACAGGTTATCCATGATCGACTCCAAGAAGAAACAGCAATAAAGAGCGATATCAACAGAATAAACAAACAAAAACAATATTTGGCACTATGCCTGGACGACACAGACAAAAGTTGTCCATGCGGCAGTAAGATTGATAACAGTCTCTATGCAATGAAGATCATCGTATTAGCTACTTAAATACTTGATTATCTTCTATTTGGTTTGACTTTATTCCTGAATAATGTATTTTAAACACACAAACGCGTAGAAAATTATAATTTTAATAATGCTTTGACTTTGATAAGTAATTTGCGAAAACAAAAAGGGCAAGGCAAATTATGAGTTAAAAGTAAGTAAAAGCATAAATTTAAAGATTTATGGTACGCAAAAGTATGTCAAAATGATTCTTGAAAAAAGGAAAATTATGTTTCTACTTCAATTCAATTTATGTTAAATTAATAGTAAACTTAGTCACAGTATGTGGTATTTGAAGTCCTTATTGTACCTGCCGCTTTTTTCAATCCAATTTAATTACATTCAAAAGTTTATTTATTTCCGTAAAAGCGAAAACATTTTAATGTGATTGCCATGATCTATTGTATCTTTTTATTTCCTTATCTATTGACCTATTGTGTCCTATTGACCTATTTTGTTATGTGTAAAGTCTTGTGTAAAGAACGCATGTCTGCGTGAGTACATGATGTTCGTGGCTTGCTTGTGGATTTATGTTTGCGTGTGCTGTGCAATTGTATGAGTGTCTTAGATACGTATATATACCTAGACAACAATCAGTTTGACAATAATGTAAGAATTTGAGAATGTATCATGACTATGACAAGAGTGTATTTCTTCATCGTGAGTGAGACATGGCTTATGAGAAATGTTGATAACAAGACAAAACAATAGTCAACTTGCAAGATATTATGAATAACATAATCTTTGACCAAATTGGCTTGAATTATTGCATTTTTTGATAAGAAGTTGAGTTTCTTACCAACATTAAGGGTATATAGGTATTTCTAATTTTGGGGGATGTTTGAAATGTAACTCAGAGGCTGTTCAAACGTTCACGAAAGTGGTTTGGGAGGCATTTCTGTACTCATTGAGGTGAAGTTAATGGAAATATTTGTCCTGTGTGAATACAAATGGATTGTTTTAATGATTTATGAACAGGTTTTAATAATTTTATTGGTGATTATTTGTGACAATATGATAGATGTGACTTTTAAATTGTTTATGTCAGAAACTTTTGATATATTTAGTTGTTCCGTATCTCTATCTCTCATAATAATCATTAATACATAATATGTTCAATTATACTCGCCACAAGTTCATTGCTTGAGGGATATGCCCCCAGCATGTTCAAAAATTGTCGCATTAGGCGATATATTTCATTGTTTGCTGGAATTGAATATCACTGAATCTAAATCTGAAAACTGCTATCGTTGCCTCTTGTTTGTTGTTGTTTTTTTTTTTCTTCTTCTTTTCCAACCAAGGCTTTTGACTTAGCCCAACTTGGTGGTCCGGAAAAAGTGAAGTGCATGGTTGGTTTTTTAATCATAGAAGAATGAGAGAAATAAATGTCTTTATATAGCGAATAAGTTAACATCTAATGTTTGAAAGTGTCATTTGAGCTTCAAGGTGAATGTATTACATTTTTATTATTGCCCAGTGATGTGTTTGATGAGCCATATTGAAAAATTCCTTTGATCAAAAGTGCATTGACCTTTTCACACTTCAGGTCATTGCGACGTAGTAAAAGTTCAGATACACTGCAACCTTGAAGTAAAGTGTTTTATTTGGAACCGCAAGATATGGTGCTTGAGGCAGCAAGCAGGTCATATTATTAAAGTTGACTTTGATGATCAAATTAAATCAAATGAACATGATAATATATGTTATGCAGAACTCGAACATAAAACAAAAAAGTGTGGAAAATTGTAATTTTACGTTTTATGTTTTCATCGAATGCATGCAAATTGGAGGTTATTCCTTTGTAACTCTCCCATAAATTTGTACACAAAAAAGTTACTTTAGATTACGATTTCCGTCAATAATCTACACTCTTAAAATAGTTGGGCAAAAAAAATGCCCAACTTTTAACCAACACTGGGCAAAACACTGTCCACACAACTATTGGTTAAAATCTGCCCAACTGATGTTGGGTAATGAGTTTGCTATGTGGTTGGGCAAATTAAATTGCCTATCAGCTGTTGACCAATCAGACTTTACCCAACTTTGCAATTTCCCAACCGTTGGTTATAGTTTGAGCTGGGTAATCATTTGCCCAACAAATTTCACCCAATTAGATATTGCCCAACTTCCATTTGTCCAGCTGTTTAGTAAGTTGAATTTTGGTTAATCAAGCCTCAGGTCGAAAAACCAGTTGGCAACTGGTACTGGTACCAGTTGATTCCAGTTGAGGCAACTGGTTTCAATATGGAAATTGGAATGTGTGACTAGAATCAACTGGCATATATCAACTGGTATCCATATTCAACTGGTATCAACTGGAATCAACTGGGATCCAGTTGACAAAATTAATATTGTGTTGAATTATTTGATGTATGGGTGCTTACCAGAACATGTGTATGTCAAGACATTGTTCATCTAACCTATCATAATCCTACAGCTAGTCGTAAAGCCTATACCTACAAGTACATCTAGGCTTAGCCGACATCCTAAACCTACAACTGTAGTTAGTACCAAGGATATTTCATTCACATATATAGGGCCATTTAGTTGTAATGCTTTAAGACATGGTTATCATGAAGATTACACTTTTATTATAGAAATATGAAAATACCTCATCAAAGGTACACAAGTTGAAATTGTGAATATCACGGCAATAATATTCAATTATTTTCTAATACATTTCAGACATTTCAGAGTTTATTGAAATCATTAAAAAACCATTAAATTTAACAATATTTGTGACCGTGCACCTCTAAACGAACATAAAGTCGCACACACTGATTTTGCGTGAGGACTGAAAATAAGTGAAATGGGTCAACCTAGCCGAGATTGACTTTTTCATATTTTCTGAAAGAGCGGGTCTTCTTTTACATTATGCTAAAATTTGGTGTCATAAAACGGGTAGGAAAGTGTGTTTCTTTAGCAGTTTATCTCGAACATTTTTGGTAGAAAAGTGTGATTAGGTGTGTCTTTAGAATCCCTTTCTCATTTCTGAAAAACCTTGTCCACACTCTTCACTTTCAACTCTAATAACTGTTGAAAATATAGTGCTACTGCTTTGAAAGTTAGTAATAATCATGGACAGAATGTGTTAATGAGGCATGCTTAATTTCAGTGTAATTTGATAATCCCTTCATTGTTGTTACTCTGGTGGTTTACTTCCTGTTTTTTGTCCCATTCATCGCACAGCCAGCACGGTTTGGTAAATATTAAGCGCTTGAATAGACACTGTACTTCAGAGCCTCTTTTCTCAGTTCACACTTTTCCTGAGTTTGTGCTTTCTTTCCAATATTTAAATAGGTTAGGAGAGTCCATTTGATTTGAGTTATACATCATTTTAAAGCTTAAAATCTGCTCTTTCAGAATATGGTCTTAACTAAAAATTCATGTCTGGCGAATTTTTGTTTGTTTTGAGGTGCAGGGTCACATTTTATCTTTTTCACGAAGAGAATTTGAATAGCTTATGAATATTCATGAGCAAAAAAAAAAAACAGTAGAAACCAATAGAAACCAACTGGTATCAACTGGTATCAAAATTTCAATGTTTTAGTTACTGGGTTTTAATCTGGAATGAAGTGGTAAGCAAGTCCAGTCAGGTATATGGGTTTCGTATTGTATTTTGTATTTACACACAAACCGACACACACACGCACGTACACACACACACACACACACACACACACAAAACACAAACTAGCAATATTGTAGGAGTATCCTGTAGTTTGCTCCCACAGACAGATACTCCCACAATGTTGATTTTTTTTACCCCTCCGGTGTTGACGGAATAAAGGGAAACGTAAGAAAATTATGTCAAAATACTTCCACAATGTAGCCCTTGCTTATATATATTAATTATAACATATATATATATATATATATATATATATACTGTATATATACATATAGGCAATACCGTGTGTGTGTGTGTGTGTGTGTGTGTGTGTAGTCCCCCCCCCCCCTCCCTTCCTATAACGGAGAACACCCTATAGTAATTCTTGGTACCCCCTACAAAATCGGAAGGTTCGGCCATCCTTCCACACGTAGGCCTATACCACACACACACCGTCACATACATACACACATACAAGCGTACACGCACAGACTTTTTTACTTGTCCATGAAAATTTACCAACTTAGAAAGGAACGTAACAAAATTACCAAAGTACTGGTAAGAAATACCCAGGCTTAATGTGCAAAATAATGCTGGTAAATTACATAAGGCGAATTTCTACCCAAGTATCAGTTGCCCAACAAAAATTACCCAACACGCAAAGGGAATGCGTCACTTACACAACAGCGGGGCAAAAAGTACTCGACTCTCCATTACCAATTCTGCTGGTAAATATTCGCCCAATATTTAAGTAAGAATAATTGCCCAATGTTGGTTTAATCACCTAAAAGCTAAATTGGGCGATAATTGCCCAGAATGATGGTTTTTTTTTTTTACTAAAAAACAATTACCCAACTAAATTTACCGAACATTTTAAGAGTGTAGCAAACTGTACCCCACTTTTCCTTCTTAAAGTTATTATTCTTTGGTTATTACGAGATCACATCAATTTGAAGCGAATGATTGTTTGTTTTATTGGTTTTCATGTCAAAGGGGAAATTTGTATTTTGTTAGTAATTTGATAGAAGACTCATGAGGAGTGGTGATGACATCACTTCCTACCCAATTTGAATATTTAAAGGGATGGTGTAGTATTGGTGGAGATGAAGATTGGGCTTTTAACTTTTTATCTATATACCATGTATATGTATATTTACATTTCACAGAGCATACCATTCTAAAAGAAATTCAAAGTTTATTTGATGAAAATCAGTTTTGGGATGGCTGAGACATCCAAAAACAAAGTAAAACAAAGCGATACTAACAAAAGGTGGGTCCCACCTCTTACTAGTATCTCTCTGTTTTGGATATCTCAGCCATTTCAAAACCAATTTTCATCAAATAGACGTTGAATTCCTCTTGAAATTACATGCTCTTTCATATTTCATATCAATAAAGAAGTTTCTCGTTATCCCAACAGTGGTAGAAACGTGAAGTTAGGACTCAACCAAAACTATACGACCCCTTTAATATAGGAACACTATCAGTGACTCCACGCAGACTTCCATAACTTTCTTTATTTGAAGTTCCAACTTTTATATGTTTTGATTGATATCAATATTTGCAGATTGTTATTGATGTACAATACACTTTCCTACTTTGTTTTTTATTATTTGTTTACATGAATTCTTTATCATTTAATTCAAGCAATTAATGTCCCATTTGGTTTGATGAGATGAGTGTAATTATATTCATGTATTCTTACAGAAACTGGTAGATTTAATTGGAACTGACGTTTATGTTTCATTGTATTGGACAATACATTATATTCAAATCAAATTATTGCTGTACTATGATATTGTGTATCGCATGTTGTTTTATGTGTCTTCACAATTGCTGTCCATCTCGTGATTCATCCAGCCCTGTGGTGCACAAACACTCGCTTAGTCACCCCTCTCAGGGCATAATATTGCAAGAATACTCATGTAGTATTAATCGTACTTCCTAATCGCGGTAAATACTTATCACTAATGTGAAACACCTCTCATACAGCACTTACAACTGAATTACCAACATAGCACAACATACACAGAACTGATCAAAGTGAATTGTATAATGACGTGGTCCATTTTATTTTTAATCTTCCAGAACGCGTTTGTCAAGCAAGTCTTGTTAATGAGTAAATCTTGATTGGGGCGTAAAAACACCCAGAAACAATACAAACCAAAATATACAAACATTCAACCATAAAATCACACAGGAAAAGATTCACTAGACAGTAACCTCCGACATACGGTATTAAAGGTAGCAATTGCGTAGCCCTATAAAACCGTTTGGCGGTGTAGTTTTGTTTTGTTTTCCGTCAAGACACCGCCTGCATAAAACTCTTCCATATTTAAAACCAGGCCCCTCCCACAAGGATCTTTAACAAAGTCGTTATTGACAGCTTTCTATTGTTTTGATTGCTTTTAAAATATATACTTAGTACTAGTTGTAACTACACGGCTGCACGCAATAAAGTTCCTAACTTGCCGTGCTCACACAAGAGACCGAAGAACACTCTAAGGGAATTTTATCCATTGCGTATATAGCGGTATAAACGGGCATATTCTATAAAAATCTGGCGAGACAGTACACGATCCAGGGAAGAATTGGTTAAAGTACTTCATAGTAGGGTGATATTGGTGCAATTTAAGCGGAAGCACTGAAATAATCATTATAATTAGTTATACAATGCATGTCCGGCGGAACCGTGGGGGCCGTGGGGGCTTTTTTTTTAACTCGGTAGTACGTAAGTGGCACTAAATAGAAATAGAAATAGATAGAGATCTTGAAGTGTGAGCGTGGTAAGGTTATTTTTATTATTGTTATTTTTTTTTTTGGTTTTTAGCTGAAGAAACCCGGAAATATAAGGGGGAGATGAGCTGAAAACCTTTCTTTTTTTTCTTCTTTCTTTTGCTTGTTAGCTCATGAAACCTGGAAGTGGGCCCCCACACTTTTGAAAACGCTCCGCCGGCCCTGCAATGAACGTTTACGAAATTAGTAGCCTTGGTGAGAAATATGAAAGAAACATCAAAGTAACATGAGAACAATGTATTCTCTCTCTTTTGACCTTGTAAAATCGTATTTATACAGATATCAAGAGGGTCAAAATTTTTCAAAAATCTGTCACTTTTCGCTGAATTCTCAAGGCCATGTTTATGAGGCATAATTTCTGTCACTACAAATCCTTAAACATAGAACTAAAGGCAAAATGTTGAAATCTAACAAAAACAACGGTTGTCATTGTTGAAATGACCGTGGGTGTCAAAGCGACACATAATTGTCGATGAACGTTCGGATGATCTTGCGTAACTGAAGGTACTAGTAGATAGAGAGAGTGTGAGCTCCCGAGAAGTTTCGGAGGTACCGCATCGAACACGTCTAAACAGTCGGATTGGCTGGCGGAATCGTTGCGGGCGTGGTTTGTGGAAACTGAGGAACGACGCGTGATGGAGTCGGGTTTGGTAGCCCTGCGTTCGAGAAATGAAAATGTCACTTCGGGAGAAAATAATGTAGAGACATCGTATTCTTTATGCGGGAGAGACATTCGACCAAGAGATATTGTGCAAAACAAGTCCTTATACAAGTCTAGGAGATCATATCTAAACTTATAAATTTTGGTTCAGGACACATCATTTAACATTTTCGACGTTCTTGCTTTGAAGGGTGTTCATGCCCGAAAACTACGGATCATGCATAACGTATTAGACGAATGTAATCTCCTCCCATACACCACAACCATTCTTTGTCAATGGAAGACGTCACATACAAATCTAAAACAGACAAACAAAAGCAAACATGAGTGCAAAGAATGTGTTTCGTTTGTGGGTTACATTATCATCTGTAAGCAAAATTTAATTATACGGCCTTAAAGGAGGCTATCAGATTCTGGCAGGCATTGGCAGGAAAGCAATGAAACCTACTGTATGTCGGCGGCCCAACCTGAAATTTGTTGCCGCTATAATAGACACAGTGAAATATTGCCCAAGGGACGAGAATTTGTTAGGCGCTGTGGGTTTAAACAGGTAACCACTATGCGCAGGGTTGACCTAGACCAGTGAAGAAAGGGGTGGCTAAATATCATACACACAAGCAGAACTTACTGTAGCAGAAGTCGACGTTTATGTTGGCGTTATTACCGCAAACTAGTGTCATCAGCTCGCAGCCGCTCTGGATCTGGAACCTGCCGACGTCGTTGGTGTAGCAGAGCCTCCTGGAGCTACGAGGTCGGTCGGCGAGTTTGAGCAAATCCTCCACCACGTCCCCGTCGTATCCTGGTGTCCTCGGGTTCTCCACCTCCTCGGCCTTATCCTGGACCTCGTCCATCACCTCGAGGTCGCATCTATTGTTGTTGTCCATCATTTCCTTGCGATATTCTCCGCATACTTCCCTGAAGAATGACGTCATCAGCGATACTTTGAAGATATACAGCGAGAGAGAGAGAGAGAGAGAGAGAGAGAGAGAGAGAGATGAAGGTACTTCTTCCATGAGGGTAGACTTTGTCTACGAATTTGTTAACAATGCTGAATTTTCGACGGGATATGATACGAAATTGACCTGAGCATTTGTATAACACGCCTCAAGTATATTATGGTATCAGAAAGAATTAATTGCATCGTATGGGATATCGTCCCAAAAGTGTGGACGCAAGTACCGTTAACAAAAGCACATTATCAACATCATTTCCTTCAAAAGTTCTCTCATAGGTGCTATCATCACCAGCCAACATAAAATGGAGATATTATGGAAATAATATGTAATATATTATATATGGACATATGGAAATGATATGGAAATAAAACCATTTGAATTGAATTGAAATGAATTGAATTGAATTGAATTGAATTGAATTGAACTGAATTGGATTGAATTGAATTGAATGGATAGCAATCCTAAAAGAGTTTGATAAAAAAAATTAAATTCATTTTGGCATATTCTTATTGTTTTATCGAATGCATTTTGAGCAATTAAACACCAAAACCGGAAAATAAGAAACTTACCTTGTGGCTGCACCTGGGCGAAGGTGGATGCCGCTATGCACACAAGGCAAAAAGTAATGAACAGCTTCATCTAGGAATACAAAAAGAAGGAGAGAAATAAATGCACTCATAGTTCAAATTACTTCGTAAAAGGATTCAAATATCAAACTCGAAGTAATGTGGAGGAGTGAGAAGAAAAAAAATCATCCAAAGATTGACGTTGCAGAACAGAGTTTAAAAGTTACAACATCAGAGAAAGTTGTCTGTTACGTCGAAATTACCATTTGTTTTTCAGGATCTCAGTTATCAAGTGTGTACATGAACGAAATGGTACTTTTTCTTTGGTGAATCAAAAAAAAAAAATCAATTCCGTAAATGACCTGGCAGCATTTTTACCTTGATAATGAAGCCGAGAATTCTAAAGCCGCAAATTACGACATTTGTTTTTGATATTTTTTTGGTAGTTGTTCAGAAAAGGGCAAGTTGAATAATGTGAACTACATTCTGTCCGAATTTCAGGTCATCAAATGTTTCCGCATTAAAAAAAAAAAATTCCCATGTTGTATAAACCATTTTACTTTTGGGTTCTTTATCTCTTGCACACATGACAGTATAACACTTCAAATTGATTCTCCTCAAACTGCATTCATTTCAATACACCAGACTTCCTACTAATTCTATGGTCTGTCTGCATTTGATTTTTTTTTGTGTGCAATACCAGACAAAGAGAATTTATTGGTTACTTGATCAAGCTTTCGTGGAGACGGACCACTCACATACACTTACGCATAAACACACAGACATACACACACACACACTTAAAATGAAAAATGAAAATTACCAACCTTTAAGACAACTGACGGAGTTCTTGCTGGAGACTGCACGAAATATTCTTCAAAGCTTGTTTGAATGGTAATGTACTTCAGCTGTAGATGTCTTCCATATTTATACATATCGATACAATCGGAACATCTAAACAGTCAGAGAAAAGCGAAATCAAATTCGATTTGCTTCAATCCCTTACAGTACGCATTACAAGTGTGAAGAAGTTAACAATGTTGGCAGAGTTTTACAGTCCCAAAATGTATATCTAAGACTCTTGTAGTGGTCATTTCAGTGTCTATTCAAACTATTGTCTCGAAAATCGAGCAACCTTTCTGTATATCAGGGATTTGTTTAAATGTATGTCCATTGTATGTTATGTTGAGAGATTTGCTTTCCCTGGGGATCTGTTCTTAATTCCCTGCCAATAAAATGCACCGTTTTCGATAATTTAGTTTGGAGATGCTTTGCCAAGATTCTTTACGTAGGAAAAAAGGCTAATACATTAAAGAGGATTTGCACGGTGCAAAATACGACAATTTCATTGTCGTCTTTGTTGTTTTATCATTATTATTATCATGACATATAGCATTTGCAAGTTACAACCTAACTTTAACCACGTTAGAACAAACTGTTGAACACATGATTTAAAGCACATACAAACTTAACTCTATGAACTTAAGAAAACTAGAAAAAATGGAACCCTCGCTGAGGCGCATGCGCAATTTGATTGTTTTTCTGTAACCCTTTATAATTATGTCAAATCGAAAGTCAGCTTACATTCACCTGAAAGTTTACTATTATTTTCTTCCAAGGAAATGGAATCATAATTACTACAATTAGTAATCAATTTGATGTCAAATGTTTCTTTTCAATAAAACGACACAGAAATGATAATTGGCATTCTGTTTGCACTTCACTATTAAGGAAACCAAAACCCACAGAGAAATGTGAATTGAGTGAAAGCAGCAACATTAATAGAACACATCAGTGAAAGTTTTTGAAAAATCGGACAGTCGATGCAAAAGTTATGAATTTTTAAAGTTCTGGTGTTGGAACCGCTGGATGAGGCGACTACTAGAGGTTATGACAACAATATATAGAAAATATCAAGGAAATTCTACAAAAATCACTTTTCTAGCATTGACTAACCGCTTTCAGAAAGTAGGAGAATAATTGCTACCCTTAACATATGTCAGTATCAAGTTGATGGAATGTGTAATTTTCATGAAAAATAAATATCACAAATTTTGTGATTGAAGAAAAGGAGACGAATATAGTTCAAGTTCAAGTTAAGTAGTCTACATTAATATATTATTGTAAAAACAAACACAAACACGATATGTTCCAGTCAATATTTGTAATTGAAGAAAGGAAGACAAATATAGTTATAGTTCAAGTTCAAATTAAGTAGTCTACATTAATATATCATTGTAAAAACAAACACAAGCAGGATCTCAATGTCACATAAACTCACACGCGCGACACACTATTATGGCATACACAAAAACACATGCACATCTCCCATCTAAACGAAATTATGATAATGTGACATATTTTTGTAAGGGGTTTCCTCACGTAGAGCGTGACTCAACGGATGGCAAATCCCTCCAAGTACTTAATGTTCCTGGCAGTAATCGCCGTCGTAATCCTAGCGTACTCAGTTGCATATATTACCTACGAAATGATTCATACTCTCTAAAAAAGAAAGAGTGAATTTTCACTCGATTTTCACTCCCCTTGGTAGTGACGTCAAGGATCACTAGAAGTGGAGTGAATTTCGAGTGAACAGAAATTTCACTCCAAAAGAGAGTGAAAAAAGACGGAAATGTTTTTGGTGGGATGTTCACTCCTTTCTCACTCTAAATTCACTCCTGACGTATTTCACTCTTTTGTCAGTCGTTTTTCACTCCTTTCTCACTCTCAATTCACTCCTATTTATTTCACTCTTCTTTAACTCCGGAGGTTTTTCACTCCTTTTTCAATCTTTTTTCAATCCTTTTTCAATCTTTTTTCAATCCCAAACGGAATTACACTCTACATGAGCACACATCTCTATCACAGCACTCAGTGCACTAGTTATTCAACCCCGGAAGAAAAAGTGACAATGGTGATGAATTTGGGAATAATCTAGGTGGTCTGGAGCCATTTCTGGAATAATGAATACCAATCAAACTAATACAAACAAAAACAGCAAGCAACGTTCATAATATAGATATCTGTTAATATTAATGCATGTATTTTGAAGCCAACGATCCACCACTGGTAGCCCAGTGCATTGCCAACTTTGTGTTCCAGTTTTGAAAGTCATTCCTACCCGAGATGGATCAATACATGAAACTGAATAAATATAAGCTAGTAATCCAATTGGCTGTTGTTTCATTCTTTCTTATTAATTTATTCTTTCTTTAAGTAGCATTGAGGGGGTTATAAGAAGATAATGTACTAAATGCTACGCATATGTTTTTTTTTTTTTTTGAGCTGATTCTCTATATTAAATAAATGTGTGATGTCCACTGGATCACCTGAAATTAAAAAAAGGGAATATACCTCTTTAAATATCTAAACTTCAACTACAGAGCAGTACACCATTACAAACAGTCTTCATGTGCTGAGTATCTGGTTTTCCATGAATTATGTGGCCAATAATAATTATACATATTTTTATCATTTAAGAACAACTGTCACCGTAATCATCACAAGGTCCTTGTAAATATGCTATTCTAGCTGTCATTCCCAAAGCTCTACAAATGAAGAGTTTGTTTGCAAAAACTGATAAGTCCATATGTGCCAAATGGAGATATTTGCGATTAAAGGTCAAGAAAAATACAGAGAATAATAAGAAAATGTTTGCTTCTTTTGATCATAACTTCAAAAATGTACTTTTATATGTAGTGACCAATATATAATTCAAAAGGTATTATTTTGTACTTTATGAAAGAGACCGTACTTCAAAATCTTCAAAAATGGACATATCGGTTTTTGCGAACAAACTCTTCAAATATTAGCATCACACATTTCCCCGAAAATATGCCAAATTCATAAAGTTTGTGCAAAAGTGAAAAATTTTACAAGTACCCTTCCTGAACATGTTTAATTTTCGACAAGTGAATATAATTATTGCATGTTCAATTATAAGCTACAAAAGACTTGCAAAGTATAGTCACCATTATCTATATTATAATACAAAAACAATTACACATGTACCAGGAATTGTGATTGCTTTGAACAATTGACAAAAATACAGAAATTTTCAATACTGCATGGTTAATCAAGTTTGAATCCTCTGTCATGTAACACAGTGATGTTCTACAAGTACATTGCACAAATACCTAAACATACTCGATCAGAGAAGCATGGTCTTGACTTTAAGTAGGCTTTAGGTGGGGTATTTATGTAGATGATAGAGCCAGAGGGGGCCTCCCTGAAACCCCCCAGACCTCGGCCATCAACCGTGCGATCATTACAAAATCCACACACAAATTGCCTGTGACATAATCTATAAAACGGTAATGTTGATTTTCAACAACAAAAAAGTCACTTGGCTAAATTATGCTAATTTGAGCATGAAATCAGACCATTTGCCATAACTAAAGTTCCAAAAAGGCACATTTTTTGTTTTTTGTGTAAATATTCTTTCTAGCGTCCATAGCAAATGAAAGAGAAAAAAACTGTGCCATCAAAAAATTCTGAAGTATCTATTTTTTTCTATTTACTCATGTATTTCTTTGTTTCTTACTTTTTGTTTTTCATTGCCTTTTCAATGAAATTTGTCAGCGACACGTCCAGCATGAAAATATTTACGTTATTGATTACAATCAATAACCCCCCAAAATAATCATGCCTTCATGAAATTTGGCATGGAATGTCAAAGGGGAGGAGGGCTCGTAGGCCCCCCCCCCCCCTCAACCGGGCCTATTTATGGAAAAAGAATTGCAATCAATACAGTTGACACAACATGTATCATATCATTGATCTTCTTCACCTAAATAAGGCATCATTGTACAATATTGAACACTTGTAATCCTTCCGAGTTTTGCCAGATGTAGCAACAACTAATGCATGCAAACTGAATTTCTTATAGAGTGATTTCATGTGACGTCATGTTGGCCACCATAATGGTGGCTTCCATAGCAAAGGCGATCAATATTCATTCATGCATGCCTCTCTAACAAAGGTGTTCTTTTGCCTTAGGTTTCCCTGAAGTAAACATTGCTGCAGCTTTTGTATGCAGTCTTGATTTCTAGTCAGTTTAGGCAATTGACTTCATTAGGCTGCGTTCACATAGAAGTATACGGTATACGGTATAATTCGGTATTCGCTATTCGGGCACCCAGTACACCATCACCCTCACCGTCAACTTGCCATCCCATGCAATGAGGATTTCTTCCTCCTACATCCCAGCAAATCTTATTAACAATTTCTAAACTGCATCAGAATGTCAGTCTACATGCTTATTTTTGCTAAAGGGCATATCCAGACCAAAATTGTCATTATTTCATAAACGTGAGACGGTATACGTACGCTGCAGGAAAATCGAACAAGCTCGATTCCCACTTTGCTACACTATTCTATGCTATTCGGTACATTCAAATAGTGCCCTCTTATGTGAACCGGTGTTAGGAAATCCTATCGTTCGATTCAAGCTATTCGCGTGCCCTCGAAAATGAGCCCCGAATACCCAAATAGTATACTTCTATGTGAACGCAGCCTTATGGTGGGCAATTGTGACATCACTGCTAACACTCTATAACAAAATATGATTGTCAGTTGCAGGTTATCTTAATAATTTGTTATGAGGTCAAGGGAAGAATTATCCATAAGTTTGACTTGGCACATTAGTGAACTAATCTATTTGGCTCCATCTACTCTAATGCCGTGGATTTATCAATGATGGGCTGCAGATGTTTCGTGGAAAAAGAAGTTGAACCAATTGAGCTTCTACCCACAAGTTTTTCAAAGTACAGTACATCAATTACATAAAGGTGAAAATGTACAAAATAACTCTGGGTCCCGTAACCCTAGGGATCAATGATTCCCATCAATTTTTTTTAATTTTTTTTAAAAGATTTTTCCCTCTACTCCAAAGAAGATGGATGCAATAAATTTGAGCACATGCATATTGTACTGCATCACTGTTAATCAAAGGGGTGACAAATGTATGTGGTAACTTAATCACAACATGGAGACATGATCTTCATCCCAAGAGCATGGATGACCATTGGAAGATTCTACTATTGAGCTGCTATTTGTAGTACTTATCCCCCCCCCCCCCCAAAAAAAAAAAAAAAAAAAAAAATGAGGGAAAGAAAAAAAATACATACGAGTGTCTGTCAACAGTTTTCTCTCTTGAATATTAGACCATAAAAAGGAGTTATTAAAGCAAGTCAGAATTGCCTGGAGAGAAGGGGGTGCTTAATCATGAGCGCAGCCAGATTCGTATCATGCGGAATGTCAAGCTGTGTGTGGCCAAACATTCTTTCATATGCTTGGAACACCTTACAGATGAATGTATTAACATGTGGCCATGAAGAGGAGATTTTTTTTCTTGACTATATAAGTCAAAACTATTTTCAGTTACTAGTATATACAACAATCAACAATTTAAAGCATTAACAATCACACATTCTATGCAACAAACTCTTTTCATCGGCGAGCCCTGTTTTACTTTTAATGTTGAAGTGCTGCAGTACATCCTGGTAACAGCTTCATGCTAAACTACCGCTGAGCCTGATGAGGCTGACTCTTCAACAAGAATGTAAGTTCCAACGTCAGAGGAGCATATACTGTATCTCAAAAGAGGAAAAAGCAAGGGTATTTAGACCTATAAACCGATGGTAGCTGTCTCTTCTCATTGGGCTTCTAATCTAACGATGGAATGGTGCTCGGTCAGGGGCTTGGTGTGAGCTGCAACTACTCTCTCTCTCTCTGCCTGAGGTGATGAGTGGTGTCATAGCTCCTCAAGGTCTTCAAACGATACTCAATGAATCCATGATCCTTGCCATACAGGTATACTCCTGAAATATAAGAATGCATTGTAAGTCAAAGCTTTTTCTTGAGTCTCAACAAATTTGACTTTGGCACAGAGTTGACTATAACTGATGAAGATCTGATAGCAGTAGAAATACATGTAGTGGCATTCTTATGGAAGAAAACGAGAATAGGTTTATTATGAATGAACGGCGCAGCTGGCATGTTGGAACTTAAGTTACATTACGTTACGTTGAAGTTAACGTTTATCGAACTTAAGTCATGGAATCAGGCCAATCTGCACACAACTTTATTAGACATCTATGAGAAGGTATATAAAAGATTATAAAAAGTCCCCACATTGCCTGTATGTTTGCACGAGTTAATTAAGAAATAGATGAAATTTCCCTGTAAAGGCCATTTTTTTTTTTTTTTTTTTGGGGGGGGGGGGGGTCATGCCCATAACCTGAAAAACTTTGGGTCCTTGCCCCCTAACTAAACAAGGATGATCAACTCCTCGTTTGGTTGCTTAATTCTGTCCACTAGCTCTTGAGAAAAGTTGAAAATGTTGAAGTTTTTGCAAGCTAGATGAATAAGATACCATGTTACAAGGTATGTCACTTAAGCTTTCTGCTAAAGAGGGCTAAAAAAAGTTGTAGATCACATAAACTTACGAGTATAAACTTACATGTCCTTTTGCACGTACCTTGTGTGGTGTCTCACAAAGTGGGGTACTGCATCGCAACAGCCTTGGCTACAACATCCTTTGCTCACTACTTGGTATCTGAATTTAAAAAGAAAGCAAGAAGAATGTTAATCATATTCTAGGATGCAAATATATAACATCAAAAATTTGGCCCTCATTTTAATCTTTTAAGGGGCTGAACTATTTGTATGTTTGTTTTTTTTTTCTTGGCATTAATTTCTATTGCTATTCAGTACCACTGTTTCAAGTACATGCTACTTGAGCCAGATATCAGTTAATACATATGAAAATTTCATGCAGATAGGTTAAGAGTGAATGTGCACAGTTAGTAGAAAAAATTATACAAGATGTGATTACCCATTGAAGTTCATGGCACATCAACTCCCACTTTTTTATTAATCATTGTGATGATTAAATCATAAGTATTAAGGTCAAATCAATATACATGTGGTCCGATGGGGCTACCAAGAAAATAAGTCAGCGTGGAGTCTTGTACGTACACTCTGTTTACATGTCTCATACAAGTATACCAGTCTTTATTTTTAAATCTATAGCCATCACTTCATTAACAATGTTATACTTACCGGTCCCTTCTACTTTCTTTCTTTCTTTCTTTTTTTTTTTTTTTTTTTTTTGGGGGGGGGGGGCGCAAATTTTAGTCTGCTTTTCTCTATACTTGAGAAGACAAAAAAAAAAAATGAACAGGCAAATTACATGGTTATATATTGGATGGAAATGCAGTACCGGTACAAGACATGACAATGGGAAACTGGTATTCCAGACCAATTTTCAATAATTATGATAATATAATATATGAATAATAATAATATTTTAAATAACTGAACTTACGCTGTACAGTTTTCTGCTTCCATTTTCAACAACAAATATGCTGCAATGATCTGGGTGTGCAGATGTCTCCTCGGAACAGTCAGAACTTCTTCCCTCAGCTTTTGAAGTATCTCTTCCCCCTTGAAGTGATGTGTGTGTTGAATTCCTGGGCAAATAAGTAAAATTTAATGGTTTTATGAATAATACAAATGGCATGAGGATAGTAGGTTCCTCCAGTTTACATTATAAACTTGAAGAGCAATATCATTTAACATACATATTTGACATAAGCAACAGCTCTTCTGTCGATACGGCAAGTACACGGTACACATTTTTCTTAAATACAAGTACTAACCTGTCAAGACATTCATTTTCAGAGGGAAGGACAGCTCCAAAACTGCTCCATGAGGTATCTTGAAAATCATTTCTTCAAACAAAATAAAACCAACCAAGCATTCAGTCTCAATGTAGCCTCTTATGTAATTACTAAGACTCCAGAATGTAAAATAAATATAAATCAATTTCAAACTAGTCTCCCTTCATTAATCATAGTGGAAAACAACAGAATAGCTTACAGCAGGGTTAATGAATGGAAGTCCATATCTCAGAGGCTCCTTCGCTGATGTTGGCCCGGTGTTTCCAGCATTCGTCAACCCTGAATTCAATGGCTAGTCGTTGACCACATCTGGTACTTTGCAATCTGGTGATCTGCACCCTCTTCGTGTGACAGAGACTGTACAGCTATCAATATCTGTCTTTGCTCTCCAAATGATGACCCCTACACCGAGTTCCTTTAAATCACCATCACTCCCAAAGAGCTGTCATGTCTACGTCTTTATCTGGAGGAAAGTATGAAAACACAAGGTTCAGAAATGGATTTAGAACTCATTTCCACAAGACAATAATTATGCAGTTGTTTTGTCCACACAAACACTAAGTGAGCACCAATACAAAAGCTAGTAGGCCTAATTACTTTTTTAGCTACATCAGCATATTTAATGTTAGAATTAAAGACCCAAATATGATCTCTGCTGCCAAATTTCAATACCGGTGCCTAAGGTCACCTGTAACTTTCATTAAAAAAAAATGTTGAAAATAGTACCAGTCATCGTCTGCTACAAGGGGGATCGATCTCCATGATGTGTGAGCACGCTGATCTTCAGCTAGAAGTGTGATGTCACAGTGGACCAACACTTGAACACGAACAGTACACGCATCATACTTCTTACCTAGTACAGTAGTAGCATACATGTAGATGATCACGACACATGACGTGGGAGCTAGTGTGTAGGCCTACGTGGTATTCTCCCAGCTGTTTGGATGTTCGAATGTAGCGGCAAATAAAAGTCCTTTTTACTACATACAGTGTATATAATGAACAATAATCATAAATCACCAAATTTCACCATTCTTTATTACCGTACTGATCGAGATCACCATCTCATCTGGCAACACAGACCAGTGTCAGTGATTCGGCTGTCAACTCAACAATAGCAATGTAGAGTACGTGTCTGGCGCTAGGCGCTTCTAATCTATTGCTTTAATAGCACAGCTTAGTAACAGTTAAAGTTCGATCTCTACACTCGACCACAGTAATCTCTGTGTGATGATACAGCCCAGTCGCTGTACATTCAGACATACCTACTACGTACCGCGACTGGGCTGTGTATAGTTATGTGATGATATTATGCTTACGAATGTCAATTCAATGGCTAACGACCAACGTTTCATTCATCACTCATTTTTTTTGTTTAATAGTTCAAGCCCTAGATCCCAACGTGTACAATTAAACTAAAGTCTAAAGACTCAACGTATTATTAGATCCCAACACCTAGTGTGTACCAGTTGAGTTTCGGCCTCGGATTCTAGCTGTTCGTAAGCTAGGAGTTCTATGGTATGACCAGCCCCATATAGCTAACTGTGCCACGGGCGGCCCGGGGTTATTCGTGTAGAACCCTAAAGGTAACTTACTTATGGTCGTTTACGGAGAGGTGTATAACGTTAGACTAGCCCGTAATGCTGAAAAAACTCAACAAGTTATAATTAGATCGATCTATGGTTTGCTTACCTTCAAAAATGTGAATAATATCTCCGCTCCACTCAAATTTGAAGACAGACATTTTCTCACGTCCATCACGACATCCAGGCTCAGATTCTCACGATTGCACTTACACGCACGTAAATTTGTGATCCTATGCATAATACACGCACAGCTAGCACACAGGACGCAATTGCACACAGTCCACGCACAGGCGACGCGTCGCTGTTCAGGTAAACCTGCTCGCGCCCAAGCCAGGGGAAATTGCGGCTGGTGATTGGCTTAGAGTAAACACATGACAGGGGAATTCTCAATTTCTATTGGCCTAGCCAAATGCGTTTAATTATGTATTCACTCAGAATTCACTCGGCTTAATTTTCACTCGGAATTCACTCGGCGAATGGGTTTCACACAAATTTCACTCGTTACAAGAGTGAAATTCACTCGACAACGAGTGAAAGTCACTCTTAATTGAGTGAAATTTTATTCACTCCTTCCGAGGAGTGAATTATTCACTCGAAATTTTTTAGAGAGTAGTTGTGCGTGTTCTCTCTCTCCACCCCCCTCCCCTGACTCCCCCCCCCCCATTTTGCAGATGTATACCGCCTCTTCGATTTGCACCATAATGTATAAATTATAAACCATACTTTCTTGTTCCCGTTATAACTTAATACTGCAAGTGATGTGTATTAGCACCCTGCTTGAATATCACAATTATGATCACACCCATACATGTAAATCGTGCTACGTGTGTGCTTGTGTTTGGGTGTGTTCCTGTTAACCATATCGAACAAATAACTATGTTTTAACGATAGCCGTACATTTTTTTATAAATGAATTGTAATTCACAGGCATTTGCAGTTATAAAGATCTGTCCAGTAAGCCATAGAACGATTTGATATTGTTGTAATGTATGATTAAATTCAGCAAACTGAAAAAAGACACAATTATTTCTTTATTCTCATGAATATTCACCAAGATGCAATGATGATTGTGTATGTGTAATATCATATCATATAGATATGATAAAAATATATATCTCATATGGGTTTACAGACACACATACATGAATGTGTGTATACACAGATATTTCAGAAGGTCCCATATACCCTTGTTGTCAATAAATTGATTCTCGTTTCACTGTTGATAGAACTTAATAATGAATGCAGGATTTCAAAGTGTACACAGATTATGATAATTTCAATAGTGATATCAACCTCATACTAGCACCCTTTAAAAAACAACCATAAGAATATACTTTGTCTATAATGTTCTTCAAGCGCAGTGATTTGCTGTGGCCTCAGAGAGAATGAAGGGAGCCCCTCTGTCCAATCAATGCACTGATTGTTAATCGCGAGACACGAATTTTGGCAGCCACCTGCTACTTGACGAAATCTCGAAGAATGAACAAAATTTCGAGAACACCATTTAAGACTGTCTGGGAGAACCTCTCGAGGTATTGCCTTGTCCTACAGATAATTGCCCACAGACTTAATACTTGGCACGTTTCAACACAATGTCTACTGTCTGAGCGTAGCTTTACTATATGCCTGTACCTCCTGTATGTTCATAGCATTGCCAATTTTGACATTACTATTCAGTGCATGTCGTACTCTTTTACTGACAATAACTCTTCCAAAAGTCGTCTATGGTTCGTGCAAAAAGAATGAAAACTGACTGAAAGAAATTTCGTAAATTCAACTCCACACTTTCATGACTGAAATGGGGCTCTATTACGTATTTCATCATGATTTTAAATAGTTCTTTCAAAGCTGGTTCGTTTTATTCGGTTTTTTTTCCAATTTGAAGGAAAATGTATTGACCATGTAAGAATTGTATTTACGATTAATCAAGAGATTTGCATCCATGCTGTTGCAGTGGGGCTATAAAGCTGTACATTGGGAGACGCATTAGTAACACTATTAATGACTTATAATCAAATCACTTAGTAACCTAAAACAGAATGCTTTCATTGACAGGAAGGAAGGATATAAGTATCTCACCTCTCCGCCAAATCAGGAGATAAGTGACAACTTCCTCAAAAGAGCAGATTTCCTGATACATGCTTGTAATGCGAAGGGGAAATATATTATTAAAAAAAACCCGATAAGCTTCCGTACTTGTATGAAGAAATGTGCGAATAAAGTGCCACAAAAAGAGGCAAGACATAACCCGGCAAATCTCATTTGCCTCGAAGTGGTTTGTACCACTGGAATTAATTGCAAAGTTTCTCAAATGCTGAGCAGTTGCATATCCCGTTTAAAAATCACTGTCATTGATTGTCAACTCACGCTACACAGCATATCACATTGGCAATTTGGCTATAAAAAACAACAACAGTAATAATTTCTTCCTTAGCCCTCAGAACGTCATTAGGACTGTAATAATGTCGTTTTCCTTTAGAAGTTATGTGTGCCTCATAGAGCCATAGAAAGTAAGGAGGTATTTTACAAATATGACAATAATAGCTTGACGTCCGGATCCACCGTAACTACGAACACCCTAATTTAGCAGTGATTTACGAGATTAGGGGTCATCTGAGCTCAGCTAAAGGCAATCAGATTTAATGACTGATCGTCATTATTATTTGCTGAAAACTGTACAGCATTTATGAACATGAATATCCACCCCGCGTTCAAGTTGACTTAAAGGGTAAAATGAGACAATAATAACATTTTTCCTAAAACAGGACTAAAATGAGAGATGTAGAATCTGCACGCGTCATTTGCTTTTCAACTAGATCAGTAATCGCAGTGAGACAAGTGGAACATTCACAGGGATCACATGTTATGTGTAGATGACATAGTCATTGTATATCTTTAGTTTGTTTTTCCTGCCTGTTCCGTTCTTCTTTTCGTTTTTATCATTGTTATAGTCTTTTCTCTCTGTCGGTTTCGTCTGACGTCATGATGTCAAGATGTTCACACATGGAGTCCTTGACAAATCTTGAGCCCTTATCTTTTAGATTACTTCACAAAATTTACAAGCTATGCTATTCTTGTGGTTTCTCTTTTCCATAAACAGTTACAAAATAAAATTTTAGTTGCTTACCTGTTCATTTATCGAAATATAGAGATAAAATTACTATGACTGTATTGTGTATTATTGAAGTTTGTTTGATTTGAAATATTTTTCTCATGTGTAAGCGTTACGTATATTACCCTGTATTCCTTTATATGGAAATAACAATTAATCATTTGAATTGAATTGAACCGATGATGATATATTGGTCTCATGTCCTAGGTTTATGAGTTCTCTTTTTTCTCCTCAAAATATAACTGTATTTTCCCCGTATGTATACATAATTTACTTCTATTAGTTTGTTGTCTATCGTTTATCCTTCGCACTTTGTACTGTATATATGCTTATGATGGATTTTTCTGATTTGCCTTGTGTTATGTTTTGTTGGAAAGAAAATGAGAATGAAATAAATAAATTGAATTGAATTGAATTACGCTGTATATCACTGTTTCGTGCAAAAGAAAATTTAATATTCCATAACCCCCTCCTTGGGTGGGATCCTATTCGTATAAAATTCATTACAGCTAATATTGGTTATGGGATCGTTCTTCGTTTTCTTATTAGGCACCGCGGATATGAAATGCTCAAGATTGGGGGGGGGGGGGTGGGGGAGAGGGGGAGGATCTTACAAGTTACATTCATTGAATTTCCTCTCCCGTCCTGCCAGCCCTTCCCAGACATCAACACCACCACCTCCATCCCAAATATAATGTGCTCGTTTTCAACGAAGCGACTCTCGTGGCTGAATTGAGAGTTGCAAATTTTCAGTTTTCATATTCATATTCTTATATGTTATATATTTATTTCCATATTCTGAATGGAGGTATATTGCTATAGAATATGACAATCAACTTTGCTGTACGAATCAAGAAGGGATTTCCTCTGGAAATGAACGATTATTGAAGTCTGGTCTGAAAAAAAAAAAACAACCTAGTTTATCACCTCTGATACGAACAGTTGAGTCGCTATGACTTCTGTTCAACTAGAACGTGATCCATTAAAGATATAATCCTAACCCGTTGCTTGCCGAATTCTTTTGCAGCGTGCATCCATCCTATGTAGAATCGCGGGTGGACTGTTGCCCTTTATCTAATAAGTTGATAATATTTTCAACATAAGCCATCGTTGTTTTACCTCAAATCTGACATAGTATACATTATTTCATTATGTTTTGTACAATGTCAGCAACTTGTAACTAATTGGGAAGGGAACATAGACTGCTTGTTCCACGCATATACATGTACATGTATGTATGTATGTATGTATGTATGCATGCGTGTATGTATGTCTCACTCTTGGCACGTTGATAATCATGTATTGCATATCATGATATATAACTCACTTATTCAAACATCTCATATCATCACTTCGTAGCTAAATCAAAGCAGATTACTATAATAGACATACTTGTGGTTCACGCATATCCAGGATCACATGGTTGAGTAGAAAAAGACGTATGTGTCTGTGTTAAGCGCTCATGTAAGAATGTATCAGTGTCAATATCCTTGAGTACGTCTCTTTGTATCATTTTACCGCTCCCTCTCTCTTCCCCCTCTCTCTCCGTCTCTCTCGCTCTTCCTATTCTGTACATACACACACACACTCACACACACACATATCTCTATGATTATATATAGATTTATATGCAGTATAATCAGAATTATATATACGTGTATAATTATATGTATGAGTACACACTATATTATACATCTACACAGTTATATGGAAATACATGTAACACATATTTTTAATTGCTGATTATTCAAACCCCAGCTCTCCAAGTCTCATGGCAAGAGGCACGTCAGGTAAGACTTAACACACATAACACTTCATCAGACTTCTTCTTCTTTTGTTTCGTTTAATATGCACGATAAATACTTTACTCACAGGACACATTCCAAATATACAGAAACGCCAGCGAAGTAAACATACATAATCAAAGTAAACGTTAACATGTAGTCCCAAATGCAATGGAATAGCAAAAAGAGAGGCAAGAGAGGGGCCGAACGAGGAAAACCAGTTGAAAGTACAGTGCGTTGATATGATTTGTCTCCATAGTAACATAGATAATTCGACGTAATCATTAAACATCAATATGCAGTGAAACATGCTCATCAGCGGGGTCCATTAAGTCGTGAAATAATAATCAGGTCTGATGAATGATTATTCCTCCCCCCCCCCCCCCATCACGCGAAAGCCAGGAAGCATACAAACAGACAAATTGAAATATGTAATATCTTAGGTTATATCTTATATCTTGCAAACGTCACGCATTTCCCGCGCGTCATTTTTCCTCCCATGCACACAAGCCTATTTTTTTTCTTCTTATTTGAAACTCCTCATTCGTACCTTACTTGAGTATTCTTAACTGTCTCGGATCAGTCCATAAGAGAAAAGGGGGTTAGTCTACAAATAATCTAACCTCTTCTTAGGAATGATAAAATGAGTGCAGAAAGAATCTATAAATAGTTCGTGGAAATAGAGAGTTATTGGGGTCCAGGTGCTGCATTGTTTGTGATGTTTGCTGTGACACCAGGGGCAATGTTGTCAGCAGTAGTTGTCGCCTGGGTTGTCGCCTGGTTGCTCGCTGATGTCGAATTCGCCGAAGACTGAGCAGTTGTTGAGGCAGGACTAGCTGTAGTAGTCTTCGCCGTAGTTGGCGCTGTCGGTTTCACTGTTTTCTTGGCGAAGAATGGTGCTCTGGTTGTTTCTGGATAAATAAAAAAAAAATGAGTCCAATCGATTGTAAGAATTACACTCAATTTGGTTGTAGTCAAGTGTACATTACTTCAGTTTACTGAAAGGATAAGGTTTTTCAGTGCAGAAGTGGTATATAAAGTGCCTTTAACGATAACCTTCATTCTTTTTAAACAAACAAACATGGCAGTGTATTGGAAATATCCAGCTACCTTGGTAAAACTAAATTAAAATCAGATGTATATACATATATTTTAAATTAGAAAAATACACCACCAAACCAATTACTTATTCAACCCACAATGTTTTGTTGAATGAGCACTCTTAAACATTATAATTATGCATACATTCTTTTCTGAAGAGCCAGGGATTTGTGTCCTCAAACAGTGAGTATTCGATAAAATTGAGGACTCTAACTGCCATTTTTTTTCAATCAACAAAGTGTTGCTATCTCGATGTCACACTTATCTCATCTAATCTAGCTCATTTCTAATAGGGAAAAAAATAGATCCACAGAAAGTATACGCCGATCAATGCCATTAAACGAACATAACGCATGTAACCATAACAAGAGGACTAAGTCTTCCTCCTTCAAACTTCCCTTAAAGTGGGCAAAAATAATAATCACGGATTGAGAGAAAAGAGATTTTAAAAAATGGCATCAACAATCAAAAAAAGAAAGAAAAAGAATCGACTTACTTGAGCAGTAAAGCACATTCTGCTTCGAGGTGCAAACAGCTTCCATGACGTCACACGCACTCTTGAGGACCTCGCCCTGACTGAGGCAGAGCCTTCTCCAGAAGCCATGCTCAGGATCGAGGATCTGTTCGATGACGTCTCCCCCCTGGTCGATGACGTCGGAGATGGCATCCGTGCCGAAACAGCCTCCCTCTTCGATGAGCTCTCTCTGGTAGTAGCCACACATCAGGCTCAGCTTGCTTGTGATCCGCGACTGCTTCGTATCTGTAATTCGGAGTGCATGGAGTTCGAGGTTAAAAAGAACACAGAAACATAGACATATACATACACACACGCACGCACACACACACACACTTTTTTAAATGATAATTTATTCATTTTCACTAAAGACACAGATCTATACTGGTCTGTGCATCATTATTATAACAAAATATCAATTTGGACTCAATTAACACAAATATTTTAAGTATTGCATATTTACAAATAGCAGAAATATATATTCCTGTGCGGAAAACACACACGCGCGCACACACACACACACCGGTACACACACATCGGGCACAATCGAATGTCTTTGTTTTGCTCTTTTTTTTTTCATGTGGACAACTCTTATAAATCACCATTCATCTTCGTATTGAACTCTATTCTTTGTCGTTTTGCGCCGGATGCTTTTTTGTCATTGAAAATCATGAAGATGATGATGATAAGGATCACAAAACTAACATATTGCGGGCTGATTTATACTCAAGTCTGAAATATACAGCACTTTCAAGTGAAAAAAAAAACAAACATAAAAGGTTTTGTTTCCCTTTTTGCAAGTTAGGTTTATGAATTTTGTTTTACAGGATAAAATTGTTTTGCAAAATCTGTTTTAAAGATAAAAAAGGAGGTAAAGAATTTGTAGATATCGTCGAGTTGATGACCTCCATGGGTGTTGTTTGATGCTGTAAACCAATATACGGACTCACTGAAAAACAGTCCTGACGCAGCGGGGTTATTAAACCGTATTGAAATAAATCAAGTTAACAGACAACAATCAGAATCGTTACCAGCTACTGGAATGATTAAGTTATGACTTACATTGTCCGTGGACATGTGACAGAAGCATCACACAGGCAAAGAGAGTAGTCACCATCTTGATCTGTGAAGGGTTATAATAAAATCATGTGAGTATAAATCTTTCTAAAATCTAAATTCAGAATATGAATATGTAGAATAAATAACTAGCTGCCGTAAATGGAGAATTTGTTTTTGTACATCTGCAGTCCAGATAGGTTTTTTCTACAGAATTTGCTTTCCTGCTTTATAACTACACAAATCGGGGAAAAAAGTTCATTCCGGCGAGTCAAAATCATCCCAAACCGTGCGTATATTTTATTATGAATCCACTGCAGAAACCTAGTCAATCACACGGCGTTCTTACTTTGATAGCTATTGAGTGTTATGTGTTGGGAGCAAAAACTTACCGCAGAGGCCATTGTCGACAGTTAATACAGGTGTACCGGTGGTGTCCTAAAAAGCGTTAAGATTCAACACTCTGTAAAGGTGAATGGCTGATGCCTGGTAATGGGGGTTCTTGACAAAACTATCTGTATTTATACGCATTTCTCAAAGAATAGGCTCTTTCATGTTCTCAGTGGAAAAAGGTTTTCCAAACATCTATACCATTGATTGAATGGCTTGTCAAGAAGAAGAAAATGACATTTCATGGGCTTTCGTTAAGATGAGCAACTCGCCAGGAAGATTGTTTAGAAGCGATGTTGCCAACTTAGAGCTACCCTTTTTCTTCTCCTCTGATATTATTGTCTTCAAACAAGCGTAAGACTCTGGAGGAAGACTTTATTTTGTTTCTGTCGTGTAGACGGTCCTGATGTTTCCATTTACCATTGTTGCCTCGTCGAAGAGTTCTCAATTCATTTTCTTGGGAGAGAGAGTCATGAATGATAACATTATGTCGCAATTTAGCTGAACTTCTCCCGCCACTCTTCTACTGATGACATACGACCAAAACAAGCCCCCCCCCCCAAAAAAAAAAGAGAGATAATAATAATAATAATAATGCTTAGTTAAGAAGATTTTTACAAACACAAGCCCATAACTGATAACACAGCCTGTCCTTGCAATATATTTCATACGATTTTTTGTTTTGTTCTTGTTGTGATCATGGGAAACGAATTTAGAAAAGGGAATACAGTAGATACCTGTACGTTGATTTTTTTCCCCACCTTATAGTACAAATAACACAACTACCCTTGCTATATTTGCTGTGCTGGAAATCTTGGCTCTAAATAATTCGGTTGAACACTGTTGAATGAGTCAGCGTATACCTGCAGCTGACGCGTTAGATTCCATTGCCAACCGTTGTGCATTGTTACCAACCGACATCTTTGAACAAACGTACTTCACATTGACACGTTTCCCATTATTCTTTGGTTGCGTGGTACGGGCATTCTTCACGGTCTACACGCTAGGCTGCTTAACAAAATGCCTTGCATCGACGTAAATAAGTACTGAATTGATCAGTGTTTTAGTAGCAGCCATGGCAAATGAAATCCTGGCCATGCATACTAGGGCAGGATTCGAACCTACAACCTCCTGATCTTTGGAATAATGTAGAATTTTGTTGTCATACATACAGCAATTTGTGCCATATTTTGTGCCGTTATCACTGAAAACAGCATCAACTGACCACTTCGCAGGTATTTAGTTGAGCTAATTAGCCATTACATGTGATTTTGAATCCCTCCAAAGGTAAGTGCTAGTAATAAGATTTGGCTTTGAAGAAGAAAGCTATGTGATCTTATTTGATAATTATACTTTGACATGGCAACTCTTTCAACCCTCCCCCGCCCCCCCCCAAAAAAAAAAATCAAGAACCAATTATATTTCTATGATCAAAGGGAGATCGGACGAGACAATGGTTTAATGATTAAGTTTAGTATGTCATTGGTTCACAAAATATTATTTCTTGCGTCAGCTTTGCTCCAATTATAATGTTCCATGATCTATAAACAGGATTAAAATTATGCGATATAAGATCATGGTTGATGTGCGATCTGGAATATCTCTTCCTACCATGGCAATAATAATAATAATAAAAGCTGCAATTTTTATTGCGCCGATTCTATTTAATGAAATGATCAAGACCCACTAGAAGATGGAAAAATAAAGGTAAGATGCAGAAAAGAAATGGGAAAACTTAAAATACTACGAAACAAAAAACTTTTCAACTTATTCTTATCAGATAATCGATAATATAGTAAAGTCTAGTTGTTTTCTTCTTATACTCTCCCACACCCCTTTGCACGTTTGATGTAAGTAGGTCTGGATATCCACCATACCTATATTAAATGTGACATATTAAATTTGACATTAAATTTAAAATTGAATTAATTACTTTGAAACTAAATTGGACGTATCAAATGTGTCGTGTAGATAATGATGATTTTGATTGTTTGACTTTCACTTCCGAGCCCGTTTCTCGGAGTGAAAATAATGCGTCCTCATTGTGTCCTCAGCATTGCGCGATGCGAGGCCTATAATACGCCATCCCTGTCACCGCTCGACAATCGGCAGTCCTAGACGGGACTCTATAATGAACGGAAGTTGTTGATTAGGGGTGATAATATTGGCAATTTTTGCTGTGAATGGGGGCAAAGATAGTAGCTTGTCGCGTCTGTGTGAGATGTGAGTGATGACTATGACTAAGTGACTCTAAATCGCATGAGGGCGCTCTGTGAAATAGGTGTGAAGCCGAGAGTAAGTCCCAAACTGTAAACTCTTCTACTCGCCTATACCTCTCTTGCTCTTCTATCCCGTCACCCCCTCCTCCCCCCCCCCCCCCCCCGTCCCATTCTCCATTTATCTCACTCCTTCCTTTCTATAATATGTCTCTCCTCCTTGCTGTAGCGAGCATTGGATCTGCGACGCGAACGCTAAGACGACGCAGCATCCCAGGTTGAACAATGGAAACAGCTTGTTTCGCCCATGTGTAGAACACTATTGTTTTTTTTTTTTTGCGTGGTTAGCGTCGTCTTAGCGTTTTCGTCGCAGATCCTAGAGCTCGCTAATAACTTTTCACGCCGCTCTTTCTCATAAGCATTTTCTCATCCTCACGTTACAAGGTGAATTCCAATAGAATCACGAAGAGAGAAAAAAAAAGAAATGAGAATTTTCATAGGGTTGCGTTTTCACGCTCATGTTTTATTATGTGTAAAAAAAAAACCCCACATGATAACATGGAAATTATAGTACAAAACAAAACGAAACAAAGCAGAACAAAAGAAAACAAATAAATAACTTACTTTCACAAACTTGGCAATTGATTGGCGTAGGAAGAGTAACACAGATATAATGAAACAAAATAACGAGTTCATGGTTTGGCGCGAGAGTAACAAGCTATGTGATGTATCAGGACTGTCGGGAGGTACTATAAGTAGCAGACAAAAATGATGACAGTTATCACTAATCTATAGAAATCATTGAATGACGATAGAAATAAACTGAACCCGTAAACTACTTCTCTTACAGTGGACTGAGTTAGATTGAAATATGGAAAATAACGTGCAGTTCCCTTTTGTGTACATCGAGATCATAGCTGTGTCATTAAATTCATCTGTGATAAACATAGCAATGACAGTTCATGAATGATGAAGGGGATTGATATTTTGCAGCACTTTAGTGGTGAGCATGACTTGAATCTGATATGTCGCCATTTGCAAAAGATTTTCGACTAAATATACAATAATCCTCTGCTCAATGTTTACACTAATATACACGATAAATGGGTTTCGAAAATATTTTCTTTTTCATACGGAGCGCTTTCCGCTTTTCAATTTCCAGCTGAGATTTTAAGCTCTCATTATACTTTGTAGCCATTGCTGGGACCGGAGATCGATTAGTTCTTCGCTGATCGCTCTTTGCGCACTTTTTTGATATTGCTTGGCGCTTCCGTCGGTGGCATATCTGTAAGATAAAACAAGAACAAAGCAAAACAAACGATCAAAGCTATCGTTACAATGGCTAACAGATTGTGGGTTAAATCCAGTCCTACATAATAAAACAAGGACTGTTGCTTTTCTTTCCAATTTTACTATGAAAATAACACCGATAGATTTGAATTGACACGAATGTTCTCATATTGTTGTTGTTGTTTTTTCAGTTGATCTCTCATAATTAAACCAGCTGCCAAAGACCTGCAGTAATGCCGTAGATAATCTAAATTCCAATAACTACATGTAGACCATATTTATTGATGTATTTGAAGCACGACACGAGATTATGAAACCCACAAGCATTATTCCCTAAGTTCTATTCGGTGCTTTTTATGATTTCAGAAATCGTTCTTTCTCTTTCCCTAACCCCCCCCCCCTCTCTCTCTCTCTCCTTTCTTGGGTAATTGAACACACCATGTGGTGCGTCTCTTAGGTTCATTAATCATCATCAATAAAGAAGTCCGTAGATATTAGCTTAAAGACAAACTTGCATGTCTCCCGAAAGGGAAAGTAGGAGGAACGATGCTGAACTACCGAACTAATGGCAGCAACAACAAAAAAAGTATAAAAAGCACCAGAATCTACTACTCCTGGTACACGTCATGTTTTCTCTCATTTTATGACTGTTTTTTAATACTTTTCTTTCGTTATTCTTGTGTTTAATGCTCACGTTAAACACCCAGGAATTGCATGATTTTTTTCCGGTAATTTTATGTTTTATGAGTCAAACAATTGAAGTTCATAAGCTTTAATTTGCTAATATTATGATTACATTACCCCCAAAATTGTTCAGCTGTGTTGTATGCAATTGTGATAGGATATTACCATATTGTATCATCTGTCAACGCGCAAATGAAATCAGATCAAACCAGTTCTACTTACGTTTGCACTTCATGAGGTTGGCGCCTAGGTTGCACACGGCGTCCATGGCTGCGCAGCCGTCCTTGAGTTGTATCACTGACAGGCCGTTGGGCGAGTAGCAATACTTGCCCTTCTCCGCCTCCTCCAAGTACGTCTCGATATCCTCGCCGTCGATTGCCCCGGTCTCGATCTCGTCCACCTCGTCGATCACCTCTTCCATCACGTCCGGGTCGCACTGGCCGCCTTCGTCGAGCAGCTCCGACTGGAAGAGGTCGCAGGCCGCCGCCAGGTGGCGCGATATGAGCGACGTCATCATCACGCCTGGAATGACTGTGACCAATTAAGCGATGATAATCATTGTGGTAAGAATCCCGTTGAAAACCTTAAACATTCATAAAGTGCAACACGAGGTGACCAAGGGAACCGTTACTTCAAGAGGACTGCAAGTGTATGGAAGGCTATAATTTCTCGGCGTTTGCTTTAAAAACACGCGTCAATAAAATATATAGACATGTCTGTCGATCTCCGTGAAGAGAAAACCTAGGAAATAATACATTATTGATGATGTGATTGAACTTATTGAGGATGAATAATTCTTTGAGCCACTTTCGTCTGTTTGTGTGTAATAAAATATGTTATGCATACGTGCAACCCGTATTGTTTCTAGATTAATGGGTAATGTATCGATAATGGTTAATATGTACATCGGTTGAACGCAGAAACATGCCCAGTATAGCTCTTCTAGATAGGTTCGGCACACGTCCTGTTTGCAATTGGGTGCACGCAAGGGCCAGCGATATAATCACTTTACGTTATGTCGATTGTATTGAGAGATGCATCGTTGCAGAGCGTCGACCAAACATTACAAAAATTTTGTTCTTTTGTGTAGTTGGTGGGATTTTCTGGGGTTTTTTTTTAGAGGAAAATAGTTGTGACACATGTTTATCAATAGTGAGTCTGTCATATTAAAGGACAAGTCCAACTTCATATACATAAGGATTGAGAGAATGCAGCAATATTAGTAGAACACATCAGTGAAAGTTTGAGGAAAATTGTACAATCCGTTCAAAAGTTACGAATATTTTAAGTATCTGCGCAGTCACTGCTGGAAGAGAAGACTACTACAGTGTATGATGTCACATGCGTACAACTATATAAGGAAAATAAAAAGAGAATTTCACAAAACTTTACTTTTTGTATAAAATGCACATTTCTTCGACTTGCTACTGACGTATGTTAAGGGTATTATTATTCCCCCTGCCTTCTGAAAGAGAGAAGTCGAGTATTCTTTTGTTATGCGAGAAAAATGGAAATATGTTGAATTTTCTTTATTCTTTCTTTATATCGTTGTACTCATGTGACATCACAAGCTATAGTAGTCTTTTCATCCAGCCGTGACTGAGCAAAACTTCAAAAATTCATAACTTTTTAACAGATTGTCCGATTTTGCTCAAACTCTCACTGATGTGTTCGACTAATATTGCTGCATTCACTCAACCCACATGTCTATGAAGGTGAACTTGTCCTTTAAGAACAAAAATAAAGTCTTCTCAGACTATCAATATTGTCCTAATAAAGACAATCGCAGTTTCATCGGGTCGTTTGAAATTTAATGTTAAGCGCTATGAAATAAAAAATGATACTGATACTAACCTCTGCCGTGGACTTCATGGACCACGGTGCTAGCCATGAAAATGATGCAGAAAGCGGTGGCATATTTTGTCTGTGAATTAACGGAAAGATATTGAGAGAGTGAGAGAGATCAGTGCAGGAGCAGTAGGTATCAGTACAATGATTTTTTTTTTTTAAATTGAACGCATACATGTTTTTGTTTTTATTTCAATTTGGTCAAACTATTCATTTGCATACATTTGGATGCTTATGCTATAATGCCTAATTTGTTCTTTTTTATGTTTTGTTGGAAGAAAAAATGAGAATGACAATAAATGAATTCAGCGGAATTGCATGGAATTGAATTGTACGAACAAAGTAGAGAATTTACTTCGGAATATTTACTTTAGGGATAGCCTATTTTCATAAAAAGCTTGTTCCAACTTGATTTCAAGTATCAAAATCTGTTTGATAGAAACGTTTGAATTTCATTACACTTTATTGTTATAGTCTTCAAGGAAAATATTCACGAGTTTAAGTACCGGCCTTTCGACGCTCAGTACTATAAAAGGTTTCGACAACTTCACAACGTGGTTACACAGCACATGAAGTTAACTTACCGAGACATCCATTGTAGATTATCGCCCTCTATTGTCGAATACAACAAGCACTCTGATTGCAATCCTGCAAGACACTGTTGTTCTCAAGAATTTGACAACTTTTTGACAACTTTTCCGTTGATTAATGCTTGCTTGGCTTTGTTGAAGTCGAATGAAGCCACTACAATCACCACGCTATATATATTCTGTATATAGCCTCGAAGTTTGTCAGTGATTTCACTATTTTGTCCCAAAATCTGTCTTTTTAATTAAAGAAGTCAGACGATATTTGTGTGACCTAAGAATTGCAAGGATGTATGGGTGTGCGCGCGCTGTTCTTGAGCTGTCTGGCGACCTCATGGATTAGCGAAGAATGAGGGGGCAATCATTTCTGGAATTTATTTCAATCCACTCACAGACTCCTTGCAGGAATTGAAATATTGACGCCGTCTTTCAACATTTAATGTTCCTCACTATTCAAAAGGGATTTACATAGTCAAGGAAGGAGCAGTCGTGGAACTGAGTGATTACTTTCAGGATTATACACATTCACATTGGTTGAGGATAATGTCGTCTGTTGTTGAAATCCAAGGAGATGAACATCTTCTTTAATCGTTTAATCCGTGAACAAAGAAACCTTCCGATGAGGATTTCTTTTTTTCAAGGGAGTTCATGTATGAAGGTATGGACATTCATTCGGAAATAAAAAAAAAAAATCATGAAAAGGTCATAGACGACAGATGCATGGATTCATTGATTCGAGATGAGCCAACCAAGGATTTCTATTTAAAGTCAGCGATCAGAATCACAACCGGTCCTTAAGCCAATACCACAAGTAACAAATCTGCAGAGCGGCTGAACACTCAACACTAAACACTCTGCGTCATTAAAGTGGGGAGGTACTGTGGTATGGTACATGGATGCATAAATACTAAGAGACTCTGGGTTCGAATCTTACGAATGAAAAAAGTCGATTATCAAGTTTCCAGAGATGCCAAGATTCTCAACTGGCTAGGGGTGAGTAACTACGAGGCAGCATGGGGGAATTGGGTGGGGAGGTGGCGCCCCCGCCAACGGTAAGGAGTTTATTTTCCATACTGTATTGGTATTAGTAATTGTGCAATTTGGTGTACACCCATGATACAATTTTACTTGCATAACTCTCATCTGCTTGTGACATGGAAAATGGTTCTGAGAGACATCATTTTCCGCATTTTTTTTCCAGAATTCCCTTTCAGGGTAATTGAATCTTTACTTGTAGAATGTATAATTAACATGACGTTACCAATAGTAAATGATACAGTTCTTAAAGACCTCTGGATTATTTATAGTGAATAGATGAATCTTGTAAGAAACGGCCATGTATATATCCTCTAGCCAACTTCCTGGGAGGCGTGAGAAAAATGACTGCTTGGCGGGTTAGCACCGGTAGAGTAGCTGAGTTGTGAGACTCACACGGTAGGCGTGAGACTTGGTAGGCCTGAGTTTCGACCCCTCATCAAAGCGGGAAGTTCGTCAAGTGACAGCCAATGTGTCTGTTGCAGTATGTATGTATCTCCCTATTATAAGTCGTTTATTAGTGTATTTTGTTTGGAAAGCCTCTCAGAAACGGTTTGGGCAAATGTCCTCAAACCTCAAGGGTTTGAATTCCCCGATCAGGTGATACTAATCTTTTAACTTGGAACTAATTCGGGAGGGGTATGGTTTCTGTTTATCATAAATCATAAATGAAACGTAAGAGTGATATTGAATTGCAACAGCGTCTGTTAAAATCTCTTACTTTTCTTCTTCTACTTCGTTCCACACAAAACGAGACTGCTTCTGTATTTAAAGCTTCAAGTCCCTCTAAATCATTACATGATCAAGTCTGGCAGTCATGAATTAAAACATTTTTTACATCGTGTAAAGCTATATCATGGTTATGATTTCACTCGCCGCCATGACGTGACGAAGATTAAAATTCAATAACACATACACTTTGACAGTCCTAATTGACACCTCACATACTCGAGTGCGATTACAAAAAAAAAAAAAAAAAAAAAAAACAAACCCAGAAGGTCTTAATCAAAAATCAAATTAAGTAAGAGCTCTTTCCACATGGTGCTCATGTGAAACATGTGGGCCACAAGGTGTGACATTGATTAACAACATCAATTATAAAATACAGTTAATGGGAAATCACTGAATCAGAGACACTGAAATCGCTCAATGATTGTATAGAGCAATGTCACATTACATATCCTCGTGGAAGGAACTTACATCACAATAAGGGCCTATATGTAATTAAAACGTAGCGTTTTATTATTAGTGACGACAGTGCAGATATAAACCAAACAAACAAGACAATACAATACAGTGTGTCATGGAGCCATGAAAACAAACTGATTAAATGATTAGATGTCAGTAAGTCTACAGTACTTATTGAGAGAGATAGTTATATCAATAATTCCAACAACAGAAGGTATTTGTTGTCATTAGCAGCGCAATGACAGAGGGACTCATAGGCTTTATACTAGCAGAAATTAGGATGTTCGGAATAACTACTAATGATGGGTGCAGTATTCTTTAAAGCTGGATGCAAATTATGTTCGAGGGCACTTGAGGGCAATTATGTTGAGGATATTGAGGCTGATAAAAAAACCCGACAAAGACAGTGTTAAAGTAGACTAGCAGTACAACGTATTCTTTAAAGCTGAATCCAAAGTATGTTCGAGGGCACTTGAGGGCATTACTGTTGAGGATATTGAGGCTGATAATAAAAAAATAAAAAAAAAACCGACAAAGACGGTGTTAAAGTAGACTAGCAGTACAACGTATTCTTTAAAGCTGAATCCAAAGTATGTTCGAGGGCACTTGAGGGCAATAATGTTGAGGATATTGAGGCTGATAAAAACCAAACGACAAAGACAGTGTTAGAATAGACTAGCAGTACAACGTTTTCTTTAAAGCTAGATCCAAATTATGTTCGAGAGCACTTGAGGGCATTAATGTTTAGGATATTGAGGATGATAAAAACCAAACGACAAAGACAGTGATGGAATAGACTAGCAGTGCAACGTATTCTTGGCTCACCCTCGACTTATTACGTTATAAATTATGTTCGTCGATGAGGGGAGGGGAGCGGTATTTTTCCCCCATCGACTAGTCACGTACAGACAGCTGACTAATCCATTCACTTCACGACTAAAGGTTGACGATTTGGCTGTCATAGTGTTTACATGCTAGACCTGATTAGACGTTGTACATGGAGTGCCGCCCCCGCCCCGCCCCTCCCACCAGCTTTCTTCGAATAATATTCTACGAGTTCTCTGATAGGATGAAAACGATTCATTGAAGAGACTTTACAGTGACCGAGGCGCTAAAGTCATATATCGTCAACAATGGTCAAATTAAAAACAACTGATGTTCTCGAAACCGTTGTGTTCTTGATTTCGCTGACACTTGTTTTGCCTAACGCTAAATGCCCTTGCACTTAGAAATCCATAGACAAGTGTAAATTGGCTTAATTGACCCGCTAAGCGAAATAATAAGGGATGTTTTCGACTTTGTAACTGTCTAATCTGAACTGAGAAAGCAAAAACAAGACCCTTATAGGGGAATTAATATTTGCTTATTTAGATGCATAACATAAAGTATCTCAATGAAACCTATCAGGATACTCCCTGATCCGATGTGTAAATGTTGACGGCCTTATTGCTAATGACTTATTCTCGTGTCAGACACTCCCGTCATATCAGTCAAGAAATCAAATTCAAAGACATTGGAATCAGGAGAAAACGCGGAAACAAAGACAGATTACACGATGTCATTTTGGGAGTAGAAATTATCTTAACGTCATTTGAAATAATTACAGTGAGATCAGACATAAATATCATGGTATTTCAGATGATTGGGGATAAGAAGGAACTGCGTACAAGATGGCCATCAGGTAGACTGCAGCCTTAGATGAAAAAAGAGAAAATAGAAAGGAGTGTATATGTGACCGCGTAGCAATTGAACAACCAAAAAAATAACAGACGGCTTAATTTTATGACATAATTCAATAAAATGTTTGATTTAATAACATTAGCAGAGAGAACAATTCACGCATTGATACTGGAGATACTGGTACACTACTGCCATACGCCGTAATTGTCACTTCTGTTTACTACATGGCTTGCAATACGGCCAGTTTTAGTGATTACACTAAAAAACATACCGTCACCATTTCGAGCAACAACATAATATCACATTGGAATTGTGACGACAACAGCAACAACATTGGACAAATAATGAAATCATCGTCATCATAAGTATCAAAACTACACTCATTGGACAATGATGTATTGCAAAAAAAAAAAACCATTATTGTAGTAGCAGTGTACGGTTGAGAGTAGGGTTACCGATGGTCTTTAATAGAAGAAGTTAACATCAGTTAGGTATTCTTTACGTCAAACGTTGTTTAAAAAAAAGTGTCTAGCAAAAGATAACCAACGGGAAATCGTACGCCTGGGATACCTGCCAACATTGTCTATTCTTGCACCAGAAGCGACTTTATAGTGAGAGCGGATGGGGGAACTTGAGCGGAAGTGCTGGGGGAATGAATGAACTTGATGAATGAGAATTGTGTTGAATACATCGAAAAACCCTTTTCACGGTCAAAAGTGTAAGCTCTATGATATCCTTGATATTGTCTGAGAAAAATAGGGATTATCAAGGATTCCCTCCTTGCAAGCGATGTCGGTTATAAGAAGCTGCCTACTAGAATATGTGGACATTCGTCTGGCCGGATGTCACGCGCTATGTTACGCAGCATAATGGAGACACGGGTATGTGGAAGTATTTGAGTAGTAATCATTAACATTAAGCTTCATAGGCGATTACAGGGAAGTCCCATGAAAAGGTTAGTGTCGAAAACTCAAGAATACGTATAATAACTGAGGATATTCTGTCATTTTTGCAGAGGGCATATCACTTAATGAAATTCTGATTTTATGTTTCAAGCAACTATAACACTGAAGCTATCAAAGTTGATCCCTTGACAAGTTTCCAGTCTCTCCTTTTCTTTCCTTCTCTTTTCATCTTTCCATTTTGTTTTGTTTCTCTTGTGGCGCGTCTGTGTTAACTTGTGTTATCTCCTTCACTTCTTATTTGCTCTTAACCGAGGTTTCATTTTTATGCCTCTTCATCGATATCGTCAGCATCATCATGATTATCAAAGTCCATGCATTTGGTAAAACAGCGAAATAATTCTTCAACGATCTAATCCCTCGGATGTGTGATCGTCACAGTATTTCACGGAGATTTTCATATCTGAGCGGAAACATATTGTTAATTTGCATTTTCGCAATGATACATCGTTTTCAGGCTGTGCTACCTCTGGTGCTCTTCATCTGTTGCCTCCTTGGAGCCTCCGCCCAAACTGAAAAAGGTAAGAAAAATCAATATAAGATTTATATTCATGCGCATCACCCGCATGCACTCACGTGCAACTGTACAAGACGGGGTAAGTGTGTGTGTGTGTGTGTGTGTGTGGAAGGGGGGGGGGGTATCTATATAATTACAACTGTCAGACACGTTGTCCCACTGCATAATCTATATGATGTAGGATCTGAAAATAAATGTGAGAGGGGTCATACGACGGGAAATACTGTAAAACGAGGAATTTTTGCGTGCATTTTAATTGCGCGAATTTCGCAGGGACTAAGATTCGCGAAATTAAAATGCGCGGGAAAGTTCTTGTTTACATTACATGTATATGCATTGAACGCCAGTGGCACTTCGCGAAAATTTCATGTCACGAAAAAGGCTGTCAGCTCCAATTCGCGAAAATTTCATGCCGCGAATATATCATGTTTTACAGTATAATGACCGGAGAGGGTACGCAGTACAGCTGTATCAAGGAGTTAATACAGACACTGTAGTTGAAAAAAAAAATCATGAAAGAGGCAATTAGCTTTAGACTATAACTCCTCACTGCATTGTGATATAGAGTACATAATATGGGGAGCGGCAGTAGCCCTATTTTCATCAACCCTCGACTGTTTTACTGTAGTATAATGTATGAGATATTCTCATTCAGCCCGCGCCCCACTTTCTTCTGGCATACCGTCTTCCCTCGTAATATTCTTTCACCTGTTCACGGTTCTCTCCAGTGAAATATCGCATACACGTGGTAGACGGCAAACTATTATCAGATTATCATTATACAACACATCCCTGGCAAGTTGAAACATTTTCTGCGAGGAAAGTGTTTGTGAGTCTGCCAGTATTTCATATCGTGGACATTCTAGACAGACTTTGAGAAAACGTATGATAAAGAATTAGGCAAAATAAAAGGCGTGATCAACACAGGACTATCGTTTCTAGAACTATCGTTAAAAAATTGTGCAAATTACAAATGTCAACGATGTGTTGAGACCCGTTGTTACCTTCAATGATAATGTCAGTTTTTAATAGCCAAGATTTGTTTGTCTGTGTCCTGTATGATAAAAGATATCTCCTGTAATTGTACGAGCTAATGTGACCTTTTCACTGCCATAAAAGACATCAGCAACTACGTGAAGAGGATATCAAATTATATTTCCAAAATGAAAATTCAAGCAATCGTAAAAATGAGTTACCTTCGTTGTTCTTCAATCCTGTCTTTTCCGTATAACTCCACATGGACTGTGATATAGTCAGCTTAATGACGATTATTTTCATTTAGACAGTAAAGTATCAAACTGACTTTAGCAGCAATTCAAGCAATACAAAACTATTGTATGTCCTATCTACTGCGAGTTGTGTATGAGTTGATCACTCTAAACAACACGCATTTCTAAGATCATGTTTTCTATTCTCATATTAACTTCCATCTATCTATACCCATCTATCAATTTATCTATCGTTCTATCTGTGGGTCTTCACTGATCACCCTGTCCACAGCTCTAACCCTGACGAGCCAAGAGATCAAGTCGGCCGTCATGGCCATGTGCAACCCGTACCTGGCGGCGAAGCGAGAGCCTCGCCGGTGTTCGAAGGAGCTTACCAATGGTCTGGTCAAGAAGAGCGAGTCTCCCGAGGTGTTCCTGGCTGCTGACGCCCGCCGACTGTGCACAGACGGGAAATCCCCGATGCGCTTCAAATCCGCCTGCCAACTGTTCGAGCACATGTGTGTACTGATGAACTTAGCCGACATTCAAGTGTGTCCAAACGTCGTAAGTTGCCCCCCCCCCCCCAATTCTCCTCATTTTTCCATAACGTTTCTTGTTGTTGTTGCTGTTGTTGTTTTTGTTGTAGCTCTAGTGTTCTTGTTGTTGTTGCTGCTGCTGCTGCTGTTGCTGTTGCTGGTGTTATTGTTGTTCTTGTTGTTAATGGCATCGATATAGAGAGCCACGATGATGCTAAAGGTAGGATTATGCATTGATAAATCTGTTGTGATTATTACATTGTTCAGTGTCGAAGTGGATGAAATTATGGACTGGGCACTGGTGGAGGTTCTGACGTTACTTGTCATTATTCCTTATTTTATTGACAATGGGATCCTAATCATGCCGGCATACGGAACGCTTGATTTTCTCCATAGGGGACAAAATGGCCGTCATTATGTACCGGACACATTCCAAAATATAATTTTGGCTCTTCAATAATCTATGTTTCTGTTTAGATCTAGAGTTGCTTAATTTGTCTTTTGAACGGAAGGTACACGAGAGCCTATGTTCGCATATATGCATAAAATAACGCTTGCTCGTTTTCATTCTGCATTGTGATAGAATTATGTTGGATATTTGAATTAATCATTTATCTGTTTCAAACGTCAGATTCAAATAATACTGTGCTTATTAGTTCGTTCAATTGATTTTATATTACATTAATGTATGAAAAAGAAATGAAAGAGATCAAATCAAATCAAAATGAAATCAAAATTTCGACCTCTGCTGCAACAGTAATTTCCGTACCATGTTTGAATATAAAAAAGTTTCACTCTTTTTCTGAAAGCTACTATATAATGATAATAATAATAATAATTGACAGTGCTTATATAGCGCATAACACATAGTGATAATGTCCCTATGCACTAAAAAATTAAAAGATTGTAACAAGAACATATAATTCCAATTACAGTGTCTATTGCGATATATACGATTCTTTTTTTTTTTCTGATGCAAGGCATCAATCGATAAAACCGAGAAAACCGATAGAACCGATAAATTGGGAAACTTGGCAAATTATCTAGACAGCAATACTACGTGCAAGGAGGTGGAATTGTTCGTAATGCTTTGGCACTGTTTGGGATGAATAGTGATCAACCTGATATATTCGTATTACTGGAAATTAAAGGGATTGTATTGTTTTGGCTGAGACCCAACTTCAGCTTTCCAACATTTTCAAGTGAGATAATGACAAACCTCTTATGAAATATTAAAAGTATCAAGAGGGGATCAACGTTCATTTGGTGAAAATTGGTTTTGAAATGGCTAAGATATCCAAAAAAAGAGCAATCCTAACGTAAGATGGGACTAACCTTTTATTAGGATCGCTTTGATATACTTTGTTTTTGGCTGTCTCAGCCATTCCAAAACCGATTTTCATCCATAAACGTTGAATTACTCTCAGAATGGTATGCTCTGTATCATTTCATAAGTTGTTTCTAGGTATCTCACAAAAAGTTAAAAGCCCAATCCTCATCTCCACCAATAATGTACAATCCTTGTAAAGCACACAAAAAACATGTTATTTGCGTTTTTCTCCAAAAGAAAATAACATCCCAATGTAATAAAAAAAGACTTGCATAGCATATTAAATTTTCTCATTCTCACTTATGGCTGTGTGTGAATCCATTTCGTATCTGTACGATGCCAGTGCAAATTATTCGCCATATTTTTATATTTTGTATACTGAGCATCAAACTCTCTTTATGGTTGTATTCTTCTATACAACCAGGTAATCTACCAAACTTCCTTCACATATTGTGTGTAATTCGACAAGTTCATTATCATGGTCGACTAAACTCACTAACGTACTCTGTTGTAATTTTGTGATTCACGTATAGAATGTTTTGGGATTGTTTCTTTCTTTCTTCTTTCTCCCCCTCCCCCCCCCCCCCCCCCCCCCCTTGGGAACTGGATAGTTTTTCTGTCCGGAAATGGTGCATTCGAAACTGGCAAAATGATATGATGTGTTATTCCTCTCCTCTAGCACGTCTTTTCAGATAATGTTATCACTAATTCTTCCCGTTATTTTTTTCCTTGTTTTCCAGGAGGCGTGAATGACCGTCAAACGACATTATGCCACAACCTTTGACCTCTGGTGATCTCTAATTCCGGTGTGTCGCACTGACTTGACGATGATATCACAAACAAAATGTCATGTTTGAATTCTTGGAAAGGATGAAAAAGAAGTGTAAACGAGAGCAATTGATCCCTTCATTTAGAATTAATATCTTAACTTTCATATAGAGAAAAGAAGAAACGGATAGTGTTCCATTTTCAGTGTAGACAGTAATGACTACCGTAAGTCAGTGAGATACCAATATCATTTACACTAATGGCTACCTTGTGTTCATTGCCTTAATCTATACATTCAGACTTGTCAAGATATTCGTGGCTGATGCCGTCTTGGCTTCTTTCGCAGATAAAAACATACACTGAGAAGGCTTGATTTTGCAAATCCGAGTTTCACTGCTGAAGTATATGATATACTCACGCATTTGAAATACCGATCGAATGCTCGTCAAGTAATTTCGATTTGAAATGGATAAGTTATTATTGCTGCCATTTGCTACAATGGAAACAGCTTTTCTTTTTGAGTTACGTATTCCTCTTTTCTGTGGTAAGGTGCAATCAGAAGCATCTGCTTTGATTGGTGAAAATTGAAATAAACTATGCAAGAATGGGTAGAAAACGGACTACGAGACATACGAAGCAGTAGGCCATACATTTCTGAAAGTAGTCTATCAATGCACACGTTGCAATTTGACTTGATTTCCAAGATTATTCCCCGCACAATTTGGTATGAATAGCCATAAAATCTCATTTTGTCACAAATTTCTTCCTGTAGATCTTAGAAATAAACAAATACTCACACGAACATTATTTTTTAATTAGTCGAACATGTTTGCATATAAAACTAGACACATTTATTTAAAACAATTCACGATTACGATGCAAAATGAAAATAAACAGTAATAACAAAGACATTGTATTTCAGCATGACCGTTGTTATCATACAAATGAATACAAGTGTGTGTTTATCCTGTATATTTTTTTTTCAGAAGATACATATAGGCCTGTAAGCCTACATAACAACAATTGACTAAGTTAACTCACCAACACGCTCAAGGACATGCTTATAGGCAATGAATACAATCATTACAATCACTCATTTACAGTAAGCACGCGATAATAACACAGAATGAAACATGACATACAGCTATTAGAACACAGAGACTGATAGACTAATTAAATGATCATGAACAATAATTACTGACAGACTGAAATAGCAAAATATGCATACAAAAAAAAAATCAAGCATCTAACGATGTAAACGTATCAAATTGGCATTCATCATGAAATGTTTATTCAATGGAAATAAGGATAATGGGCTTAACGAACATAAGAAATGAGGAAAGATTTTTTTTTTCCAAGCCAAGCCATATTGGTGTAAACAGGGTTGGTCACCGAAAGGTGGTCGGCGAGATCAGTCTTCAGACGGATACATTTTTAAAAATCATTTTGTTTTTATTAACGTATATATACATGGTTTTACAATTTTAAGATGAACACACACTATAGAGATAAATATTTACAAAGTATATGTACAGTACATTATTGTATCACCTTTCATAAAAACAGTATTAACGTATCAACACATGATGTAGTTATCAGTTCAAAGTATAAAGACACATAGCAATTTCATCAAAAATACATAAAAATACCTAAACAACAGTTAAGATGAATAAGGCATTAAACAAGAAGGTAAAATGAGAAGAGACATTTCTTAAAAATTGCAACTAAACTTGTTTTTATTCTCAGCTATTCTGTGCTCAACCTTTCTTTTGTAATTCAAAAAACAATAAACGCAGAAAAAATGGCCTTTCATTTTCAAATCTGCATCTGTAAATGTGAAACTTATGATATAAAAAGAGGTAATTAATAATCTGGCCATGAGTTTTAGATACAATTCATCGGACTTCAGAACGCTAGCAATGAAAACATGATTCCGGGGTTCGCTGCTCGTTTGAAATCTGGGGTCATTATTGACACTTCGTAGTCAGAGCAACGGCAAGGTTGCAAAATAATTACAATTAGTCAGTGAAGTATAAAGAGTGGCATCATTGATAAGGTTCGCAGGAAAAGCGATTTGCCACGAAAATTGGTTTTTTGACATGCATTTATGAATAGATGAAATGTCGACACTTCACCATTAATCATGCAAGAGGTCTTGGCTGTTAGTGTAGGCCGGTGACAGTAAGATGTGACTGAACAGATGTAGATCAGAATTGTAGGCGCAGGCGGGGAGTCTGTGAATATTTTTACTTCGCCACTTGGTCACGCCCTTACGATCTTGCCAGAGCGTCGAGCTGACGCTTCAAGATTTTAACCGTTCTCCTTGTTCGTGCTATGCCGAGGGGAACATCCGCTCGAAAGTGACTAGACGAAAAGGTGTTGATAACGCGCCGTCGCGGCCTGTATAAGGCGCCGTCGGCATGGACGAAAGGTCTTAAATTACTGGATTGGTTGAAAAACTTGAGAACTTGACAAGAAAAGCGACAAGAGGCTTCGGTCTGCCTGTTCGTAGCTTCCAGGCCTTGGGACAATAAATCATTTTATATCAGTATAATTCTTGGCAGACCGCATTGCCTGCGTCAAGTTTTGCCGATTACAATTATACAATCAACATACTCTCAGTAGTTACCATTATATTGATTTTGTTTGTGACATTTTGTGTTTCGCTTCGTGCAACCGCTGTCAAATACAATTATATATGAGAAAGACAATTTTGGTAGAATTAAAAAAAAAACGGTAAACGCAAGTATAATGACACCTTTGCCCTCGTTATTTGGCTTAGAGGGGGAATAATTGTTGATATACCGACAATTTCATAAGAAGAAAAATTATACCTACAAAGAATCAACTCACAATTCAGATATATTGAATCAACAAACATTTTAATTATTTATGCTTGATAGATGCAAACAACAATCATTATTCTGATAGAGTTTGATAAGAAACTATGCAAATGAAAATCATAAATATACTGTACAAAACATGACATATAAACAATGAACAATCATATCATAGGACATTACATGACGTTTTAAGACAATCTAATTTCAAAGATAAGACAAAGTAATTATAATGAAAATGCATCGATTGTAAATTACGAATATGCATTACATCCGCATCATAATATCTTTTAAAGGAACATTTGGCAAGTTTGATGTGTTATATTTGTCTAGTTTGTTATGTAATCGGACTGTATCTAGTGTCCCCCACATAGCAGAATAAAATGAATTTAACGACAAGTTTTCATCTGGGAGATTTGGCAATCAGAAGTCTTCGCGCGCTTTAGCATGTTAACTTAATGTTCTATGAAGTTGAGTTGACGTCCATATGGGGAAAATATAAAAATCGTTTTCGTTGCACAAGCATTAAGAGAAAAAAATACCCGATTGAAACATGCTTAAACTTCTTGTGTAAGATATTTATTTGAATAAATTGATATTTTGATATTTCAAACATGAAATTTCGAGGTGATTTCATGCAGATTGTCATTGCGGCATGTTAGGTATATACCATACCTGAATGTGATATAGAAGATTACGGTGTGTTCACGTGTGTTCGTGTATATACATTATATATATATATATATATATATATATATATATATATGTGTGTGTGTGTGTGTGTGTAGTATTGTTTTGTGTTTATATATGGATAGAATTGCTGTCATGAGAGTTGAGCCATGGAAAGTAGGCTCAATAACGAGACATAAAAATTGACATCTACGACATAGAATTGTATTCGTGAAATATACAAGTTCCTCCGGGATAACAGTCGGTTTACAAGTACAAACGCAGTACAAACTCATTTGTTACTATTGAAACTGCATTGAGTAAACTACATGTATATGGAAACAGTCTCGACTGGTATGGCGTAAACACAACAAGTGATCACTGTGAAATACCTTAATATTGCACCGTTACAAATATTCGTATGAAACGAAAAAGATAACATCATCAATAAATTAAATCATGTGGTGTGGGTGTGCTTGGAAACAGTAAAAATAGGATGTAAACTGGGGAAGACGCAGATCAAACTGCTAAACCTTGCCTATAGCCTCACACACCGTTAATATTGAGCAGCCTTATGATGTATGGAAGAGCACTTTTCCTGTATTGTTCCGTTTTACAACGGACTTCTGAGTAAGCATGTGTTACGGTCTTATAGTGTAACTCGGTCTTAAAGTGTAACTCGATGCCTACGCTACTGAAAATGTGTCAGAGAGATGCGGATGCGGTCGCGCACACATTTCATAGTCCAATGTGTTGGTATACCTACCGTGGCGGGAAAAAAAAAGAATGAAAGGGGAAAATCGATATGTCAATAATGATTACAAAAATAAAAGACACACACACACACACACACACACACAGAAAGATACAGTAGAAAGAAAGGAAAAGCATAAGGAAAGAAAAAGAGATAACAATTATGCAGGGCGTGGGCCTACCTGAAAACGTTAAAAGGGTAGTTTTCATCATCATACGCATTCAATCGTTTCAATTCAAATTAGTATATACGTTTTTCAACATAATATGAATAAATTCATTATTATGAATGAGTACATTGTCATCATAAACGAATACAAACCTCATAAGGGCATGAACTTATTTTGTCACGCAATACAATAACAAAACTTATGTTGTCCTATTGCAGATTAATTACATGCATTAAACAAAGAACGTATAGGGGTTTACTAGAAAGCACTAGTTTGATGTGTACCCCTTGAAGTATAACTACTCTATAGAAAATAGAGAAAGAAAAATGGAGTGAGGAAGAGAAAGAAAGCAAATTCAAAATTACTGTTTTGCAAAAGAACTAAGGAATTACCTACACTCAGGATAACTAGAAGCCTTTAATCCTACCCCCACCACTTCCTATGTTTTAGCTATCGTTTAATAGCTTTTAGTTATATCAAATGGTCTACATGAATAATGTTGACTGATCATAACGTAGTCGCGTGACTAATTCAGCGAGAATCAGAATTATTATCGCCTGCTGTGACGTCACGTAAGGTCATGTAATTCCAGAATCTAATGACGTGCAATGCGTGCATTATTGCTGCCTCTTCTTGTAATGTAACGCTCACCCGCGGCAGACATTGTTTTTTTTTTTCTTTTTCTTTCTTTTTGCAGATGCGATTGAACTATGATCTCTTGGAGAAAAATATAACTTTCGCGGGGATGTCAATAACCTCTCAACAGGCAATAGCTGTATAATATTAATTGAATTACTTTATGCCTTTATATTTCATATCTTGCGTTTCTTGCTAACAACGACTAAAGCTACGGTCACAAGGGTTCGTACGAACGATGTGTTCGTACGAATGTCACTGTTCATACGAATTCTGGAGTTCGTAGAGATTCGTAGATAGGGTACAGATTCTTACGGCCTTCTTATACGAATTTCGTAAGAACACTGTTAAATTCGCAAGGACAACTTAAGACCTTTTAGAGAAAAAAAAAAATATTTTCTGTTATACAATGACCCTAGAATTCGTACGTTTTTCGTAAGAATGCCTTGAGTTCTTCTTTCGTTAGACTCACGGCCATCTTGTGATTTCTTTTTGTCGTAAAATTGTCGTACGTGCAACTCACGGCACTCTCAAGTCATTTGTAAGAAGATTTACGGGTATATTTTCTCGGGTTGTTCAAAAGATGCTGCCGTGACCTGTCAAAAATTTTGTGACAGTTCCCAAAGAAAGTTTTATACTTAAGATGGCAGTAGTGCAAAGAAGACTACAACTGCAGCTGCATCTGCAAGTAGAGGAGGAGGAAGAAGAAGAAGATCGAGTGGTTGTGTACCTATATACGCCCCACAAGTCCCTTACGATAGCCTTACATACCCGAAGAGCTGTTCGGAAGAACGTCGTACGAATTTCCGTTCGTAATGCATTCTTACGATAGACGTAAGAGCCCTCTATGAACGACTTAAGGCGTTCTTACAAACATCGTAAGAATTTAAGGCTTCTAGAATTGTCTCTCGACCCTACAAAATCTTGCGTAGTTCTTACGATGTTCGTACGACGTTCGTACGAAGTGAAAAAAAAAAATCTTGGACAAGACCATCGACCAAGCTAAGAACTTACGAACGGTGTACGAACGGTCTACAAACGCTGGTTTCGTACGGCCTTCTTAAGAAGATGTTACGAAATTGTTTACAAATCGTTGGTACGGCGTTCGTAGCAGTTCTTAATGGTATTTATGACCAAGTCATTACACTGCGTGACAGGAGATAAACCGCTATACTTTGTTTACGTGTTATGATAGCCTCCATTTTCAATGGTACTATCAAATTTTATGATCGCACCCCCAAGTATGGATGCGTTAGGTTGAGCTATTACGAACGAGTCGAAGTTTATGATTGCCACAGTAACAGTTCCCCTTGTTCGTGCTATGCTGAAGGAAACATCTGCTCGGAAGTAACTAGGAAAAGGTGTTGATAACGTCGTCGCTGCCTGTACGAAAGGCGCCATATGTTACGGTCTTAAAGTGTAATTCGGTCTTGAAGTGTAACTCGATGCCTAGGCCACTGAAAATGTGCAGAGCACTGCGGATGCGGTCGCGCACACATTTCATAGTCCAATGTGTTGGTACGTACCGCGGCGGTAAATAATCTCACCGAAAAAAAAAATATAAAAAAGAAGAAGTAAAGGGGAAAATCGATATGTCAATAATGATTACAAGAAAAACACACACACACAGAGTAAGATACAGTTAAAAGATTCATTTAAGAGTACATTATGCATTGTACATCTATTGTTGTGTAAAAATCATTTCCTTCAGAACGGTCTCACATTCAAGTAATGTGCAGTTTAATGCCCCGTCACTGTACAGGCATGCTTACCTGGAAACATTAAACTTCACATTACTTGAATATGAGACCATTCTGAAGCAAATACTTTCACACAGCAATAGATATAATGTACTCTTAATGAATCCCACAAGGATTGGAACAATCATCCCCAGCATTCCCACTGATTCCCACTGATCAGTTACTAGTCATCCCTTTAAGAAGATCTTACGAAATTGTCTAAAAATCGTTCGTATGGCGTTCGTAGCAGTTCTTAAAGGAACCCAAAACCCAAATATGAACGTGGATTGAGTGAAAGTAGATATATTAGCAGAACACATTTGTGAAGGTTTGAGGAAAATCGGACAATCAATTGAAATGTTATGAATTTTTAGAGTTTCGGTGCCGTCATCGCTGGATAAGGAGACTACTATACTTCATGATGTCATTATGGACAACAATATAAAGAGAATATAAAGAAAATTTAACACATTTTCACTTTTCCAGCATAATGAAAGACCTCTTGACTTACCTCTTTCTGAAAGCTGGGGGAATAATATTACCCTTAACATATATCAGTAATAAGTCGATAGAATGTGTACCTTTCATGAAAAATGAAATTTTGTTGAATTCTCCTTATATTTTCTTTATATTGCTGTCCATAATGATGTCATGAACTTTAGTAGTCTTCTTATCCAGCGATGACGGAGCAGAAACTTAAAAAGTTCATAACTTTTGAACGGATTGTCTGATTTTCCTCAAACTTTCACTGATGCGTTCTACTAATGTTGCTGCTTTCACTCAGTTCACATTTATGTTTGGGCTTTGGTTTCCTTTAATGGTATTTGTGACCAAGCCATAATACACTGCGTGACAGGAGCCAAACTGCCACACTTTGTTTACGTGCTATAGCCTCCATTTTCAATGGTACTCTCAAATTTTATGACCGCATCCCCAAGTATGGATAAATTATAATTGGGGGAGCTATTACGAACGAGTCGAAATTTATGATTGCCAGAGGTGCCTGCCAAGAAATAGAACCGGGCATCCGGAAGAAAGTACTGCACATGTGACTACTGTTTCACTCTCGTGCACACGTACACCCAGAGAGGAGAATTGTTCACGTGTAGGAAACAGAACGGGACTAATACAAACGTATGATCATAGCCCTGTACGTATCTAAACTGGTCGAACCTTACAATCTACATTACAATTTACAAAGAGACTCAAATCTGTGAACTCTTCTCTGGATCATCATGGGAGATCGTCCAGTTGCCGATGGGGCATCGCTCGGTGACTGCTCGGACTCTGCGCGATGCAGATCCCCATATTTCGCCAAAATTTTACTGAAAATCGATCGGTGACCGACGGGAAATCGACAGGGCACTGCTGGGCCATCGCTAGGGTTTTACAGCCTGCTGAGAATCTCCAAAAACTGCTGGGCGGTGCCAAAATTTCAGCGGCGATCGAGCAGGCTACAAATCGGTCGGTCGCCGCTCTGAGTTGTGACCGTAGCCTAAGACCGGATAACTGCTGCAATACACATGAATAAAATTGTGGCTTCAAGACTTCGGCACTCTGCATCATAATGCATCTATTCTCCTTCTACCTTCCCTATACCTGTTTAGAAGAGGCTATCAAGGTCATACCCCTATATAATTACCCGATTATTTATACGTTGTGGCATGTTGAATTACTTTTTTTGTTATTGGTAAACCCTGAGCCGTGTAACACCATGAGGTATTCATTTTTTTTTTTATTCCAAAGGGCATCAGTCATCCGTTTTCTGCATCTCTCCCTCCTTCTCTTTCTAACTAGACCCTTTTTACCCATTCTACCCTGTCCTTCCCATTTTCTCTGTTAAATATTCCATCAAATATGCGTTTACGAGATATCTTAATTTCACATTTAAAAAGGCAAAAGAACAGAACATGACGGCACTTTATGAAGGGACCTGAAATAAATAAGAAATCAAGTACAGAAGAAAGTTAAATGTTTATGTAAGTGTCCAACATTGGGTATGGTCTTGCTCATTCTTAAAATAATCAAAAACTGTTGATAACAGGTATAGGCGTGCTGAGAAAGTTATGAGGATTTTTTTTTATTCGAAACTTTAAGTGTTAAGCAAGAACGTGTATAGTCCTGCGTAGAAACAGTGAGGTGAAAGAAAATAAAGTAGAAATACAAATTTCTAATCGCTTATGGGCACTTTTTCATATCAATTTATTCATGCGATTGATCAGGGAATGTTGTTTTGTTCAAATCATCGGTATTACCGATGGTACAATTACGATGAACTGGATGTCTATGAAAACTGCGTATGAATCTTTACCGTTTTCATTTTCTTTAAAACCCCAAATCAGATTTGCACCAAACTTGGCAGATAGCATCTTTAATTTGATGAGATCTTATATATTCATTAAACTGAGCTACCCCTCCACCAACCTTCTTGGGCGGGGGGGGGGGGGGGGGAGTTGAAGCCTCAGAGTCCCTAAAATCTGGATTTTCTCTTTTATCTTCTTCATTAGAACTCAATAAGATACAGCTAAGTGCTATAAAGACATTAATGACTGAAGCTTAATGTTTGATTATGGCGGTATCTAGGCGTGCCCTGATAGGGGGAGGGGGAGGGGGAGGAATTTTCGCATTTTCAGCCGCTTTTTTAAAATCATCATCTCTCTCTCTCTCTCTCTCTCTCTCTCTGCATGCCTGGACGTGGTTGATATTGATACTCAAACAGCAATGAAAACAGGAACAAACACCACAATAACAATACTCTGCAATTCATTCTCGAATCTTTCAAAGCGCAATTTTTATAGCGAGCGAGTAAACGACAAAAGAACTGGTTGATAACGTACTCAAAACCACGGGTGGTGAGTGAGCAGACAACAGAAACAACGGGCCCATAATGTATACACAACCACAGGTGGCGCTCGATATGCGACTGACACATTTTCAGAAGCCTAGGCATCGAGTTACACTTTTAGACCAAGTTACACTTTAAGACCGTAACAGCCATAGGTACAGACGAAGGGTCTTAAATTACTGGATTGGTTAAAAAACTTGTGGACTTGACAAGACAAGAGGCTTCGGTCGGCCTGGTCGTAGCTTCCAGACCTTAGGACAATAGATCATTTCATATCAGTATAATTCTTGGCAGACCGCATTGCCTGCGGCAAGTTTTGCCGATTAGAATTATGTAATCAACATATTTTCAGTAGTTACCATTATATTCATTTTTGCTTGTGACATATATGTTTTGCTTCTTGCAACCTGCTGTCACACACAATTATTTGAGAAAGAGAATTTTGGCAGAATAAAAGAAAAACCCGCATGTTAATGGCTCCTTTTCCCTCGTTATTTGGCTTAGAGCGGGATAATTGATATACTGATTATTTCTTATAAGAAGAAAAATTATACGTATGAAAATTAACTTACAATTCAGATATATTAAATCAGCGAACATCTTAATCATTTATGCTTGATAGATGCAAACAGCAATCACTATTCTGACAGAATTTGATAACAAAGTATGTAAATAAAAATTATTTATGCTGTACAAAATATGACATATAAACATAAACAATGAACAATCAGGTACGTTTAAGACAACCTAATTCCGAAGATAAAACAAACTAAATAATGAAAATTAATGGACTGTCAATTACCAATATGCATTACATCTGCAATCATAATTATTTCTTGAAGAACATTTGGCAACTTTGTCGTGTTTGTTTGTTACGTCTAGTTTGTTATATAATCGCACTGTATCTTTTCTCCCCCATCACATAGAAGAATAAAATGAATTTAAAGACACGTCTACATCTGCAGGAGACAGTGCGTGAGATTGGACAATCAGAAGTCTTCGCGCGTTTTAGCATGTCAACTAAATGTTTCTGTGAAGTTGAGTTGACGACCAAATGGGGAAAGTATGAAAATCTTTTTAGTTTCACATGCAGTATATAGAAAAAAACCCACAACGATAAAACATACTTTAAAAATCTTGTGTAAGATATTTGTTTGAATAAATTGGTATTTTGATATTTCAAACACGAAATTTCGAGGTGATTTCATGCAGATTGTCATACACGGCATATTAGGTATACCATACCTAAATGTATATAGACCATTAGTGTGTTCAACTGTGTTCGTGTGTGTGTGCATATATATGTATATATATATATATATATATATATATATATATATATATATATATATATATTATATATATATATATATATGTGTGTGTGTGTGTGTGTTTGTGTGTGTGTTTGTGTGTGTGAAGGAATAAGCAATTCAAAGATATGTTGATATTCCGTTACAGCGTGAATGATGACAAGTCATTTTCCTTCATTTGCATGTATTCTTATTGATGAATGGTGTGAAAAAAAAAAGTGTTCGAAAAGGTGACAATGTCGTTAAATATTCTCATCGATATGTCAGCAGTGCTGTTCCAAAATAATGCAAGTGGAATATCTCATTCTCGCTTTCGAGAAACACTTTGTTTTAGCATGGAGATACTGTGTTGTAGCTCTATGGCTTTAGAAAATATTCAGTCTTAGAGCTCATGTTCGCGTAGGTCTCGACTCTTTTTTCGGACATTACAAATCATTCAAACTATCAATACTGCAACTCTTGATCTGGCTATCTCTTTTCTCTATCATACCCATTGGCAATATGCTCTAAATGAAGAATGACGTTAAATAGTATGATTATCACACCGTGCATGATAATTGATTGAAATCATGCATGTTTTTCAGATATCAGATAACGTCAGTCATGACGATCAAATTATATAAAATATATATTAAAGAAAATAATAAGCCATTATTTTGACGAGAGAAAATGTGTTGGAAAAAATTCAGGAGCTTACAATCAATACAGACAATGCGAATGTCAGATGTGTATGTTATCATAATGTTACATTAGTTGGATACTAAAATTGTATCTGTTCTAAATAATATCACAGCGTATTGTGAAAATTTTCCTGCATCAAATCAAATGTTTTGCTTGATTTTATACTCTTAGTTGATTTTTGCTTTCATTTTTTGCTTTTTTTTCAACAAATGTCTTAAAGGCTGCATGATTTTTAACATAGAGATCTAAAGGTCCAATCTTTATAAACAAGCTATCAGGCATTCAGAACATGACCAAGAGCGGTAAATTGGAGGGGCGGAGGGAGCGCGGGGGAGACATCGAATAAGACGCGCACAATCACAAGCACACTTTTTTTAATCATAAACACATTTACTCATGCACACACACACACACACACACACACACACACACACACACACACACACACATTTGGCAACACCGAGACATTAAGGCTATAAAAATACAACACAAAAGACTTGATATCATATCGCGAGCGTCGTTGGGATCCAAATCATACACACACACACACACACACACACACACACACACACACACACACAAAATGAAGAATATCACAATCTGAGCCTTGTATACAAACATGTGAGTAGATTCCATATACACATACGCACACACACACATACACAGATATATAAACCTTATTCTGAAATTTTTACCTAATCAGCTGTCATATCATGTATCATCGTCATTTATTTGGCCATATTGGCATACATATGATTAATATGTAAAAGAGTGACACATGGGCCAGGGCTAAAGAAAAGAAGAAAGTTTAATACTTTACTATTACTCGAGGGCATATGAGCCCTCATATGTCACTTCATAGCATTTTCATATCATTGTATATAGGGCACTGAAGAAGATTTCGAATCGAGGCTGACCTTTGGCATCTCATTTTCTCCGTGAAACGCCTTATGATTGATGTTGGTTTTTTTTTTTCAAGATTATTGTAACAGTTAATTTTGAATTGTAGTGATAATTGTAGTAAAAACCCATTGTCTCCAAGTCTGTTGAAACAACCCATGCTCGCGTTCGAAGTGTTGAATAATTGTGTTCTATTTGCGAATTTGGTGGCCTTGCGATTTAGATAAAGACGATAGTGATCTGGCTATATCATATTATTATTTTTAGAACTCACAGGGCTCTATACGGGTAATTTGATAGATAGGTAGTCCTTCAAAGAACGTGAATGCTTATGAATATAGATACTTGAGACGTACGAATAAAGCACACATCTTACGAAATGCCATTTTCAGCTTTTTAAGCGACACGCTACATTTACACTAATAAAACGCAGACATACATGCATTATGATATAATGATATATACAGGAAGTGGTCGTATTCTATGAGGGTCCCATATCGTACGAGCTTTTCATTTTAGTGGTCCCCTCCATTTCCATTTCCAACCTTATTTAATTTGTAGTATACATATGTATATTTTCAAAAGAAATACAATTATGTTTTCCTCATTGGTCATTCATTATCACATGTATTTTGCTAATTTTCGTTTTTGCATTTATTACAAATATGTTCTGCTTTTACATTGTATATAATTTTCCTGTTTATATGATGGAAACGAAAATAAACATGAACTTTGAACTTTAAACTACGTTGATACCTTCATACATACTATTATTATTATTATTATTGTTGTTATTATTATTATTATTATTACTATTATTATTATTATTATTATTGTTTATTCGGCATTTGCAAAACAATACAAGTAATAACAGAGAAACAAAATAAACAAACAAAACACAAGAAAACAAAGTGTCAGGCTTTCCCTGTTGAGTTTCCCTAAGGCGCCGGGTTGGAAAAAAGCAATCAAAATTACTATGACCTTGGGCCTCTCCATCCAACTTAAGGAAGCACATCAGGGAGTAGTTGAACATAAAAGAAAAGAAATAATACAATTTTGAATAGAGCGTGTACACCAGGGCCCTGTTTTATGAAGAGTTAAAATTGATTATATAGTTGATTTCATCCGTAAGTCTATGGCAGCCTGTGTGGTAAGGAAATTAAAAATCGATTTTATCTTTTGATAAAACGGGGCCCAGGTGGATTATTCTACATACAAACTAAAAATATAATTGTGGCAAATGGGTATTCATTCTACCCCCCCCCCCCCCCCCCCCCGTAAAAAAAAAAATCCAGTGTACAAAAAAGTGTTATCAGAGTACATCTCAACAACAACAAATATCCCCTCTAACTGCACTACTGACTAATAATGTATTCTTTGCACCCAAACCCTATCCCATGGCCCAAAACCTCCCCCTCCCTCCCCCCCCCCCCCCAAAAAAAGAAATCACTGTCAGACAGCAAGTGTATGATGGCAGCAGGTATCATCAACATACCCCAAACCATCTTCGATACACAGTAAAAATGAAAATAATTTCAACACTTTAACTTCACTATAACCCTGAGACTCCATGACCCAGCACTTTCTGTGAAAAATCCTTGTGTGGTATTACATACACCACTGTGCAATCTACATTATATATCAGGCGCCAAAATTCATTAATAGTAATAGATAATGTGAAGCATGGAGGCATGAACATCAAAAAAAAAAAACTATGAAATTACTAATCAGTTAATGTTATATACTCGTCAGACATATGTACAGATTAGTTATGAAGTATTATAGTGTTATTTTGCCTTCTTCTCGGTCCCAAAAAGGACCACTTTTTTCAACGTGGGTTCTTAGTAGATTGAAAAGAATATCTTAAAACGCTGAAGTCCCTCCTCCTATCCTGTTCTCTCCACCATCTTCTCCCTCGGAAACTTTCTTGACCAGGGCGTATTTTAGTTTACTGTGCGTTCATACCGATAGACCTGAGAAAACAGCGAAATGAGACAACTTCGAAACTCAAAAGGTACATTCCTGATTCGAGAAACTTTTTACCCTTGGACAGAGGTGTAAATTCTTTTACAAGTTACTGCGACATTGGTAGTACTAACGTGTTTTTGTGGGGGGGGGTTGTGTACAGCAGATGTTTTATATGTCTTTCATGTGGTCCTCATTGCACACAAGCAATGGCGATGTTTCGTTTGCTTACAAGCACACATTTTTGTACGGGTTCGTTGTTGTTTTATCTCGGAATTTGTTTTGTCGGTTGTGACATGCGGTGACTGGCTAGTGATAATATGTCAATTAATGAATTGCAGTGTACCAATTCTGAACCGACAAGCATGCAATACCTTAACCACAATGGAAGTATCCATTTCCATGATTGACAGATATGTGATATCAATGAAAATGACGAAAAAATTACCAACAACGTCCAAACACCGCCACCAAACGGGAAAATGAGGATATCGCGTTGAGACTTTAATTACGAATTGGTGATGATGAACGGGTGTTGCACTTTTAATTAGGTGACAATTTTGAAGGTTACTATATCTCATTCATCGAGAAGAGTGCCAAGTTTACTTCCCTCGGCAGGTGCCACACGCAAACATGAATGGAAGTGTGCTATACTGGCTTGCAGCCATCGCATCCTTTCCACGTTCTCTGAAGACGAACCACACCAGAATCACGTTCAACTACATGTCATTTTTAATCAGGCATTGCTCCTGTATAGCAGACACAGAATCTATGTTATGCATGTCTTCAGACAAGTCACTGGGTCATGGAGACTGAAGAGCAGACAGCTCGAACGCGCTATAGATTTTACTGTCTCATTTCAAATAGCATTGTTTTGCTGTCTTTTCTCAAAGATAAAGCGTCAGAAGTCTTGCTGCAGTGTAATGATGTTATATGAAGTACTCTCCACTTTCCTTTAGTATTTCCGGTTTGGGGTCGCCATGGCATGATGCGCCTGTTCCAAGTGATCACTATAATTATGTCGGTTAGAGGTCGTAATTGCTTAATCGAAGACGCCTTGATGAAACGAACAGCAGCATCTCACGCTCTAAAGGTTGAATTAGTGTCGAATCCACGTGCTTGTTTACACAAGCGTTGCTGCCTTCCCTCTTTAGATTGCCAAATGTTAATTACATCCAACATAACTAATGCAACATTAATCAACATTTTTCATCTAGTGGACATTGTTCGTAACAAAATAATCATAAAAATAGATATAAACCAGACTAGATGTCAGGTCCTATATTATTTGTCCGTCGTGTTGATGATTATAGACAGTGGCTGTGCACTTCTCCAGAAAACGTATTTAAAAGGAGAGAGGAGGATTTTAAACTAGACATATAAACCGAGACATTCAGCAGCGATAGGACTACACATGCCATTCAAACAAGCTTGTTATATTGTCGCCTTTACCTCCTGCATTCTAGCATGGCATTTACGACGGTAAGTACATAAATAATGTGCTGAATACTGTACAGGATGCTGTTAGCACGGTTAGGGTTATGATTAAAGTTTGTTTAAGCTAGTTCCACAGTTGAAGGGTTTATTTCCGAGACGCATTAAACCCACTTTAGATATAAAGGAGCATAGGATGTTTGTTTCATGTCAACCTCCGAGTATCGCTGTGTCTGTTGTATTTCCTGTCCATTTTTATAATGTTGTTGTTATCCTAGTTTTGCTTCCTATAGTGGCGTCAAGTCACTTTCCCCCCTACAAGTATAGTCGTGTTGCTGCCTCAGTCTCGTTCGTTTGTTGTTGTTTTTGGTGTATGTCTGTTTGTCTCTCTGTGTCTTAATGGGCTTTCAAACCTTCCCACGAGGTGGCCTCCATTCTATGGGCACTGCCTTTACAGTGGATATACAGATATTGATACTTAATTTCATTACCTAATACCGCTTTTATGTTGTTGTGGTCCTAGGATTAACATACATTTATTGTAGTTTTCTCTGCTCAATCAATAATGACTTTGGCCTTGCTTCATTATTTCTGTCACTCTAAAAAAAAAAAAAAAGAAGTAAGATCATTGTTGTCGAAGATGGATATAGAATTACAGCGGTAAACTTTGTCAGTCCCACCATGCAGTGCAATGCAACTTTCTCCAGGAGCAAGATGTGGTCTTTCTAGCAGTAAAAAAAAATACAGATAATCGTTGATGTGTAATTGAGCACATGACATGTATCTACATGTCGTCACGTTTGTTTGTTTGTTTGTTCATTTCCATCTGAGAAGATGGCTCGATAGCCCATATTCAGCTCTGTTAAGCTAGTCTTCCATGGGGTCCAGTTGGATGTGAGGTGGGACCACTTCGCCGGGTTAAACACCCTGCTCTTTTCGATGAATGAATGAAGCGGGATCTCTTACGTGCATGAGTTGTTACTGTTGCAAACACGGGACCTCCATTTTATGTCCTATCCGAGGCACAGAGTGTTTTGCCCCTTGCCAGAGGGGACGATTAGATATGCTTACACACAACATTGCTCAGTCCAGACTTGGGTTCGAACCCGGGCCGCGTGATCGTGAGGCATGCAGACGCGCTATCGACTGAGCCAACTCACCGCCCTTTAGTATAAGAGTTGTATAGACTTCCGCAGACTTCTCACATTCTTATAGGTGATGGCTAGTAATTGATCAGTGGGAATCAGTGGGAATGCTGGGTGATGATTGTTCCAATCCTTGTGGGATTCATTTAAGAGTACGTGAAATATCTATCGTTGTGTGAAAATCATTTGCTTCAGAATGGTCTCATATTCAAGTGTGCAGTTCCAGGTTAGCATGCTTGTACAGTGACGGATTATTAAACTGCACATTACAGGATTATGAGACCGTTCTGAAGCAAATAATTTTCACACAACAATAGATGTATAATGTACTCTTAAATAATAAATCCCACAGGGATTGGAACATCATCCCCCAGCATTCCTAATGATTCCCACTGATCAGTTACTACCCATCCCCTTTAAGTTTAAATTCTACGTACTCCAGGCAAGGCTTTAGCTAGCTTGGACCGAAGGTGAATAGACGTCTGTTCTTGTTGTTGTTTTATAGCTAATGGGTTCCGTATAATTTTTGTGCACTTTGATAAGGTATGTCATTGCCTAATCGTGTGGTATAAAACTTATGAATTTACAGTGTTTCTACATAATCCTATCGCATTTAGTTAAATTGTACTTTTTAAAAGTATTTTATGTTGTTGTTTTATTCATTCTGTCAACAAAGTAAAAGTGATTGTGTCAAAACCAAAAATATACATGTAATCACATACAGACTATATACGAGAGAAATTCTTTTACAAATCGGGGTAATATTATAATACCATTTGGTACAACATTCTCTTACGTCTATACACCATTATGACACCGAACGCGGTGTCCAACTATTGAGTCCACTCTGTGTCATTCAAGCCCCCTCACCCGAAATACATGTTTCTCATACCAAATCTAATTTCCTAAACCAAAGTTGAGACAACTGATGATGTGCTATCTGTTTTATTGAAACATTTTACTCTCACTTAGTAGATGAGACGATTTTGCAACGCTATAGGCAGATCATTTTCACAGACTATCCCATTTATTGAAACTTTATCTTATTTCACAGAAAAATATTCCAGTCTTCGCTCTGATATGCTGTCTCTACGCTCTGCTCACGAAAGATATCCAGGGCTTGACAACAGGTCAGTTACGTAATGAATAATGCCAATGATACTAACAATTGAAGTGATATAAAATAGAAATAATTTCTTCTCTCTTCAGTTACAATAGTCTCTGAATTATTACCCCTAGTCTTTCAAATGGCCATTTTATAAATTCGTGGGTGGAAACATATCTCCCATGATATGCATCTCATACAAAAATTGCTTTGTAGTAGGACCCTCCATTTTCATTCCCATCCTTATTTTACTTGTACTGTCCCACATGTATGTATATATTTTGAAAATAAAAGTGTATTTTTTCTTTGTTACTCATTACCTCCGCCAAGGGAGGGTGTTATGTTTTCGTTACCGTTGGTTTGTGTGTGTGTTCGTTAGTTAGTTTGTCTGTGTGCAAAATAACTCAAAAAGTAGTTAACGGATTGGGCTGAAACTTTGCAGGACAGGTTGAGAATGACACAAGTAGCAAACAATTAACTTTTGGTAGTGATCCGAGAATTTTTTTGGAATTTATGAAGGGTTTTAGATATTTTGGCAGGTAGGGTCAATGAACTTGGGAGTTCAGGCTGCCCGTATTTGAGGTTTGCATGCAAGCACTATAAAGTGCGTGCTCTAGTTTCTGCTTGATCGAGGCGCGCCGTGCAGCTGAGGGTTTATGAATAACAAAGGCTTTTATGTTGGGAAATCGGGCGGCTTTCAGCACACAATATCAGTGGTGGAAATGAGCTGCATGCTTGGCGGAGGTCGGCGCTCTCAGAGTGCTTTTTTAGATTTCACATGTATTTTGTCAATTTACGTTTTTGCAATTATTACAAATATGTTTTGCTTATACATTGTATGTAATTTCTCTGTTTATTTTATGGAAATGGAAACAAATTTGAATCTTTGAATCATAAGCCTTTGGCAGGAATCATTGTGGGCCTATTCGACTAAAACTTAAGAATCGTATCCAGCGAACCACAGAGCTCCCAAGCAAACAAAATCTTGATCATAGATTTTTTTTTTTTTTAATCAGAGTATCGTCCCTCTTTCTGTCAGACATCATAGACTTTCACTGAGAAAAACATTGTGGTTCTGAAACAAAATGGAACGCCCATTACTCAATCGTCGGAGATTTTGTTTTGTTTTGTTTTGTTTTGTTTTGTTTTGTTTTAGTGGAGCTAGGCAGAGGGGCGAGATGATATAGCACTCAAGTTTGAAAAAAAAAATAAATGGCTCACTCTTTTTCTATGGTTAGAAAATCGTGTTGTTGTTTTTTTTTAATGTATCCAAAATTTGAAATTACTTCTTTGCCCGTGTAAATAATTCATTAATGCAAATACTTAGATGCAGATTTACGACACAACATGGAATGATAAAATGCAGAAACGATAACACTAAAAAGAAAGTTTTGTTTGTTTTGTTTGTTTGCATTATTTTTCTAATCAGCCCGTCCTTCCGAGTACAATATGTTGGCAGCTATCAAGGGAGTGTGTGACGCGCGCACACCCGACCTGGTGGAAATGTGTGCGCTGACGGACTCGGGAGAGCCGCCGCTGAAACTCGAGACTCTTCTTGCCTACCTGTGCGACGGGGATGTCCTTGCATGCGAGAGACAAATGCGTAAGTCAACCTTTTACACCATTTTATCCATGCCCGCCGAATTTGCTTCTCATTGGCCAGTGCTCACCAATGTTTAGTTGAAGTCAAGAGCATGGTACGTTAGTCCATGGACCACAACAAATGAGCATAATTATGATATAGTTATTGCACATATTGTATGGTAACATACGCGCCTGTCAGCGTGAATCCATTTGTCGCGCTTTAAGTAAGCAAATCTGAATAATCCGCGGACTAGATTTCAACTACCTTTGGAAATTTCGGCCCTGAGTAGACTTAACAGGACTTTCCCCTTTTACACCCAATGAATTCTAATTTGAAACACATAGTGGCACGTAAACTTACGTCGTTTGGTGCCCTCTAATTCTTTTGCGCTTAATGCTCCTATGATACACGTGGAATTGTTGTTTGACTGCATGAACTGCAAGACTGAAATCTTTTTATGATTTGAATGAGTTTTCACTCCTTCACCATAAACAAGGCCCTCAAATTATCTGAATGATCTCAAGCAGAAACATTATTATAGTCTTATTGGCTGCGAATTCAAGAGTAACCAGTGTGCAGTCGAAATACGAAATACCTTACTGTAAACAGTTCAGCGTAGTTTGTCATTTTCTTTAAGATATTCATGTTTCTAGAAAATACTTATACGAGTGTTTTTCTTCAACTCGTCCGTCACATTACATACAGACAGATAATTTATTTTATACAATGAATTGCACTATTAGTGGGATTACAGTTGAATCTCTATTCGGTTTCCTCTATGTTTTGGTTTGTTGTTTGTTGTTTGTTTGTTTGTTTGTTTGTTTGTTAAGTTTTAGTGATGTGATCGTCTGCCTTGTCAATCTCCTTATCATACAGAAAAACCTATCGAGAGGATTCGGCGTCAATTGGTGAACGTCACCGTTTTCGAGATCAGAGACGACGATTCGCTGTCTGACTCTGTTTCAAGAGAGCGTTGATGTGCCGCACGAGGAAACTATTATCAACGACCGGAAATACTGACGTGTATTCAAAACCAACCGTACCAGAGGATATTATAATTATGTAGCTCTTTTTTATGAGCGACAAGGGTTGCTCACATTGTAAGTTGTTGGTTTTGTTGTTCTGGGGAAACTGCAATGAACAATCTAAAGTCTTTAGCAGTCCCTTCCATTTCCAACAGCTTATTCTAATTGCCCATTAATTCTTTGTGACTTTGTTCGAAGTTTGTTATCTTATATCATGTAACAATTCGCAGGCTCATGTAAATGTTTGAAAAAAAAACTTAGTGTTAACTTAGTGTGATTTAGTTAATCTCCTTAAGTTTTACATGACTTCATTTGCATTTGATTTTCATATTATTTGTGTTGTCCTTTCTTAACAGAGTTGATAGATTATGTTAAGGGTTAAGGCTCTTTGGTTGATAATGATATGGACAGGATTTGATAAGAGTATTATAAAACAGTCAGCTGACACTTTTGCTTTGTGTCTTACGTATGTAATAACATAATGTATTCTCCTTTGTCATACAGTTTTGTTTTGTTTTTGTTTTTGTTTTGTTTTGTTTTGGTTTTTTTTTTTTGGGGGGGGGGTTTGATTATGACATACAGTCTAACAAGTATTGCATCGCAACACACAGTCATATGTGACTTTGGTCAAATGCTCTCGTGCCAAAGGAAAACACAGTCAGCGCTGCACTTACGTGACATTTCTAAAATACAATACAATACAATACAATACAATACAATACAATACAATACAATACAATAAAATACAATACAATACAATACATAAGGCTCTGAGCGCTTACAAATTATAGACATGGAAACATTTCTAAACAGAATACAGAATACAGTGCACTATCATCATAACGAACATGAACGGTTACAATGAAATTCTCGTTACGACGAAAAAAAAGAATCAGGACCCAATTTTATCATCTAAATAATTATCATTCTATATTAAACTGTTCGGCTATAAGGAAAGAAAACCATCGTCCCGTGGACTTCGCTATAAGGGAATTTCACTGTAGTGAACACACGAATCAGAAATAAAACATTTTGATCAACGATAGATCCATCAATTTGGACCCCACACAGTATGTCCACACAGGCATATACATGATATATTCACAATTCATATGCACGCATATAACAATATACACATTACGCATCCACATCAACATAATATTATCGATATACGCATACGCATACACATTATATATCTACCAGTGCAGAGCTTCATATTAATTAAGTTTTGAGGGCTGATTGACATTTTTGGGGCAGTTACTGGCTACAGACTGACTGATGGTTAAGGGGAGATTAGTCCAAATCTTTGATGCAGTAACCGTGAAGTTCGAGATGTCATCACCTAGATTTCGGGTTACTGGGTAGCCGAGTTGAAGGTTGTAATTTGAGAATCTGTCATCTGATGATGACACTTTCATTATCACCTTGGGACTCAGTGTTGAGAGCTCCTAATGGTATATAATAAAGTTTTGATTTGACTTGATTTGATTTGATTTGATTTGATTTATTGATTTCTGCAGTATGAGTCATAGCAGAAAATACATAAATACTATTCCGTGATTAAGATGATGTGTATAGATGACATGTGTATAATGAGCAATAAATTTGTGTGTGCGTTTTTGTGTGTATATGCATTTAGACGAATATAAGTATGTAGTCACAAAATGGCATTTTTTAGACTGTTGTACACAGACACAGATACAGATACATACAGACACAGATATATATATATTACTCACACGCACACAAATAAAATATGTTTTTGGTTTTTTCCCCATGTTCTGGGTTGATGGTTGATGACATGAGGGTGCATGGTCATGATGGTTACATTATTTGGTAAATGTTGCCATGCCAACGAGACACGGGTACATGACTAATTGAAAAATAGATAGATTGCTTTTATTTATTAATTTCCATAGCCATAAGTGACAGAAGTAATGCTGTTTTAAGTCAGCGAGAATAGTAGAAAATGAAAACGTTACCACACAAGCAGAGAGGAAAGTGTTGCTTTCAGTTTTTGGTACAATATTACAACATGCTAGTTAAAGTTTTTTTTTTTCTTCAAATTGAATTTATTCGTTGAACAAAAAGGGACGAAATTCGGAAGATTTTGTGATCCCTTGGCTTCCTTTAAATGTTGCTTAAAGAAAATAATGATAATAACAACGTAAGAGAACCATTTTCAAATTCGAAAAGAAGGTCTGTATTTTGTTTAAAATCAGAATGGTTCATATGTTTGCGGGAATATGGGCACAAATCATTGTGATATTCTAGTAAGCCTGTTAAAGGTATATGTACAGCTGATGCTGCACATACCCTATAAACAACCTTACTAGAATATTGTTGCTACGGCGCGGCGCCATCATATGTTAAATGGGTTTGATTCCCGTGTCACATGTATTTTATTTCTCACAGGTCCGAAATGGTACATTTGAGGACTGTTTGACCATCACTTCTCAGACCCGACCGGGGGGGGGGGGGGGGGGGGTGGACTCCACTTTTCACCAGAAAATATAACGTCTTTGAATGTAGATTTTTCAATGATAGGAGAAAAATGTAAGGAAAGAAAGGGATCACGCAGAGAGGGGAAAGTGAAGGGAATTGAAGAGCGTTCATCCAGTCCACGACCGAGTTACATTTTTATATCTGCCCTGTACAAGTAATTACCGTGTGGACTTCTAAGTCCAATACTGGGCTTTTCAGAGGAATCGTATGCGGTGATCCACGACCTATACACTCATTGATCTGAAGATAACCAAGAGATTAGGAAAGAGTAAAGCCGATGAATTGTTTATCCCTCTTAAAGACATCTGAAATCGATGAAATGCAAAAAAAAAAAAAAAAAAAAAAAAAAAAAAAAAAAAAAAAAAAAAAAAAAGCTGAAGGCGACCAGGAGAGACAGCAAGAGAAGTTTACACTTGTGTCGGTGCTTTGGCTCAGTCGGTAGATCGTCTGCCTCCAGATCCCAGGGTTCCGGCTTCATTTCCGAGTCTAACTGAAGAATGTGATGTGTGTAATCAAACCGTTCCCTCTCAAGAGGCAAAGCACTCTATCCCCCGGGAGGTCTTACTACTAGAGGTCCCGTGCGTGAAAGTCGGCGAAATAAAATATCGATAAAAAGTGTCAAGAACTAGAATAAAGATGACCCCACGGAAGACGCCAGCTAGCGCTGCCGAATTTTGACTACTCAGCATCTTCTCAAGATGAAAATGAAACAAACAAACAAACAAACAAACAAACAAAACAAACAAACCTATGAGCCCTTACCCCCTATTTCCTCCGTCTTGGGCCTGCACTAACAATCTGCTGCAGAGAACGGAAGGCGGGATTTTGACCTAAACTTTTCTTTTTTATACATTGTACCTCCTGAGTGGATAACAACAAAAACAAATTTGAAACAACAGCAACAACAAAAATGCTATTCAGAGATTGAAAGAGCAGGAAGAGGGACATAAGAAAAACAGACAAATTAGTCTATGCCACTAGACCCCTGACACTAGTATTGAAGTATTGAAACTTTAAAAATCAAACGAGTGTAAAATAATGACAGAAATTCATTACGTACAAGGATTTACTCCTCACATTCTCCATGTAGATTACATTTTTTAAGGAGAACTTTGAATCCGAATGTCATTTTTAATTGTTTCGTAATCAGCCCCATTTTGTGAATTTGCAATACGAAACTCTTCATGTCCTTGAAGATTGACTCATAACGGTCTAAAGGGTATCAATACCATGAATATTAACTTTGTGACATGGAGGAGCGTCGAAGAAGTAATCCTTCAGTATATAGGCTCCTCTTTGTCTGTTGATGATATCTCCATAATTCACAGAAAATTAATTTCACACCCGAACGAACGAACGAAAACCCGGCCATGCAAGTGCAACAAAGCGGCGGCGCGGAGTCCATGTCACGTATTAGTGTACGCCCTCGTAAATTGCACCAGGGGGGTGTTTCATAAAGCTGCTCGTAAAGTTACGAACAACTTACAAGCGACTAGTGATCAGTTCTGATGTGCTATACTTATCAGAATTTCCATAATTCAGCACAAGAACTGATCACCAGTCGCTCGTAAGTTGCTCGTAACTTTACGAGCAGCTTTATGAAACACCCCCCAGATCTCTGTATTTAACGCATGATGAGGCGTGCATCGTATAATTTGTCAACGTCCCTTCAGACTTCTCGCTTTCGTATACATGCTTGGGTGTTCCAAGAACAATGATGAAGATGATATAGAGCCTAGTAAATCTGTTCGTTCGTTTCTGAAGAAAAAAAGGCGAATCCAGCAAACATTTGGATGAGTTCTCCCATGCAAGAATTTCATAGTTGAGATACGGGGAAATCATAAATGAATAAGCTGCTATATGCGGTTGGGCAAAATATGTTCCAGTTTGTTTAATAGGATTCTCATGTACCTGGACAAATATTACTTCAATAAAAAGTTAAAATGAGTTTTCCTGGAGAGGTCGTTATCAATGTAAAGTCCTAAAAACTTCTTTCTCTTCGGAAACCTGCTTGCTCTGGTCTCAGTCGCTCATCAACAGTCTTTGTCAGCCTCTGAATGATGACTTTTGCTAAAATTTTACTCGGAACGGACAAAAGTGTAATTCCCCGCCAGTTGCTACACTTCCGGAGTGCGATTATGATCCCTCGTGACCAATCATCCGGGACTTTCTTTCCTTCCTATATGTCAAGTGAAGAGTGGATGCAGTATATGTCAGCAGCCAATTCTGGGTCTGCTTTAAATAAATCAGCATTGAGGTTATCTAATCCTGGTGCCTTTGCATTCTTTAAGGACTTGATTGCTTGAATTGTCTCAGCTCGAGTAATCATCTATCTATACTAAATGCATAAACCGACTTAACCTTAAATTTATGATATTGAGCCCATACATTTAACACATGGTAAACGTTAAATATAAAAACCCGAGGCAACCCTAAATGCAATACATGTCAACTCTGATGTAATACATTTTTACCCTAAATGTAGAAGCCACGCTAAATGTAATATCGACCATATTTAATGTAACACACACACGCAATGTCGGATGCACTTTTTCTGATTTATACAGAGTTGGTGTATGCGTAAAATGAATTATGCGGTTTGCCAGGTATAGGGCCTACACACTGCGAATCAATGATTTAGACGACACGAAGAATTTGTTGTGTGCTAAAAATAATATTGGACTTTGTGATGACGCATACAATGCATGTCAGTAGTAACAATATGAAATCGGTTTTCGGGACACTCCATTTAAACTGCTGATAATTTGATGTGTTACAGGCGTATACTGCTTTATGTTCCTTCTTTTGCAGTGACATGTATTTATTAACAGTGCATCATTCCTTCGTGTTCCCTCCAAATAACTTTGACGAGAAATCACCCTTTTCGCTTATTATCTTATTAATGTTATCGATTATCTTATCAATAGGTGTTCTTTTTCAATGTTTCCCATCATCGCGTTTATATCATTCAAATCTTTCTTTATTTTAAAAAAAAAAAAAAAATATATATATATATATATATATATAATATATCACAAACATAACATCATCATCTCAACACGGAATGTTGGCATGATTGTATGATAAAGGGAAAATAATTAAAACCAGGTAATAACTACGGATTTAATTCACTTTGTTATACATTATACATGTATACATCAACCAATGGAAAAAGGCAGGCTCAGGGTAGTGTCTTATGTGATTTTTCCTACGGTAAACGAAAAAAAAAAAAACAGGTCTTGCGGAAAAAAGAAATAAACGTAAAATATGCGTTGTGGATGTGTCGAATACAGGAAAGGGGGGGGGGGGTGGAGGGGTAAATACGAAGGAATCCTAACAGACAGGGTATGACAAAGAAAAATATAGTGGTGCATAATGATCTTCGCAGAAAATGCTTGGGGCCAGTCAAGAAGTGACAGTTTACGGGTTTGTTTTTTTTTAATATGTAAAGGCTATGTCAAATAGCTGGCCTTCTACAATCATAGGTCTTAGATTATTATGTGGCAAGGACTTTCTGAAAATTTTATTGTCGGTTTGAGGTGCATTTAATTATCATTTATGTTTAAAAGCTTTCAATAAACCGACAGGGTAAAAGTAATTCACTGTAGTTTAGCATGATGGTATAGGCCTATATGCGTATAGGCATGATAGGTAAGCAAGTTTTAATTTCGTCGATTTAATTCGACATGAACTATCAATGGGCAGACACTAGGGAAGTTCATTGTGTATGATTAAACCGCTACACGTATAGATTTTGCTTTTTTCTGATATTTTACAACTGAGGATAGCTAAATATATCTAGGTCTACATATATGTATAATATATATATATATATAGGTCCTATATACACACAAACACACACAAACAGAGGAGGGAATTAAAATTATTTAGGACGAGAAGGCGACAGGGAAACCCGCAACCCAGGCGCCTATATATCGGTGAGTTACCAAATGGTTACAAAGACCGTGGTGAAAAGCTACCTTCTCAACTTGTGATGCAAACATTGAAATTGAATAGTAAAACCAGTAAAAAAAAATAACAACAACAACGACCTGCACGACACGCCATGCATGGCTAGGATCAACGAGTCGCCGCCTTACATGTTCCCATGAGCAACATGCAGGCACACATAATTATACACACACACATACAAACATACGATCGAACAACTCACAATTCAATTCATTTTTGGATCAACGAACGTTCTGAAAAACAGATTGTGACCGCATATAGACACGTTGTTTTTAATCGATCTTACATGTTAACGAAATGACTCGGATGAACCATGGAGCTATAGCAAAATAATGTAGCTCCGGATGGAGACTGAATAATTAAACTTTCAAGCGACTGGGTTCTTCGCACTGACTCCTGTGAAGGGGATTCGCGTTAAAAGATTATTCCGACAGCGATAGATCCATCTATATAATAAGAAGTTGTATGCAAATAGATTTAATTGAATAAAAGATATTTTTACAAAAGAAGTTAGAGTGTATGCCCTATATTTTGTTAACGAAGAGTTTGTGTGTAAATATACTACTTGTCAAATAAAACCAATACCAGGGGCCCGTTGCATAAAAGTTACTATTATGGTAACTTTGCCATTCCAGTGGTAACTACCATGGTAACAATACTCAACAGCCAATCAAAATCAAGAATTCCATGGAAGTTACCATTGGATGGCAAAGTTACCATAATTGTAACTTTTATGCAACGGGCCCCTGAGCATGCCAAACGGTCATTATTCACCTTATATTTCCAGAGATCAATTGCGAATTATGATCACGTTCTATTCAATTCCTTCTGCTGCGGATTGCATGTAGGTGTGTTATTCTAACACCCTCGAAGAAAAACGGAGGTTCAAACAATCGGGCTGCCCCAAACCTGAAGGACGCCTTCTAGTTCGGTGATTTTATCACACCCTTTTCAGCCTACCTTTAACCAAGTTGGTGAGAATTACCTCACCTCCTTGTATGCTTTCGCATCCCTTGATTCTGTGTGTGGGTGTGTTGTTAACAATAACAGCCGGTGGTAACCCTTGTTACCTTTACCACGTTTGAGCTAAAATATATGTGACCCTGCATCACAAAATCAATTACAAGAAGTCGACAGAATTGATTTTCAGTTATGGGAAGATTCTGAAAGATCATTCTCTAAGCTTTACAGTGATGTATAACTCAATTCAAATGAACCCTCCAAACCTATCTAAATATCTAAAGAAAGCACACACTCTGGAAAAGTGTGAATTGAGAAAAGAGCCTCTGAAGTACAGGGTTAATTCAAGCGCTTTGATCTTTACCAAGCCGTGCTAGCTGTGCAACGAATGGGTCAGAAAACAGGATGTAAACCACCATTATGGCAACAACAACGAAAGGGGTGATTAGATTAAGCTGAAATTGAGCCTGCTCTATTTGCACATTCTGTCTACGATTTATGCCAACTTTCATGCAGTAGCATTATCCTTTCAAAAGTTACTAGAATTGAAAGTGAAGAGTGTGTAAAAGATTTTTAGAAATGAAAAGGGGCCTCTAAGATATACTGATACCTAATCACACTACTAAGTATTCTACAAAGAGGGGGTTGTAGAAAAACTGCTGGAGACACATATTTCATAATCCCAAACTTAAGAATAATGTAGAAGAATAGCTGCTTTAGAAAATATGAAAAAACTCATTGACTTGGTTGACACGTTTAAAATTTCTTGAGTCCTCGTGTAAAATCAAGTGGTGCGACTTTTTGTTGGTTTTGTGATGCACAGTCACATATATAAGTATATTCAAAAGAGCAAAGAATGCGAAATGTGTTTCTGCTTTTTACCTTTCCGCTCCCGAAATTGCATATAGATGCGTAAACACGATGAATCACCCCGCATGTGCACAATCTCAAAAAGAGGAACATTCCTAAACAGAACGACACAATAGTTCACATATCAACAACACACAAAAGACAAACAATTTAATCTCTACAAATCTATCGCCTCTCCGGAGAGGTTATTGTCGCTCTTGTGAACAGGGATCGAAAGGGAACATTGGGGCACTTAAGCCACGCCAACGCGCCATATTTTAGTTTCTTCTCCTTCCCGACTTGCCCGACCAAAACTATAACGGTGTCACATACTGTTAATAAACTTATAAACAATACAGGATCACATCAAATTCATGTGTACGTGCAGACAAATGTAAATACATGTATCATCATGGTATATTCGATTGATTCGATTGTACTCGATTCGATTGATTTGAAAAGACGTCATTAAAATCACGTCTGGCAGCCAAGGGCTGAATTGGAAATGTTTACATTCGTAATCATAAAATTAGACATTAAAGTATGATTCTGAGCTAACAATGATGTAAATATATGATTAAAACAAACAAATCTAACTTTCGTGGTAAAACTTTTTTTTTAAAAGCAAACAAACTAGAACTTGAAAAAAAAAATCGTGCACAACTGGCATAACTTAAACTATCACTGAATGTGATTAATACCCCACACCTATCATCTGCCTGAACATCTGAGAATTAAAATTACATAATTCCACAATGTTTTACTGCAATATGCTGGTACAGTGGCAGTGCATTCTTCAACATGGATGAAAAATGTGTTTTAGTCATATAAACATGTCAGTCACATGATGTGCCAATTCTCAAGTCAAATGCCTAGATACCAAAGAGCTCTGTTAAAACAAGGGAAGCCGCGCATAAGGAAAACAGAAGAAAAAATGGCCTAGCTGGTTGAAACTGGGAAAAAACCCCAATGGTTTTTATCTACATTATGAAAGCTTGTTACAAACTATCCAGAAAGATTGTAATTTCATCGGCTTTCTTCCTAGCTTTGATTTTAACTCCACAACCGATGTTGATATTAATGATATAATAGAATATACACAGTGACAGGAGTGCTAGTTATGTCAGTATCAATACCACAATATCAAAACTACCCATACAATGTATTTTCTAAATCTGGGTGCATATATGCTCAATCTGACATTTAATGTCTACCAGCACTTTTCCATGAACACTGAAGCTCTCTGAAGTCACAACAGTAGTATACTAAAAAAGGATTTTGTTTGATGGTACTTTTTCTTGCAGGTGTGATGGAGAACAGCAATGAGAACCCAGGGAGGGGAGTAAAAAGTGTCCATCCGGGACACTAGAGAGAGTTGGTTGCAAAAATGGAGTGAACAGTTGTGGTCATTTTGGCTCTCAGAAGCTTCAAGTTTCGGTGTTGGTTCCCAGATTGTTTGTCGGTGCATGACAGGGTTTTGTTGGTGCATGACATGTGGGGACCATGTCCGGGAAATGAACATACAAACAAAGTTAAGCGGTCTTTTGGGTAGTTATTTCGGTATTTGGTACATCGTTGTAATCATTGATGCCCGGTGAGGTATGTGTAATGTTCGCACTCATGTGACATGACGTTGTGTACACAGGGTAGCGAACGTAATGCCCCAGTCACACAGCGCTTTACGATGGGTTACGTCCGCCGCGGATAGATACGAATGAGTGGACGCAGGGGAACGCAGCGTGGACGCGGGCATCCGCAGGGACGTATGTAGACGTAACTGTCCGTAACTCATCCGTAAAGAAACGCAAAATGACGGCGGCAAGCCTGCGAAATTTTGAAATGTTCAAAATTTCGCAGAGGGACTCCACGGATGCAAACTTACGCAAGTAACCGTAACCAAACGTAACTATCCGTAACTGAACGTAACTACCCGTAGCTTGGATGTAGACCATCCGCAAAAACTTTTGCCTCCCGTCCGTTTGCGTTCGTTTACGTCCACCGTAAGTATCCGAAAATAACCGCAAGTTAACGTATCACAACACTTTCCTCCGCTTACGGATATTTGCGGACAGTTACGGATGCTGCGGACGATTACGTCCTTCGACGTTTTCCGTTTTCCACTCGCATGGGAACACAGAGACTCGTGGGAAGCCACACAACTCATGTTGCCAAGCTGCAGCACATTAACTGAAGGAATACTACAACACAGTCCGAGCGGTGGAGAGGCAGAACCGCATGGTCAAATTATGAAATGATCATTTCAGGTGGCACCCATAGGACTACTCATGACATCGGTTGTCCCTTGTGCTGAACTTTTTTTCTTGCACTCTTTGAATATGTATTTTTTCGAAAAAGGCAATATTTTGGGTAGGGGATGGGATGACAGCATTTTATTCACTTTTCTGGCCGGGGAAGGTGTGGGACAACGATAACTATATAAAATGAGAACGAATCTAATATAGGCTTTCCCGGCCAATTTCGCACTTTTGTCAGTCCAATTCCTAATTGCTGCATACAATTTAGCAAAATTTAGCGTAGATGACATGTTCGGTAGTTCAATTTTATGATCTCTTCATTCAAATTCATTTTGGAGCATTCAAATTACCTTTCTCCTCATTCTAATCAATACTTTTTCAATTGAAATTCGTAAAACAAGCACCATTTCGTTATTTTTCATTCAATTTAGAATGATATAGTCACGTGATCACGGACATGCTGCACTCGTTCATTCAAATTCATTTTGGGGCATCCAATTTAACATCTTTTGCAGTCAATGTAGTACGCATGTTTATGCTTTGGTTCTTTCTTCAGTTTTTTTTTTTTCAACAAAGTTATTGTTTTGCAAGCGTCATTACACTTCTTATTTTTGTACTCATTTTAGAGATTTTGGCAACAGTTTTTTTTTTCAATGTGTTTAGTGAGTCTTTTAGTCCGAAGATAGTGCATCATGTGGCCATAACTTATCTGGCCGTTGAGCGCTTTATTCTGAGTGTGTCGGCCAGTTCTATAGGAAGTCAAGGTTATGATCATCAAATGTTCCTATAATTCTTTTTCTTTCTTCTTGAGAAATACGTATGTATCTAACTTGTGCTGTCATGACTGTAAGAAGATGAAGTTAATCTGTAGTATTGGTACATGTAGGCCTAAAATGACAGGTATGAAAGAAAGGGGGCGTTACAGAAAAACAAACTCGAGTTATATACGGTCAAAAATATGATACTTTTACTGCTTAACAGTGCGTGGATGAAACAAAAAAGTCACATAGAAATACGCGTTTAAACGTTATCACCTTTTCAAAAAAGAAACAACATGACGTTAATTTGAATGCACATGTTTGGAATTTGACTGCCCATACGCGAAATTGAATGACTGAAATACCCCTTTCGGCCAGTGCTGGCGAATTTGAATGACTGAAGAGCACGTGCCAATTTGAATGCCCGTTATACAAATTCGAAAGGCACATGTGCAAATTTCATTGATAGAAATGCTAAATTGAACGACCAACTTGCAATTTTGAAAGACAGAATGTGCAGTGACGAGGATTTTCGCTAAATTAAATGAACCTTTTATCTAATGGACTGACAAAAGTGCGAAATTGGCAGGGAAAACCTATATTTCTCTGTAGTCTTACCCACTTTAGGCTCCACACACACACACACACACACATATATATGTGTATGTATATATATATATACATATATGCACATATATATATATATATATATATATATATTGTACTTGTGTGTCGGAGGGGTGTTTGAAAGTCCTAATGTCTTTTTTTTTCTGGAAATTTGATAAGCATTTATTTATCATAAAACTCTCCTTAACATAACCCAGTATAAAAGTCATGAATATCGCTGCACGATGACAGCGTAACCACAGTTTGTCTATTCTATGACTGCTTCTCTAATGTTTAACTTATCGATCTATATTGTATTTTATTTGTGGTATAATTGTGCTATGTATTCTTTACATTTATGACGCTTAATCATATATTATTCGAGTTGCACAAATAAAATTGCAACTTCAAGTTCAAAATTTCATATACCTTTTATTCCTGGAATTTTTTCACAACTTGTATTATACGTCATTCAATTTCAGTTTTCCCCAGTGTACAATGCAAGACAGTCCAATATGTGCTAACCTTGCTGTCATAATACACTGACTTAGCAGGGATCGTCAGAGAAAACCATATTGTCCATAATTATATATAACAATCTGTAACTATCCGTAACTATCCGAAAATATCTGCAACTCTCCGCAAGTGTTCAAAACTATTATGTGCCAATCCGTAAGAATATCCGCAAGTGGGCGCAAGTATTCGCATCTGGTCGTATCTGTTCGTATCGCCCGCATTTTTCCCCCGTATGTTTTGTACAAATTTTCTGGTGACGGCAAAGGATCCGCGGGAGTCCGCAGAAAAAATGACTTTTTTGGACGAAACGCCGGACGCAGAGCATTATGTGACTGGGGCTTTACGGTGTCGTTCGTTCGTAGCGGTATTCTATACTGCTTGACATTGCATGGTATGTGTAATGGGGCTGTGAATTGAAGTGCGACTCGCGAAGCGATGCGATGAGTATGTTTTGCGCACTTGTTAGCTGGTCTTCTCGCAAGCTGAATACCAGGGTTGCAGCATTGATTGCTGGAAAGGAAGGGTACGTGTCAGAAGCGGATCTAGAGGGGGGGTGGGGGGGGGGGGTTGCAACCCCCTCCCCCCCTCCCCCCCCCCAAAAAAAAAAATCTGGGGACCATTTTTTTTTTATCTTATCTTTTTTTTTTGGCAATGACCTCTATACAAAAAATAGTGGTGTTTTAGATGCAAGAAAACGCCATTTTCACACACAGATTTTCAAAAATTCTCCCTACTGTGGGAGGGGGGACACCCCCCCCCCTCCCACACCCTCCCCCACTCGCTCGCTCCGCTCGCTCGGGCTCCCTCGCTACGCTCCCTCGCATACCGCCCCAACCCCCCCCCCCCCTTTATAAAAAGCTAGATCCGCCCCTGCGTGTAATCGTTTCCGTTATGGCATTCTATCAGATTGGAGTGTCACTTTCTGATTATTTGGATTACCATCGTGAGATGTGGCTTTACGAGGAAATTGGCCTCGAGATATACGAGTGTTTGTCAGGTCTGTCAAATAATACTGCTTAGACTATTCTCGTAGTTCGGTACCCAGTTCGGGTGTACTGTAAGAAGTTGCGTAAGCGACGCAGTCTAGAAATCTAATCGGAAAGCTAGATGTGAATAAACCATGGCAGCCAAGTTCGATGCAGCAGAGTTTGTGAAAAGACGTCACTCTTTGTAGATTGAGAGGGTTAGTGAACCCCCGTTGATTGAGGTTGCAACTCGTGTAGATGCTGATATCAGAGAGTGTAGTCGAAAGAAAGAATTATTTGCAGTTCTGGTGAAGAAGCTTGAACTGGGTGGTGTAGAATATGAACAGACAGACCAAAGTACAGATGAGATTGAGAGCGCTGGTAGAAAAACTGCTCCAAGTACTACTACTACTCGACCTGGTGATACGAGGGTACATTCCACACAACTAGAACTGGCTAGATTGGAGTTAGAAAAAGAAAAAAATGAAGGCAGAAAATCTGAGACTTGAACAAGAGTTAATGCAACGTCAAATTGAGTTGACCCAGGCCCAGGCCAGTAGTTACCTTGGGGATAGGCCTAAAAAAATGTTACTATATCGAGACCAAAGACGCCCGACATTGCAAAAATGGCAAACACAGTCCCCCGCTTTGATTAAGAGGATGTAGACTCTTTCTTTTTCTCCTTTGAGAGAATATCCAGGAATTTGGAGTGGGAGAAGAAATATTGGTCTATGATAGTTCAACAAAAGCTCACAGGCAAGGCACATTCAGCAGTGTCTGCTCTCTCGAATGGGGAGGCAAATAACTATTACACAGTTAAGAAAGCATCCTTCCTGCCTATCAGTTAGTCCAAGAAGCCTACAGGCAAAAGTTTCGAGGATACAGGAGAAGTTCGGGACAGACCTACGTAGAGTTTTATAGAGAAAGAGAAATTATGTTCGATCAAATAGGTTCAATCAATAAAAGTAGATCTCATTTATGAAAACTTGAGAGAGATAGCTAGTGTTGGTGGAGGAGTTCAAGAAATCGACACCTTCAGATCTGAGAACATATTTGGAAGATCGAAGAGTACATGTTGTAAAGATCGAGTGCAGCAATCACCGCTGACCAGTATGAGTTGACACATAAGGTGAAAACAAAAAGTCCTGCGGGAAAGAGGAAGTTTGATCAGCTGAGAAATCCCGACACTCAAAAGTGGCACAGTAGTCATAGTGAACGCAGGGATAAAGTAAAGACTGAATCACAGAAAGAGCGCCCGAAATCGCCACGGCCTCAATACAAAGAGAGAAAATGCTTTTTCTGTGGAAAAACAAGTCACATTAAGTCCGAAAGTAGGCGATTCCTGGAACACAATGAATCAAAGGAAAAACAAAAGCAAAAAGCAACACATGGTTTAGTCCATGCAGACACACGTCCACAGAACAGTTCAGATGCTGAAACAAAAGAGAAACCGTACCAAACAGCCACCAATGGTTTTGTTAAGTCAAGTGATGAACAGCGTCATCCAAATGTTGTGAAAAGCAGTGTCTAAAAAATGACAGATACGTGTTCAAGTGGTCGTATGGACGAAAAGTACAAGGACTTCATTTCCAAGGGTACAGTTACCATTGCTGAGTTTAGAGTACCGGTTGTCATCCTTCGTGATACTGGAGCTACACAGTCCCTCATAGTAGGAGATGTGAAGAGTATGCCCATAGACTGTAACACGGTAGAAAAGTACTGATACATGATGTCAACGGAGGAACGCAGGTGGTCCCTCTATTCCGAGTGAATTTGGATAGTGGACTGATTTCAGGGGAAGTGATTGTGGGAATTGTTCCATTTCTCCCTATGGATGGAGTTTCCTTTTTGCTTGGTAATGACCTTGCAGGAGGTCGAGTGAGTGCCCTTACGGTTGTTTCCGAAGTACCAGTGTACGAGCAGGAAACCGAAAACAAGTCGATGAATTTCCAGAAGTATTTCCAACATGTACTATCACCAGGTTTCGAGCAAGGGAAGCAGAGCGTGAGAGAAAGGAGTCTGAAAGTGAAATTTCTCTTGATGACACATTCTTTGGAAAGGTGACTAGTGAAGATGAAAGAGAATAAAGTTGGGAAGAAGGTGTGTTCACTCAGCCAGCTTTAATCAAAGCACAGATGGAAGATGAGGAGTTGTTGAAGTTGAGAGAGGGTGCATTGACTGTAGATGAGGCGGAGGGAGTGCCAGAATGTTTCTATATAAAATCTGGTGTTTTAATGAGGAAATGGCGGCCTCCAGATCGTCCCACAGATGAGGATTGGACGATTGTGGACCAGATAGTTGTTCCTCCGCCGTATCGAAAGGAAATTCTACGTCTTGCACATGAAATTCCAATGGCCGGACACATGGGTGTCAAGAAGACTTTATGTAGAATCAGAACTCACTTCTTCTGTCCCAAGATGAGAAAGGATGTGTCTGAATTTTGTCGAACGTGTCATGAATGTCAAGTGGTAGGAAAACCACAACATGCCATTAGACCTGCGCCATTGATTCCTATTCCGGTTTTTGAGGAGCCATTCAGCCGTGTGATGGTAGATTGCGTTGGTCCATTGCCGAAGTCCAAGTCGGGATGTCAGTATTCACTGATTGTGATGGACGTTTCTACGAGATACGCAGAAGCATTTCCCTTGAGGAGCATAACTGCTAAGTCAGTTTTGGATGCCTTGTTGACTTTCTTTACTAGGTACGGGCTACCAAAAGAAATTCAGTCGGATCAAGGTAGCAATTTCATGTCTCGTGTCTTTCAGGAGTTGATGTACCAGCTTGGTATTCAACAGATCAAGTCGTCTCCATATCACCCGCAATCTCAGGGGTCCTTAGAAAGGTACCATCAGACGGTAAAGACGATGTTGAAGGTCTGCTGTCAGGAAAGGTATCCCTTTTCTTCTCTTCGCTGCTCGTGAAGTGCCTGATGAATCAACTGGATTCTCCCCCTTTGAGTTTGGTGTTTGGGCATGAGCCAAGAGGGCCCCTGAAAGTTATGAAGGAGCAGCTGTTGTCTGATGAGGAAGAGAAAGATTCCAATGCCCTAGACTACATCTCCACGTTCAGAGAGCATCTTGTGAGAGCGAATGAAGTGGCGAGAGTCTTCGCAACAGACAATGAAGGAACGGATTGACCGAAAGGCAAAGAGTCGTCTGTTTGAGGTGGGAGACAAAGTCTTGGTTCTGCTTCCATTGCAAGGAGATGCATTGAAGACTAAATTCAGTGGTCCATATGTAGTAAAGAGGAAGCTTGTGAAGGAGACTTATGTGGTGAGCATGCCTGACCTTAAAAAAACCAAGAGAGTGTGTCACGTTAATATGTTGAAGAAGTACCATGAACGTGTAGAAGACGTAGGTGCAGTTGTGAGTGAGAGTGTCCTACACAGTGCTGGGAAAAGTGCAGAAGAGGTTGAACATGATGCTCCAGATTCTCAGAGTGTGAGTTTCAAGTCAGGAATGATTCCGCGAGTAGAGAACTAGAAGACACTAGAAAATCCAGATTTACTGCTCAGTCATCTGTCTGAATCAGAGAGGCAAGATGTTGTCGACATCTTCCAGGAATTTCCGGAGGTTTGCAGTGATAAATTGGGTTGTGCGAAAGACACTGTTTATGCGGGAGATGTTGGAGAAAATGCACCCATAAAACAGCATCCATATCGAATTCATCCTGTTAAGAGAGAACAAGTGGATAGGGAGATAGATTTCATGCTTGCAAATGGAATCATAGAGCCCAGTAACTCAAACTGGAGTTCCCCAGTAGTGCTAGTCCCAAAGCCAGACGGAACGTCCAGGTTTTGTATAGAATACCGGAAGGTCAATATCATAACCAAGACTGATTCGTTCCCGCTTCCTTTGATTGAGGAATATATTGATAGGAAGTGCTTAGTATGTCAGTAAATTGGAATTGATGAAAGGGTATTGGCAGGTGTCATTAGACAAGGATGCAAGAGAGATCTCGGCGTTTGTCACGCCCTCCGGTTTATACCAGTATCGTGTCATGCCCTTCGGGATGAAAAATTCCCCCGCCACTTTTCAACGGATGATGAATGGAGTTATTGCTGGACATGATAACTGTGTTGTCTGTATAGATGATGTGTTGGTTTTCAGCAATACGTGGGAGGAGCATGTTGCTCATCTTTGAGAGCTGTTCCGGAGGTTGTCACATGCAGGACTCGTGGTGAATCTGGCCAAATGCGAGTTTGGAAAAGCTTGTGTGACCTACCTAGGTCACAAGGTAGGCCGAAGTAGCGTCACACCACGAGGCGCCAAGGTCCGAGCAATCGTGGACTTCTCAGTGCCGGCATCGAAACGGGAGCTTCAGCGCTTTCTGGGAATGTGCGGATTCTACCGGAGATTCGTTCCCAACTTCAGTCACTTGGTGGTGCCCTTGACGGACCTGTTGAAAAGGGGTACAACGTTCCAGTGGTCGGCGAACTGCCAGGGTGCGTTCCAGAAGCTGAAGGCCGTTCTCATGAACGATCCCGTGCTCATTGCACCAAACTTCGAGAGGAGCTTCCAGCTGGCTACGGATGCCAGTGACCGAGGAGTACGTAGGGGCCGTGCTGCTTCAGGACGACGACAACGGACACAGCAAACCCGTGTGTTTCTTCTCCAAAAAACTGAATCGCCATCAGCAAAAGTATTCTACGGTGGAGAAGGAATGTCTCAGTGTCGTTCTAGCCGTGCAACATTTCGAAGCGTACTTGGACGGTGGAAGAGACATCGTGGTGTACACTGACCATAACCCATTGACGTTCTTAGAAAGCTTCAAGCACAAAAATCAGCGTCTCTTCCGTTGGAGTTTGATTCTCTAGCCGTACCCACTGAGAAATGATTGTGCACATAACAGGGAAGGACAACAAATTAGCACACGCTTTGTCGCGAGCTTGAAACTGTGCACGCGCTGATAATGTTGCCGAACGATAACGACCTCAAATCTACAGTAAAACTTACATCAAGCAGAACATTTCAAACAAGACTCAAAGCAGACAAGAAATTGATGTTGATTTTTTTTGTGTGTATGACAATGTATACATAATTTTGTTCATGTATTCTCGTTCAGTTGTCTTCCTTTCCCAAGGATCTGTGAAGGAAGAAATTGTATTTATGTTAATCATGTTTGTTTTAAACGAAAACAGTATAGGTGAGTGATGCTATTAAGTATGAGAGAAAGTACACAATATTATGTCTTTATAAGGAGACATTACTTTAAAAATTTCATGATGTGTCACACGCCAAGCATTATATGGTATTTTGAAAACCCAACATTACAGGAAGCGACAGGATACAACATTTGTGGTGTGTAAGATTACAGTGAAAACTTTGCTTCAGTCGCACACTTTTATATTGATTTCATTCAATGTACCTCAAAAGAGTCAAAGGATTCAAATTTTCATGTGTACCGATACGTTACAGAGTTAATGCTAGCAAGTGCAAAAAACCCCAAAAAAAAAAAAAACAGTATAACAAAACACAACCGGCCATTCACAGGAAAACTGTTGATCAAATTTTGAGATTTATGTCAACCGATTTGTGTTAAAACAAAAGAATTTGTGTTGTTTTGTATTAATGAAAAAGTGTTGAGTGACAGTGAGGCATAAAGGAGCCAAGATATAATGTCACTTTTGTAAATTAATAACCTGTATATGTATTTCGTTACAGAGTGACAGAGTCACATTTGTGTGTCGAGTATGATCTCGATATTTTCCAGAGTTTGCACATATATTATAACATCCTAACGGGTGACAATACATATAAATACCTGAATATAAGAACGACCCAAGTCCAAATTTGGCTATCGCCTTTGGAAACCATTAACGAAGTCATGCAAATACAGATAATCATTCAAGTGACTGTTTTATATTCAAATTTGTATGAATAACATCCCAATAACTGAAAACACTAAAAGCAGTAGGAAGTTATTTATTTATTTTCATTTTTCCTAAATTTTCTCTAATGGACCTGGGTCGTTCTTATATTCAGGTATTCATATGTGTGAAGGGACAAAAAGAAATGTCCCGACGGTTAAATTTTTGTTGTTGTTTTGGCTAACTTATGACGCAGAGTTGACATAAGTATAAGATTTATTAGCAAGTACATTGAGTAGATGTACACATGTGTCATAGTGTTTAAATGCGATTTTGTTATAATCAAAAGATGCGAGCTGTTACCTCATTCAGTGAAACTCCAGTGAAAGTTTGTGTTGGAGATACAGACATATATTTGCAACAGTCAGCACAATTTCATGAAGAAAGTGTATGTTTGGTTTACACATTTAAAGATGAAGTGTATGTGTTGAAAAAAAAATACTATACATGCCTGAAGTTATGTACGTTTATTGATCAAGTATGTGAGGATATAATTACAGTCGAGATTACCAGAAAGCACGGTCTCAGTCAAAATATTGATACTACTGAAGAAATGATTGATTACATCTGGTGTAATCCTTCCGGATTATGTGCACCCTTATGTGCACCCGTAGAAAACAGTTTCACATGTCTATTACTGTAGACACATTGCGTAATTATTGTATTTACATGTTTTGTAGGGGGCTTGTCAAGTTTTCATATATCGTTCTAAAAGTTGACGAGTGATGCCGGAGTTAACTGATTCTGACAAGGCTCAAAATCAGTAATTACAAGTGTAGTATGCCAGGTCATGTTTTAAGAAAACAACACAAAACTATTTGAGTTTGTAATCGTGTAAGATGAATAGTACGCAAGTACAGTGAAGTAAGCCTTACAACGAAGGTGTTTATAGTCGAAAAGTTACATTCATATAACTTTCCTCTTGTTGGGGGGGGGGTGGGAGGTGTGATGGAGAACAGCAATGAGAACCCAGGGACGGGAATAAAAAGTTTCCATCCTGGAAAGGAGAGTTGGTTGCAAAAATGGAGTGAACAATTCATTTTGGCTCTCAGAAGGTTCAAGTCTCGGTGTTGGTTCCAGATGGTTTGTCGGTGCATGACAGGGGTTTGTTGTTGCATGACACAGGCTTATGTTGCAATTGTCCTGCGATGCACAAGGGCTTATTCTTGGTGTATGCTTGACGAGCCCTGTGACTTCTTGCACACTGATTTGTCGATGTATAAGACACCCAAACATACATGCAGAAGCGGTGCTGCAATAAAAAAAAATCGAATAATAATGGAATGATGGGGTGGAATTTATGTGAGCAGGGAGTAACTGACGAATCCCAGAAATGGAGTTGTGTCCGGGGCTTCTCCTACTTCACTGCAATGAATTCGGGCAAGACAAGCTATAGAAATAGAATTGAAAAGCATGCCTAGACATGAACTGAAGCATCAATACACACCGCTAATAATATCAGGTGTAGCCATCGTTCCCACTACTTAAATCATAACGATTTCTATGGCTGCACGCAAAGCAGTGATTGCTTGACAGCTAAATATCCTGTGTTTGTCGCCAGCTTCGACGTCGCAAACGCTGGTGACACATTTCGTATTGTAAATAGATTTCCAATGATGAATGCAAGGCGACAAGCTAATGTGGAACCACGAAGCACACCTTTTTCATATTTCTTTCTGTCCATATGCATACATACAGCACAGCTTTGATTAAAGGTCCTATTTACCTTTGGGAACAGTGATTTAAAAAAAAAATCAAGATATGACATTTAATGCATATGTTTAGGTATGTTGTATCACAAAACATCCCATCATATTAGATTTTCGCGCATAAAGCATAGAATATAGAGAGATGTCTATATTTTTCTCATAAACCGTAACTGTAGACGGTTAAGTCTGGAAACATTTATATTATAACTATTGCTCAAATTTTGTATATATAACAATACTTGACATCGATTTTACAGATTCAAATTTTTACAGTGGTTGTTTCTATCCTGAACTCGCATTTTAGAACTATTAAAAGCACTAATGCTGGGCTTTTGTTTCATCTGCAAATGGTAAATTATGCCTTTAAAGTATCAGGATGTTGCATTCAGTAATTAAGCATGGTATCTGGTCAGTATTCTGTATTATTATGTATCATCTCCAGTTTCTGAATTTATTCCGTGTTGCCTGTCATAAAATGATTCGACCGCTGGTCGCAACGCATGGATGCAATTCATTTGCCGTGAAACGTTATTTCTCCTTAAGTCCAATTGCAAAGGAGTATTAATGAACACGCGTTCTATCATGGAGTATGACCTTCTTCGAAGTTTTTGTCGATGGATAAAAGCACAGAAATTTTAATCGACCTCACAGCAATAAATAGCACCAGAAATAGGCTACAAAAGGCATGTGACATCTTATTTTAGTCATTACAGAATATCATGTTTCACATACAAAATGCGTATTCAAGATATGATAAAATGAAGGGTAGATTTAGACATCGTGAAAACGAAGGATAGATTTAGACATCGTGACATAACATAACACAGTATGCACATTATGCACAGTATACTCTAAGCAATCCGAGGCCCACTTTGACATTTTTAAAGGTCATTTTTTAAAGTCCTATAGTTAGATCAATATGATTCTTTTTTACTTCATAATTTGGTTGAGAAGCACGGCTCTATTGATCGTATTTTCTCTTGCGGAATGTTTGATGGGGGTATAGTACCATGCAGGGGTTGACTTAAAAACCAAGGCTTGAACGCGAGGCAACACTGAAATCTATAAGCTGCATTTATTCACTAAACACGAAAGTTGCAGGTGCGCGTACATGGGTGATGGGAGGGGGGGGGGGGTGGAGTCAGGACGCAAGACTCTTGGCTCTAAAGAATTCATTGTAAAATCTTTATTTTTCTTTCTACGTGCTCTTAGGGCAGCAGCAAAGTTATAGCGATAATAAGTCTGGCGAGGAAGACATATTGCGATTAGATTTTCTTTTGTAAAATGTGGTGATGAAATGGAATGTGTGATGAAACGGGCTGATAACCTAGATGGGACAATAAGGCTACAATTAAGGACCACATCATGTACTATGTTCATATCAATCTGCATGTAAATCCATCATTCTGTTTTCCCTCTAGTTATCACCTCCCTTCCTCCCTCTTTCAAAGACACCCAAGCTCCTTTGTGATTCATTGAGAACCGTAATGGGCAATTTCGTGAACTGACTTCCTCTAATTGACTTCTCAACCTGACATAGAGGAAAGGCCGAATATGAGTTGATTTATCGAAATCTGACGTTGGAATACAGAATTATAAAAAGTGTCATTTTGTTTTCGAGAATGAGTGATATCGGTGTCAGCTACATCTATATGTAAATTAGAGAGCGTGATGTTATCACATCAGTCTCTTGTTTCACCTTATTTTCACTCAAATTAAAACTCCCTATTAATCTAAAAAGTTAGTTTCATCACTATCTAGGGTCGAATTATGGTAGTGTCCTGACATCGAATAACCTTTAAGAAGGAATGAGCTGTGCTTGTTGAAAACTGACAAGGATGGCATAGTTTTGGTTGAGATGGGGACCTCAGATTCAAAAGAAAGTGGAGCAAAGTGATCCTAACAAAAGGAGGAGCCACATTTTATCAGAAGCTCTTTGCTTTGAAATATCTCAGCCATTTCAAAATCAATTTTCATCAAACCAACTTTGAATTCCTTTAAGAATTATATACTCTTTCACATTTCATATTAAGAGGTTTTCATTATCTCACATAGCCTGATCGCTATACCATCCCTTTAGCAATAACAGCATTACATTTATGTACTAACCAATAGGCATGATATGAGAGTTATGCAGAGACTCCAACTCTCCCGTTTTCGACGGGAGATCTCCCGCCGAAAGTCCATTTTTGCAAAATCTCCCGTTCTCCCGTTTGAGATTTGATTTCTCCCGCCCTGACTCTGTGTCTCCCGGTGGAAAGGATTTCTTACTTATTGCTATCGTATGTCGACAAAATAAGCCTTAGATAGCACCAGAGAACATCTAGAACCCTAGGAACTTCGCGCTTCGCACACATCAACTTGCAGTCTCCCGTTTGATAGGGGTTTCGGGCGGGAGAATCTCCAGATCAGAAGGTGCTTGGGGTTGGAGTCTCTGGTTATGACATGACAGCATCGCCTCTTGTACGTACATTTTGTAGCATGTGACATTGCTACCAATTTCACTGTCTCATGAAAATGTGGCCCATTGAACAGGAGCGGATCCAGGAATTCCGTTAAAGGGGGAGGGGTGCGCCTTTACAAATTAAAGGAGGTACATGCGCCCCCCTCCATTTTTTTTATTTCTTTACTATTTGTTTGAATAAAAAACAAAACAAAGGGGGCGCCACTGCTGAAATTCCATAACTTTGTCATTTTAGGTACGAATTGTGATTTCTATGTTTTTGCGGTTTTTTTATATTGTTAATATTTTATGAAAATCAAAAGGGAACGTAGTCAGGAATTACACGTTTATACTGTATAATAATCAATTTTTCATTGCGCGCATATACGGAAATGTAGATCTTAATATCTTCTCAATTATGCTGTCAGCCGCATGTCCGTAAACATCACCGTCACTATAAGCTGCATTCATTTTGTACGCTTCCTTTATGAATACCTCTAGGAGGATGCTATTATACCGTTTCCTGTATCGGCCACTGAAATGGCTAGCATATGAATGCCATATGGTGTCGAATCTCGCCTTTATTTGAAAGTTGTGGTAGGACCGATCTGTATGATCTGCGCCATTGTTGTATTTGACTGCAATTCCATGCTGGCACCAATCTTTACTGGGCAAATGTCAGCTGTACAGATACCCACAAACTCACTCTTCATTGGAAGTCTAAACTACAAGTACACCTAATACGGCCAGTTATATGCTATGAGACAAAGTAATTTGAATGAGGAATAAAGAAAAACTGAAACAACACTATGACAACGAGTGATGAATGGGAAATAGTTTTTTAAAAAGGAGGTGAAGGTTGTCATCTTAATTGATGGTTCAGCAGGCAATCATATTCCATCTAGGAAATCAAAAGATGTGCAGTCAGCACGGTCACATGGCTATGTTTGAGAGTCTAGTTATAAAAGTCGGACCATCATTCGGAGTGATCATACCAGCAACATTCAAAGACGTAACTGATATTTCTACTTGCAATTCGAAAAGAATCACTGTTATACAGAGGTCTAAGGTGTAGGTTTAACTTTGGTTAAATAATTCATTGTCCCAGACATTGGTATATAGAGGAGGGTATCTTCCGTGACGAACGGTAAACAGCTAAAGTGATCCCAGATTCAAACATTTTATTTTAATGATTGCTGTTAAAATTCAGCGAGAGGGTTACGAATTCTTTTGATAACAGCGATTTATTTCGTGGTCTTTCATAGGGAATTAAACCTTAATACCTCGGGTTTTCAGATTTTTTTTTTATGACCAACTCAATAATTATGGAATACGAGGCGTCTTGTTATATTAATTTGTGAGGTACTGACATCTTCACTTTACTCATTTGCATGTTCATATCAACTCTTCGAGAGTCGCGTTGTAAAAAATTACCAAAACTTGACAATTTCATAACTTCCCTAATTACCATCCGATTTTGATCAAATTTTCACTGTTGTACTTGTTGTACTTTTCACTAACTGTTGTTCTTTAATTTCAGACCAATCTCAAGTATTCCCAATGAGTGATTTGTCTCCTCTTCTTTCCCTTCATGTTGTATGTTTTATCAATGTACCTGGAGAAGAGAAATAAAAGTAAATCAAACCAAAGAAATTCTCTTACAGCCCACTGATATCAACAATGTCTGTGTTAAAGTTTTGATTTCCCTATCACTCTTTTCTTACCATCGACTGGGAAAACTTAGACAACTTGCACTCCTTTCTCTGCTCATACATAACAAGTGAATATGTCTCAATACAAGGGAAATGCGGTCACCACTATAGAATTCACTCAAAACGCATGACGTTGTATACTGGTCTTGTAATGATAAGTCGCCGCGCAGAGTGTGAATTCATCAATCTTATCAATCGGTTGACGGCTTTTCCGTTCTTGGAAGGAATTCCATGCATGCAATGTCATGCATAATGTTTATATTATCACACCATGGGCACTGATGAAGAGTGTGACCTTGCCTTTCAGTATTTGAGAGCTATGCTCCGTTTTTAAGATCTTCAAGATCTAGGATTTATTTTTTTTTTTACGGCGTTCTTCTTCTACTGATTCGTTAACTATATATATATATATATATACATATACAGAATTTATATTAGAAAAATCTATGAATTTCCTAGAGAAAAATTATTACGCGAATTGACATGTTTCCTTCACGCACATTTACGATTCAATTGTCTACTGAACATGAGTACTAAAATGAAACTGTTTTTTAACGTTTGCATTGTGCTCCAACTGCGTCATTATGTGCTCTTTAGATTGATCCATGTACACATTCATTCTTTTATGCTTTTAGGGAGATTGCTAAATAACTTAACTGTCATTAACATTAGCACACACACAAACACACACACACACACACAATTGTCAGCGTTCAAATTCGGCTATCACCTTTGAAGACCCCTATAACAAAGCAAATGACTGTTTTCATCTCAATTTGTCTACGTAATATTCATATAAGAGTTATGAAATATCAGCATAATTATGTTATCATTTTTGTTTTTCATGAAATTCTCTCTTGTGGACTTACACCTTTCTTATATCCTGGTATTCAATAGGCACTCGGATACTAATTCTACAGATATTCATCTCATGAAATCCTTTCTTTAAACAACAAAAACAACAACAAATGAAGTGAAGAATACCAATGGAAGGCATCACTTTACTACAAACTGGTAAATTACGTGCTTATAGGCCTACACCTACGATTTCTACCCTTATACAATTCACAGCATATTTCATAATATTTACGAAAATAATCCATTGTTGGATAGCAAATGGGTTACATAAGACGTAAATAATCGCAAATGACGTCAACTGATGAAAATACACCAAGCCAGATTTATTTGGACATCGCTATTACATCAATGTAATCAATTGTGGGTTCTTATAACAACCCCAACAACATTGGTGTATATACCCATTTATACAAAATACGATACGTTTGATCCTTCAAATCATTTCGCAATACCTGTTTCTGAATGTTTGGACATCACAGGGGAGACTACTAAAGATCACGCAGGGACCATGCTCTCATTAACTGTCTTTCTATAGCTATGATTGTGACCGCAGTGTCAACATTATCACAACGGGTGACACATCCCTTAGATATCGGACTCCGGGCCTCAATATTCCATGCGCAACCTGAATTTTATTACTAGCTCTGCACACATCCCAAACGGAAAGAACGTGGAAAGGAAATATAAAGATATTCGGGATGTCAACGATTGTACAAACATCACGGATGGTAGCTTGTGTTAGCGTGTGGCCTGGCTGCGTGAGTAGTCAATAGCACAATATAAATCGTACGTGTTAAACAAGTTGAAATCACGAACAATTTTAATGGAACGCCTCACACTGTCCCAAAATTGATGGCCATAAGACTGTGGAATTTTAAAATTTGCTCGATGTTGTTCCCGAGCTTAAAAGCCAATCAGCAGTCGAAGGGAAAGTGATTTTTTTTCTTTCTTAGCAGGCTGAGACCTCAAACGGGGATTGATGGCTTTAGGATGCCCCCATGAACGCGGCCAGGGACGTGTTGCACAAAACTTTTTACCTGAGAAAAACTCAGATTAATTTTTAACAGAGTTTTTCCTGTATTCACGTCAATGGCAGCATCATGCTTACCCGAATTTTAGTTCTTACCAGTTTTTCTCAGGATAAACATCTTAAGCAACGGGCCCCAGATATTGATTTATACCACCAGAGTCAGAGTCGAATCCCAACATTTCCTCTGAAGTGTGTCCATCTTTGCTTAATTTCGGAACAGCGTGAGGCCTACATAAACTTAAATGGTACCTGCTTAATTAACAAGATGACAAGCACGACTATGTCACATCCCCTCGTCCCCACAAGCATACATAAAATGTCCACGTATACCATGGTTTAATTTCAAGTATGGCATAACCTACCAGAAAAAAAAAAAACCAAAATTAATCCCTATCTAGCAAGCTAAGAAGACCTAAAAGATGCATTAACAACATTGCCATGGTCTGTGTACATCAAGTTATCAAAATCACGTACATATAACATAATATACAATATAAAATCAACCAGTGTCTGTTATACTTTATTATACTATTATGATTGTAGCATCCACAGCGTTTATATCAAGTAAATATTATACCTTTAACATGTCTAATCACACAATGCGCTCATGATAAAGCAACTTATACATGAATGTTTGTCACGGCACACGCAATAATCTCATACGAATACAGTCATATTATCATTATTATTTTATCGTTCACATTTCGAGGGGGATTTTCGGCGAAAAGTTGAGCGCAAGCTTTGGTCCTGATCAATACATGGAGAATGAAGTGATGGTGTCACATAACTCGAGTCGATCGACACTGGTTGGTTTGTGAAGCTTCACTTTCACTATAATAAAAATGATAATGATGATAATAATAATAATGATAATGATAGTAATGCATAATGATAATAATAATAATAATAATAATAATGACGATAATAATGATAATAATAAAAATTCATATTCATAATAATATTCATAATGATAAGAAGAAGAATAATGGTGATATTCAACCAGATGTACTTCCCTGCTTGTGCATATCATCAATTATGCAAATCAGGACATGATCATACTGAAGTAAAATGTACGTTTGTGTGTGCACATCACCAATTTATGCTCTAGAAGTCAATCTGTTTATTTCTTTTTTCCTCCACCTCCCGAGGACTTTCACCTACATTCACACGCAAGGCATTGCAAAACGGCTGCACTGCGTGTCCCTGCAGTTGGTACATGGGTAGCCTTTTGTCAAGGCCCTCTCGCTGTATGGTGAAGAGAGCCCAGCTGAGTGGGGTTGCGCGAGGGCCTTTTGAGATCTGCTTCGCATCCTTTTGTTAGCCCTTTGAATTACCGAGTTTTGCTCCCCGATTTCGGGAGCAAAAGTCGGACCAATCAGCGTGTCTGTCTGCTCGAACCCGATTTGAATGGAGCGAATGCATGCCGCAGACCACACAGAACTCTACACACACAGAGTGTGTAGAGTTCTGTGGCAGACCTCTGCGGGTGGTCAGTGATGCATGCGAACAGGCATGACAACACGTCCAAGACTGAGGATTCGGGGAGCGCGCCATTCCATTGGTTGACCGGAACCCGATAAAATGAGTATTCAGAAGGGTTCACGTGTCATGAATAATAATATGTGAAGCAGATCTCAAAAGGCCCTCGCGCTGGCGCGCTCGGCTGGGCTCGCTTCGCTCGCCCATTACAGCGAGAGGGCCTTGACAAAAGGCTAGTACATGGGATATTCTGTCCCATAGATACCGGATATCCGAGCCACGGTAACATCATCGAGACGGGGACGTCCCCACACCCAAATGCCAATTCGCTTAATGACATAGTGATGATGCAACAGGACATTCAACCCAGAAGAAACTTATAGGTAATGTGTACGCAATTTGTGTAGACATGATTAAGGATAAGCAAATCAATCACTTATCACCTAACATGATCACGGTCATCCCCGGGGAAACGCTTAGAACAATAAACAAGGGTACTTGCCACTGGTGGGAAAGAATTTACCTCCTTAAAGGAAAGGAAGCCTCGCTTCACACGGAGTGGAAACTTGGCACAGATGCGCGTTTTCTACCCACTTTTGTCAGAGTTCGCCCCAAGGTGAGTGCTTCCTTTACTGTCATTTCGCCAATCTACTTCAGGGGGCTCCCGCTCGAAGTCCTAGGGACCGACAGTTTTCTGCCGTTGTATTGGAATTTCATTAAAGCCCAACAATATAGCACCTAAAGATATATGCCGGTAGCTGATTATTTTGGAGTCTGAGATGTTACGATTTGTAATGACAGTTTCGTCATAGCCGTGTTCGTTGGAAAGAAAGGGCACTGTATCCCCCTTTGATCTTCGACAATATTCCATTCTGCTGAAAGAGTAAACTTTACCGCCGGTGATTGGAGTAGGCACCTGCCTCTAATATGACCAAGAGGGCCTTGGGTGCAAGAGCTGGATACCCACGAGTCACACAGCCCACGAGTCATACAGTCCACGAATTATACAACTCATGAATCACGAACTACAGACAATAAATGAACAAGGCCCAAGAGCTCGATATTAGAACGTATGACAACGTTCTAGAAGGTCTACGAGGTGGACGCGAACAGGCAAATTTGCCTCGTGTCTAGTTCATGGGAATGATTTACCTACAGCTCGTGGATCTGACTTACGTCTACCTAATGAGATGTATTTATTACTCGTAGGTGTTTGACTCGAGAATCTTTTGAAATGTCTCGATCGTGAGCTGTCTCTCGGATGTCTAGCTCTTGGGATGACCCTGTCCCTTCTTTCGATGACGGGGAATTAAGGCGTAGTCCAATCAGTACGAAAGTTTGGAGGTGAGGATATGTCAGAATACCACAATCCTGTTCTCTTTTTTTTTACCCACTAATTTTAAGTAATACAACTGTATAATAATGTGCAGCAGGTTGATAAATCTTTCTTAACGCATAGATAACATCTTTCATCAGCGCTTAAAGGGATGGTACATTATTGTTGCAGGCGGGGATTTGGCTTTTAACTGTTTGCAAGAAACCACTTATGAAATAGTGCAGAGCAGACCATTCCAAGACAAGTTCATAGTATACATGTATTTGATGAAAGTCGGTTTTGGAATGGCTAAGACATCCAAAAACAAAGTAAAATAAATCGATCGTAATAAAAGCTCGGTCCAACTTTTTTTCATAATATTACTCTGTTTTGGGTATCTCAAACATTTCAACACCAATTTTCATAAAATAAACGTTGAATACCTCTTGATCTTTCATAATATTTCATATAGGACGTTTCTCAAAACTGTAAAAAACTTTAAAAAGTTAGGTCTCAACCAAAACTATACGATCCCTTTAAAATCAGTCTATTGAATGATATGCATCATTATTTTCTCACGAAAATTTTAAATTACCCATTTTTACTTTTTTTTGGTAGAGCAAAATAAAAGCCAATGAAGGGCCCCATTTATCCCAAAACAACCATATCTGAGAGCAGCTTATCACAGAACAATGAATGGCGAGTCGTGTAGATAATACCTTCACCTCATCCCAACTCAGTGTGTCACACCTTTATACCCTATGTACAATAACAATTTTTCTTCATTTCTTCTTTACAATTCAGTACAATAACGAGTACATTGAAACTTCGAACTGAGGCATTGATCTTCCTTCTCTTCTTTTTTTTTTAAATAGCTGCCGCCTAGATATAGATACTCGAACAATTTGATCATAATTTGTTACAGTATAAATAAAAGTGACAATATATAGATATATAGATATATACATATCTATATTTATATGCACATATTATATAGATGAATATTCATTTTATTTTAGTTTTCATTTTCTTTTATGATAGCGAAATAAAAGAAATAGCGTAATAACTGAAAATTAGAAATGATCTTGAGTACGCAATAGTTGAGTGTACGATAAAGATTAAGAGTAATCCACGAGTTATAAGCATGCATTCATACACTGTAGTTTCAAACCAGACCTGTTACAGGCATCCATGCTCTAAACAAAAAAAAAGGGGGGGGGATTCGCTAAGAAACAAAACAAAACAAAGCTTTGTAACTGTGGACAACTCATGCAATCGACTAAAAAACATACATACGGAAAATATAAACATGATAAAGTAAATAAAAAACTTACCAGACATTACACGACAGACAGGACAAAGCAAAACAACCATAAACATCAAATACCAAAGTACAGCAAAGTGACATGACTGTAAAATAGCTACTAGCAGTTATTTAGGAATCGATAGAAGGATGATCAAGAAATCGACTTAACTAGCTCATGACTCGGCGCATGTCAAAAAAATATACACATAACTTTTTTAAATATATTTCATCCTACCTATATTTGTTTTTAGGTATTCTGTTTGCTCTAACACAGACAACAGCTATGCATGCAAGCAACATTTCACAATCTCATGAGATTTTCTGCTCCTAGACACCACTTTTCGGCGTACTGTTGAGTCTACTGAAGCAAAAACATTTGACTATTTTTTTCACATTTTTCTTTAAATACCAACTAATCGAGAATAATGAATGCATGTGCAATAGCTTGCATAGACATTTATAGGATGATAAAGAGAGGATAAGTACAACTTTTATGTCTTAACATTAAAAAATGACATCGTGATTATTTTCAGTTTCAGTATGTTAGAATGTCAATACAATAAGCATGAAAAAAAATCATGGATGATAGGACGTTATGCAATGTCGTTCTTAATTTCCTGCACATACAGTGCTTACAAACGCATCCATTAGAATACTATTAGCACGATATAAATGTACATGTGCGTTTTTAAAGACTCCAGCCTGTAAAACCAACATGATAAAAACCCTGTGACTAGTTCAGAATAAACACACAGAGTAAACACATCTGCGTTTGCAATCCAGATAAACATTTCATCCCAGTTATCATACATTTACTATCTGTCTTTCAAGATTTCATTACCTGTTCTTCAGACCCATGCCTCTACTATATCATATGTGTTATTACGGATATGACAGTGTCAAACTGAGGAGTTCATCGTTTAAGTTCTTGATTCTAAAAAAGTAACAGACACCGAATATACCCTTACCTTTGTCCCATCAACGCGGAGCTTCTGCACTGGTTTTGGTGAGAATCGCCGGAGAAAGTACTTTTCAATACCTTTAGAAATAATCTTATCACTAGTAAAAAATAAACCTGACAAATGTAATCTGTTATTCTTAAATCTTTCATTCAAAATGCAGCTTACATTGATATATAGGTCCTACTTGAAAATCTGAATGTACTCCCAATTATGCTTATCATGCTATGTAAATAAACCAGAGATCATACATGCCCTTTGTCAAATAAAAAACAAACAAACAATGGTTTTCTGTTCCAATTAGTTCAGCTTTATTTTTTTCAATTGTTATTAACTAATTATTATATGTACTGGTGCAATGCGCAGGAATTTTGTGTGTTCATTTCTTTGATAAAACGCCTTTGATCGTGGCACTTTCTCAAAATCTCTTGCGATACGCTTTTATTTATTTATTCATTTATTTACGTATCTATCTATTTATTCGTCTATTCATTTATTAATTGCAAACTGATTAAAGAGACACTGGGCTGGAGAAGGAACAACACATCGCCTTCATGAGATGACGACGAAACGAAGAGCTCATTGTAAACCATATCAAAGGTTCGGCACACTGTGACAGGCTCTCGACCACCCAACAAAAGTACAAGAGTGTCACGTGATCTGGTCGTTCGGAACTTGCTTGATTTACGTGATGCCACATGAAGTCAGCCAGGGAAGGGATCTTGGAGACTGCAAACACTGCCGTGGTGGCAAACAACAACAGGATGAGACGAACACTCTTTTTGTGCCGACGAAGAGAAACACCACCGACACTTCTGACATCATCTCCCTGGAGTTCTCGGCGAAGAGCTAGCAGAACCCTGGCGCAGCAACAATAGCAATACACCATGCAGCATAATGGACCGATGTAAAGCGCGGACAACAGACAAAATATAATTGCATACGTTGGAGGATCGCCCTTGTACTTTAATACGATCAGGAAGTTAAAAAGTGCAATTAAAAAACCCAAAACCCAAATTCCAATGATCAAAACGCATAACCATGTTCCAGAATGATGCCTACGACGGTAACTAATAGCCTTCACAATGACGAGATAGCGTTCAATCGATAGGGCCATAAGTGTGACCACGAAAACGATGCCACTTCCAATCCGTAAACCGACAACAGTTCTTAGTATATCGACTGACCAGCTATAACCTTTTTCAGTAAATAAGAGTACGAAAACCGGTAGCACAGCGAGATTCACAATGTTCGCTATAGCAAGGTTGACGAGCAGGACGTTAAACCGTTTTCGAAGATCTTTCACAAATATCACCAACAGCAAAATGCCACTATTTCCTAGAATACCAACACTGCTTGCACATGACTGCCATATAATGGCGAATCTTGTCCACATTTGATAGTTTGACGAATCTGTAACAGTCTCCATTGTGGTATTCCCGTGCTCTTCCATGGTAGCAGTCTTTACTTGTGATGAAGGGTTGGAATACAGTTATTAGACCACAACCCGTGGGTAGAGGGAAAGGTATAACGGCAAAGTGTAGAGGACAGGCTCGCTCTTGAATGGATATCTTAACGCCAGGCAACGAGCAGATCTGACAGGTGAAAACCTTACCTACACCCAGTAGGTCCACTTCTGCACAAAGCATTTTTGTTCACAGAACGCTTATGCCCTCTGGATAATCTGCATCGCGTGCACCCGGTGTGCTGGGAAATAAAGACAAAACAAACGACAAAATGGGAACGGCGTACCAAGTGCGCGCTGTTAGTTGTTCATCATAAAATGCTATTCAATCTCGTGGAAAAAAAAGCTGACATTCAGATCTACTTAAAGTTTGGTAGTCTAGTAAAGTCAGACCGTCATTCGGGCTGATCATACTACATTGACAGTACGGGCAGATGCAAACGTGAAAAGTGCAGATTTGGCAGGTTCTCTATCAGAATGGCTTCATGCATTATATATATCTAATACAATAAAACTCGCAGGTAATACAACTTCTTTCAACTCAAGGGGGAAATGATTTCTTCGTACCAATAACATCCAAAAAAAATAAATGATATTTTGATTCATAAAATAATTGTTAAAGATATCCTTGTCAAGCGGCCTAAGATGTAAAGTGTATCCTTTATACATGGTTTGTATTCCACTTGGTAAATGGTTAAAAGCATCTGTACAGAGAAAGGCATTTTCCCTGCCTAATTGAAAATACCAAAAGTGATCTAATATTTAAGCGTTGTTGTGAGAACAATATCTGGGATTAACAGACAAATCAATAGTTTGCTTCTTTTTTTAAAGAATGAGTTAACTCCACACTTTTTTTCTTGACGGATGCAACATACTTTCCGATCATCAATATCAGTTTACAAAGGGGCGTTTCATAATATTTGGATGAAGTCATACGAATGTAAACACAGCGGGCTTTATCTCGTGGCATTTCGAAGGTACTTATAAATCTTACTACGGAGTCATTTTTCTATTCCTTCAGATTAACGTTGTTATTATGGCATTAGAGGCGTATATAATGTCTTTTTATCTCACAAGTCTATATTTCTCATCGAATATTTGGATAAAAGTTACTGTATTATATTCCATGTTGAAGGTAATCTAATTGGTCATCGGCCTGGAAGGTCAATAGAAAGGAAAACTTGACGCATGAGTGAATACTTTTGTTTTTCTCTTCCAAGGCACAAAAGTAAAAATTGCAAAAATGAACAAGTTGTCATTCATGCGTAAGTGCTCTTCCATATAACAATAAGAACAAAAGACAAATTAAACACAATAAGATACATGAGTTAAGTTGCAAAAGTAAACATTTGATCTCTACAATATCTTTGAAGCCTAAATATCGATAAAGGCCACAAATAAGGGAGATAAATGAACAATCTTGTGTCAAATCCAAATTCAAATGAAATAAGAGAAGAAGGAATATTAACAATAATGGTTGAAATTTCGATTTGTTTTCAAATTAGGAAAATTGTAGATAATAATTGCTTCTTAGAATTCATGAATCCTTGAATAACTAAATAAAACGAGAGAAATAAAGAAATTCTGTTTATTTAATCATCTTATGTCATTACTCCAGATGTCGTTTGAAGTTTAGGCTGACAGAAAATTTTCATTTGCCCCATTATTTTCAAACTTTTTTATTTTGTTTGAGGATATGAAGAGATAAAGAGAACCACAAAAAATGTTTTTATTTCATTCATGCCTCTCATTGTGTTAAATTGGTTTTTAGTTGTCCCTGTTTGATATCTTGAAGGGCATTTCCAAATGAAAGACAACATGTCAAATTTTGCAAATTTTTACTTTTGTGCCTTAGAGGGCAAAAATGAATGCGGTCACTCATGCGTTAAGTTTCCCCTTGCATTAATTTACCAGCTTGAGAGCCAATTAAGTTGCCTTTGATATGGTATTTAATACATTTATTTTTTTTTAAATCTTCTATGAAAAATGTGAACCCGAAAAAGTGTTTACTTTCTTTTTTTTCCGAGTGTATAGCATTCTATTATAAGGTTTGCACACTGTGCGATTTTACGTCATTAAATATGTAAAGGGCTAACTAAAATTTAAAGCTTTCTTTGAAGGCAGTCCGCTTTGCTGGAAAGTCAACGTATAATGGTTATCTTATCGTGGTTTTATAGTATCTTTGTTCAATACGAGTTGCTTTAATTTCGTCATATGACCGAATGATCTAATTGCCACCTTGTCTACTTAGTTCTTCTTTTTCCCCCATCTCGTATCACAACATTTCGTCTATTATCAGTTCTAATTCTCGGTTCGTCGATTTTTACATTTGGCCTTGAACAATTCATCTGATTGCTGTTTGATCTAGTGTTCATTACTCTATTTGAAGCATAAGTCACAAGATAATATATCGAATTTGTGTATTTATATATATATATATATATTTAAAGTTCGATAGGTCTAATTTCCATAAGGTCTAATTTCCACAAAACATAAGACTGCTTACAAAGATTACAAAAACAAACTTACAAACACCATTCGTTATAGATATTATAATGAATTGTTCTCGTCAGTAAAAGGTGACTTAAAGAAAACATGGTGTCATATAAATAGTATTTTAGGTAGGAAAAACATAATTTAATTCCTAACAATATGTATTTTGATAATTGTAAGTTTTCCTCAAAGCAAGACATTGTGAATCAATTTAACTCTTATCTTATTAATATTGGCCAAAAGTTGTCAAAATCGGTATGCGGCCCATCACATTCATTCCAAAAGTTTGTTTTATGTGAGAACGCTGAATCATTTTTCGTTAAACCCACTACTATTTATGAATTGTTAAAATTGTCTTCTTTTATAAAAATTTCAAAGGCAAGTGGGCCTGATGATATATCCCCTCGTGTTGTCAAGGATTGTATACATTACATAGTTGACCCCTTATGCGATATTTTTGGTAAATCTTTAAGCACTGGTTTTGTACCTGAAAAATTAAAGACAGCGAAGATTGTACCTTAAAAAAAGATGATCGAAAATGTTTTGATAACTATAGACCTGTTGCTCTTCTTTCAATCTTTTCTAAACTTCTAGAAATACTAATGTATGACAGGCTCTACGAGTTCCTCACTAAAAATAATATATTAATTCCTGAGCAATTCGGTTTTCGTAAAAATTATTCTACCTCACTCAGTGTTATTTGCTTTACTGACTACATTCTTCAAGAAATTGACAAAGGTAACTATTGCTGTGGTGTATTTATGGATCTCTCAAAGGCGTTCGACACCATCGACCACCACATCCTGCTAACGAAACTACATCTCTACGGAATAAGAGGTTTACTTCTACAATGGTTTGGTAGTTATTCATCAAATAGACGGCAGTATGTGGTGGTCGACGGTGTCGAGTCCACTCAATTAGATGTAACTCTAGGCGTACCGCAAGGTTCTGTACTTGGGCCCCTTTTATTCCTTGTATATGTAAATGACATAATTAATTGTTCAAAAATTTTGAGATTTTCACTTTTTGCAGATGATACTGTGGTATTTTACTCTCATGAAAATGTTACTTCACTTGTACTTACATTGAATAAAGAACTTTGTATGTTAAATGAGTGGTTTAAATGCAATAAACTGTTTTTGTATTTTAAGAAAACAAAGTATGTCTTGTTCCATTCCAAAAGAAAGAAAATACCACAAAATCTTTCTCCAATACAAATAGAAAGTGCAGTTATAGATACAACTGAATTAATAAAATTTTTAGGTATATTGGAAGTGATTGGAAGTGTCACATTACAAACATTACCGCTAAAATATCAAGAAGTATAGGAATTTTATCTAAACTTAAAACCTTTTTACCAGGAAAAATACTGCTTTCTACTTAAATGCTTTAATATTACCTCACCTTAACTATTGCAGTGAAATTTGGGGCAAGACATACAAAGTTCATATTGACAAACTGTTCAGATTACAAAAACGTGCAGTACGGCTTGTAACAAAAAGTGATTTTCTAAGTCCGAGTTTACCTCTTTTCATTAAAAATAAAATTATTCCTATATTTGAACTTGTGCAACTTAATGTATTGGTATTCATGTTTAAGTATCATAAAGGGATACTCCCTTCCATTTTTCAAAACATGTTTAGAGCAAATTCGTCATTCAATGCATACTCAACCCGTTTTAAAGATAATCTTCGAGTTCCAAGTTGTCGCTTAACAACAAGGTCTCATTCTATTCGATTCGCAGGGGTGCATGAATGGAATTTAATTTCTTCTGAACTTAAATCCAGTACTACACTTACTCGTTTCAGAACCCTAATCAAACGCATTACATTTAAAAACTATCATCCTTGACTGAGTAGACTTCAACAGCTGTACTTTTTCTTCTTTCTTTATCTTCGTTTCTTCACCCTCTTACCAATCTCTTGCATTGCATTTTTACTGAGAGTATGCTTGCGTATGTCTGTGTATATATTGTAACGTAATTCTGTATTTTTTGGATGTCATTGGAGGTGCTTGGTACTTGTTATAGTGCAATAAGATGTCATGCACTATGTGTTATATAAAATAGCATACATACCCAGTGGCCAGGCAAGATAAATTGAAAAAATACGAAAGCCTAGCCCTAGATCATTTATTAGACTCTACACGTGTCTAGACAAGCAATAATACCAGTTTCTTTGAACCTGTGTAGACAAAATCCTGAAGATCCAAATTCAACTATAGAGTCTAGGGTCTAAGTGGTTATATCTAACGTTTTCTAGGCCCTACGAAAGGTTAGGTCTAACGTTGGGGGCCCTGGCCTAACGTTTTAAATACTAGATCTACGTCACTTACGAGCGACAGAGCTAACGACTAAAACGTTTAATAGTTAACACTTGACCCTACAATAGGTGTACCATGGATCTAAACAGTAACACGTTAGACGCCCTACTTACTGCACTGTGGGTCCAGGACCAGGACTAGATGATGTTTTGTAGGATTAGGGATCTACTGGATTTAAACACAAGGCTCGTGCCAGGCATCATTGAAGTCACCACTGCTGCACCTGTGGATTCCGAGAGTGTGTTGTAAATGTCGTAGTAAAAGTTCATAGCGTAGCGTGACCAAAGAGCGCTTAGCGTATACCGTACACACGCTGCCCATTTCCACGGCGCACTTCCGCGTAGAATGTATGGAGAAAGCGGCACAAATCTTGGGTTGACTTGCTCAATATCCGTCGGACTGATTCCTTTTTCAGAACAGTAGGAGTCCAAAATTCGTAGGGCGTATTTGATGGCATCCTTTGTGTCCTTATTGTCTAAGATACTGTTTATATAGATCAGTCTCTGTAAAAGTAGCGAACCAGCTTCCTTGTTTAAATCTACCGCTGAAAGTCTAGTCCCACACAGATAAGTTGCTGGCATAGCCATTGAGAATTGAGAATAACGATAATATCGAGCAAAGCATCGCGGTTGTGGCGCAATCGCGTCGATAAGGTGCGGGATTCAGTACTCGATGATTAAAATGAGGGAGCAAAAACCGATATCAAATCGATAGTGGGTTATCGTCTGCAATCGTTATATTTTACGTGCACTATAACTTTTGTCATGCACTGCCGGCCTGTATCATAAGTATGTATGCTATTATATATATATATATATATATATATATATATATATATATAAATGTATGTATTGTATGTATTGATATAAAATACATACTTTATACTAATGCAAATGGATGAATAATTATTTTTCTTTTTGTGTTTCGGGCTCCATGTGTGTCAAGCGCTGCTTATAATGACGGTCCTCTGTGTTGTTTTCTCCCTCTCCCATACACTGTGATGAAATACAACAACCCAGTGCAATACAAGGGTAATACAAGGTAATCCCAGACACTACAGCTAGGAGGTTACAACAATAGCGTAATGAGAAGTATGGTGGTCATTTTGGCTGCTAGAGGTTCAATTCTGTGTGTGTTTAAGTTTGGCCTGTTCCGGATTGCTTGTCAGTGCATGACATTTGGGGGCTTGTCCGGGTATTGAACATTGAAACAAGCGGGTGTTTTTTTTTCGTGATTTTCTATGCCTTGTACATCAACGTAATCATTCATGCCCACTGAAGGTATGTTTGTTTTTGCTCTGATGTGTACAAAGTCAAAAGTTACGGTGTCGTTCGATTTTTAGGGTTTGTACACTGTGTTATTTTACATTATGTAAAAGGACTACGTTACAGTGTTTGGGAAGTGCACTTAGAGTAGTTAGTACGGCGATGCGATGCGTACACCTTGTGAACATTTTTTTCTATTGCAAGTTCAATACAATATATTCATACTTCTCGAACTATAGCAATGTTACACCAAGAATGGTAGGATAATTTCTTGTTCCTTCTCAATAGTAAACAAATAAAAAAAAGTAATTTTCATGATAACTGCTTGAACTCGAAATCGGGCTGTACAAAGAGGAGCATACTGGATAGGCTTGCTGTCAGTCTATGTTTGTGAATGAGAAACGGAGAGCGGATAAGAACTTGAGACCAGATGAATTGATGATACCTAATAAAGGAAACGAGGAATGCCTACTGCATTCGATAGAACTTAACCTAAATGTGAACCAAATATTAATTGTGGCCGTATTTCCATTTGTTTTCAGAATAAAGCAAGGAATTTGTATATTTCATACTTTGGTACGCACTAGAATTGTTGTTACGTTGTAGAACTACAATCTAAACAAGCATTCAGCATATTAAAGCACAAAAAGTGACATGTACAATAAATGACCATTCCGTCGAGCTCTGGCTGTAAAGGGAGGGAGATAGAGAGAGAGAGAGACGAAATAAAGTGCGGAATCGCTGATGAATTCAGACGGCGTGACGGCAAAAACCAGATTGCGATCTGCAGCGTGTTGACAAAGTATGGTTAATTAGACAATAACGAACAAAAATTTATTATACTTTATGAGACGTTGCAAATTTATTATCAGTATCTACAAAATACGAATTCAATAAAAAAGAAATCTGTTAATCTGCATTACATGTAATGGTGTTTCATGTGACATGTACTGGCGTTCGGGGATCTCGCCAGCTATATACCAGGATTGCAGCTTTGATTGCTGAAGAGTCAATGTATGTTTTATCTTTGGTTTAATTTCCATCAATTAATCATCAATACCAAACATGAAATAAGCTCGAAACCCATTCTGTTTAATATATATATATATATATATATATATATATATATATATATATATATTGCCTGGTCTGATATAAATTTTGGCTCATTGTCATTTCGTCTTGATTGCCACTGTGCCTATTTATTCTCCACCCCCTTTCGTCTCATACCACTTCGTCTTTTATCAGTTCCAATTCTAAGTTAGTCTATTTCTTATTTGTTTTATGCACAGTTCGTCTGATTAATGTTTGGTGTACTGCCCATTTGGTGGACAAGGTCTTAAATCAGTTTGTTTTTGTTTTTGTTTTGTTTTGTTTTGTTTAATTCCTGTGGGTCTCATTTCCATCTGGTCTTAGACAGATCGTCTGATTGTCACTTCGTCTATACACTGTTTCATCCAATTACATTTTTTCTAGTTCCCATGTAGTCTAATTACCAACACGGCTACTCAAGTTCTGTCTGCATGTTGCAAGTGCTAGATAAACGTCTAAAAAGAAAACCTGAGTAACCATGAAGTAGATAGATCACACTCAGTGACCTCTACACCCCTCCAATGAAGACGTCCAAACGATACCCCTGCTTGATACTATTCCTCAGATCCTATGGCAACGTCTTTCCCGTTGGGGGCGGTATGACGGAAAACAACAACAGACCTGGGAGCGCAGTTAAAAATGTGTTCGTCCAGAACTCATTCAGGAATGCTTCACTCCTGACGAATGCATTCCCTGATATTATCGGCGTTCTGCAATGATACTTATGAAATGGCTCTTCCAAGAATTTGTGGTTGCTGTTGCTTTATCACATCGTCTATCATGTTGTTGTGTATCGTTGATATGCTTTTACGCCTTGTTTTGGTTTGTATATGTGGTGACATTTTACAAGAGGCTTCCGCTTTCACATGAAGATGCTCCCTTGTTTGAAGGCAATTGAGGAAAACGAATTTTAGCACAATAAGGAAGGATTGCTCGTTATGCTGAATGGTTCCAAATGTACTATGACTTTGGGAGGGGATCCTACCTGATCCACTTCTTAGTTCCGATGGATTTGATAGATTTTTATATTTTCTACAGTATATTACATGCAAAAGTACCTAAAACAAACATTATAATGAATACCTGTATGGTGAGCAGTATATACACTCAGCAAAAAAAGAAAGTAAACACTTTTTCAAGTTTATATTTATCATAGAATATTTAGCTAAAAGCTAATGTATCATATACCATATTGAAGGTTATTAAATTGGCTACCAACCTAGTAGGTCAATAAAATGGGAAACTTTACACATGAATGAACACCTTTGTTTTTCTCTTCCAAGGCACAAAAGCAAAAATTGCAAAATTGAACGAGTTGTTATTCATGGGCAAGTGCTCCTCCATATAACAATAAGAACAAAATAAAAATTCAACACAATTAGACACATGAATTGAGTTGCGAAAATGAACCTTTGATCTCTATGATATATCTTTGAAGCCCAAATATCAATAAATAAACTTTCTTCCAGTGCTGGCAGCAGGGATATGTACCTATGTAGCTATGTACAATAGCTACTGCACGTAAATGTCGACGCGAGTTATTGTACTCATCAACGTTACCATGTTCGTACACCGAGTTACTAAAACTCAAAAAATTGAGAAATCAGAATGTAGGGCATACCAGTAAAGATTTCCAATGTTAAAATGTTGTATACTTTATGTAGAGGGTATCCAATTCTGCAACGGTAGGTCTCACGTCTGTTTTGCCTCAGGAACAAAGACGGTCTTATCGCGTGGTGTGGGTGCCTGGTCGGTCGCACTCCCCGTCGGGTAAACTACGAACGCACCGTTTGCTAGCATGCAATCGCTGTCATTGTGTGCCACCAGGCCTACTAGGACTGCCACTTGACTAGTCCCAGTTCTAGTCTATTAGAGTCTATATGTACTGAATGCTATTTTCTTCTAACTAGGCGTAAATCGTGCTTGCCATTACAGAGAGTCTATTTGCCTTTATATTTTAAGATTCACTCAGCCCTCAGCCAAATATCAACCAAATATCGCTCATACATAATTATACACTTGTTTACTTACCAGGGGGTGTTTCATAAAGCTGTTCTTAAAGTTACGAACAACTTACGAGCGACTGGTGATCAGTTGTGATGTGCTATTCAAGAATTTCATTAATTAAGAACTGATCACCAAGTCGTTCGTAAGTTGTTCGTAACTTTAAGAACAGCTTTATGAAACACCCCCTGTTTCCTACGTTCAACACGAAGGGAAAACAATGCCAATTTTATTTTGCATATATCTGGAAATTTCTCCACATATCTTATCTAGATAAATTGCTTTTGAAGAGATTCCTTTTCAAAATTAATAGATATTATTTGACAAGTTTATTTCAGGTCCACATTGCAATTCGACTAAATAACAGTTTTGCAGTATTTTGTGTGAGATTTCATCAGTAAATTGACTTGTGTAGTTTGTCTTGTAACTGTCAAAGTCGTAGTTGTGCACTTACGACGTACACCATTTTGTGTGGATCATTCTATTACTTGCTCGTTTTTAATTCTTTTTTTTAATCACATGCTTATTCTGGGTTTTAAAATCATCTCTTTCCACAAGTAGGCATTAAAAAATGTAGATAAGAATTATAAGAGCATTAGAATATCTCAGTACAGTCTCCTTTTAAAAGTGCAAATATTAACATTTATAGCTCTATATGGTACTGTTATCATCGAATTCCAAAATTTAGGGCCAGAAATTACGGTCGAGATAATATTAAAAGATTTGGCAAAAACAGTCCTAGTCAAAGGCAAGTAAAATTCATTGGATTGCTAGGTAGAAATGAATGGGATTTTTTTTTTTTGTTTTTAGTGAACAAACGATACAAATCATTGATCTTTAAAACGTTATTTTCATGAAAATTTAATAGAAAATCAGTATTGCATCTCCTTACATGATACGTTACAAATAGTATGAAGTGTTTTTCTTTTGTTTGTAATAATAATATTCTCTCCATTTGTTACGTGAGGAATGAATTTTCGCAGTATGCCACGGTTTAAGTATAAAGGTTACAGTAAAGTACAGCATAACATTAAAAGAGCGTTTTAGTAAGACAAAAATGGCTTTATCTATAACACCCACATCTTTTTAGATTATACGTCATGATTATAGAACAAATGTGTACATTTCAAGTTAGTTTATTCATTTTCATTTCATTTCATTTATTTCCACAGGGTAGATAAAAAGACATACAAACATTACATGAGCGCAAATTACATCATTACAAGATGCAATGCAATAAATATATAACACGTGGGGAATCAACAATAGGCCATAAAGGCCTTTCAAAGGCTGATCCCTGGCAATTAAAAATGATGCAATTATTAATTACTATCACAGAACAAAACATTACAGAATACATTGGACTATACAGGTGACAAAACATTACAATAAACAAGTGATTAGGCAAGCAATATATTATCTAAGTCATTCATGCGTGTGTCAAACGACATTACAAGAAATTGTTTATACTTTCTTTTTAATGACGAAAGACTAATGTTACTTTTAATGTTGTCTGGTAAGTTATTCCACAAAAGTGGGCCAGCATACCTTATAGTACGTCTAGAAGCATTGTATTTATAAAATGGGATATATAACTTATTACTTTGACGAGTACTGTATACAACTCGAGTATTCAGTTGTCTAAAAAATGTGGCAAGATATTGTTGATATTGGAATATACAAATGTGCAGGTGACAAATCTATCAATTTTATACACAGAAAGCAATTTTAGCTTTTTAAACAAGGGACCTGTGTGGGTTTGGGGCTGTGAATGGGTAATAATTCTTATTGCACGTTTAGTTCCCCCAGATGATATTGCAATACATAAAATGAGGCAAGATCATGGTATGATATAAACTAAAAAGTATGGCAGAAGGAACTATTGCACTTATTCTATTTATTGCTCCAGTTGCCCTAGATACTTTAAAACATACATCCTCAACATGATTTTTCCATGTCAGATGATCGCCAAGTGTAACTCCTAAAAATTTTACTGTGTGTACAAGATGGGACGGCTGATACCTGAACTTTTATCACTTTGTTTCTTGTTTTGAATATCATACATGATGTCTTGTCAATATTCATCTTTAATTTGTTTGCTAAAAACCAATCTTGAACTTTGGCTAATTCATTATTAAATATTGCATAGGTACTGGTGATATCATTGCCAGGGATAAATAGATTGCTATCATCTGCATATAAAATTGAGTGTAAAATGTTACTTGAATACTGCAGATCATTTATAACGGACCTAAAACAGAGCCTTGTGGCACACCAACATTAATGTTCTGAGATGGAGAAGAATAACCATTTACATATAGATACGGCCTACGATTTTGTAGATACCTTTTGAACCATTCTAAAGCGATACCTCTAACACCATACAAACTTAATTTGTGTAAAAGAATATAATGGCTTATGCAATCGAATGCTTTAGAAAGATCTAAAAAGACACCAATAACAAATTCCTTTTTCTCAAATGCCTGTGCAATTCTATCACAAAAGTCAAGGAGAGCCATATACGTTGAGTACCCAGGTCTAAATCCAAATTGTTTGGGTTATGAAATCCTAGCATGACACAAATAAGAAAGAAGACGTTTATGTACAAGTTTTTCGAATAGCTTGGAAAAAAACAGATAGAATAGAGATTGGTCTGTAATTTGATAAACTAGAAGTATCACCTTTCTTATAAAGTGGTATAACTTTAGCAACTTTTAATGATGTGGGAAATACACCTTGTTCAAGAGATAAATTCAGGATACTGCGCAGTGGTTTGGCAAGATTTTGAATAGATTGCTTTAACACACAAGAATCAATTTCATCACAGCCTGGACTCTTGTTGTTTTGAAATGTTAGAACAACACCAAATAATTCTTTTGGCTTTATAGGTTTCAATAAAAAAGAAGCAGAAGACTTTCTGAAACACAAGTAATTATTGAATTTTCTGGATGTATTCGGTATCTTATCTACTATATCGGACCCAATAAACCTGAAGTAATTATTAAACAAATTAACAATTTCTTTGGGATCAGATATATCCTTATCATTGTGTTGAATATGTATGTATTGCACTTTGTCCTTTGTTTTATTCAAAATATAATTTTTCATACGCCATGTCCCTTTCATATCCTTACGTACTTTATCAAAGCGGTTTTTATAATATTTCTTTTGAATAATATTTCTTTTGTTGACGAATACAACGAGAAACTATGTTTCTGTATTTCCTATAATTTGTGGGGTTCTTTTTTTTACGATACAAAATATGTTTTTTTCTACACATTCTTTTCAATTCTCTTGTAAACCATGGATTTACATCTGTTTTTTCATACAATACTTCTTTCTGAGGGAAACATTCATCATAAACAGTAGACAGCTTAGTCATAGAAAAAGCAAATCTTCTGTCAACATCATTACTTTCATTTATATCGTTCCATTCTACAGATTGTAATAAACTATTAAATCTATTGATACTATTATCATCTGCAAAACTTTTACATAATTTAAATTGGGAACATTTATCTTTTCGATGATTAACAATTGCAAACACACTTAGATGATCACTAACATCATTTACAAGAATACCAATTTTTAAAATATTTTCAACATTGTTAGTGAATATATTGTCAATGAGGGTAGCCGTCTCTTGAGTTATCCTTGTCGGGTTTAGAATCAGTGGTATACAAGAAAAAGATGTTCAAAGATCAATAAAACTATGGACATGCTGAGTGATGGCCAAAAGATCTATGTTAAAATCACCTACAATAAAACACTGTTTATTTTCACAACTCATTGCACTTAGCGGTTTTTCTAATGCAGATAAAAAGTCATATATATTTTGCCCAGGTGGCCTATAAACAATAACAAAGATAATATTACCTGCTTTAAAAGATGAATATGGTTTCTATGCATGAATCAAAAACTTCTAAATCTTTGCGCCGTTACTCCGTAAATCTTTTCTTATCAAACAACCAACCCCACCCCACGTTTATTATTTCTCCCACTTCCAAAAAAAAAAAAAAAAAAAAAAAAAAAAAATATATATATATATATATATAATTTGGTATATGAATAGAGTCGACATCTGTTAACCAGGTTTCTGACAATGCTATACATGAACATTGGCAAGAAATACTGGCAATAATGCTACAAAGGTTATCGAAGTTTTTCTTCACACTTCTACAATTGAAATGTACCATTGAAAAAAAAAAACATTGTCGTTTTCTGAACAACTGTTATTCATCAAATCGTTAAAATCATTTGGAAGAATATAATTCACATTATCAAGAGTCATATATTCACTGGAAATGCTTTCGTCTTCATGACCATTCAATATACACGCGTCACAATATATATATATATATATATATATATATATATATATATATAATTTGGTATATGAATAGAGTCGACATCTGTTAACCAGGTTTCTGACAATGCTATACATGAACATTGGCAAGAAATACTGGCAATAATGCTACAAAGGTTATCGAAGTTTTTCTTCACACTTCTACAATTGAAATGTACCATTGAAAAAAAAAACATTGTTGTTTTCTGAACAACTGTTATTCATCAAATCGTTAAAATCATTTGGAAGAATACAATTCACATTATCAAGAGTCATATATTCACTGGAAATGCTTTCGTCTTCATGACCATTCAATATACACGCGTCACAATGTGAGGTGGAGGTATTTAATTCAGTTTGCCTACGACATGTAGTACACAATTTGGACAAAGGAAACATACACATACACAGGGTTATAATTACATTCCTAAAAATACATTAAATGAAACTGCATACATGCATATCAAATATCAACTGAAAAAAAAAATGCAATTAGATGTAGACTTATGAAAAAAAAAGGTATTGGAGTATGAAGAAAAATGGGTATTGGAGTATGCAAAAGCTTTCCTAGAAAAAAAAAAAGCACTTATTAAATTAAATCAAATTAAATTACATTACACCTGGAGATCTATTGTCAAAGAACCAAAAGCGGCCTTTTTTATGTCATACATTATATAATGTGTAGATTCATGTTCGTCGTTTCACATTTTGGCAAGATTTCACAAACATTTCAGCTAACAAAACATGGAATTCTTGTCATTTTTTGCTTATCAAATCTTACTATTCTAATCAAGATATAGTGACGACGATAACGATTTATACCAACAAACTGAGGACTTTAAAAAATACTCTAAATTAGTACGCGCGAGTGAGTCGAAATTTGTATATTTCTGCGTCATCATCACGTTTTGTTCTTATCTCTTTTTTGGGGATGAATTTTGGCGCGAGCGAGCCGAAAAACTTTGTATTTCAGCTTACAAATATGAAATTCTTGTCATTTTTTGCTTATTAAATCTTACAATTCTTACGAGATATAGTGACGACCTAAACTGAAGACTTTAAAAAATAATCTAAATTAGTACGCGCGAGTGAGTCGAAATTTGTATATTTCTGCGTCATCATCACGTTTTGTTCTTATCTCTTTTTTGGGGATGAATTTTGGCGCGAGCGAGCGCAGCGAGCGAGCCGAAAAACTTTGTATTTCAGCTTACAAAACATGAAATTCTTGTCATTTTTTGCTTATCAAATTTTACAATTCTAATAAAGATATAGTGACGGCCTTATAGATAACGATTAATACCAACAAACTGAGGACTTAGAAAAACTACTCTAAATCAGTACGCGCGAGTGAGCCGAAATGTGTATATTTCCGCGGCATCATCACGATTTGTTCTTATCTCTTTTTTTAATAAATTTTGGCGAGCGAGCGCAGCGAGCGAGCCGAAAATTTTTGTATTTCAGCTAACAAAACATGGAATTCTTGTCATTTTTTGCTTATCAAATCTTACTATTCTAATCAAGATATAGTGACGACGATAACGATTTATACCAACAAACTGAGGACTTTAAAAAATACTCTAAATTAGTACGCGCGAGTGAGTCGAAATTTGTATATTTCTGCGTCATCATCACGTTTTGTTCTTATCTCTTTTTTGGGGATGAATTTTGGCGCGAGCGAGCCGAAAAACTTTGTATTTCAGCTTACAAAACATGAAATTCTTGTCATTTTTTGCTTATTAAATCTTACAATTCTTACGAGATATAGTGACGACCTAAACTGAAGACTTTAAAAAATAATCTAAATTAGTACGCGCGAGTGAGTCGAAATTTGTATATTTCTGCGTCATCATCACGTTTTGTTCTTATCTCTTTTTTGGGGATGAATTTTGGCGCGAGCGAGCGCAGCGAGCGAGCCGAAAAACTTTGTATTTCAGCTTACAAAACATGAAATTCTTGTCATTTTTTGCTTATTAAATCTTACAATTCTTACGAGATATAGTGACGACCCAAACTGAAGACTTTAAAAAATACTCTAAATTAGTACGAGCGAGTGAGCCGAAATTTGTATATATCCGCGTCATCATTACGTTTTGTTCTTATCTTGTTTGTTTTGGGTTGTTTGGGGTTTTTTGCGCCCCAACCCCCCCCCCCCCCCCGTATGTTCGAAACCGTTGGCGCCTTCTTTTGATCCAATTGGCGATCGCTTCAGAACGAAAGAAATGGCAGCTATCCAAGTCTCCTCTAGAGTGTACCATCTTCTTCAGAGTACTACCACTTGATGTGTTGATCGACACACAGATTCTGCCATCCACACTCCATGCATGGGCGATTTTGCTGTTTGGCTTGCCTATCCTGGAGAAGGCATCCCACGACAATGCTCTATTTGCATCTGTCAAGTCTTCATGGATCAGGATCCCGGTTTTTTCTCCTTCAGTTCCTTTGTGTTCATCAACAGGGTCTGGCGGTGCTGGTACGAAGTCAGCTTGACGATGATGGGTCGTGGCTTGCCGCGCATTCCTTCCTGATGAGGATTCCTTCGTCGCACCCGATGACTGCGATCAATGGCGCTGGACGGGAGATCCACACCAAGGATCTGCTTGGCGATGTGGCATATTGTCTCGTTGGTGTTCTCTTTGTCTGCCTCTGGATCTCCAAAGAAACGAACACAGTTCCTTCGGGAGTATTGCTCCTGGTCTTTCATTTTTGTTTTGTGCTTGCTGATCTCTCTCCTTCAGTTGATCAAGGTCTTTTTCACACTTGTCAAGTTTGCACTGCAGGTCAAAGACTTTGCCCTCCTGTTGTTCCATGCGATGGAGGAGTTCATTTACTTTGACTTCAATGGCCTCTGCAACAGCATTTTTGATGGCTGTTAGAAATGTATTGTCCTCAAGAATTTCCTTCACCAATGCTGTTTGACGGGTCATTGTTCAGACCAAAGGTGAGAACACAGGATTGCAAATGAGTCAGGTGTTCTGTAAGGGATAGATGCTGGTCACCGACCCGTACGTGTGCACTGTAGTATAAAGGTCTGGGAGCTGGTAAGAAGAAGAAATCCACCCCACTCCAAAAAGATCTTGTGGGACTATATGATATACTTTGCCACAACAGTTTGAGAACAGCATACAAAACTATCGGATATCACTCAAGAATATAAAGTTTTGGATCTCCAGATGTTCAACTTACAGCTTTATGCAGAATCCTTTCTGTAGATGTGAAATCCTCCAGCACAATCCAAAAGTCAGAAAATAAGACAAATTAACACGACATCCTTCCACACAACCACACACAACACTTCACTTCAATGTAGGTTTATTACCACTACAAACCAGAAAAGGACTTCTATAACTGTGTCATCCAGGAAAATATTCCTTCGTAAATTCTTATATTACTCCATTCCAATGGATTGTTCCTGTCTTGGATAATTTCCAAACTGCCAGCATGAGGCTGGTTACATGTAGTTTGCTTAAATGTCACTGGAAAAGTCACCGAATTGACAATCTTCTCCTCTCCCTGTTTATATTAGATGCACCTGTACAACAGAAGAACAAGGGTAAAGCTATCAAAAAAACATACCTCCTGTCACACCCTTTACGATCATTTATTACACCTGTAATACGTACTAAAAATGACATAAGGCAACGATACATATAGCAGCTTCAAATTGATATGAAATAGATACATATAAACTAAACTCCTGAATGGAAACTCTTCAAAAAAGTGTTGGAATCTGAGTTTGATCAATCATTTCTCATCTTTCCTTAGAAATAATTCATTTGTGTTTAGTATCACAGAGAGATTGTTTAATTTTCTTTATAATGATACCATACTTGTTATGATTATCGTATACATGGAGGTGCGGTGCTAACAAACATGAGGTAAAGTCAGAATTGAAAAGCTGCAAAATGGCACAATTTTTGACGTCCGTAATGCAGTTTCCTCGTGATGAGTGAGTTCCCCGTTTTTTCTTTGGTGTTCATTTACTGTAACATCAGCATTTTTATGGAGTGAAACATACATGCGTTCAACCAAACAGATAAACACACACACACACACACACACACAACACACACACACACACACACACACACAAACGATCATGACCCAAACCATTTCATCTCACAGAACCTCGCCACATTAACCGCAACAAAAACATAAAGAGGTGAATTGGCATGATTTTGATTTTATTGGAATTTCATCTTCATTTTGTCTTCATCTTGTCGTTATTTTGTGTTTACTTTATATTTGCTTTGTCTTTTATTGTCAATGAACATGATCGGGGCTCAGCATCTGGTGGACGAGCCAAGTGCTTGGACCACCGCCTGGCACCGTGTCCTCATGCTGTTGATTGGCGTCAACCAGTATATGACGGAGTCTTGTCTATATGTCGTTGCATTTGTGACCCTCTTCCCCACAGCTCGACCAAGTTGATCCCAAAAAATGTTCTATGGGGTTGAGGTCGGGGCTGCATGCAGGCCAGTCCATTTCTAATGATGCCCTCTCTCTCTCCAGAAAGTTGCGCACAAGTCTCGCTCTATGTGGTTTTGCGTTGTCATCTTTTTTAAGCATCTCAGCTTAAATTTGCCCTATGGCGCGGGGTTTTTGAACATTGCTTACAAGTGGCATGATGTGCAACCATAAAACTCAGTGAGCTATCAAAATTGCCTGGCATGCCACCACTGAAAACTTAAATGTGAAGTTAAGATGTCTATTGAAATTTGCCTTCATGGCTGACCAGTTGAGAACAAAAGACATAACACAAAGGAACATGTTCTTTTTGTACTCTTCACGACCATTCTCATTCATAAGGACAGTTCTTGTTCGTTTTGCAACTTTTCAATGCAGACCTTATCAGACACTTTTGAGTACAGTTCTTTACTTGACAGCATAATAATAATGAGTAGGATATCATCTTAAAGAGAATTTAATACTCTTTCCATTTGATATCAAGCATGTATTGTATAGTGCTTACAAACTGGAGAAATTTACAACTGAAGTCAGATTTCCAAACTTTTTTTGAAGGGTTTAGTTTAGTAACGAAATACGTCCATCCAAAACAAATCTTGCAATATTACTTTGTTTCTTCGCATACCCTTCCCTTTGCCTAAATTGTTTATTGGTAGGCTTTCTACTTGCTCCTATCCTAGCTAGCGATGCAGATACATTTCCCACTTGATCATCGGCAGGAATCCACTTACGACATGCAAACTTAAAGCTTGTAAAAGGAAATCTTAAAAACGATGAATTAGATTGAACTCCATACTTCAGGAACATGAGCCCTACTTCATGTATTACTGTGGTTTTTGTCGAGCCCACCGGAAGTGCGGGGAGACTATTATGATCGCCTGCCGCATGTGTCCGTTCGTCGTCCGTCTGTCGTCCGTCTGTAACGCCATAAAAACTCGAATAACTCTCTACTGAGGTCTTAAATTTCAATCAAACTTCGTGGAAGAGTGGTTATACAAAGTTACACATTTTACCAGACATGAAGGTCTCCTCAAGGTCAAAGGTCACAGGCAGGGGTTAATGAACTTTAGGGCCCAATGTTAAGTTTTTACGGCGTGTTTCGATTATGGCACAAAACTTTTGATCCATGTCTGTTTGTGACCAAACTTGGATGGTAGATTCCCTTAGGGAAATGTAGTTCATCACAAGGTCAAAGGTAAGAGACAGGGGTCAACGAACTTTTAGGGCCCAATGTTAAGTTTTAACTGCGCGTTTTGATTATGGCTCATAATTTATCTCCGTTTGTGACCAAACTTGGCTGGTAAATGTCCCTTGGGGAGTTGAAGGTCATCACAAGGTCAAAGGTCATAGGCGGGGTCAATGAACTTCCGGGAGTCAGAAAAAATATTAATTTCTTCTATGCGAATGGGCGAGACACATTTCGTCACTTGCCTTGTTTTTTTTTCACATAACACGAAAAATGACCCGAAGTGGTTAGCTCACATAGGAAGACGGACATGACCATGCAATATTACACCGAGAGTGTTTTTTTTTTTTCATCGCGGTGGACTTTTGACATGTTAGCAAAAATGACAAACGCTGTCCGATAATGTGCTTACAGTGTTGAGCTCATCGGTCTTCAATATATATTACACTTGATATAGTTGTCCAACTGCTCTCTCTTTACGGTTAGGCTGTGGTGATGAGAACTGAAGCAAGGCACAAACTGTCCTTGGTCATGTTGGTATAGTATCACTAAAGAAGGCTTCGTAAGCAGAGATACAAGACAGCAACTAGTAAGGATAGGAATATACACTGAGGCATTTTCAAGTATTTTGTCTGTAATCGGGATATTTTCATTTTTATGCTCAGCTGGTACTTAAATGAGAGATGAGAAACATCTCGCTCCTGAATAGTCCTGCCATTCTACAAAAACCTATAGGTTTCTGTTAACTGTGAATGAAACCGGTGTCCAGTATGATTGGATACTGATATCTGTTCGCTGATCTGATATACCTTTTTTTTTTTATTAACAACGCTGTAGTGGCCTTTCAAACCTTGAGGTGTTTTTTCTCTTTGTGAATGAACTTTTTTTTCTATTCTGCACCAGAAGTGCCCACACTCTACAAGCTTTGTCTTTTTAGTGGGTCCCTCATGTTGTTAAGTTTACATATTGTTATTTCATTTTTATTACTTCAGTTTTCATGACAACGTAATGAAATTACTATAAGGTTCCACAATTATTGTATACTCTTTTCAGATTACTCTGTTTTGCTTATGTAACCGTGTACTCTGTTACCAAAGAGAATGAAATGTCTATGTTCTCGTCGAAAAATGAAAAAAAAATGCCACTTTAAACTATTCTTTCCACCACAATGTTACATTACATGACTCGTGTCCATACATAATATGCATACATAAACATTATGTATATTATATTTCTATATGAAAATTAATCTATACAGATTTTTTTAATAGTGTTAACAATAACAAAAGAACAAAACTGCACATAACAATTGCACCCTAGCTCACCTTTGCACCGATGCATTTTGTACCTACCCTACTTGGTTATACAATTTAATATGAATTACTGTAAATAATTTGTCATAAAGTATGAGCCATATGCTTTTCCAGAGGCCGTCATCAAACTCAAGCTTCAACTTAAGATGATGGTCTGCTGCATTTTGTGTGTATTAATTCGATTAAATAATCAATGATTTTCCAATTGTTTTTGTATGATTATAATTTACTTATACAATATTTAATTATTGGTACATTATGTATGACTATATTTCTACTGATTCATTTTGTATTGGATATAATGTGATTAGTATTGGAAAATGGTTTGTTACCTTGTATACTCTATGAAGAATGCAGGAATAAATCTGAATAAATAAAATTGAATTGAGTTGAATTCAATATACTTTGACACCTCCAATGCTACGTATATATATAAAATTTATGTAGTGCGAAATTTCCATTGATGTGTATTATGTCAAACGAGTTCCACAATAGGGACTGGAATATATTTTGAAGCTTCTCATAATTTGGTTTCACAGGGAAATTTATTCATTTATTCATTTATTTATTTATCTATTTATTTATTTATTTCTAATCTTTTGTCAGGTAGCCCATTCACCAATAAATAGTGGTCTTCCATGGAGCCCTGAATAATATTAATGAACATATATTGTGTACATTAAATAGCAAAACGTATATACAGAAGATGACATATACAGTGTAGATACATACCAGCATATACTGTACATTGCAAAGTAACATAAAAAGTACATGCCACAGCAAGAGTTCACCAGGATGCCGAAATAACGATTAAAACGTTATCAAACAGGAAAAAAAGTAACATAAAAAAGTACATGCCACAGCAAGAGTTCACCAGAATGCCGAAATAACAATTAAAACGCTATTATACAGGAATAATAAGCTAGCCCAGAATAAATTTCGTGTGTTACTTACAAATAACAACTTTGCTTAAACCAATCTCTTAAATGAATATATGGAAGAAGCTGATCTAATTGAATAATCCAGCCTGTTCCATTCAAGTAGAGAAGATACGATTGGGCTGCACTTGTGACAATCAGAGCGAAATCTTGGCACACGTAGACTTCCACTGTCTATTAGTCTTGTATGATGTTCATATTACATCACTAGGCTTAACTAAGTGCACCTGAAGGTACGAAGGTGCTAAGTTATGGACGCATTTATATATCATCACATCGCGACTGAACTCACCGCAAACGTTTGTCTTAGTGTCATCCATTTAAGACTTTTGAATAAATCAGCCGACGGTGTGTCATATGTTTTGTCCAAAATTATTCGTGCTGCCCCCTTTTGAATTTTTTTCCAGCTTAGTTGTATGGGATTGAAATCTGTTTGACCAAACAACAGAACAGAAATCAAATTGTGGTAACATTAGACTATTATAAAATAATTTTAGGGATTGTTGGGGCAAAAAGGCCTTCGCTCTCTTTATCATGCAGACACTTTTCTGGTTACGTTTACATACATTTTCGATTTGTTTAGACCATTTCAGTTCTTCATCTATTAAAACACCTAAACATTTGGTGAACTGAACTCTTTTAATCAGACTACCATCTAATGAAATGCTGAAATTTTCAATTTTCCCGAGATTAGCACGGGAGCCGATAATCATGACAGAAGTTTTGTCAGTGTTAAGGGCTAGACGATTTTCCTTATTCCACCCCATTACTTTGTTTAGTGCAACAGTTATCTTTTCTTCTAAAACTGCTGCGTTGTTAGCACTGACAGTGAGGGTCGTATCGTCAGCGTACATGTCTATAACACCTTCTAAAGTACACTCGGGTAGACTGCTGACATAAATTTAAAATAAAAGGGGAATCGAAGAATTGAAACAGCTGTGTCGTATCTATTGGATCTATTTGGATAAAAAAAGGACACAATTTTTCTTTCCGTCTTCTCTTATTTTTCCCCACTTTACAGACTGACTAAGATGCAACTGAGCGGGAGAAGCAACTACATATTGCCTTCCTAAGATGTCTGCGAAACGAAGAGCTCATTGTAAACCATATCACAGGTTCAGCACACTGTGAGAGATTCTCAAACACGCATGCAAAGTACAATAGTGTCACGTGATCTGGATGATCCAATCTTGTTTGATTTAAGTGGTGCCACATGAAGTCGACCAGGGAGGGGATCTCGGAGACTGCAAACACTGCCGTGGTGGTAAACAACAACAGAATGAGACGAACGCTCTCTTTGTGCTGACGAAGAAGAATACCGCCGGGGCTTGTACTAATATCTTTCTGAATTTCTCGGCGTCGAGTTAGCACAACACTGGGCGCAGCAACACTAGCAGTACACCATGCAGCATAATAGACCGATGTACACCACAAGCATCAGGGAGAATATAATTGCATACGTGGGAGGATCATTGTCGTAGCTCCATACGACTAGGTAGTAAGAAAGAGAAACCAAGAAGCCGCTTACCCAAATCACGATGACAGAAATATAAATGCTTATTTCAGCATAACGTCTGCGACGATGACGACAACGAATGGCCTTCACAATGACGAGATAGCGTTCAATCGATAGGGCCATAAGTGTGACGATGAAAGCAGTGCCACTTCCAATCCGTAAACCATTAACAGTTCTTCTTGCGTCGACTGACCAGCTGGATCCCGTTTCAGTAAATCCGTGTACGAAAGCTGGTAAAACAGCGAGATTCACAATGTTTGCTATGGCAAGGTTGACGAGCAGAATATCAAAACTTTTTCGAAGATCCTTTACAAATATCACTAGGAAGAGGATGCTGCCGTTTCCTATGATACCAACACTGCTTGCACATGACTGCCATATGATGGCAAATCTCACCCACGTATGGAAATGTTGATTGGACCAATCTGTTGCATTCTCCGCTGTGATGGTGTTAATTGAGTACTCCTCCATGGTATCCATCCTTACTGGGCAAATCTTATGCACTTCTTGTTAGGAAGGAAACACTTAACTATAACCCTGCCCTGTCTTCACTGGGTACAGTAGCTTGGCAAAGAGTGTACTACAACGCCCTTTTTCGTTGGGTTTCGTAAACAATTTCTGCAAAGCAAATAGGTATTTTGGAACCCCACTATCTGCATAATGACATGAACTTCGCGCACCAGTGCAGTGGAATAAACAGTAACTGGGTGCAGCTAGTGGTTCACGCATTTTCATTGTGAAGTGTTATTCAAGTTAGCTGAAAAAAATACTCTAAAAATAGATATCGTAATGTCCAGGCGCTACGATTGATATTATAGCTTCCTCACGCCAACAATCGAACTGCTCTTAAAGCCAACATGAAAAAGCATAACACATCTAATTACGATTAGTAGTCGATTTCTGATTATTTGGAACACGAAAGGATTGTCATCAAGCATTGATATTACCCATGCATACTGAATATTTGTTGGTAGTGTACATTGCTATTTGTGCATTGCGTGGTAGTCATGGAGATGAAATTCTCTTACATGTTTTCAATCCGTTGTGTTGATGCCTCAATAACTCATCATAATGGATAGTCTTCCAATGCAGTCACTGTCAAATGATGATTTTGTAGAAGCAGTTCTTGCCAGTAATTATACTACGTCTCCCAAAACAAATAAGGTATATTTTGAGTCTGATGTTATTCATCGTTTACATGAACAAATGCCCGACTTACATTTAATATATGACGAAAATAATGCAGCTGTACCTCATATAACCACTGAATATGTTTTACCACAACAACTGGTACACGGCGAAACCTTTACTTCACGAAATAGTTTTTCTGTAATGCATCATAATGTGAGAAGCTTAAGTAAAATTATGATCAATTAAAATTACTTTTAAATCTTTCATCAGTCACTTTCTCAGTCATTGGTCTTTGCGAAACTTGGTTGCATCATCCGCTTCATTCGCTTGTCTGTATTGAAGGTTACACTCTAGTTTCAAAGGATAGAACAGTTTCAGTTTCAGTAAGCTTTATTTCTCCACTTGTACGTAACAGAAGATAAGTATGGCAATATCGAACATGTTATTCACAAGTCATGAAAATATAAATAAACTGTCGCATTACAAATATACAATCATGTGAAATTATACATAGATATCATTTCAGATCTTTAAGTGTACAGGTGGAGGAGACCGTTATCAATAAGCAAAGCGCTTGACTTGGACTTGGCCTCTGAACACGTAAGCATGGTGGTGGTGTGGCCTTGTTTGTTAAAGATGATATCAAGTTTAATGTTATGGAAAATTTTTGCCAAGTCTCTGATATGATTGAATGTGTCTTTATAGAAATTGTTATACCAGATGCGAAAAACCTTATAGTTGGTGAGGTTTACAGGCCACCAAATAGTAATTTTAATGATTTTGTTGATGTATTGCAAACTTTACTTGACTCTCCCTCTCTCATGAACAAGCATTGTATATTGATGGGAGACTTTAATATTAATCTATTTCATTATAATGAAAAGGCCCAGTGTCAGCAATTTTTAGATCAATGATGTACAATTCATTTATACCTTGTATCACGAAACCAACAAGGGTTTCTAATACAACTTCGTAACTAATTGACAACATATTTGTGACCGTGCACCTCAAAACGAACATAAAGTCGCACAAACTGATTTTGCGTGAGGACTGAAATAAGTGAAATGGGTCAACCTAGCCGAACTTGACTTTTTATATCTTCTGAAAGAGCGGGTCTTCTTTTACATTATGCTAAAATTTGGTATCATAAAACGGGCAGGAAAGTGTGTTTTTTTAGCAGTTTATCTCGAACATTTTTGGTAGAATAGTGTGATTAGGTGTGTCTTTAGAATCCCTTTTTCATTTCTGAAAAACCTTGTCCACACTCTTCACTTTCAACTCTAATAACTTTTGAAAGGATAGTGTTACTGCTTTGAAAGTTGGCATTAATTATGGACACAATGTGTTAATGAGGCATGCTTAATTTCCGTTTAATCTGATAATCCCTTCATTGTTGTTACTCTGGTGGTTTACTTCCTGTTTTTTGTCCCATTCATCGCACAGCCAGCACAGTTTGGTAAAGATTAAGCGCTTGAATAGACACTGTACTTCAGAGCCTCTTTTCTCAGTTCACACTTTACCTGAGTTTGTGCTTTCTTTCCAATATTTAGATAGGTTAGGAGAGTCCATTTGATTTGAGTTATACGTCTTTTTAAAGCTTAAAGTCTGCTCTTTCAGAATATGGTCTTAACTAAAAATTCATGTCTGGCGACTTTTTGTTTGTTTTGAGGTGCAGAGTCACATTTACAAATTTATCTCACGTTGCCGATCAAGGAATCATTGTTTCTGATATATCAGATCACTTCCCTATATTTGTGACGTTACATAATATTTTTGAAAAAAGTAAAACAAATTACAATAAAAAGGGATTTCGAGTAATATCACAACAACGTATAGAAAGTTTTAAATTGAGTCTTGATCATACCGACTGGTCTGTTGTTTATAATACGAATGACGCTGATATAGCTTTTGATATATTCAATGAAATTGTTTTTCGTTTATATGATGCTCATTTCCCACTTTCTTTGGTCAAATCGAATTACAAAAAAAAATCCCAAGAAATCCTTGGATCACCAAATCCGTTTTGAGATCTATTAATCGTAAAAATAATTCATTTTATAGATATAAGTCTAGTGGCACAGAAGAAGCAAACGCAAATACTCAACTTACCGAAATACTTTAAATTCTGTGCTACGTAAAGCTTAAAAAGATTTTTTTCTGCACAATTTCAAATCCATAAAAATGATATCAAGTCGACTTTGAAAGTTATGAATGATGTATTAAAAGAGAATGACGGACAGAAACCTGGAATTGATAAAATAAGACAAAATGGAACGATAATTGATGACTCCCATGGTATTGCTGAAGCATTCAACACGTATTTTGTAAATATTGGGTCAAATTTGGCCAGAAATATTCCACTAACGGAAAAAACATTTCATTCATTTCTTGTGAATCCTAATCCTAGTTCTATGTTTTTCATGCCCGTAGATGAATTGGATGTTATTGATATTGTAGATAATTTTAAAGCTAAAAAAGCACAGGTTATGACGGTATTTCAATGTTTCTTCTTAAACAAATTATCTATGAAGTAGCCGCACCTTTGACCCATGTATTCAATTTGTCTTTAATGACTGGTGTTTTTCCAAATAAAATGAAAGTTGCCAAGATTATTCCTGTTTTTAAGAAGGGCAGTCAGGACAACCTGGGCAATTACAGACCTATATCTCTTTTATCATCATTCTCCAAAGTACTTGAAAATGTTGTCTACTCCCGAACTATCAAGTTTTTAAATGATCATTATATTTTAGTAGACACTAAATTTGGTTTTCGGAAAAAACATTTGACTACTCACTTTTGTTTTGTTTTTTTGCTAATAGATAAAGTTGTTCACGCTATTTTCTGGACCACTCCAAGGCGTTGGACACAATTGATCATGAAATATTACTGTACAAACTGTCTCATTACGGGATTCGTGGCAGCGCCTTGGAGTGGTTCAGAGATTACCTCACATATCGATCACAATTTGTACACATTAATTATTCTGATTCTAGTACAGCAAATATAAGATGTGGTGTCCCACAAGGCTCCCTTTTGGGACCACTTCTTTTCATTGTTTACATAAATGATTTGCCCAGGTCGTCCGCACTCCTTTCCTTCCTCTTGTTTGCGGACGATTCAAGTCTTTTTTTGACGCACCAAAATCCTACTGAGTTACTTGATATGCTTAACTTAATTGTTCCAAAATACGCCTGGAGTCTATCTTCAGAATACAAAAGCGAGCTATAAGGATTATCAATTGCACAAATTATTTAGCACCGACAAGCCCACTTTTCAAAAGTAATAACCTCTTAAAGAGTTTTGACATATATTCTTACTCACTTGGGATATTTATGTACCAGTTAACTTAAGACGAATTACCCTATGAATTCACGAATACGAATTCACTCCCATGTTTGTAAAAAATAAAGTTATACATTCCTACCCTACAAGACAGGAAAATTCTTTTCACTTTTCTCCCGTAAGAACTGCATTTGCTCTTAAAACAATAGTACATACAGGTCCGACATTCTGGAATAGCCTTGACTCTAACATCACTGAATCGCTGTCACTGAATTGTTTTAAACGCAAGCTAAAAAAATCCCTCGTGCAGGCTTATGTCTAATCATACAACATGCAATTTTATTCGAACTCCCTCTTCTTTATCAGATTCGTCGTTTATTAGGTATTCCAGGTTTGCTTTTCGTTCTTTTTCCTGAGTCATTTATGTCAAGGCTATTCCTGAATTAATGAATCATTATGTACCATGCGCATTTTTGAGCATTCTTAATTTCTTAGAGTTACGTAACTATGTTGCTCGAGTGACAAGGAATCTTGTAAGCGCAATACAGATAGCTACTTAGTATTTGCTATGCTCTCGCATATCTTATTTCTTTCTCTTGCTCTTTTTGCTCTCTTTTCTTTTACGTCCCTTTCCTTCCTTTCATAGTTTTCGTTACTAGGTTGTTTAAGACCAATATTTTCATCTATACATTACAAGCTTTGCTTTTTAGCAGGTCCCCACATTTCATGTTTGTAAAATTGTCTGCTCTTGTATTCTTTGTGTCCAGTCTTGTGTTCAATCGATTGTATCATGTTATTTGCGTTTTGAGATGTGGAACAATAAAATCAAATCAAATTTCAGCCTTTTAGGTCTTTGGTCACTCTCCATGAGTCTATTCAGCATAAAACCTACAAACACAATTACGGCTAGCTGTCCAAATAGGCACGGATCCATTGTTTTATAAGTTGAAAACAGTAAAAGTGGCTGATATTAATGCTCTTCAAATCGCAGTTTTTATGTGTAGATGTATCAATAAACAACTTCCTTCATCTTTTGATATTTTTTGTTTTGCTTTTAATAACAGTATTCATTCATACCCAACTCGCAATCCAAGAAATTTTCATCTTACAAATCTAAAATTATTAGTCGCACATAAATCTATACATTATGGGCCTGCCTTGTGGAATAGTCTTCCTAATTGTATCAAAATATCTTCTAGTCAATTCTCAGTCAAGGCAAATACGAAACGACACTTATTATCGTTGTATAATGTAGGGTGATTGCCGATTCTTTTTGTTATTCCATGACAGTTAACCAAGTTTGACAGTCTCCTGCCTTTCTCTGTTGGATTGTTTTTATTTTCTGATGCGTTATATCACTTTGATTTGAAATGTATTCAAGAATTAGTCCTGGATTCACATCTGAAACCTTTTGAGGGTCCCGTGTCTAATAAAACACAGTGTGCGGACACAGTTATAATTGCCAAGATATAGTTTAATCTTTCCACCACACATGACGCATGTCCATACATAATATGCGTATAAAATAGCATTTACAATAATAAAACAACAAAACTGCACATTTGCACTAATACATTTTGTAGCTACCTTATTCGGTTACACGATTTAATATGTATTAAATAATTTGTAAAACTATAAGCCATATGCTTTTCAAGAGGCCGCCATCAAACTCAAGCTTCAGCTTAAGATGACGGTCTCCTGCATTTTTTATGCATTAATTCAATTGAATAATCAATGATTTTTCAATCGTTTTGTATGAGTATAACCTACCTATACAATATTTCATTATCGGTACATTATATATGATTACATTTGCATTCATTTTTTTGTTCGATATAATGTGAATAGTACTGGAAAATTGTTTGTTATGTTGTATATACTTTGTGAAAAATGCAGAAATAAGTCAAATTAAATCAAATCAAATCAAATCAAATCTTGTGCTTCCTGAGCGCACATACTTGCACCAGCACTCAACGCACTCATATCACTTTCTTGTACCTAAATAATCTTTTGGTATTAAAATGCAAAGCAAGAATGTTTAGTCTGAATGGCAGAGGCTAAACCTCATTTGAAATAGCTTTTGATGGTTTCGCTGTGTTTCGAGGGTGCTGAGTTCGAATGGACTTTAGATACGAAATCTAAGTTTTTTTTTTACGTTTATCGAGTAGTATGCAATCTATCTAAATAAAAAGGTGTAATGTCTGCTTGAATGAGAACAATAAAGTAATTAATTTCTGTGAATAGCTGTTTTTGCAATTACTGCCCCATAATGTTCTGCCTCTTTTCAAAGATTTATTTGAAGTGTTTTCTCTGCAGGCTGTTGCATTTTGAATTTTCTTGGAAAGTGGATAATACTTTGTGATTATTAGTGTTGGCTTAGACAAGGGTAATCTATATTTTCAGCTATACATGAATTTAGAAAAATATATCCGACGAATTGGATCAACATTGAAGACTATCTTTGCTGTTAGCTTCCCGCCTTGAACCATGATTTTTCTCTCTGCTAAAATAAGTAATATTTGTATAAAGTGGAGGCGCTTTGTTACATATACAAGTTTTTGTGACTTATCACGTCCGAAACAGTCTAACTGGGTAACCAAGTGAAATCAAACATTTAAAAAAAATGGAAAGTCTCACTTACAAACCGAAATTTTAGAAGAAGAAGAATGCAGTTTCAATGCAGTATAGCTACCGCCTGTTTCAATCAGTTGCAATAAAGCAACTCAAAATTGAATAAATAGGCAGTATCCGCCGCATGCTAATAGGTTTAGACCCAGCATCGGCCGTCGGGTGGATACGGCGCTCGTCTACTAACAATTGTCAAACACATTCGGAAAATGGATTCTTCTCATCCAAAGAAATGACTGACATTTTTTGCGTTCAATTCGGTGAATCAATCTTGCCCATCGGTCTCAGGTATCAAGTGTATCCTTTACGGCTATTTTGTATTCCACTTGATGAAAATTTAGTCCGTAGAGAAAAGTATCTTTCCTGCCAAAATGGACACAAAAAGCGATCCCAGTTCTCAAACTTTATCTGTGATTATCGACAAATAAATATTTTGCCAGATTTAAAATTTTCAGTAGTGCTTATGACCCATAACCGTTATTTTGACCCGTATTGAAGAGCAGGAAGTATGTTATACTCTTCAAAATTTGAAGAGTTTACCATACTTTCCTCTCTTCAATACGGGTTTACACAGGGACACTGGATATCTTTAACTTTACGTGACGTCAAAAGGGGAGTAACAAATTTTGTAGTACGTGTTTATCTCTTGCCATTTCGAAGAGGTTTAAAACTGCTTACATGTCTTCTCTTTTCACTTGAATGCAGCAATTATTATATTGAATGCAGAGTATTATATGTCACTATGCGACCAACCATATCGGAAACAATATATCACAATCGAAGACCATAGCGAATTTTTCAGCATAAAAAAAGGAAAATCATTGTAACAACAATTTTATGTCGTACTTCCTTTACTAATGCCTGTCTATCAGTAATACGAACTTGTACGTATTCATTCTCTTTCTTATTTGTTGGGGCTCCACCCACGTCAACCCTTGTTTATGATGACGGTCTTCTGTATTGTTTTCTTCTTCTCTTTTATATAATACTGTGATGAAATAAACAACCATGTGCAACAGAATGGGGGTAATTCCGGACATTACAGGTAGTTGCAACAATTGCATTATGCGAAGTAGTGGTCATTTTGGCTTCTCGAGGATCAATAGACCAGTTCGTAATTCCACTTTGCACATGAGCAGAAAAAAAAGGTCAGTTGTATCAACAGGCATTTTGGTATATTAATTCACTGAAAAAAAAAAGCATCTGTAATGTAAAGATTATTCATATGATCCGTATCTAAATGGTGCTTGCCAGCACATCTACCTGACACCAAGCCTGGTATTTGGCAATATCAAAAGAAGAAGGTTGTTATTGCATGCAATACAACACAATAAAATGGATGCCTCCTAAAATGTTCTGGTCACATGGTCTAAACGCAAGTGTTCTTTGTTTAAACATGAATTCCATACATTGTTACGTCTGGCAAGTTTATGCATTATACCGAAATGCTTCACCAACTGAGAAAGAAAGAAGGAGAGTCATTTGTACTTAGTGTTACAAAAACATATCCCACTTTTGATTCTTCATAGTTCAAAACTACATATCAGTATTATTATCAGATAACACTGATATTGATATGAGCAATAGCTGGATAGTGTACAATTTTGTTGAAGGTAATTCAAAAATAGAAACATAAATCAGTTTCATTAAATTCAAGATTGATTTTTAAGTTAGGGTTAGGATTTTGTCAAATTTTCAACCCTCTATACAAAACGTTACAGGGGTCAATTGGTGTGTATGGGAGTACGTGTGTGGTTAACACCCAGACAATGGCCAGGGTTTAAATAATACACTTTATTCATCCTGAAATGTTGTGTATGCAAGCACATGGAAACATGTGCTTTCTTTTTTCATGTGCATGCAGTTTACCCTTTACCATGAATTCAGACTAGCAGTGCACAGGTTAATCCATCATGAATTATTAATAAAGCATTCATGTGCCTTGGAGCAAGAGACCAGAAGCCTAGTCAGCAGTGCTTTGAAAAGGTGGTAGTCAAGTCACACTCACATACACATCAATGGTTCCTGTGTAAAGTTCAAGTTTTGTACAGAGGGTTAAAATTTGACAGAAATCTGGAACCTAACTTTACAAGTAATCATGGATTTAATGAAACTGATTTATGCTTTCATATTCAAATCACCTCCAACTAAATCGTACTCTATTCAGTATTACGCGGTACTGGCTTATTTTCTGTGTGTTTGAGTTTGGCCTGTTTTGGATTTTTGTCAGTGCATGGCATATGGGGGGGGGGGGGGGAGGGAGGGGCTGTCCCTGAACATGCAAACAAGACGTCTATTGGTACTTTTCGATGTTTTGTTCACCATCGTAGTCATATTGATACCCACTATATGTCTGGTCTTCGCACTGATGTGTACGGCCTATACTGCTAAACGTTACGGAGTCTTTCGAGTAGGGTTTGCACACTGTGTGTGATTTTACATGGTACGTATTGGGGCTGCGGTAGCAGTGTTTGGGAAGACCTCTACACTGCTCTCTTTTGTTTCCTCCGTTTTTGTTTGATGTCTGTTTTGAAAAATGTATCAGAGAGAGTCACCAGTTGTTCTTTATCAGAGCTGGTCAGAGCTAGTTTGTACAATATGGTATGTATAGGCTACATGCATTGTTGTACTTTTCGCTTAATTCAAATTCTTTTTAATTCAAAGAGAGTAATCGTAGGTGATATACTTCGTTGATACATAGATTGCCTGGTACATGTATTAAGAGGTCCGTTACTGACTTTATACAGACCTGTCTGAACCCCTCAATCGATGAACACTACAAAAGATGGACAACAGCAATAAGTGACATGGTTTGTAACTGTCGACTGATTTATCAAAAAGGGATTCCATGTTCACTCGGTTGCCGTTATTTGTTTCTAAGCCGTATGGAACAATTTGTGAATCTGTTATTCTTCGTTCAAAACAATGAATGGTATACTTGCTGAATACTCCAAGAAACTACAATTCTGCATATTATTATGATAACACATATCTTATAAACCAAAAATCATAAGTGCGTTTTGTCAAAAATGTTCCAAAATTCTTCAAGAGTAAAACATTCAGACAGCCTCAGTCGACAAAATTTGATTATGAAAGTACATGCAGAATTGGTATTATTACTGTAGAAAGAAAAACAGTACTATCTTGCCTATTTTATCTCCTTTGAAATGACAAAGAATTTGACATTAGTGTTTTTCATTTCATACTATTTTCTCTTGTTATCTGTCTAATAGTTCGTTTATTTGATAGTGTGTCTTTCATCGTGCTTCGTGCTTCATCCTCAAATTTACATTATGATACAAAAAATTATCCTTACAGACCGATTAAAGCGACGCTGAGCGAGAGAAGCAACAACATAGTGCCTTCCTCGCATGACGGCGAAACGAAGAGCTCATACTAAACCATATGACAGGTTCGGCACACTGTGACAGGCTTTCTGCTACGATGGAAAAGTACGAGAGTGTGATGTGATCTGGCCGTGCGGGACTTGCTTGATTTAAATGATGCCACATGAAGTCAGCCAGGGAAGGGATCTCGGAGACTGCAAACACTGCCGTGGTGGTGAACAACAGCAGGATGAGACGAACGCTCTCTTTGTGCTGACGAAGAATACCGCCGGAGCTTGTGCTTATATCTCTCTGAATTTCTCGACGTCGAGTTAGCAGAACCCTGGCACAGCAACAATAGCAGTACACCATGCAGCACAATGGACCGATGTACACCACAAGCATCAGGGAGAATATAATTGCATACGTTGGAGGATCGCCACCATAGTTGGATACGACCAGGAAGTAAGAAAGTGAAACCAAGAAGCCGCTTACCCAAATCACGATGACAGAAATGTAAATGCTTATTCTAGCATAACGTCTGCGACGATGACGATACCGAATGGCTTTCACAATAACGAAATAGCGTTCAATCGATAGGGCCATAAGTGTGACGATGAAAGCAGTACCACTTCCAATGCGTAAACCGACAACAGTTTCTCGTACGTCGTCTGTCCAGTGGGACCCTTTTTCAGTAAATCCGAGTATGAAAACCGGTAACACAGCGAGATTCACAATGTTTGCTATGGCAAGGTTGACGAGCAGAATATTAAAGCGTTTTCGAAGATCCTTCACGAATATCACCAGGAGCAGGATGCTACAGTTTCCTAGGATACCAACACTGCTTGCACATGACTGCCATGTGATGGCAAATCTTACCCAAGTATGAAAGTCCTGATAAGACCAATCTGGGACATTCTCCACTGTGGTGGTGTTAAGTGAGTACTCCTCCGTGGTATCCATCCTTAACTACTGGGCAAATCTCCTGCACTTCTTTTTAGGAAGGGAACACTTTACTATAACCCTGCCCTGTCTTCACTGGGTACGGTAGAGTGGCGAAGAGTGTTCTACAACGCCTTCTTTTATGGGTATCGTATGAACAATTTCGACAAAGCTGGTAATATTTATTTTCTACATGGCTGCATAATGAAATGAACTTTGCGCACCAGTGCAGTGGAATAAACAGTATCTGGGGGCAGCTAGTGGTGCACGCATTTTCATTGTGAAATGTTGTTCAAGTTATAGCTGGAAAAAAAAAGTACTCTAAAAATAGATATCGTAATGTCCAGGCGCTACGATTGATATTACAGTTTCTTCACGCCAATAATCAGAGTGCTCTTAAAGCCAACATAAAAAAGCATACCACATCTAATTACGGTTAAAAGTCGAATTCTGATTATTTGGAACACGAAGGTTTTTAGCCTTTTTGGTCTTTGGTCACTATCCATGAGTCTATTCAGCAAAAAAAAAAACAACAACAACAACAACAACAACCTCCGAACACAGTTACGGCTAGCTGTCCAAATAGGCACATCTCATGCTTGCTGAGCGCACACACTTGCACCAGCACTCAACGCTCTCATATCACCTTCTTGTACTTCAATAATCTTTTGTTATTAAAATGCAAAGAAAGAATTATCTTAGTCTGAATGGCAGGGGCTAAACCTCGTTTCAAGTATTTTTTGATGGTTTTGTTCTATTTCGAGGGTTCTGAATTCGAGGGTTCTGAATTCGAATGGACTTAAAATATGATACTTGTGTGGGTATGTGTTGTTGTTGTTGGTTTTTTACGTTTTAAACGAGGAGTATTCAATCTATCTAAATGAAAAGATATAATGCCTGATTGAATGAGAATGATAAAGTAATTCATGTCTGTGAAAAGTTGTTGTGAGAACTGTGTTTGTAATCACTGCACCACATTTGTTTTGCCTCTTTTCAAAGATTTATTTGAAGTGTTTTCTCTGCAGACTGTTGCATTTTCAATTTTCTTGGAAAGTGCACTATAATTTGCGATTATCAGCGCGGATTTAAGGGTCATCTATATTTTCAGCTATTCCATATTTAGCTCACCTGAGCCGAAGGCTCGAGTGAGCTACTGCGATCGCTCTTTGTCCGGCGCCCGTCGTGCGTCGTCCGTCGTCCGTCGTGCGTCGTCCGTCGTGCGTCGTGCGTCGTGCGTAAACTTTTTACATTTTCATCTTCTTCTTGAGAACCCCATGACCAATTTTCACCGACTTGGCAGGTAGCATCCCTAGGAGAATAGGATCTCAATTTATTCAAATGGGCACCATGGCCCACCTGGGGGCCCCAGGGGGGCCCAAACACCCTAAAATTAAAGAATCTTTAAAAATCTTCTTCTCTAGAACCAGAAGTGATAGGGCTTAGTTGATACAATGAGTAAGTACATTGATGACTGTAGGTTCAAGTTTGTTCATGGGGGAATCAGGGGTGCCCCCCTTGGGACCAAGGGGAGGGGGTGGGGAGGGGTCCTAATGGGGCCTAAAATGTACATTTTCATCTTCACTTTGAGATCGCCATAACTGATTTTCACCAAACTTGGTAGGTAGCATCCCTAGGGGGATAGGATCTCAATTTGTACAAATGGGCACCATGGCCCACCTGGTGAAGTGATAGGGCTTAGATAATACTATGAGTTAGTACATTGATGACTGTAGTTTCAAGTTTGTTCATGGGGTTGGCGGAATCAGAGGTGCCCCCCCCCCCCGGGTCCCAAACCCAGGAGAGGGGATGGGGAGAAGTCCTACAGCTGTAATGGTGCCTGAATTGTACATGTTCATCTTCTTCTTGAAAACCTCATGATGAACTTTGACCAAACTTATCAGGTAGCATCCCTAGGGGGATAGAATCTCAATTCCTTCAAATGGGCATCATGTCCCTCTTGGGGGCCCCTAGCCCCCCCCCCCCCCCCCCCCCCCCACATTGAGGAATATTGAAAATCTTCTACTCTAGAACCAGAAATGATAAAGCAAAGTTAATACAATGAGTTTGTACATTGACGACTTTAGATCCTAGTTTGTTCATTGCAGATCCAGGGCTGCCTGCCCACCCCCCCCCCCCCCACCCTGGAGTTGAGGGGGGGGGGGATCCATATGCAGACCTAGATTTCCAATGTTCTCAGGTTAGAGTGTGCAAGAATGCATGGAAGGTGAAATTGCGATACTCAGTTGAGCGCGAGACCCCAGGGTCTCTTGTTTTCAAACTCACATCCACATCAATGGTTCCTGTGTAAAGTTCAAGTGTTGTACAGAGGGTTAAAATTTGACGGAAATCTGGAACTTAACTTTACATGTAATAATGATAGTGATTTATGCATTCATATTCACCTCCAACTAGATTGCACACACTTCAGTATTTACAATATCAATGACAGTCACAGTGTTATCTGATTTATATTTTTCAATTCAATTCAATTCAATTTTATTCGGCACAAAATAAATCAAAATTACATTATTTACACAATCAAAACAAAAGCAATGCGTGTTTAACATGGACATGTTAAGGAAATAAGTAGTATATACATACACATGTTAAGGAAAACTAATCTTCTGATTTCTGATTCTGAAAGCAGATCCACAACAAGAATGATCTGGACAGATTGTTACTATGTTGGATGTATACTGCACACAGGTAAATTCTTTGAATTGTACATACAGTCCGTCACCACATTAGATTTTCTAGTATACCGTTGCAATATGATATGTTATAAATTCTCCAGGCATCACCCGTGCAATAGATTTTGTGCCTTTTTACATTTTTAGTTCTTTTTTTATATTTATGCTATGCTTTCTTATTCTCGTAATGTCCTTTAACCCTGTACATGTACGTGCTACTTGTGACCGCTATTAAAATTGATTTTTAACCTGAATGACAGTAATGGGCAGTGCTCAACTTGTTACGGCAACTTAAAGGGAAGACAAACCCCAAGAGCAATGTGGATTGAGTGAAAGCAGCAACATTAGTAGAACACATCAGTGAAAGTTTGAAGAAAATCGGACAATCGATGCAAAAGTTATGAATTTTTAAAGTTTTGGTGTTGGAACCGCTGGATGAGGAGACTACTAGAGGTTATGACGTATGAGTGGACAACAATACCAAGAAAATATAAAGAAAATTCTACAAAAATCCATTTCTCATGAAAATTTTAAATTCCATCAACTTGATATTGACATATGTTAAGGGTAGCAATTGTTCCCCCTGCTTTCTGAAAGAAGTTGGTCCATTGCTCTTTCATAATTCTAGAAAAGTGATTTTTTTGTTGAATTTCCTTTATATTTTCTTTGTATTGTTGTCCACTCATACGTCATATCCTCTAGTAGTCTCCTCATCCAGTGGTTCCAACACCAGAACTTTAAAAAATCATAACTTTTGCATCGATTGTCCGATTTTCCCTAAACTTTCACTGATGTGTTCTACTAATGTTGCTGCTTTCACTCAATCCACATTGCTCTTTGGGTTTACCTTCCCTTTACGTCAGCATACTCGAAATGGATTTTTGAACACAATTGTAATTACTATCTTCCAGTGCAATTTGATAATTCTTTGAAAGATATAGATATGGACAATCACTTATCGATCTTTCATTTCAACTACAGAAGTATAAAGAAGAATTTTGATAATATGGACACATTTTTACAAAATTTTAGGCACCAATTTTCACTCATTCCTGTAACAGAAACATGGCTGAAAACACACATAAAAGTTTATTGTGCGTTTTACCCAGTTGCACATTTGTAGATAAAAGACGCAGTGATACACGAGATAAACGTGGTGGAGGAGATGGTTTTTATATACGTCAAGATTTGAAATTTAAGAGAAGGTCAGATTTGGAATTATTTGATGATAACATTGAAACTGTATGTATTGAAATATATTGTCAAAGTGAAAGTAGTAACAATTGTATATAGGCCACCTGCTTCATCTATTTCCCAGTTTCTGCATGCCATAGAATTGCCTTTTCACAAGATTATAAGGGGAAAGAAAAGCTGTTGTGGTCGGAGATTTTAATGTAAACTTATTGTCACCTGTGTTGACTTTTGATGCTTTCATAGACATGTTTTCATCATATTCATTTTCTCCGGTAATTTCAAAACCCACTAGAATAACAACACAGTCATCAACACTTGTAGATAATATTTTTTTTTAGTAATCTCGGGAGTATTGTCATGTCCGGGATATTTACATGTGATGTTAGTGAGCAATTACCGACATTTACTATAATAAGATGCAACTATTGTATACCAGCAACAATGAAGGCAACAGATTTAGATGTGTTTTTGATGATTCCTCTATACAGTATTTCTGTAATATGCTTCATGCTTGCAACTGGGAGTAAGTTGTCAATATGCATAATGTAGATGTTCAATTTGAAGCCTTTTTTGCCAAATATCTCCTGATCTATAATATGTGTTTTCCACTACAAACGTGTGTGCACAGAGTAAAAAGGAATGACAAACCATGGTTTAATAGCAAACTTAGAAAAATGTGCAACAAGAAGTATAGAATGTATTGTAAGTATATCAGGAATCGTCTACTGCCACCAATGAACAGAAATTTAAACAGGATAGGAATGTAGTTAATAAGGAAATACGTAAGAGGGAGCGTGAATAATTTTACATGAAATTCAGTTGTGTGCGTGGGAATTTAAAGAAAAGATGGTCTCTTATTAATGATGTAATGAATAAACAAAGGCAGAATAATCATATTGAATCATTGCAAGTCAATGATCATTTTATCGACTCTGCAGAGTCTCTAGCAACACATTTTAGTGAGTATTTTTGTCCAATAGGTAGAAATATTGTATCAGAAGTGTCTAATTTATCTGCCTCTGTTTATACTTACCTAAGCAATACTTATAGCCAATATATGTTTTTTAAGCCTATTACTATATCTGAAATGTCAACTATTGTAAATGATTTGAAAGTAAATAAGAGTCCTGGTGATGACGATATTCAATGTATTCAAGAAATCAATATGTTTTATAATGGAACCCCTGTGTGCAATATTAAATTCATCTCTGGAAAGTGGGATATTCCCACGACAACTTAAAGTAGCAAAAGTAATTCCAATTTTTAAGAAGGGGGACAAAACCCAGCTACAAAATTATAGGCCAATATCATTGTTGTCAGTTTTTACTAAATTGTTTGAACAATTAGTTTATGCTCGATTGATATCGTTCATTGACAGCAATAATATTTTGTATCACCAGCAGTTTGGGTTTAAACATGGTTATTGTACATAATATGGCGCTACTTAAATTGATGGAAAGAATATCAAATGCGTTTGAAAATCATGAATTTTTGGTCGGAATATCTTTAGATAGATTTAACAAGAGCATTTGATTGTATACGTCATAGAACACTTATCATGAAATTGGAATATTATGGAATAAGAGGAAATGTCTTGAACTGGTTTAAAATTATTTATCAAATCGCACACAATACACTTGTTAATAATACAAAATCAGATTTGTGCCATGTGAATACAGACGTTCCACAAGGTTCTGTACTGGGTCCTCTTCTCTTTTTGCTATTTATTAATGATTTGCAATTTGTAAGCCTTAATTTGTATTCAATATTATTGTAGATAATACAAACCTAATTTTCTCAGGCCGGGATGTGCATGAAGTTATCAATATGATTAATTCAGAAATGCTTATAAAGTGTATTCTTGGTTTACTAAAAAATTTTTGGTTTTAAATATTTATTAAACATGTTTTATGGTATTTAAGACAAAGGTAATAGATGAAGATGTTTAACGATAGGTAATGTCAAAATCAAGCAAGTCCGTAGAGTAAAATTCATTGGTGATACAAATGATGGTTTAACATGGAAAGGTCATTTTGATGATATTTGTATCAAAATAAGTAGAATTGTTGGTGTCATAAATTATCTGAAACATATATTTCCTTTAAAAATTCTTTTGACCATGTACCATACCATGATTTCCCCACATTTAACGTATTGTGCAATAATGTGGGGTCACAGTTCGTTATATTTATTGAATCGTGTTTTGATGTTACAAAAGCGTGCAATAAGAATACTCTGTAATGTACACACGTAAGTCCGTATGCACACACTGCAGTACTGTTTAGGAAATTGAAAGTTTTGAAAATTGATCAAATTGTGCAATTACAAGTGGCAACAGTTATGTTTTCATAGTTTAAAGGTGTCTTACCTGTCACGTTCCGTAATTCGTTTACCCCAAAAAGTGCAATCCATGACTACAACACTAGACGTGCCCACGAGATGTGTTTACCTTTTTACAGATATGAGTTCTCAAAGACTACAATTAGATACACTGGAGCGAAATGCTGGAATGAATCACCAACTTTTATTAAAGAGAGTCCAGCACTGTCGTCTTTTAAACGTAAATACATAATGTTTTTAATCCAAAGTAATTTGATCCAAAGAATAATTATGGTAATAATTTTGCCAGTTTCCCCTTTTTATTGTGATGTTTCTTTGTTGTTTTTGCTCCTAAATGTATATTCGATGGAAATTGCGTCCTATTTATTGTTTGTAAGGGAATCGGCCTCGATAGGCTTCATTCAGCCTTTACTGATCCTTTATGTTATGCTATGTTTGCATACATTTTCCCTTCTGTTTTATTGTGAACGTGTTGTTTTCTTTTTAGCATGTGAAATCAATTTGAATTTGAATTTGAATTTGAGTTTATTTCTGAATTTCAATTTCATACATAAATGAAGTACAAAGTCAATTGAACAAATTGAGCACAGTATAAATTTAATCTGACAATAAAAGCAAATGAATGAATACTGATATACAGAAATTCAAGAGACCATCGTCATAAGCAAGCGCTTGACGAGGACAATGGCCTCAGAAAGGATTGTCTAAACAATACAACATTGTAAGAATATAACATAATAAGTCACCACTCACTAAGTGGCGATAAGGAGAAAGGGAGGGAAGAATGAGGGGAAAAAGTGCAGTGGTGCATTGTTCATTGTGCCAGATGTGAGGTGTTGTGAATACGTTTAAATGTTCATGTTTGTTGTGTAAGGCCCCCTCACACCTGAGCGAATTGCCTAAAATATGACTTGCGATGGCTGGCGAAAGGCATTTTTGGAAAATCGTTTTCAATGGTAATTGATAGTAAATCATATTTACCCTTCGTGTTTGGGTTCGTACACCTTCTGAACTAACAGTTGCGATTATTCAAATTCGCACGGGATTTTTGAACATGTTTAAAATTTCCCGACGAATTGAAAAATCGTCTGTCATTTGCATCTCTTATTTAGTCTGCGGTAATCGTTCGTTTATCGTTCGTGTGCTATTGTCACGCATAGTCCCTCATCGCGCTTTTGCCAAGGTGGACCGATCTCGAAAGAACCCTAAACGAAGCAACACGATGACTAAATATGACTTGCGCATAGAAACGAAGATACTATGACAAACGTATTTTCGCTTGCCATCTTCTATGCGAAGGGAAAATAACATTGACTTTTACTAAATTTGAAAGGCGATGTATACACGAAGGCAAGTCTAAGAGATACTATGACAAACTATGGATTGCGAAGTGATACGAATACGAGCGAATGACCTGACGAAAAAATTGGCGAATGCTGAGCTGCTCTCTGTGACCAGCCACTCACCACGCTACTCATATATAAACATTCCACCCGAAAGTTTCCAAGTTTCTTCAGAAAAAAATGGAAGATGCAGCCCACCTCAGAGTCCAGTATTTACTCGCAATGGCTCAGAATGAAGTTATACATCAGCAGCTGAACCTACACTAGTTCATCAGAGGCGGCTTCAGATGGAGACGAGGCTTCAAACAACGTCGTATCTGGAGATAAGGACGTGGCTGAACCCTGCCAGAAGAGGGGCTTTTGGAATCTACGACCAGCTGTTGGTTGAGCTCCGAAGAGAAGACCCTTCGACTTTCAAGAAATTTCTCTGCATGCCCCCTGAACTCTACGATGAAATCCTGGAGAGGGTCAGAGGAAGAATCAGGAGGCAGTACACCTGGTACAGGGAGCCGCTGGAAGGTCTCAAGTTGGCAGCTACTCTCCGTCATCTTGTGTCTGGCACCAAGTACTCCGACATGCAGTATGGGTGGAGGGTGCCTGAAGACACCCTATCTGTAGTGGTGAGGGAAGTGTGTCAGGCCATATGTGACGAGTATGCAGATGAAGTCATGACAGCCCCTTCAATACAACCCCTGATGGATGGAGGCAACTTGCTACTGGATTCTACAAGCGGTGGAATTTCCCCACTGTGTGGCAGCTATTGAGGGCAAGCATGTGGCCATCAGAAAGCCTCCTCTGTCTGGCTCGCTAAACTACAACTACAAGGGCTTTTTTAGTATAATCCTGTTGGCTATAGTGGACAGTGACTACAAATTTGTCTGGTGCGATGTTGGTGGTAGGTATGATACAATAGGGGAAAGGGGGTAGGTCGAGTCCATTGTTACTGTTTCAATATTCATTTTTTGCTAAAATGATAGCAACTGGGGCAATTCATCTCAGCTTTTGATTGATACCCTTTTTCTTCTTCAAAAACGTGCTTTAAGAATAATTAATAATGTTTGATATTTATTTCACACAAATGATTTTTTGTGTAAAATCAAAAATCTGAAATTCATTGATTTGTTTCATTATAATGTTGGTATTTTTATGTATAAATCTTAAATTGATGAGCTTCCTGACATTTTTGCACATATATTATGTTCATAAGAAATAACTCTCTTCATAATCTACCCAACTCGTCATCGTGATGACTATCACCTTCCACGTACTCGCACAATTTTTGCGAAAAAAACATTAATGTTCACAGTGCCAAAATACTGGAATCTTCCGACTGTGGTTGTGAGCATTCCGAGGTTGTGGATTTCTTCCCGGTTGATGCAGTCTTTCGTGCGTGCCCTCTGCCTTTGCCTCTTCTTTTCATGTTGCCTGGGTGATTTCTCTGGCCGCGCTGAAATCTGGACGGACCTGGTCGATTTTATACTCCCCGAGGAGCGCACACACACGTACGAGAACGTCTGATCTATTATTTCGTCTTCGTTTCCAATCGCACGTCGTATCAAACCACTGCTCATTGTTCGTTCGTCTTATCGGGTCATATCAACCCTTCGCTCGCCTTCGGCCGCAATTTACTCAAAGAAGTGAACCGAAAAATCGTTATCCTTCGCATGTCATATTTATCCTTCGCTTACCGTTGGTTAATCATATTTGACTTTAGTTTATAATCGGATGATTTGAAGGCAATTTTATTTGAAATCGTTGAATTCGCGCGCATTTCGTGCGTTTTTCCCATTCGTCCCCCTTCGTCCCCCTACATTCGCTCAGGTGTGAGGGGGCTTGTATATACGATCAGTTAGGAGCCCTTACTTTAATCATGGAAGTGAAAAAATAAAAAAAAGAAAATAAATAGCAACATGCTCTAACATTCAGAATGAGATACATACTGAGTTAACAACATATCTGTAAGCTGTCTTTTAAATAATTGAATAGAACTACATTGTTCAAGGTTAACGGGTAAGAAATTCCAAACATCTGGGCCATGATTTAAGGATTTTTGTGCTAAATCAATTCTTGGGTTTTCAAGATGAAATTAGGAATTAGGAAATCATTGAACACCGAGGGAATTTGGTTGCAATCGCCGTTTGGAAAGTATGAATCTCATTAATCGTCAATGTTTTTCATTGAGAAAACAACGGGTCAGAGGGAGATAAGTAGTGGGAATTTGTAATCAACCGATAGCTCGTTTTTGTAAAAGTAATATCAAGGTTTCAACTGATTGACAAATTGCCCTACATCGACGTAAATAAGCACTGAATCGATCAGTGTTTTATCAGTGTTTTACGTCGATGTAGGGCAATTTGTCAATCAGTTGCAATGAAAACATCTCGACGGAAGAATTTCATGAATTGAATAACAAAACAGTACCCGCTGCATGCTATAAGGATTAGAACCAACACTTGCTGTCGGGCGAAAGCTCAGTGGTCTAGTGGAGTTGACGCCTGTCCGGTGGTCAGGAGGACGTATGTTCGAATCCTGCTCGAGTAAATACGCCCATGATTTTTTTTCTATCATAGCTACTACTAAAACACTGATCAATTCAGCGCTTATTTACGTCGATGTAGAGCACTTTGTCAATAAGTTGCAATGAAAACATCAACGGAATTTCATGAATTTGAATATTAATGTTTGTTTTAGATTTACCACAATTTCCCCACACAATATTACAATACCTAATATAAGGTGATATCAAATCATTATTCAATATAAGCAAAGATTTCTGAGAAAATATTTTCAAACTATTCAAGATCAAAAGTGATTTTTTTTTTTGTAACACCTAGTACCAATGTGTCCATGAGCTTATTACGAACTGGCTTTTAATATTCTTCTATGTGATTGAGTTTGGCCTGTTTTGGATTTCTGTCAATGGATGGAATATGGGGGACCTGCCCCTGAAAATGCAAAGAAGACGCCTTTTGGTACTTTTCGATGTTTTGTACACCATCGAAGTCACTGATACCCACTAAAATGTAAACTGGCCCCTCGTCTACAACCACACTGTCCACTGTTCACCTAGTCTAATGCCATCTCGTCTAAACTCGCTTCGTCTACCAACCATTTTGTCTGAATGCCAATTAGTCTAATTGCTATTTCGTCTACTAACCATTTAATCTCTAATTTGTCTAAGTCACATTTCGTCTAATACCCATTATGCCTATTGACCATTTCTTCTATTAATCATTAGGTCTATCAATGAATAGTCTACAGCTCATTTTGTCTAATAGCCAATTGGTCTACATCCACCTTGTCTAATACTCAATTAGTCTAATAACCAGTTAGTCTACTCCCAACTGGTCTACACCCAACTGGTCTACTCCCAACTGGTCTACTCCCAACTGGTCTACACCCAACTGGTCTACTCCCAACTGGTCTACACCCAACATGGTCTATACCCATCTGGTCTACACCCAACTGGTCTACTCCCAACTGGTCTATTCCCAACTGGTCTACACCCAACTGGTCTATACCCAACTGGTCTACTCCCAACTCGTCTACTCCCAACTGGTCTACACCCAACTCGTCTACTCCCAACTGGTCTACTCCCAACTCGTCTACTCCCAACTCGTCTACACTCAACTGGTCTACTCCCAACTGGTCTATTCCCAACTGGTCTACTTATCATATAATGGTTTTTTTTTGTCTATTCCAAACTCCTTACTTAAGTCTACTTCATCCAGTTTCCTTTCCCATTGAAATAGCCATTTGGTTTTATATTTTGGTTGTTATTATCACAATTTTGTTACTTTTCATAGATAAAAAATAATGTCACAGTGTGAAAAATTTGCTGTGTTACATTTGTGCTGGATGTGTAATTTATATCAGAAGCAATCATGCAGCATATGAAATATTACTCGATAATTCCTCATTCGGGATCCCGCCAAGATCGCTGCATGCATGGACGGAGGTGGACAGGGTCGGCGGTAGAAATGTAATTCTACTTCGCATGACTGACAATTTGTTCGTGATGGAGGATTGTAACTGAGCTAGTTTACTATCATTTACTTATTCTACGGTCAGGATGTTGACTGGATAGTCTCACCATTGATATGTCTTTATATTCAGCATGTGCGGAATAATTAACAACTTTAAAGAATAGACTATTACTAATTTTTGTACCAGGGCAGAGTTATGAATAGTTCGTGACAGTGAGACGGACTGGACACTAGACAAAGTGGTATATTCATTATTAGCATGACCAGATGGGAATGATCAGTTTGGGTAAATTGTTGAGAGTATACCAGTTGGGAGTAGACCAATATTGGGTATAGACGAGTTGGGAGTAGACGAGTTGGGACTAGACGAGTTGGGAGTAGACCAGATGGGAGTAGACCGGTTGGGAGTAGACCAATTGGGTGAAGACCAGTTGGGAGTAGACAAGTTGGGTGTAGATCAGTTGGGTGTAGACCAGTTGGGTATAGACCAGTTGGGTATAGACCAGATGGGTATAGACCATGTTGGGTATAGACGAACTAAGGGTTGGACGATATGATAACTAGACAAGGTGAATGTAGACGAGATGACTTGTAGACGAGGTGGGAGTAGACAAAGTGGCAGTAGGCGAAATGGATATTAGACGACATGACAAGTAGACATTGTGAGTATAGACGACTTGGCTATTAGATCAATTGCTCAGTAGACGAAATGCTCCTTAGACGAGTTGGGTATTAGACAGTACGAGTAGTGGGCAAAGTGACTATTAGACAATATGTGTACTAGACAAAACAAGTTGTAGTCCAAATGGGTATTAGACAAATCGGTAATAGACAATTTGCCACTAGACCAATTGGAAAATAGACAGAGTGGCTGTAGACGAGGTCACTATAAACCCACTAAAAGCATGTCTGGTCTTCGCACTGATGTGTACGGTCTCATATACATGTACTCTTACACGTTACGAAGTCCTTCGATTAGGGTTTGAACACTGTGTAAATGGGGCTGCGGTAACAGTGTTTGGAAAGAGCTCTACACTGTCCTTTATTTCCTCTGTTTTTGTTTGATGTCTGTTTTGAAAAGGTATAATAATAATAATAATAATGACATTTTTATAGCGCATATAACAAATGAATGTTCCCTATGCGCTTTACAATCTCATCACAAAACATACTGTAATTAACAATTTACTTTCAATACACACATACATGTACAAAGAAAAAAAAGAAAATATCAATTCACAAATAGATAAGTCTTCAAAGAAGATTTGAATGAGCCCAGTGAAGCTGACTGACGGATATGTTGTGGTAGTGAATTCCACAATCTTGGGGCAACAACTGAAAAAGACCTGTCACCATAAAACTTTGTATTAACTTTAGGTATGCGGAGAAGGGATTGGTGTTGTGATCTCCGACTACGTGTGGGAACAGGTGAGGTGATCAATTCCTTAAGATATTGTGGACTAATTTCATTTTGAACTTCGTAAACTAACAGGAGAATCTTAAATATGAGACGCTTTTCAAGGGGGAGCCAGTGAAGTTGAGTAAAAGTATGTGAGATTTCACTATACTTGGGAAGCTTTTCAATGATGGGGGCAGCAGTGTTCTGAATCCTTTGAAAATGATAACAGTCCGATTTGGGAAGATTAATCAACAGACTATTACAATTATCTAACCTACTAATAACAAAAGCGTGAACTAAAGTGTGAGTGATCTTCTTCGTGAGGTAGGGTCGTAGTTTGCCGAGACATCGAAGAGCAGCTGTAGCAGACTTGCAGACCTGCTTGATGTGTTCCTTCATGGTGAGATGGCTGTCAAGATGGATGCCAAGACTTCGAACACAGGACGATGGCATAATGTTGACATCACCGATACTGACTGCCACGGGACTTGGGGATGTAAGAAACTTGGAGGAGAAATGGATAACTTCAGTCTTTGAGTCATTCAAGGTAAGGCAATTGTTGGTAGACCAGCGTTTTATGTCAGCCAGACACTTATTGAGCTTGAGAACAGAGGTATCAGAGAGAGTCGCAAATTGTTCTTTATCAGAGCTGATTATTGCAGTTACTTCGTACAATAAGGCATGTACATGCATCATGTACATGCATAATTATGCTTTTCTCTTAATTCAATTTGGAACCGGCAGGTACTAGCAGCATAATGTGCCACGGCCTGAAAAGTGGGGGGGGGGGGGGGGGGTGCTGATTCGGATAATTTACCTACACGTGTCTTACTCTTATATGTTCTTACACATTTATTTTGCTACAAGCAAGTTTTCCATTTGTCTGTTCTAACTTTTGTGTTTGTGTGTGTTTTATTACATGCTGAAGAAAATTGTTCTGTGACTTTATTTTTATGTACAGGAAATCTGAAAAGCCGAAAAAGATAATAAAAATACTAATGATAATAAAATAGCAATCATAAAGATATAGGTAATATATTTCGCTGATATAAAGATTATCTGGTACATGTATTGAAGGCATAATTTACGATTCGCAGATGAAACAAAAAACCCAGTATTAGTGCTTCAAAATCATGGGCGTAAATCCCAGGGGAGATGGGGGGATATATCCCCCCCCCCCCGAAATTGAGGAGGGGGGGGGGGATGGCCTGTACAATCATCCCCCCTGAAATTTGAGAAAAAATGGAGGAAGCAGAAATGTTATTGTATCAATTTTGGCATATTGCATGACGTTCGTACACCCGCCTTCAGACAGGTAACAGAGCTGAACAGCATTCTATCTTGTAGGATAATGTATACACAATTTTCTCAAGCGCTCGCTCGCTTCGTTCGCTCGCGAAGAAAGTAATATCGACATAAGGTATGGTCCAGACGTTGACAACGTCAAATAGCATAGGCTTACATGTAAACATGCTATGAAGCGAGCAACTCGGGACCATCTGCAAATTATGTACGAAAGCAAACAAACAATAACAAAAACTATACCGCCATAATTGAACCCCCCTCCATTTCCTGAATCATTCCTGAAACAATGATGACTCTGATACATCTATGGGCATACCCAGGGATGATCAAAGGCGTCGAATCTATCTCGGGGGGGGGGGGGGGGGGGGGGGACAATGATGAGGACAAATCTCGAACTTTCTTTATGGAAAATTGTACAACTACCGCCAGAATCATGCACCGGATCGCTGAATTGCAATCATAAATATGCAAAAGCTCCGCTACTGGGTCCCTTTTGATAGACTTTGTACACTTTTTGAGATTGACGTTTTATTTCCTTATATTTATCAAAGAGTGTGCGCAGCAGATCTTTCACTTACAAAAGCTCCCTCATATGCAGAGGCGTCGATGGAGGGTTATGGTTCCCCCATAAATGTATTGTGGACAAACAGATCATTTTGCTCCTCCTCGTAGCTCCCGAGATGTGGAAATGTTCTTACTTTTTTTTGATAGCAAACTGTCTAAATATTTCACCCAAAGATGGCTGAATTTCAATTCTGAAAATACAAAATCTCCCTCGCGTAAGAGGGGGATAGGCCTAACCCCTCCATACCTTACCCGTTCAGTCACATTTCTACTTCATACACTTAGATTGACAGATTTCAAAATGTTTCATCTAGAGTGTGCACCAGGTCTGTTACTTCAGTTCTAAAGAAATGCAAATGTTCCTTGGGTGGAGCAGATATCTAGATACTTTCAATTAACGGAGGGTTCCCCCACCCCCCCCCCCCCTAAAAAAAGTAGTATGACACTTCTGGGATTGAAATTTCCCCAGATTACATCATAAATGTGTTTACGAAATATTTTCATCTGAATTCTAAAAATGCAAAAGCACCTCGTATGAAGGGGCGTGCAGTGGCGTAACTACGAGGGGGGGGGGGGCATGTGCCCCCCCCCCCCCCATCTGCTGGTTTTAAAAAAAAGACTTATCAAAATGGTAATTCAAAAGGTTTAGTATAGGGTTTAGTAATTAAGAAGTATACTGTGAAACATTGTTCAAAAAGCCCGGAGCCGACAAAAGATTGTGATTCAGCGTGATTCCTGGTTGGCATTCGGAATATAAGCAGGATGTGCGCAGTGTACTCAGAACACATCCGAACGGCAAGAAAGAGTCGCTGCAATGTTGCGCAATGTGATGTAGAATGTACATCTTTGTACCTTACGCTTCGTTATATCAAAGCTAGATCATTTAGTTTGCAGTGTTGCTTTACGTACTTGTCTATATTAAAATGCCTTCCATTGTCAATAATAAGACTTGACCTTTGCTATTTCCTAACTTTTCCATGCATATAAAACACACACACACACACACAAACGAAAACAATAAGGGATGCTCTAAAGACAGTAAAGTGCAGATTTTGGACATCTTTCCCCGCTTGGTCACTTCGACGCCACCTCGCTGGTCATACTTCCCCAAATCATGAACATAAACCAGGGAGGTTGCTCTCCACTTCAATTGCCAGCAGTTGCGCCCTGTGCGCCCCCCCCCCCCCCCTTAATTTTCAAAACGAAAAAAATATAGCTACAAACGGCAGTTTTGGACTGTAAAATGTACACATTTTTAGCTCGCTCGCTCCGCTCGCTCGCATTTAATCGTTATGTCATCTTCCTGATGTCAGATGTTGCTGCCAGTAATCGCCAGTAGTTGGGCCCGGTGCGCCCCACCCCCTTAATTTCCTAAGCGAAAAAATATAGCTACAAACGGCCGCTTTTATACTGTACCAATGTCCACATTTTCAAGCTCGCTTGCTTCGCTCGCTCGCATTTAATCGTCATGCCATTCTCCTGATGTTGCTGCCGGATAATTGCCAGCAGTTGCGCCCTGTGCGCCCCCCCCCCCCCTTAATTTTCAAGCGAAAAAAATATAGCTACAAACGGCAGTTTTGGACTGTAAATTGTACAAAATTTTCAAGCTCGCTCGCTCCGCTCGCTCGCATTTAATCGTTATGTCATCTTCCTGATGTTGCTGCCAGTAATTGCCAGCAGTTGGGCCCGGTGCGCCCCACCTCCTTAATTTCCTAAGCGAAAAAAAAATAGCTACAAACGGCCGTTTTTATACTGTACAATGTCCAAATTTTCAAGCTCGCTGCTTCGCTCGCTCGCATTTAATCGTCCTGCCATTCTCCTGATGTTGCTGCCGGGTAATTGCCAGCAGTTGCGCCCGGTGCGCCTCCCCCCTTAATTTTCAAAGCGAAAAAATATAGCTACAAACGGCAGTTTTGGACTGTAAAATTAATGTACAAAATTGTCAAGCTCGCTCGCTCCGCTCGCTCTCATTTAATCGTTATGTCATTCTCCTGATGTTGCTGCCAGTATTGCCAGCAGTTGCGCCTGTTGCGCCCCCACCCCCCCCCCTCAATTCCAAAGCGAAAAAAATATATATCTATAAACAGCCGTTTTTTGGACTGTACAATGTCAAAATTTCAAGCTCGCTCGCTTCGCTCGCTCGCATTTAATCGTTATGTCATTCTCCTGATGTTGCTACCAGTAATTGCCAGCAATTGCGCAAGGTGCCCCCCCCTCAATTTCCCATGCGAAAAAATATAGGCCTAGCTACAAACGGCCGTTTTGGGACTGTACAATGTCAAAATTGATGATCGCGTTCATGATTTTCAGTGTAAGAATTAATACAAGAAGTTTATCTAAATGATACCATTTTATTGGCAAAATTGTTCAATAATAATCTACATAAAAATTTAATGTACTGCTACCTTAAACATGTTGGACTGTTTCAAGTCGACTAAAACACGCAAAAATGCATCAAATTGCACCATTTACAACATCAATATGCAAAAAGTTCTCACTTTGGGAGGGGGCAACCCCCCTCCCACACCCCCTCCCCCCTCGCTCGCATCGCTCCCTCGCATCTCACCGCTCTCCCTAAGATCAAATCGTGGCTACGCCGGTGATAGCCCCACATTTAGTAGGCCTTCACCAGTGATGTCGCACAGGCGGAGCAAGAGCTGAAATACAACGATGCAGTCATTCAATTATCTATGAACATTTCTTTTTCTTACTTGTTTTTTTGATAGGAAAAAAATCCCAAATTTCACCAAAAGTGTTCACCAAATCGCTGAATTTCAGGTCTGAAAATGCCAAATAAAATTCCTCGTGTGTGAGGGGGATACCCCCCTCCCACACCCTCCCCCCCCCCCCCGCTAGGCCGCTCCACTCCCTCGCAGAGATATTCAAACACAAAGTCCATCCCCACCCTCCATCATTGACTTAAATGAAGAAAATTGAAGAATACAATTAATAGCTACAGGAAAATGTGTACTACGTTATTACATACAAAGAAATGGATATCCATATAGCATTTTATTGAATTTATTTAGGCATTATTCAAGGCTGCGCTACGTTTATGAAAGGGGGGGGGTGTCAAAATCGCCTGTCAGTCAAGAAGAAAGAACATCAAAAGACAAGAGAAACAACAACAACAAAGTCTTCATACTTTTAAGGTCTGATTTTCCGCCGAAAGTCGGCTGACAACCAAAAAACAAACAAACAAACAAACAAACAATAACAAGAACAAAAAGTCTTCATATTTTTGCTGCCACTTCCTCCCACTTTGCATGGAAAAGAGTGGGATATTTGATCCCTGTAAAGTGTGTGTGTGTGTGTGTGAGGGGAGTGGGGGCAAGCTTCTCCCCCCCCCCCCCCCCCCAGCAGGTCCGGTTATGGACTTGTAATCGTGGTGATGGTGACTATTGCCGATCTCCCCCCCCCCCCCACTCCTCAGTACGGATTTACGCCGTTGTTCAAAATAGTTCTAAAATGTCAGTTACGGATAGAAACAAACAATGTACAAATTTGAACCAGTATGATCGATGTTAAATATTGTTGAATATACAAAATGTGAACAATAGTTATACACACAAAAATAAAATGTTTCCAGACTAGACCGCCTACAGTTACGCTTCAATGTAAAAAAATGTGAAATCTCCTAACATATTAGGCTTTATTACAAAAAAATGGGGTACAACCGACCTACACATATGCATCAAAAGTGATATCTTGAATATTTTTTGAATCACTGCTCTCAAAGGTAAACAGGACCTTTAAGTTGTCCATTACTGACGTACATACCTGTTTGAACCTTCCCTCATTAGGTGAATATTACAAAAATAAGTGCAGTAATTGTCATATCCAATAGCTGGTATGGTTTGCAACTGTCGCTTGATTTTCAAAAAGGAAATCCTAGTTCACATCGTTTGCCGTCACCATTTCTATACAGTAGAGGCTCTGCATGTGCTGTCCCGATTACTAGTATTGTTTTTATCTTGCCTGGTGGTATATTTACCCCACATGAGACTGCAGAATGGAAGCTGAGAACATACATCTACATCTATCAGAGATTGCTGGACTGAGAATTAAATCGAATTACGTTTTATATCTTTTTCTTTGAAAACAACATGATCAGTGGCAATGAGACACTACAATGCACTGAAATCTTGGTTGTTGTAACATTACCAACAGCAGGATATCTTGGACGGCACTGGCAGAGGTGCTTGCAGACATGTAATGTCAATTAAGGTAAGTGGAACAGTACTATTAATTACTGCTGTCTATGATTCGGGTTACTTTCGGTTCTGTGCTTGTGCGAGATAGAGAATTTTTTCTGTACTTACAATCGTCATGACATGCAATGTTTCTTTCTGATGTGAGAGAAACAAATGTGTAATGCGATTCAAAATACTGAACGATACTTGCTGACTACTCCAAGAAATTTCAATTCTGCATATCATTATGAAAACGCATGTCTTATAAACCAAAAATCATAAGTGCAGTATGTCAAAAATGGTCCAAAATACTTCAGGAGTAAAACATTTAGAGAGCCCCAATCGGCAAAATTTGATGATGTATGTACATACAGAAGTAGTGTTACTACGGAAGAAAGAAAAAAAAAGTATCCTGCCTATTTATCTCCTTTGATATGACAAAGAATTTGACATATTTATTTTCTACTAATTCTTCCTGTTATCTGTCTGATAGTTTGTTTGATAGTGTGTCTTTCGTTGTGCTTCGTATACCTTCATCGTCAAATCTACATTCTGATGCACAAATTATCCTTACAGACTGATTAAAGCGACGCTGAGCAATAGAAGCAACAGCATAGTGCCTTCCTGAGATGACGGCGAAACGAAGAGCTCATAGTTAACCATATCACAGGTTCGGCACACTGTGACAGGCTCTCGAGCACCCCAGCAAAAGTACATGAGTGTGATGTGATCTGGCCGTGCGGGACTTGCTTGGTTTAAATGATGCCACATGAAGTCAGCCAGGGAAGGGATCTCGGAGACTGCAAACACTGCCGTGGTGGTGAACAACAGCAGGATGAGACGAACACTCCTTTTGTGCTGACGAAGAGGAACACCACCAGAGATTGTGCTGTCATCTCTCTCGAGTTCTCGGTGTCGGGCAAGCAGAACCTTGGCGCAGCAACAATAGCAGTACAACATGCAACATAGTGGACCGACGTACACCACGAACAACAGAGAGAATATAATTGCATACGTTGGAGGAACGCCGCCATAGTTGGATACGACCAGGTAGTAAGAAAGTGAAACCAAGAAGCCGCTTACCCAAATGACGATGACAGAGGCACAAATACTTATTTTAGCATAACGTCTGCGACGATGACGATGACGAATGGCCTTCACAATGACGAGATAGCGTTCAATCGATAGGGCCATAAGTGTGACGATGAAAGCAGTGCCACTTCCAATCCGTAAACAAGCAACAGTTTTTGGTATGTCGACTGACCAGCTATATCCTTTTTCAGTGAAGATGAGTACGAAAACTGGTAACACAGTGAGATTCACAATGTTTGCTATAGCAAGGTTGACGAGCAGGACATGAAACCGTTGTCGAAGATCCTTCACAAATATCACTAGGAAAAGGATGACACCGTTTCCTATGATACCAACACTGCTTGCACATGCCTGCCATATGATGGCGAATCTCACCCACGTATAATAATTTTGATAGGACCAAACTAGGACGTAATCCACTGTGGTATTGATTGAGTCCATGGTACCAATATTTACTGAGCAAATCTCACTCAGTATGTGACGAAGGATATACAGTTAACCAAAGTCCGCCTTCGTTGGGTAGTTAGATGGAGGGGTAGCTCGGCAAAAAGTATGTCACAAGCCCCCTTTTCAGTGGATATCGTGTAGAATGTAATGCCTCGGTTGAGAACTCGTGACAACGTAGACCACACCTCAGATAGTTATTTGGAGCATAAAACGCATGCATATACCCTCTACCTAATAAGAATCCCTCGCTCACCACCGCAGTGGAATAGAAGTAAAAACGTAGTACACGACTATACTCAACATGCTGGTACAATATGACGGAGGTTCAGTATAACTGACATAAATCAAGAATAAATGATGATACAATCAGAGCGTTATAATGGTTGATAGTCTAGTTAGCTCAGACCATCATTCCAAATGTCATTACCACAACGAAGATGGGGCATTATTATGAAATTGTAAAAAAAAAGTCCGATTAGCCATTTGCATATCAAATTATATACTGTAAATTCAATTCATTTTTTTCTATTCAATTTCGTTCTTATTGCACATGATAAGAGCATATCATTAAGTCCACAGACTAATAGTGCCAAGCATACAGAGAAAGAGTAGGATCACACAGAATTCTCAGTTTAACAAAAAAGATGAATAAAAAAACAGTATATTCTACCATAACAAAAAGCCATATTACCTTTAATCCTATAATTAAACATTGCACTTTTAATACAGAAAGTTAAATCTGAATACACATGCAGTGATAAACATACAACGTAGACGTACAGATATAAATACAGATAGGCCTATATTCCATAATAGACAATATTTATGACAGAATAGATCCCCGCATGCAGCATAACGAATAAAAAGAAGCGTAACATTAAATCCATAGATTTAACAAAGAAAAATGGTTAAAGAAAGGTAAACATACAACTATACATATCCCCCGAAAAAGAAAATCCGCTTTTCTCGATATGTTCTTCATTAATGATATCACATCACCTAAGACTGTCATATCATCACTACCATATAACTATTAAATTGCTCTTCAGAGAAAAAAAAGAAAGTATACAGTTGATGATAAACATATACAATATAAACTTACACATACCCTCTTGCTTCCTCCACACCCACCCCGTCCCCTCACCGAGCAAACTTCCATATGTCACGCATACACACACACACACACAACATTGATGACCAGTATATATATTAAAACATATTATATAGAATATGGATTATATCAAATCAACCCAAAAAAAAAAATTTGAGCATACCCGTTTTACAAACACAAAATGTATTGGGTTCAATGAGGCTTTCTCTTTTCAAATTGCGAATGAGTGATGTATTATAAAATATTCAAGAGTTTCGCAGTAGCCGGAACAGTTGATTGCACATGTATACATACAGCATATCAAAACCAGTTGTCAATTGGAAATGAGTGGTGGAATAATAAATTATTCATAATTATTTCATAATTCGGGAATACCTAGTTGCACATAGCTGTTTCTTGGTACAAATATACTAACATAAATCAAAAACGTAATGAACTATAATGAAGTTTATTATTGTTCGAATTATAACCGAGCATATATACAATTAGAAAATATTTCAGAGATTCACAATTGCCGGAATACTTGACTGCGCTCATCTTTTTGTTCTGATTTTTGATTTCTGAGTCCGTTCGAGATACAGATTGTTTACTTGGGGGAAGCAGACCCCTATGTCCGTCAGAAAGCAACAGAGATTTTCCAAATCTTAAGAAGAGGCTTGTTCGATGGGTCTCCAGGATTTGGATATCATACAGGGCTAAGAGTTTATCATAATGATGCTTCTCAGGAGAGGCGATCACTATGATGGGCTCGCTTTGTTGGCTTTTGAACTCCCTCGATTCTGGTGGACTGATGTGCGGTGATGCTACACTTTTCAAGACTGGAGCACAGAATTACATCAAGGGGCAAATGAATGTATGATGTGTAAAGAAAACCAGGGCCCAATTTCATTAAAAAGTTGATATGATAGCAACTCTTGCTGGAATAGCAATTGTCATGGTAACGACAGACATCCAGCCTCCTGATTGGCTGTTGCCATCGCAAGTTGCCATTCTAACAAAAGTTGTTCTCCTAACATCTTTTAATGGGACCCAGATCACCACGAGAAACTCCGAATGATTTCAGCATTGTAAGAATATACAGGCAGCGAGATGCTTATGAGATCATTGTAACCAACCTGAGCATCCCACTTTAAGTTGGCTTGTGTCGTCACACCAATCAGTCGAAGGGCAGATACTGCTTCCAGTGCTTTTCTTTGAATGATAATGACGGGAGGAGCTGAAACACTGCGTTTGAAGGCAACGTGCAAGATGTTGCATTTCCTGGGTTTGGGTATCACGCCATTTTCACGGAACACCACTGTGACAAGGCGTCCACTTGCGACTGGAGCTGATCAGCATGGGATTTGTGTCGTATGTCTAAAAGTGTAAATCATTAACGTACTTCCATATCCTCTCGGTGCTCATAGCAGCATCGTTGATCATTATGAGAAAGATTATAGGCCCCAACTTGATCGACTGAGGCCTCCTCTTTGCAACCAGTTCATTTATCTCTGCACTAGTCTTGGATGGAGATATCACTGCAATAGGATGCCGACTCTTCTCAAAAAGCTCTCCTGCCAAGTTTGGTTGGTTGAACTTTGCACAGGCCATGTTGTTTCAATGCGTGGTACACATCCAGTGGAATTCTACGGAGCCGAGATGAGGCTCCTCTTCGCCAAATTTGCTTTCAAGAGTAGGAAATACCTGGCACAGTCTTGAGGAAGGACCACAGCACTAAAAACAAAAGCGAGCTTTGTATTGATAGTCACCATGCACTCCTTAACTTATGAGCAAAGAAATTCACTTAAGTGGATGAAAACACAAAGGCATGTACAATAGCAATGGCCTCCTTCCATGGAGTAGGTCTCTAGGTTTGCTGAGATCTCTGCAAATGTCTACTGACATCACCGCTGATTCCCATGTTGGCATGGAAAATGGTCTGAAAGTGGTCGTGTGGGGACTCTGAGTATAGCCAAATCAAATTTGTGAAATCTGACATTTTCTATAGAAAAGGCTAGACATTCAATCACGGCATGAGGGTGCGAGTGTCGACTGCTGCCATTATGTAACCTGTGTTTCTCACCAATAAATTAATGTAAATTGTCTACCTGTTATGAACAACGGAGTATAGGATTACTAGCTAGCTGCACTGAATTCTTCTTCTTCTTCTTCTTCTTCTTTTTTTTTGATTGTGAAAATGGTGACTTTATTACATCCTAACAATACAGAGACCCAAGAATTAAAGCTTGATTTTAGATTTAAAGGATGTTTCTGCCCAAAATTATAACCTACAATTGTCAGTTGGAAAAATATATTATTACCTTATCTCATTTAAACCCTAAAGATCTTTTTGTTCCACATTTTAGTATTAGAATTCTACACAAAATTTCGACCAACTTCTTTTATTTGATGAGTTACAATGCATATTCAAACACACCATTAATTGGCCTCAGTGAAACATAGCTGAAGGAGACGTCACGTTCTTCCAAATTTACGATCAGTGGTTTCAAATTGCTCACCAACAACATAATTAGTAAAAGTAACAGTAAAAGTGGTAGAGTATATAGGTTTTTATATCCAAAAAATCTTTAAATCGTCAGTTGTTATATGAATATGGCATCATTTGAGAATGTTTTGAGAGTATTTTCATTAAGGTTTTACCTCTATACGAAGGTAACATTATTGACGGGGAAATTTATAGGCCACCACATTCTGACCCCACTGGATTTATCGAGTTCACGGTCTTCTCTCTGATAAATATTTTGCCAATTAAACATGCATTAACGTATAATAGATGACTTCAATATAAATCTCATTGATAAGCCAGTTTGGAGTCTAATAGCTCATGTGCATATGGGTACAAATGACCTTTCATTATTCTCAGTTGGTTCAGTACTTCAGTCGTTTTCAAAGTGACAAAATACATAAGTTTGCCCAACATAACAAATTATGGAATTCAACAGTCATGTTCAAAGAAAGAATGAGCTTGCATAGACCAGGAGACCAGGCAGAGAAAGCATCCATTTTATCATTTTGCATTCAATGTATCAACAACCTTTTTCCTATTGATGTCGCCAAATACCACTTAAGCTGTCACGAGGAAGTGCTGGCAAGCCATAGTTTATAAGGATTTCTTGAAATTCATTAGGTCACAAATGCTTATCTCAGTGTATTTCAAAACAAACATGTCTTTTTGGTACGAATGTTCTTCTTCTGCTCATGCGCAAAGTGGAACCCCGAACTGGCTTATTGAAAAAAGGCTAATCATCCCGACACTAAAGCAAACAAGGCCCACGAGTTCGACACTATATAGGTAAAAATGACCCACGTGTCCCGAACTAGGCAAATAAGACCCATTAGTTCGATGTTCATTACATTGCAGGGCCTAACAATAACTATATCATTGTCGGCCTTATATGCCTGGTGTAGAACATGTATGCCTTTTGCCTACTATCTGACTCACGGGTCTTATTTATCTAATATCGCGCTCATGGGCTATTATCATCTGTGGTCTGCAAGTCTCACTGACCTTTTTTTTTCAATGTGGACGTCGTTGGTCGTATGACTCTTGGGTGTCACTCTTGTGGGATGGCCCTGTTGGCAAGTGTCGTACCCAGTTCCAATACCATCACTACTTTCATTCAGGTCAACTCACAAGTTTGATGTGGACATTTTGGTTTCCCGTGTCAGATTTCCTACATCTATAAAGCAGAATAATGAGGCCACTATGATTACCACCGTAGTATATCAACACTTTATTAAAATTTATCCAAAAAAAAAAAAACAAAGAAAAAATTGAGACACGTAACAACACAATTGAAATGACAACATTATTACAGCTGCAATACATTGCCCAGGACAAGACATGACAAGGAACACGCAGGGCAATGAGAATTACACATAGGAAAGACACATCTTATAGATAAAATTATCCACATTGTATACTTCATAAACACTTCTCATCATAGTTTTCATGCATTGAAGGAAATACATTTTTGAATAGGTATACATAAGTACTTCAGTCAGCATTGAAACTAATAGGAGAATTTGAGATTTCATCACAGCCGACGGGTGTTTTTCTTGTTTAATCTCTAGTAATCACCATGAAACCTGTAATAACGGTATTTGTGGAGTGAATCGCAAAGAAGTTGGCATAACAACAGATTACAATATTATGATGATGCCCTCCAAGAGACTATAGCAATTATTTTATACTTAAATATTTTGATGCTATGGGATTTTACTATGGGTTGTGATTTGATCGGAATACTTGTCACATGCAGCCGAGCGAGAAATATCGTCCCACCCCTCCCCCACAGAATAACAACGCAGTCCATAATACACAAACGTTTAACTAATTGCTACAATAATCAAACTTCTTCTGACGTAAACAAAGGCACTTTGAATTGTCATAACATGAAAATATCACAATGCATATGAGCGGATATAAACATTTCATCACATTTACACACATACAATGTGCATGGTATTTATGCCTTCACTTTAACTGCTAAGATGGCAACTACGAAATTCAGACCATTTCACAAAAGGCAAAAATCACTCACTTAATACAGGTCCTATAGTGGTTTAATGCTGCCACGTATACGGCCTACTTGAGAAAGTTAAAAAAAAAGGCCTTGCGGGATATTGCAAACCTAATGGTTTAAAGAAATAAGTAGAGCTAGATACTCACACCATGGAAAATCAGATTTAGAAAATTAAACAAGGTTAAGACTGCTTGAAATAAAGGAATAGGTCCGTGAACTCTCTATAGACCTGACGAAAAGCTTTGATAATCAGGGGCGGATCCAGGAATTCCGTAAAGAGAGGGGAGGGGACGCAAAGCAAGTGAGCATAAGGACTGAGCCCGAGGCAGAACCGGTGCTGCGTTTTTGCAAGTGGGGGCCCCGGTTTATATTTCTGGCGCCATTTTCGGGTTTAATCAGCTGACAAGCTAAAACAAAAAAGAGGTTTCAGCGCAATTTTCTGGTGCCACTTCAATCGGCTAACAAGAGGGATGGTCCTTGTTCCCAAGGTAGGTATTTTTTTATCTTTATGTTAGTCATCGTGCGATTTCATGTACACATTTTACTTTAAAAAGAAAGCAAATAAAAGGGGGCACAGGCCCGGTGCACCCAGTCCCCCCCCTCAGGTGATGATGATCAACGACGGTGGACGTCTAGTCATTGTCAGAGGCCTTTGCTTACGCCGGGGGGGGGGGGGGGGGCGGCCATCCTGAATTCCTCAAAGTTGCAAATTCTTCAAAGTTGCATTCGCTAGATTCGGATTCAGGCCCTCCAAGATTTTAGGGCACAACCATTAATCAATCAATCTTCAATTATTCAATATTTCTCAAGAGAAAATACTCAAAGTTTCAGGAGAGGACAAAATACAAGTTTTAAATCATACGAGTTCGGATCCAATTCAATTCAATTCAACTTTATTTTCATTTCCATTATATAAACAGGGAAAATTTTATACAAGAACCTACAATTCCGCAAATTATTGTAAATGCACAAATGAACAAAAAAAATTCATTAAAGAAAATCATGTTTATATACATTATGTCAAAATAGTTTCAATATTCCACATGAGTAATACATTTTAATAGAAATCCCCAATTGACAAGTAAAAAAGTGATATTGTAGTTACAAACACAATTGTTTTCCCTATGAGGGAAAGGAAAAGAGCTGTGTCTTACCTATTTTATCTCGTTTGGAATGACGAAGAATTCTAATCTCCTTATCAAACATTTTATTTTTGTTATCGGTCTGATGGTGTTGTTTGTTCGTGTTTTTATCTTGTTTCTTCCTAAAAAAATTATATTCTGATGCACAAATTATCCTTGCAAACTGTTTAAGCAGATATCGAGATGGAGAAGCAACTACATAGCGCCTTCCTCAGATGATGGCGAAACGAAGAGCTCATAATAAACCATATGACAGGTTCGGCACACTGTGACAGGCTTTCTGCCACGCTAGCAAAGTACAAGAGCGTGATGTTCTCTGGCTGTTCGGAGCTTGCTTGATTCAAGTGATTCCACATGTAGTTGGCCAGGGAAGGGATCTTGGAGACTGCAAACACTGCCGTGGTGGTGAACAACAACAGGATGAGACGAACACTCCTTTCGTGCTGACGAAGAGGAACACCACCAGAGATTGTGCTGTCATCTCTCTCGAGTTCTCGGCGTCGGGCAAGCAGAACCTTGGCGCAGCAACAATAGCAGTACAACATGCAACATAGTGGACCGACGTACACCACGAACAACAGAGAGAATATAATTGCATACGTTGGAGGAAGGCCGCCATAGTTGGATACGACCAGGTAGTAAGAAAGTGAAACCAAGAAGCCGCTTACCCAAATCACAATCACAGAGGCACAAATGCTTATCTTAGCATAACGTCTGCGACGATGACGATGACGAATTGCTTTCACAATGACGAAATAGCGTTCAATCGATAGGGCCATAAGTGTGACGATGAAAGCGGTGCCACTTGCAATCCGTAAACCATTGAGAGCTCTTCTTATGTCGACTGACCAGCTAGATCCTATTTCAGTAAATCTGAGTATGAAAACAGGTAAAACAGCTAGATTCACAATGTTCGCTATAGCAAGGTTTACGAGAAGAAAGTTAAACCGTTTTCGAAGATCCTTCACAAACATCACCAAGAGTAGAATTCCACCGTTTCCTAGGATACCAACACTGCTTGCACATGACTGCCATATGATGGTAAATCTCGTCCACATTTCAAAGTTGTGGTAAGGCCACTCAGTGCCATTCGCCAATGTGGTGTTGATTAAGTGCTCCTCCATGGTATCAATATTTATACGAGACAAATCTCAATCATTATATATATGTGACGAAGTGTGTACACTTTCTAGCCACAGCCTCTGTCTTCACTGGTTTTCTGTCACGGTAGAGCGACGGAAGGTTAACAACAAGCATTCTTTTTCAAAAGCTATTGTGTAGAATACAACGCTCAGATTTATAACTCAGAACGACTTTGACTATACACCTGAGATAGTTATTTTGAATGTCGAACCCAAATACTCTTTGAATAATATAATGCCTCTCAGGCACCAGCTCAGTGGGGGGAGGACAAGACGGGTCACACGACAAAAAACTCGGGGAAAAAATCAAACAAAAGCATGCTGTTAGATTTGAAGGAGGTCAAGTATAGAGCTTTATTCAAATCCAAAAAAAGAAACATAGTGAATTAAGGATAAATATGGTACGCTTCAATGGTTAGTCTAGTTAGCTCAGGCCATCATTCGGAGTGTTCATACCTCAACGAAGATGGGACATTATTATGCAGAGGTGAATACGTTCACGTGAATACGTCAGATGAATTAGACACTTGCATTATTTATACGCATTATATACTCACTCAAAATAAATATGCATACACAATTTTTACTATCCAGTGCAATCTGGGGCTATGTTACTATTCAAACAAAGACAAAAAGAATAGTGGTTTCTTCGCACTATTGATATCTAAACACTGAATGATATTTTTCCATTTGCTTTTTGTAACAATAAGGTATTAAAGTAATTTTGTCAGTGGTCTCAGTTGCCAAGCGATGAACTTCGTACCATTGTCATTCCACTTGGTGAAATATTTAGCCTGTCTGAATGAAAGGTTATAATTAATCCACGATTAAAGGGATAAAATTGATAAACCAAACATGATACAATGTCATGCCTGTAGATGATGTTATAGAAACATTGTTTTCAAACACCGCCGCGTACCTATTCTGCGTCTTTTCAAATGAATGAATGAATGAATGAATAGATAAATAAATAAATAGATAAATACATACATATATACATACATACGTAAATAATACATAAATACATACATAAATAAATAAACACATAAATACATACATACATAAATAAATAGATAAATAAAGGGGTTATCTCTGCACGCTGTTGCATATTCTTGGAAAGAGTAAACAGTTTTGGACTTTCAGTAAGGGCTTAGACCAGGGCGATTCCTATCTTCACCTTGACGTAAATTTAGACAAATGAAATGGTTTGATGCTGAGGAAAATCTTTCGAACATTTTATACACATCGAACCATCTGACTTCTGTTGAACGTCCTGTCAGATAAGCTCGGTAGTAATGGAACAGGAGGCGTTTTGTTAGATTTGTGTCCTTGTGTCACTTATCACTTTTGATACAATAGTAAAGAGAGGAAAAGATGGTAAAGCCTCACTATTACAAAAATAACAAGACTTGCAGTGAAAATGCAGAATCTCGTGAGTTTGTTACTTACAATGGCTTGCGCTTCATTTTCAAAAAGACGAATCGCAATTGCTCTTCACAAATTTGACAGACACTTGTACAGTGGACTCCCGTTATAACGAAGTCCTCGGGACCAGCAGTTTTCTTTCGTTATATCGAAATTTCGTTAAAACTGTTCTCTGAAACTGATGTCAAAATAGTTGATGGATGTCACATTTTTTAGAAAAATCTAGACATTCAATCAGGGCATGAGTGTCAACAGCAGTCACATGAGGCGTAGATATTATGAATACCTTTCAGCGCAAATTTTAACTCTATACGAAAATCATATGTAATTTACTTTGGTTGCAGTTCCTCTGATTTTAATACAAATATAATGTATATCTCTATTTGACAAATATTCGAATCTGAAAGTACCATATGCGGTTGCTGATATATTAAGAGTCATAAGTCGCGAAAATTTTTGCGCTAAGTTATACTCATACTTTTGAATTCTATGGCGCTTAACCGCAATTTCCAGCAGCACGACCTCGTACGGTCACACTTCTAGTAAAGAAATCAAACTTAATTTGTCTTGTGTTGAAAGTATTGGAAATATTGGGATATCATTAATACAAAGTGTTGCCCTGTCTCATACAGTCACATTTGTCCCTGAACAGCAATGTAGTCCAAATAATAGCGAAGCTTTCATCTATTATTTCTACTTTCTTTCTCTCTCTCTCTCTCTCTCCCTCTCTCTCTCTCTCTCTCTCTGTTATATTGTATACCTTACTCTAATAAACAAGGCATGGCTTGACCCATAACAAATAAGCTAGTCTTTGACAACAATGAAAAAGAAAATCAGAAAGATGAGGTTCGTACTGATTTTGTCTTATGGTTTGAAACGTCTATAGGATTTCGCTTACAAAGCTTGTGTGAATAGTGTGTTTCAAATCATCTCTTAAAGCGTGGAATGCCCCTATCCTAGACATATTATATTACTAGCAAACGACTACTGAATGTGTTGTTTCTGCGAGGAAAAAATATTATCAAAACTCCTAAATCGTGGGTTCTTCTCCTTTTTGGAATGATAGTCAAAGTGTTACGCACCAACGAAAAGGAATACATATGGAGAACATAATTTAATATAAAACACAAAAATTGCAAGTTTCCTTTTAGTTGCTTTCAATTCAATTGATACGTTTAATATTTTTCTTTTGAAAGTTTAAATTGTTCATTTTCATTATTATGTATTGATGGCCGTGACTTTCACGGCTATTTACTACTTACACAAGTTTTACAAATAGATGCATGGTATACAAGGAGTGTCTCAAACGTTGTTACATGAAGGCCTACCTTTCTTCAACGTCTTGATTCACAATTATATTTTAATTAATTGAAAAATGGGGAAAAGAATGGGAAGGTTTCTAATATTGTGTGAAATTGATTTTCATGGGAACTTTAAGCCTGTCTGAAACCGTGATAAGAGGATACTGTACAGCTGTAGTTCCGTGTATGTTGATTCAGGTGCGTGTCATGAGTTCGACACTCACGAGTCTTACTGTATTACAGTCCACGAGTCATTCAACCCACGAGTCATACAGCCCATGAGCTCGTTTATTGGGCAAATAAGGTCAATTAGTCTGACATTGGCAAACAAGGCCCACGAGTCTGACACTAGGCAAAAATGGCTTGTGAGTCCCACTCCAGACAAACAAGACGCACGAGTTGACGGTCATACATCACGGGGCTTAACAATGTTATTCATGTCGCCCTCATTGGATGTATAATTATATATTACCTGTGGTCTGTATGACTCATGAACCTTTTTTTTCAGTGACTTGTCAAGTGGGTGAAAACATATTTTATTTCATATTATGACTTGTGGGTGTCCCTCTCGTGGAATGACCCAGTTGATAAGTGCCGTATCCAGTTCCTCTATCAACACTACTTCAAGTCGTTCATTTACTTCAACTCAAATGCTTGATGGGGGTAATTTTGTTCCCCGTGTCTTATTTCCTACTTCTAAATAAGCAGAATACTAAGACAATTATGATTTTTGCCATGTAGTATATCATCACTTTATTTAGATTTAACAAACAACAAGGAAAAAATGAAAGACGTACAACACAATAGAAATGAAAACATTATTACAGCTGCAATGCATTGCCCAGGACAAGACATGCTATTTAACATGCAGGGCAATGAGAATTATAGAAACGTAAGACATATATACGCCGATATAAAAAGCTCTTGAATAAAAAGTATTACTATTATAACGCAGTAACATAGCACTTCTTATCATATCTTTCATGCATTAAAGAAAATATATATTTGAATAGGTACATAAGTAATTCAGTCAGCATTGAAACTGCATGGTAGAATTTGAGATTACAGCCGACGGGTATTTTTCTTAGTTTAATCTTTCGTAATCACCATGAAAGCTGATGAAATGAAGGTATTTATGGAGTGAGTCGTAAAGAGCCAATAAGTTGGCAAAGCAGCAGATAGCAATAAGATGATGCGCTCTAAGACGCAATGGAAAACATACATGTATCTTGATATTCTGCTGCATTGGGATATCGCAGTGGTTTGTAACTTATCATGTGAATACATGAAGTTGTTTCATAACTGAGCAGTGATTAGCAGCGAGAAATTACATTCCTCACCCTCCCACACTCCAGCAGCATAACGCAATCCATAATCCAACGCGTCCAATTGATGCTATAGTTAAACTTCTTCTGGTGCTGAAAATACTTGGAATAGTCATAACATTAAAATGTCACGATCTTATATGAGTTGATATGATTATTTCATCACTTTTACACACATACAGCATGGTGATCGGTGTACATGATACTCATGCCTATTACTTTAACTGCTGAGATTTTCCCAAAGGGCAAAACTCACTCATGTGACTACCGGTTATGTTTGATTTCATGCTGCCGCGTATATAGGGCTCACACCTGTAAATAAGATGGAATGTCCCAGACCCCTTCACAAATTCGTACCAAAGACACCAAAATAAATGAAGAAAAAAATAATTAAAAATCAATAATGCAGTTTGGCAAAAAACAAACTGAATATCTGCAAATATTGAGTATGATTCCTCTACAAACTACATTTTGGTTGGAAGATGAAAGCTTTTCTCATGGGATTTGAACTGACTATGTTTCATTGGGTGCATGTACGGAAAATATTTTAGAGTGAAAAAACTCGTAGTCTGGCTTTGCGGACCTTTGGACAGAGTAATTGAGCCTAAGAACCGCCTTGGGAATTTGATGGATGAAAGGATATCTCACTTGTCCAAGTTAGTGAAGATGAAACACCTCATTTCTCCCAGCTATTTTAGAGAATTGTTTGAATTTTGAATTTTAACACACGTCTCTATGAGGAATAATTTACACGTGTGAGCCCTATATAGGGCCCTACTTAGGGAGCTGAAAAGCCCGACCTTGCCGGATATTGCAAAGCACGAAGCGATTTAAAGAAATTCGTATATACTCACAAATACAATTGAAAATCACATTAAGAAACAAAAAGGGTTAAGGTCGCTTGAAAAGGAAGGACTAAGACCGAGAGAAAAACCAGACGATAAGCAGTTGTCGTTATCGTGATCAGCGATGGTGGATGTCTGGCCGTTGTCAGATGCCTGATTTGCTGACGCCGGGGGACGTCGAGTCGGACTCCGTGGACTCTGTGGACGTAGAGTTCGAAGCATCCTCGACTTGCCGTCGGACTCGATACTCTGGAAACGACATGCGAAAAACGGGGAGAATTAGAGGGATTAAATATTTCATAAAGCAAGAGGGCATCTCAGTGAGCGGTGCCAGGGTTCGCAAAATGTTGCAAAAGATTCGTTATTTTAAGAAAATTCGCAAACAGTTTTTCTTGCTGTCTTTAGCTTGTTTTTTTACTGAGCGGCGAATGCTTATACGGACATAGCGAATTTTGGATAAGCAAAAGTTCCCAAACTTTCTCGAATAAAATATAGTTGATAATCTTTGCAAAAACTGTCGCTAACGTTTCCTTACGGTCGCTAATAGTCGCCATCTGCCTTTCGCAAACATTTTTGCATACATTCTCTCAAAATTAATGTTGCGATGTTGCCAAACATCGCTAAAACTCGCTAAATGTCGCTAATATGGCAGAGGCGAACCCTAATTTTCGCCAACATTCGTCAGAAAAGTTGACGATTCCAAAATTTGCATCTTTCGCCCCGCAGTGAGACAACAAGCTATATAACAACAGCGAACAAGTCTAAAAAAAATTAACACTAACTAATGTCAACGAGGGGGAGAAGGTAAATGAAATGCATATGGAATTATGTACTTACTAGAAAAGCACTCAGACAGCGCAGACCTCGGCCAAGCAGCTCATTTCCACCTATTGACGCACGCTGAAAATTGCCCAATTCCAGTATTTTATATATAAAGAGAAGTCTTTTGTTTACTTAATCAGCATCCAGCTTCACAGCCCCCCACCAAGAGGAATACTCGCTTTAGTGCACGTCTGATGTAAGCCTCAAATACGCGCAGCTTTAACTCCCAAGTTCGTTAACCCTTTCTGCCAAAGGATCATATTACATCCTTTAAAAAATCAACAAAAATTCCCAGATCTCTAACAAAATTTAACACGTCTGTTGCTTGTGCCATTATTAACACGATTAACTTTTCCTGCAAATTTCAACCGACTCCGTTCACAACTCTTTTTTTTTGGGGGGGGGGGATATTATGCACACAGACGAAACAACACTGAAGAAAACATCACCTCCTTCTTTGACGGAGATGTGCAGAATGAAAGATCATGACGAATAGATGAAAATTCATTGAGGAAAAAAACAACACTTTTACACTTCAAACTTTGTAGTATGAAATAGAATAAAAACCTGATGTATGTTTTCAGTTTTCTCATGACATCCTCGTCTTTCTCTTGCAATAATTGAGCTTCAGCCTGTTTTGTTGGAACGAGCTGATTGTCTTGGCTTCAAACAATTACATGTTAAATGAATGTTACATAAAAACTTCAAAATTCCACAACTGAATTGATTTTGCCTACTTTTAATGAATTTTCCACTTTTTTACGTTTGACTCAATTCAATTAAGGTCAAGTAACTAGAACACGAAGTAGACTTTGTCAAACGCTGTCTATGTATTAATGCGCAATCATCAGCAGGACAAATAATACATAGATGAATGTAATAAGAATTCTAACATGAAATATGATGAAATGAAATAAAATATATTTTCATTGTTACTTTAATAAAGAGTCAAATGGAAAGGCGTGATTATTGGTATGGGGGGGGGGAGACTCAACGAAATTGATTGCCCAGTTATAATGAAATCTTTCGCTGGCTTTTACGTTTGACTCAATTTAGTTAGTTCAAGTAACTTGAACACGGAATAGAGTTTGTCAAACGCTGTCTCTGCATTAATGCGCAATCATCATCAGAAAAATAATACATAGATGAATGAAATAAGAATTCTACTATGAAATATGATGGAATAAAATGAAATATATTTTCACTGTTACTTTAATAAAGAGTCAAGTGGAAAGGCATGGTTATTGGTATTGGAGGGGGAGGGGGGGGGGTAACTCACGCGTCACTGGACATCTCTCAACATCGGTCCCGTCGAGTTCGCATACGTAGTACAACACGTCACAAGCCGAGTCCAGCGCCTCCTCGTCGCCCGCGGCACAGAACGCACCCTCGTCGGCCTCCAGTAGAAGAGCCCGCGTCTCTGCGGGCGACTCGGAGTACAACGACAAGGCGCAACCACTCTTCGAATGTTCATCGCATAAACTGAAGAACGCGTCCATAACCAGCTGGACCGAGGCCCCTACAGCAAGATAGAAATTGGGCTTCTGTGCAGTACTTGATCACAAAATATTTCCAGCCACATAAAGTTGAGTGTGATCAAGAAGATCCGACTAATCTCTCAAAAATGGGTATTTTGTCCGAAGTCAGTGGAATATGATGACGTTCACTTGCTCTTTAAAAGATATACGCATATGAGAAAGAAATGAACAGTGGTTTGTTATTTTTTATTATAAAGTACAGTATGTGGGAATAATCATTTTGTTTAAAACAAAAGATATTTTGGTGGCACTCTATATCGTTTCCTCTTGAGCATGTTGAGTGTTAAGATTTATTATAATAAAAATGATGATGAATTTTGTTCCCTTCCACTGCCCATGACCCAAAGCGGAGCTACCAAGTCTCACGCATTGTGAGTGAGAGTCAAGCATCTAGGGTCTGTCTCACGATCTCATCCATTTTTCTCACGCATTGGGAGCATAGCAGTGAGAGTTGCAATTGAAGGTATATTTCCCTTTCGTCTTTCAAAATAAGTAAAAAATAGTCACTTAAGTATGCACCAGCTTGCACCATTAAGAGTAAAAAATTGAAAAAGCTCCCTACCGTGGGATGGCGGACGCACTCCCCCCCCCCCCCCTTCCACACATACACACCCTCCACTCTCGCGCGCGCCGAGAGGCTGAATCATGAAAATCTCACTCATACAAATTTTTTGAACTTGGCATCCGTGCCAAAGGGCAATAAAACTAGGATCGTGAAAAGGGTCCGGCAGAAAAAGAGTGAGAACTAGACTAATCGAACTCACCGGATGTGGCGGAGACAGCGATGTAAAGCACGAAGCACAGGGAGACTAGGGTGAATGGCTTCATCTGAAGATGAAGATTAAGAAGAGAGTTGAGAAGGAGTTTATATACTGAGTAAATCTTATTCACCATGATAATACAAGGATTGCAGGAATTGAAATTTCAAAGGGGGAAAATGTTCATTTATCAAACACAATTAATACTTCACTGAACTGTCTGGATTTTTATTATTCGTTTTTCTTTTTTCTGCAAAAAAAGATACTTTTTGAGAGAGGTCAAGTAAAGACAAACCCCTTTGAATCCCAAATTGCACACTCGATATTGTTTTCGTGAGTTTGTAAGAAATAGACGGACAAAAATGCACACTATTATCAGTACATATAATGAAAGACATCTGTAAAACACAATTCCCCTGTATTCTAATTCAAAGAACATTCACAAAAGCATGTAACAAGATCTTTATTTTCTCTGTTTCATTTTTAGAGGCTGATAGTTCACTCTCGCTCGGAAGAGAGATATTTTCTACATCTCCCTCTGATATCAGAGAGATAGAGTTATGATCCATGTCTGGGATCACGATAATACTTTAAGACTTTGTCGCTTGCAATGTCTGGGGAAAAGAAAAATAAACTGTCACTTTTGTTATTTCATATACTAATCTTAATCGCTTTTTTATGCGTATGTTTTGTTTTCTTCACCGCAATCTGCATGATAATGTTCGTTAATGATAAAAGATCCTTATTTTATTACACAATATTGATTATACTACCTTCTAACCTGAATGATAAAGCCTAATGGCACTCTAATCAAACTTTTTTTCCATTTTCCAGCTTCTGATTAAAGAAAATTTTGTTAAGCACAATTGCTGATTGTTAATAGAACAGTCAATGGAGTTTTATATCTTCTGACTAAAGAGTACACACACATACACGCACCCATACACACGCATTATTCTGAAGTGGTTATCACAGCGTTTATACATTCTTACTTCTTGTTCGTGAAAGTTTCATCATCTAACTGTGATTTTGGAAAGAATACAAACTGATTCATAGAAAACTTCATACCTTGTTTTCCGTTGTAGCAATGAGGACGTTCCCTGCAATATGGGCGTGCAGTACTTCTGCAAACTGGTACTTTCTTTGTATGTGGTAAATTCCAGCAGCGTCTAGCTTCTATTGGTATAGCACCTGTGACTCTGTACAAACTGCCACCGTCTTTTATACGATAATCCCCGCAAAGTCTTGTATGGTGTATTACCTTCACTGTAAGGTAAAATAAATCGAAGTAGACAGTGGCATGGAGTGGTTACCGATTTCTGTGGATTCTCATTGGTAGCGAATATCCATCTATACATGCCAATCTTCCCACCTTCTTTTATTAAACAATTCCCGCTGTCTTGTATACTGCTTTACCTTAATTGTAAGGTGAAATAAATCGAAGCAGACGGTGATATTGCGTGGTACCGAATCTAAACCGATTCCAGTTGGTAGCGAATAGCCTTCTACACGCCAATATTTTGGCAAACTCACTTATTTTTGCATCTTCTGACGAGCAGATCAAGGATGGCTCGTGCACAGTGGTTCAATATCGAAAAAAAAAAGTGATTTCTCTTTTCCTTGTTTTTGTTGCTTTGTTCACCTTGGATCGTCTATCTTTATCTAACTCCATTGTTATTATGATTTTTCGTTCATTTCCATTTTTTTTTCTTTTTGCGGGGGTGGAAGGATGTAGGGAAAAGGACACGGTGAAAGAATGGCTGCCAAGAGAACTATACTGTAGTATGCATGGATCCAATATCGTCACCGATTTGACCTTCTTTCTATCCTGAGTTTGTATAGAAGCATGGGTTGATTAATGGGGGTTGAGTCGATTGATTATCGCTCAGACATGGAATGGCAGGCTCACCTTCGGCTCTTTGGCGGTGATCACGCTATATAACACTCATGACAAGGGTTGTACGGTTGGTCGTTTGTTTGGTTGGGTTGTTGGTTGAATGGTTTGGGGTTTTTTTCCTCGTTCTTTTTGTTGTTGTATATCTTTAGTTTACTTCTTCGTGCTGGAATGGGGATAGAGATGCCATAATGAATTAAAGCGTTTTACATAAGTGAATGCTGAGATCTCGGAGTGGAGGCAGATGTGGTCTGTGCGACGTAATGACACCTTTACCACTCTGTTTGATTAATTTTTCTTTCAGTAAAGACTATGATAGGCCTACGTAAAATGGAGTGGAGTTGCATGTGAAGTAAGACTATGCAGTAGCTCAAATCTCATTAGAATTGACAAGGAAAAATTATAAGCTGTAGACGTATTACACGTTTATAATGAACAAAAAAAAAATCATAATAACAATGGTGTTAAGAAAAGATAGACGAACTAAAGTGAACAAAGCAACAAAAGTAAGGAAAAGAGAAGCCATGCATTTTTTCCAAATATTGGAACCACTGTGCACGAGACATCCTTGATCTGCTCGTCAGAAGATGCAAAAATAAGTGTGTTTGCCAAAATATTGCCATGTAGAAGGATATTCAATACCAATTAGAATCGGATGAAATCGGTAACCACGCAATGTCACTATCTACTTCGATATATTTCACCTTACTGTGAAGGTAATACACAATACAAGACTTAGCGTGAATTATTTTATAAAAGAAGGTGGAAAGACTGGCATGTAGATGGATATTCGCTACCAATTAGAATCATCTGAAATCGGTAACCACGCAATGTCACTGTCTACTTCGATTTATTTCACCTTACTATGAAGGTAATACACTATACAAGACTTTGCAGGGATTATCTTATAAAAGAAGGTGGCAGTTCGTACAGAGTCACAGGTGATATACCAGTAGGAGCTAGAAGCTGCTGGAATTTAACCATACTAAAAGAAAGCACCAATTTGCATAAGTACAGCACGCCCATATTGCAGGGAACGTCATCATTCTTACAACGGAGAACAAGGTATGAAAGAAAAATTACATAATTATGTTTGCATAAGTCATATGTTATATCATTATATATATATATATATATATATATATATATATATATATATATATATGTATATATATATATATATATATATATATATATAAAGAGAGAGAGAGATTAACATAAAGATATTCATTTCAATTCCGTTGAAAGCAAAATTACTTAATTTTTTCTACAGAACCCATATCAAAACAGGCAGGTAAGTGAGATGGTGTCACTGGGAAATCAACAAGCAAATATCAATTTTTCAAACAAATATTCTATTTTCTTATTCGATTCGATTTTATTTCTGCATTTTCTTTTTCAGATCAACACAGTCGACAAATTATTGTCCAAACTATGATAAAATGTCTGTGAATTCAAGGGGAATTAACCCCAAACATACATGTGGATTGAGTGAATGCAACAATATTAGAAGAACAAATCAGTGAAAGTTTGAGGAAAATCGGACAATCGGTTGAAAAGTCATGAATTTTTAAAATTTGGTGACGAGACCACTGGATCAGAAGACTACTACAGATCATGATATCACATGACTACCATACTATAAAGAAAATAATTATAAAGAAAATTCCACAAAATATAATTTCAGATGAAACGTACACATTCTTTGAACTTGTTACTGACATATGTCAAGGGTAATATTACTCTCCCTGCTTTCTTAAAGAGGTAGCGACAGTGCTCTTTCATTATGCTAGAAAAGTTTTTTAAAAAATAATAATTTTCTTTATATGGTAGTCCATATGTGATGTCATGATCCGTATAGTCTTTTCATCCAGCGGCCTCGATCGTCACCATAACTTAAAGTATTCATAACTTTTGAACGGATTTTCCGATTTTCCTCAAACTTTCACTGATTTATTCTACTAATATTGCTCTATTCACTCAATCAACATGTATTCTGGGGGTTAATTACCATTTAATATCATGAAGACCGGACAGACCAACCTTGTCACAAATGAATAACCCAGTTACAAGGAGGAATTAATGTTTACGTATTTGTAGAGGGATGAAGAAAAGAACAATGCAGGAAACAGCCACAGTAAGCAGAAGCTTGAAATACGTTGACGTCCTGGAAAGAAAATACATGTAAAAGGGAAATTCAGAGTTATTTGGGTGAGTAAAGGTGAGTGTGCAGTTACAGGGGGTGACATGCAAGTGTCTGATAGATTGGTACTTACCATAACGATGCAAGAGGAGTTTCAAACATGCTCAGCAAAACATAAAGAAGAATATACATAAAGGTGTAAAAGAAATGATTAAGGGACTGAAAGACGGAAAGTAGATAAAGATTGCGAAACAGATGTAAACAAAGATTTAAAAGAAAATGTTCACAGATAAAGATTTAGACATTTACAAAGATATTGGTTTGACGGTTGAATTGTTATATTTTTTGACTAACAGTTTAGCTATAGCCAAGACAATTAATCTTGATAAGGATCTTGAGACAAAATTTTTAAATGTCGGCCGTTTCATACGGGATCTGTGCAACAATGTAAAGTCATTCATCTTCATAGGATGAACTAGAATCCTTGGAAAGTTTAAAGCAATTATGTTATCTTCAACATAAGCGCATGATATGATAGATAGTTTATTCAAAAAAGAAAGCATGGCTTAAATATCAGGTAATTAAATCGATTTAATCAATTAATAAAGGATTCAAACAATGATGATGTTGAATGAAGAAAGTAATCAGTTGTCTCACGATATGCAAACGTTGAGAGGTTGCGACGTTCCGACTGCTAACTGCTGGTCTTCGTCAGGCAATGAACATAGACTTCGCTGCATGCGGTTTATATAGCCCTTCACGGCTATATAAACCGCATGCAGCGAAGTCTATGTTCATTGCCTGAAGAAGACTAGCAGCTAGCAGTCGAAATGTCGCAACCTCTCAACGTTTGCATATCGTGAGACAACTGATTACTTTCTTCATTCATTCTTCACCACGATGAACCTCTTCCAATCCAATGATGATGTTGTTTGATGTTAAGTGATAATAAAATAGTACATTTTGTTCGTTTCTGTTATGTTTTTCTTGTTTTTGATATTGTCGTTTATTTAAAGGGGAAGGCTAGTAACTGATCAGTGGGATTCAGTGCGAATACTGGGGGATGATTGTTCCAATTCTTGTGAGATTCATTTCAGAGTACATTATATATCTATTGTTGTGTGAAAATTATTTGCTTCAGAACGGTCTCATATTCAAGGAATGTGCAGTTTAATGCCCCGTCACTGACCAGGCATGCTAACTTGGAAACATTAAACTGCACATTACTTGAATATGAGACCATTCTGAAGCAAATAATTTTCACACAACAATAGATATATAATGAACTCTTAAATGAATCCAGCAAGAATTGGAACAATCATCCCCCAGCATTCGCACTGATTCCCACTGATCAGTTACTAGCCATCCCCTTTAAGAACTTCCTTATCAGCAACCGATGCTTTGAGCATTATAAAATTTTAAACAAATATTTGAACTTAGATACAAACCTCTGCTCTTCATTATCTTAATTTACACAATGCAGCTGCCATTAACTGGCTTATTCGTTATGCCTTATAGGAGTTATGCTCAGTATATTATATGATTTAATTACCCTACTTGTTGGTGCTGTCAGCTTTAATACGCTGTGTACTTAACGAATTTCACTTGAACTTATGCAGGGAGATGAGACGAAACCTCCCTAATTTATGTAACGCTTCACCGTTTACTTTTCGTATCGGGGAAAGAAATGAAGCGCAACGAAATAGAGAAAAAAAAGAAGAAGAAGAAAGTCCTAAGACAGAATGGTCAATTCATCACACAAACCTTGTACTCGGTCTTGAGTAAACTTGATTTGCTCTGGAGGTCACGTGAGTTCATGTACATCAATCAAGTAGCTCCTGTGACGGCAAAGCCATGAATGCCAAAACCTGACAACCATGATTGGTAAAGTGAGAGTTCCAGCTATGACCTCAATCACCCCCCCCCCCCCCCGTATCGTCCTCGTCTCATCCTTTCGTAGCTGACATGTGCGAGCGATGAGTATCGTTACCATGGAGATGCTCTCAAAATACGCGCGTTCCATCCCTGTCATGGTTTTCGACAATGCTACAGCCTGTCCGCACGAGTTCGTGTGTCTGTCTGTCACTGTCTGTCCGGCTAAGTGAATCCCGCAGTGACAGTTGCTCATATTATTATTGCAAAGAATGAATCAGGAAATGCGACGCGCTTGTCTACCTCAACCTTCCGGCTGTACGTTAATCCTGTCCTGGCAGTTGATCCACCATCGAGAAGTGATTGAGATAATCTGGGCTAGAAGCCCAGGGCCAGCTACCACAACGTCCAGCTGTTTTTAACGTAATGCCAATATCGTTCACTCTACGTTACTATTATAGTAACTCAAACCACCATGTGCCAAATTTCATTTTCATTTTTCCCCTCCATCCGTTCTGTTGTTTGTTTCTCGTTGTTGTTGTTGTTGTTGTTGTTGTTGTTTGCAGCTTTGACTGTGTGTGTGTGTGTGTGTGTGTGTGTGTGTGTGTGTGTGTGTGTGTGTGTGGGTGGGTGGGACTGAGGCTGGTAAACTCGCCTTCGTCGAGAAGAGTGTACGTCTACTGAGTTTCTACTTGCAAGTATGAAAGAGAGCTCACAAATCTATGGACATGAATTATTTTGAGAAGTGATAAAAAAAGAAGAAAAAAAAACACAGACCTTACTATTAATTCAGGTCCTACTTGAGCCCGTTGACTATCTAAGTCTAATGCAAACATTAGACTTAGATGGATAGAGTTATTCAGTTGTTTTCTTTTTTTTTATCTTGTCAGAAACAGCTGCGAACGGTGTCGAAAGGTCCCATCGAAACCAGTCGTCCAATAACGGCTAGAATTAAGCGGAGGTCAAAATCAACAATGATGTTGAGTGTCACATTTCTCTCCCGATTGGCAACAATCTGCCAACGTCAAAAGCTCTGTCAGATACCCATCCTTGATCTGTTTATCAAATTTGTGATGGGGGTGATGCTGTTGCTTACCTCAAACAAAAAATAAATAAACAAATAAATGAATAAGATGATAAATAGATAAACGGTATATGAATACATCTCTGTTTTGTTTCATCTACTTTTGGGAGGCCCTGTCTCAACTGCCCTTGATGTGTTCATCATTTTGTTTGGGAGAGAAACAATTGCAAGATTGCGCTGAAAATCTCTATATAAGCGGCTAGCTCACTCGCTGAATCGTTAATCACAGTGACCAGGAATCAAGTCAAGTACACAACCAACTTTGCTGTCTTCTCTAACGGATCTGGTATACTTTGAAAATTTCTTCCCGAGCATTCGATCTTGGAGTCATCACTGCAAAATGGAGAACAGCAAGGTAAGATTTCTAGACATTGTTTAGGGATCTCTAGGAGAATACTCTTGGAATTCATCGAGAGTAAAAGTAATATATTCGCCTTTTAAAAACCTACATGTTTGAGTGCATGCGTTTCCTATCTTATGAAACTAAAAATCACTGCCGAAAATTGTTCAATCAATGTTTCAATGTTTTCAATACTCCATGCCGCTTGGATAATATCAAGACTAAATATACTGCGTTTATCAATGAGAAAGTAAATCAGGATGTGCCATGCAGGCAAGTGAAAGTTTGTTGTTTTTTCCAGTATTTTTGCTTAAATGAAAGTTTAGCTGAATATTCTGCACTGGGCTGTCTAGGTGTGCACTGAACCCATCTAGCATGTTCAGTTTGTATCACGTTTATACGTGAAGTAACTTGAATCGAATAATTTTACCGAGCTGCAGTTGATAAATCGTGCAGTTTTTTTTTTTCTCTCTTTTTTTTTCAATTTGATCTCATGTCAGGAGATATAATCAATTTTGTTTTAAATTTGTTTGTAGCTTCATTCATTATTCGTAATCTTATGTATTTTCCGAGGGTCTCATATCGCACAAGCTTTGTTTTTAGTTGGACCTTCCATTTCCATTCCCATCCTTATTCAATTTGCACTATTCATATGTATATATCACATGTAATGTAATACAAACATGTAATACATATATGTTTTCTTCATCAATTTGTTACTCATTATCACATGTATTTTGTTAATTTACGTTTTTGGAATTACAAAATATGTACCACTTATACATTTTTGGATATGTAATTTTCCCTATTTATTTGATGGAAATTACAAAAAAAAAATGAACTTTGAATTTTGAAGCCTATAAGAGCATTTCCTAGCCCTGGTTATCTTCTGTGATTTCATATATCATAACATCACACTGTATTGTACAGACTCTCTGTAGAAACGCCTCCATTAATTTCTTTTTGCCCATCACCTCCCATTCAGATGAAGCTCTCAGTCGGCATCTGTCTGTGCCTGGTGGCGTATTTCTCTGCGTATTCAGCGTCAGGTAAGTCACCAAAGGCCTTTGCAAAAATAATGTCCCGAATGTCAAGATTGAAGAGCTCACAGTGACTGCATCGGTTTTCAGATTTGTTTCCCCTAGTAGAAAGTCGCCGGTAGTTGTTTTAATGAAGTCAGTGCTTAGTCCATGAACCCGTGTAGGTCCATGCTAACTTGATTTTCAACAATGATCTTCCCGATACCTTTAGTATAGCATAGAAGCATTCTGTGCTGTTTATGGTCCGATAGTGTGTATGTTCAATACGGATGCCTCCTCACAGACTTAGTGTTCGGCAGGGGAGTCTTTATTTTAATATTTATTTGAAATATTTTAATTTTTCACCTTTTCACTTCCATAGTGTCTTTTTTAACTTATTTAAACAACAAAAACCGGCCAAACGATACATGTTTGGAGTATATCAAGAGCATCTCTCGCTCAACACACTAATTTCCCAATAATATGTGGAAGGGCGATTTTCATGAATATACTGTCGTCTATAAGGGGAAAGAGCATATGCAATCTGTGTATATGGTACTTTGCAATTCATACCGTCAACCCGAAAAAAAAAACCAGAGTTTTCTTATCACGCGACTTATAAAAACGCGGAATCATGCTTTGCTACGAGAATTGTAACCATATGAACATTTTGGCTAAGATTTCGGTTGGCAATCACATTGTTTTTTCTTTTTTTTTCTCAACAAATTGCTAAAACAAATAATTTGGAATTTTCTCTTCACTTGCAGCACCCGCGAAGGACACGACCATATCTCTGAAATTCGCCGCGCTGTGCGAGGGGTATACCGAGACGGGTTGTTCGTCGACTGCTTTCGAGACAACCCCAGAGATACAGGAGCTGTTGTACAAGGCTGACGGAGCGGAGTTCTGCAAGGGTTCAACCACTGAAGCTCTGGAGTCTGCCTGCCATGTGTTGCACTACGTTTGCAGTCTTGATATGCGTGACGTCACGGAGTGCCCCCCGCAGCGTAAGTCTAGAGAAGAACACTTTATTTCATTTCAGTTCAGTTCAGATTGTCTCATTTCTACACTTGCACACAGCAAATCAAAATGACAAATCAACCATGTTCACATGAAAATATGCAGGAAAGAAAGAAAATAAAAAAGAATATTTAAAGAGTAGCCTACTTTAAAGAAAAAGATATAATTACGATATAGATATCACAAATTCAGGTAATATGAAGCTTGGTGGATATATTTTCACCAAAGTTTTTTTTTTCATGAAAGAAAAAGTGAAGTGGCGTTTTAAAGTATACTGGCATCACAAACTCTCGTCGTAACATTTCTTCGTGCAAAGTTTCTCTTCAACCTTGATATAACAAAATAGTATTTCGATTGTCCTTACTTGTTTGTTATAATCAGAGTCCACTCTGACTGTACAGTAGTAAAACTTTGAAGATGAAAAGTTTTCTAGAGGAAAAAAAATCAAAGTTGATAGTAAGAGTGTATTATAATGTTACATCAAAAACGCACTGGTGATGTGTACCATCTACCATTTACAGTAGCATACGCGGTCTTTATACAATTCTTTTCAGTGGCCAAATTCTTGTGGAATTCTGTCAATTTCTGGTTGACATGATTGTGCTTTTTGTTTGATGACGAAAAAATATTGATATTAATCGAAATTATTTCCGAAGTTACTAGACAAAAACCAAGTCTCATCAGCGAAGCTCTGCGCATGAATTCATCCTTTTCATTTTTATTCTTTTTGGGGGCGGGAGGGGAGGGGGCTATTCTTTTAGCGATCAAAAGATAGTAGCCAAGACAAAATTGTGAATACGGTCGACAAAGATCACTGGAATATATAACATCGAAATCTTTCTGTGTGATATATAGTGGTACACGTTATACCGAAACATGTAACAAAGCCATTGATCTGTACTTTGCTTGTAGATGCGTTTTCTATCTCAAGTTACATTTATTAAGTTTTTATCTTTCTTTCTCTCCCTCTATCTCTCTCTTTCTCTTTTGTGTATCTCTCTCGCTCAAGTCCCGTTTCTCCTCTGTCAGTTATGCAAATCGTGCAGTTCTTCGCTGTTATCTCATTCACCTTCTGCATGTACACAATGCTCAAACGTAGATACGCGCACACTTACATAAATTATTCAAACGCACACTTTCTAAAATTCCTTTCTTTATATCCTCTTGTTTGATGTCTCTTTCTGCTTACGTTTCATTTTCTTCTTCCTCCTTTTTTTTTTCTTCCTCTTCTTCCTATGAAGTCCACACGTTCGAGTAAAGATGTTATCATGATATAACTTTATTCTTCCTGCAATCTCGTTCATGTATCAGGATACCGATTCCGACGTCAGGACGACGATTCCTCAAACTCCACCTCGTCGGCGTCCGACTCGACGTCCGTAGAGACCTCCGACACCGACTAGACTCCTCGTCATTCATTCTCACTCGACATGGTCATGATACGCTATTTATTCCTACCATAGACTAGCATGCCTGTAAACTTGTTATTGAATCGTTAAGTTATTGAATACGACAATATTATGCTATTTAATCGTAAGTGATTGAATACAACATTTTTGGTTGTATTCTTTTTTCTTTTTTCTTTTTTAATTTTTTTCTCTTTTCTTTCAATGGCTGGATAAGAATAAACGCGCTTTCCTGACACCATTTACAAGTTAATCGCGACTGATATTGCATTTTGTACAGCTTCCACATGTATCACGTTGTTGTTTGCAGGTGATTGAAATTAGGAACACAATGTATGTTTTGTGTATGTGTTTGTGTTTATGTGTATGTGTGCGTGTGTGTGTGTGTGCGCGCGTGCGTCTGTTTGTGTGTGTTCTTGGTGCGTATGTTCTGCTCCATCTCTCCACTGCTGCTGGTAATACAGGTAGCATGCATTTACAAGCTTTTGATCTGCCCTACGATTTTTGTAACTCCGAATGGGATACGTACAAACGTACAAGTAATTGCTGTGTGATCACGAAGTTGTCTACCTCATTGACAAGGTCATTCGACACTGACTTGGACGACGATACTGCTGATGATGCTGATGATGGTAGTGATGGTTGTGATGGTTGTGATGATAACGGTGATGGCTACAGGATGCAGACATTGAAATTTAATGCCTTTACGGTAACCTAGGGTAAAGGTGGAGATATCGACAGTGATGACAGTGGTACAATTAAGTGTAATGATATTGACGGTGATGACAATGTCCTACCCATAGAATACACAGTCATCAGTGTATGTCGGCCAACAGTGCATTCATCCAATTGACAATCAATCCGTTCATCTCACACTTTCCCTCTCTCTGTCCACACACACATACACGCACGCACGCACACACACACACTCTCTCTCTCTCTCTCTCTCTCTCTCTCTCTCATTTCTCTCATCAAAACAAACCCATGCTTTCATGATCACACGAAATACACAATCTTGCATATACATGTACATCGTGATCATGGGTACCTACCATCAACAGCAGGCAAAAAAAAAGACAAAGGAAATAATCATTGACAAAATGTAACTAGGGCAGTGTCTCAGACTGCCTGCATAATTGATCATTAAACCATTGTCTCAGTCAGTGATGGGACTGTGTGGGTGTGTGTTTGTGTGTTTCTAAACTACTCTCCAATATAACACAAACTTGAAGCCATAGACAAATTTGATAAGACAGTGTTTCAAATAACAAGCTGAAAAGACAATTCATCATGCAAGCTCAGCTTTTCTGGCACATGATGAAACAAGATGTGAATGAAGGTATTCTATTTCTATATCTTCATGATTTGTTGACAATAATCAAAACGTATGCATTTATTCTAGTCACCAACTCCATCTAAGTCTGGCAAACGTGCAGTAGGAGCACAAAGTTAAAGGTTCATAGCTGCACTCTCCCTCTCTCTCTCTCTCTCTCTCTCTTTCCATCTCCTTCACTCCTTTTTGTTACGCTCCTTTCTGCTCCAATAAAAAAAAAGAAGCAAAGGCAGCATATTGGATGGATTAATCATTGTCTCACCTTTATTGTTGTTTTTTTTCGCTTTTCTCACTTGGGTACATAAGCAACACCATCCATAGTGATGTATCTCTCAAAAATTTAATGAGACATACAAGGTTCCATAAATATATATATATATATATATATATATATATATATATATATATATTATTTTTTTTAAAGAAATTAGACAGATTGACAAGAAATAACACAAGAACACACAGAAATTAAGAATAACAAAAGCAGTGTCCTGGTTTGAAAATGCACAAGTGGCAATGATTTATGATTTGTCGTCCAACTTCTTCGGAAGTTTTGTTTTGTTTTTTCATCAGATTTTTCTTCTTACTCTCCTACATTACCAGTTTCTTCAGCTGCATTGGTACGAAACACCCAGTAGAGATCACACTTTGTAACTTTCCCTGGCACTTTGCCAGGAGCTACGTGATGCCAGTGGTCTATCGATCTGTAACTGTGATGTTGGATGGTGAAGTGCAGCAATGTATGGAAGATTTAACTCTTTGCGGGCTTTCAGTGCTGATCGGCACAGAAATACCACACAGCAGTGTACACACTGTCTGAAGTCATTGGCACAGAAAGGGTTCATCAGAGAGGTTTCAGTTGTGTGCGAGTTTCAAACAATTGCATTAAGTTTGTTTCAAAATCTGGACTAGAATAAAATACTGATGCATCCACACACTAAATACACTTGGTTATAAACTGAAAGAATAAGTACTGATAATTAAGATGTCTACAGTGATAGTCTTCAAACAGCTGAACATAAAATTCTTTTACAGGCTATGAGTTGGTGAGCTATCCTTTTGTACGTCATCATAGTCTTCTCAATACAGCGTGCACAATCTATAATGCAGCCATATCAGGAATTTGTTACTTTGGTGGGGTTTTTTCCTGGCTACAAATTCCTCCAAATTTACATTTTTGTTTCATCTTTGAATAGTTGTTGTTGTTGGGTTTTTTTTTTTTGCAAGTTTGGCAAAAAATATTAGACTCATTTCCTTCTATGGTAATGTCATAAGGGTTCCTCACCCATTTCCCTCCTATCACAGGACATAGTAAGGAAAAAAACACAGCATGTCAGAAAAGAAGAAACTGAGGAGTTTCCTGATTTCATTTTTACGCATATTTTGCCAAAGACAATTGGCAATGAATAAGATTTATGTAAAAACAGGACAAGGAAAAGAAAAAGATAAAATCCCATAAATAATCAAAGTTTTCTGATGGATTAAAGCTAGGATTAGTCACTGTGTACAACTCCCCCCAACTATTATACTAGTGTACACAAACAAAGCTATTGGTTGCTACAAACAAAAGTTTATCAATAGCTTGTGCTTATTTGAATTTAAAACGACGAGAAAAAAATACTCTGAGAAATCTCATGTCTTCATTTAGATAAGAGAGTCAGCAATTTATCTGTCATCAGGAGCAGCAGAATTACATGCACCTTTTAGAGTGCGTAAAATATGATTCGATTGCTGTTTCATGACGGTGGTGGAGAGTCCACTTTGCAGTCTGTCATGAATATGCCTTTGTACAAAGTGGGTGTGGCCTGTTCGGCCCACGTTGAAGATGGATGATGGATCGACACTGGGATGATAGCGCTTGAGGCGAGGGAGGAATAAAGTTTTCTTGTTACTTTAAGTCTGATATCATTGGTGGTGGTGATTTGTTTTGTTGTCAGAATGTGTGACATGTTGTTGTGCCACCAAGAATTTCCCTCCCTTCCGTAATAAGTATATACAAGCACAGGTCACGATGACATAGACTGTGTTCATGTCGTATGTAAAAGAGGATTTCTACTTTTCTCACGTAGCTGGCATCTTTGACGTTTTCTTTTTTTTTCCTCCTCTCCTTTCTTGATCCGCTGGCGCTTTTCTTTGCTGTAGCATTTGTGCCTTTGGGTTTTGCTGTTGCTAGGGTGGTACCACTTGGTACTGACTTTGTCTTTCCTTGTATGGATGTTCTCCAGCCACACTCTTCTCCATCCCTGACGTGGGTGGACCTCCTCCAGAAGGCTTGGCTTTCTTCCTCTTTGTCTTCTTCTTCATCATTTCCCTTCAGTAGAAATAAAGAGACAACTGAATAAGAGATTGACAAAGCCACTCTTTCAAGGCTGCTCAGACATGACAGTGTTAATAGTCATAACAATGAAAGCTAGGGTGACACAACATTTCCTATTGCGACAATTGCTCCATGGGCTTAGGGATAATAGGGTTAGGGGTCTGATAGGGTTTTAGGTTTAGTGTGATGTGAAGATTAGGACCAGGGTATGGGTTATATTTATGGGTAGAATGTATGTTTGGCTTAGCGTGTAGATATTCCATGGGAGAAATTGTCGCAGGGGCAAATGTCATGCAAATGTCAAGCGAGTGCCACAGTTTCATGTCATCTCTGGAGGTGGTCCTAGGCCGTCTGTGCAGGGGTAAAGAGCTACATGTACACGAAACCTGAGCCAGGCTAAATTTTCACAATCCTGATTGACAGATCGACTGGTCAAGCACCACTCGCAATCCAGTGCATCTTTTGTTGTGTTGCTCCTACTTTAAACCCTCTGTCAAGCTGTACCTTTCTTTATTGTGTGTGTGTGTGTGTGTGTGTGTGTGTGTGTGTGTGTGTGCGTGCGTGTGTGTGTGTTTTTCAATAATAATCAGTTACTCCTGTAATGCATCAAGAAGAGATTTCTGGCATTCCTATGAAAGGCTGCCTTGGCTCTGAAATGAAACTGATGCATCCTAAAGTTGACCCAGAAAATGTATTACTCAACATTCTCTGTATTTTTCACTGCCAAAAGATGGGATGGAGATGTAAAAGACACGAAGTCACACGTGCCTTCACTGCCAATGTTGACTTTTCACCATACACCACATCCATACAAGTAAGAACATGCCTATAAAAAGTTTATCTACCATGAAAATTGTCATGTGATAGATTTTCTTTTGAGCTGGGCGTACTTACGTGACCGGCTCTGGTAAAATCAGGCTCTTTTCGGTAAAAACGAAATATGAGTTTATTATTTCATCTTGTAGAGAATTGTATCCTCTTTAGGGATTTTTACACTTGTACATTTTTGCTTAGCCCCGGACCAACGGTGGGGCTAAGGGCGGTCCTTAGCTCCACCGTTGGTACGGGACTATCCTTAGCCCACTTTCTGTTTACACTCGTTTTTGCCAAAGTGGGCTAGCCCCACCGATAGTACGGTACTATCTGGCCCTGCAAAATAGCAGGGGTTAGCACCGCAATTGCGGTGCCAAGCAAGTGAGTGTAAACAGAACGAAAAAATAATCCTGGGCTAAGCGACGGAGACGAAGTCCGACCCTCACTGACCAATCAGAAACGAGGTAATCAAGTGCTGCCGGTGCGTGCGTGTACATGTACAGTACATAGCGTAATTATGAATATTCATGTGGTTTGGAAAGTCCGGGGCTAAGAAATACGAGTGTAAAAAGGTCAGATTTCTCCCTAGCCCCGGACAAGAGATAGTACGGGACTAATTGGCGAGTGTAAAAAGCTGAAAAAATTGGTACGGGACTAACGATAGTCCTGGGTCAGAGAAAGTCCGGGGTTAAGAAACACAAGTGTAAAAAGCCCTTTTCATATGGTACATAATATGTAAATTTTGGATTAATGCTGACGAAGTTATGATAATTTAAGTTGATAAGGTTAAAAACATGAAACTGCACGCTCTCAAACAAGTGTCAAAGTTCAATGAACTTCAACACAGACAGAACATTTTACATGCTCACACAAACTCCCTAGCAACGGCATCTCATATGCAAGCAATCACCTTCAAATGTCACATACACATTTCAGACATACTGCGACAGAAAAACTAAATTGTTCTCTCTTTGTTTGTTTGTTTTTGTTTTTTGTCAGAAACAGCTGTGAACGTTATCACGCAATAATCAATGGATACAAAATGTCGGAAAATCCCATCGAAACCAGTCACCCAACGGCTGGAATTAAGCGGAGGTCAAAATCAACAATGATGTTGAGAGACACATTTCTCTGCTGATTGGCAGCAATCTGCCACTGTCAAAAACTCTGTCAAAATACCCATCCTTGATCTGTTTATCAAATTTGTGATGGGGATGATGTTGTTGTTTACCTCAAACAAAACATAAATAAACAAATAAATAAGGTAGTAAATAGATAAACGGTATGAATATCCCTCTGTTTTGTTTTATCTACTTTTGGAAGGCCCTGTCTCAACTGCCCTTGATGTGTTCATCATTCTATTTGGGGGAGAAACAATTGCAAGATTGCGCCGAAAATCTCTATATAAGCGGCTAGCTCACTCGCTGAATCGTTAATCACAGTGTTCAGGAGTCAAGTTTAAAGTACACAACCAAATTTGCTGTCTTCTCTCACGGACTTGGTATACTTTGAAAATTTCTTCCCGAGCATTCGGTCTTGGACTCATCACTGCAGAATGGAGAACAACAAGGTAAGATTTCTGGACATTGTTTTGGGATCTCTAGGAGAATACTCTTGGAATTCATCGAGATCAAAAGTAAAACAAATATAAATACAAAAACCTATACGTCGTGTGTATGCTTGTCTTATCTATTAAACTAAAAACCACTGCCTGAGGTATTGTTCCATCTGTGTTTCAACCAATAATACTCTATGCCGCTTTGATGATATAGACTAAATATGCTGCTTTTATTAATGAGATAGCAAATGAGGGTGTGCGCAAATATGCGGGCAAGTGAAGGTATGCGCTTGATGTTGTTTTTAAGTATTTTTGCTGAAATGAAAGTTCAGCTAAATACTAGTATCCTGCACTGGTCTAGGTGTGTATTATATGTCCATGCATATTCACCTATAACATGTTCAGTTTGTATCACGTCCATACGTAAAGGGATTTGAATCGAATAATTTTATTTTACCGAGGTGCAGTTGATAAGATTAAGAGCATTTCCTAGCCCTGGTTATCTTCTGTGATTTCATATATCATAACATCACACTGTATTGTACAGACTCTCTGTAGAAACGCTTCCATTAATTTCTTCTTGTCCATCACCTCCCATTCAGATGAAACTCTCACTCGCCGTCTGTCTGTGCCTGGTGGCGTATTTCTCTGCGTATTCCGCGTCAGGTAAGTCACTAAAGGCCTTTGCAAAATAGTGTCCCGGATGTCAAGATTGAAGAGCCCACAGTGACTCCATCCGTTTTCAGATTTTTTTTTTTCCCTAGTAGAAAGTCCCCAGTAGTTGATTTAATGAAGTCAATGCTTAGTCCATGAGCAGGTATAGGTCCATGCTAACGCTGATTTTCAATAATGATCTTCTCAATATCTTTAGTATAGTACTAGTATAGAAGAATTCTGTGTTGTTTATGGTCTGATAGTGTATGTTCAATGCGGATGCCTCCTCCCAGACTTAGTGTTGGGCAAGAGTGTCTTTTGATATTTATTTGACGGACTTTTAATTTTTCGCCTTTTAACTTCTAAAGTGTCTTTTTTTCACTGATTTAAACAACAAAAACCAGCCAAACGATACATGTTTGGGGTATATCATGAGCATCTCTCAATCAACACACCAATTTCCCAACAATATATAGAAGGACGGTTTTTCATGAATACAGTGTATATTGTGGTTTATAAGGGAAAAGAGCATGACATCTGTGTGTGTGATAGCACTGTGCAATTTATACCGTCAACCTGAAAAAAGAAGAGTTTTCTCATCACGCGACTTTTAAACGCGGAACCATGCGTTGCTACGAGAATTGTAATCACCATATGAGCATTTGGGCTAAAATTCGGGTTGGCAATTACGTTGCTTATTTTTGTTTTTGCTTTTGCTCAACAAACTATACTAAAGGGTGTGTACAGTTCTGGTCGTGGTGAGGATTTAGCTTTTAACATTTTGTGAGATATTCAGAAACCACTCTATGAGATCTCAAAGAGCATGCAATTCTAAGGGGTATCAAAAGTTTATTCGATGAAAATCGGTTTTGAAGTGGCTGAGATATCCAAAAACAAGGTGAAACAAAGAGATCCTAATAAAGTTGTGGCATGTCGCCTTTTATTATTATCACTTTTTTGGATATCTCAGCCATTTGAAAACCAATTTTCATCAAATAAACGTTGAATCCTTCTTAAAATCACATGCTCTTTCGTATTTCATAAGATGTTTCTCATTATCTCATTTAGGAATGTAAAAAACATGAATCCCCACCTCAACCAGTACTGTACACCCCATTTAAGCAAATAATTTGGAAATTTCTCAATTGAAGCACCCGCGAAGGACACGACCGTATCTCTGAAATTCGCCGCGCTGTGCGAGGGGTATACCGAGACGGGTTGTTTGTCGACCGTTTCCGAAACAACCCCAGAGATGCAGGAGCTGTTGTACAGGGCTGACGGAGCGGAGTTCTGCAAGGGTTCAACCACTGAAGCTCTGCAGTCCGCCTGCCATGTGTTGTACTACGTTTGCAGTCTTGATATGCGTGACGTCACGGAGTGCCCCCCGCAGCGTAAGTCTAGAGACGCACACTTCATGTCATTTCATTTCAGTTCAGATTGTCTCATTTCTACACTTGCACACAGCAAATCAAAATGACAAATCAACCATGTTCACATCAAGATATGTAGGAAAGAAAGAAAATAAAAAAGAATATCTAAAGAGTATAGCCTACTTTAAAGAAAAATATGACTACTTCAGGTAATATGAAGCTGAAGGATTTATTTTCACCAAAGTTTTCTTTCACGAAAGATACAGTGGGCTGGCGTTTTAAAGTGTACTGGCATCACAAACTCTCGTCATAACAATAATTCTTCTTGCTGCAAAGTTTTTCCTCAACATTAATATAACAAAATGATTTCGATTGTCCTAACTTGTTTGTTATAACCAGAGTCCACTCTAACTGTAGTAAAACTTTGAAGATGAAAAGCATTCAAGAAAAAACCCTGCAAAGTTGATAGTAAAAGTGTATAATACATCAGACACGCACTGGTGATACGTGCCATCTTCCACATACAGTAGCATACGTGGTCTTTTTACAGTTCTTTTCAGTGCCCAAATTCTTGTGGAATTCATGTCGATTTCTGGTTGTAATAATTGTGCTTTGTGTTCGATGACGAATAGAATTATTAATATATTGATTATAATGATTTCTGAAGTTACAAAACAAAAACAAAGTCTCATCAGCGAAACTCTGCACACGAATTTGCCCTTTTCATTTTTATTCTCTTTTGGGGGAGGGCGGGAGGGGAGGAGGTATTCTTATAGCGATCAAGAAATACTATCCAAGACAAAATTGTGACCACTGTCGACAAAGATCACTGGAATATTTAGCATCGACATCTTTCTATGCGATATAGTGGTAAATGTTGTACCGAAATATGCTTAAAGCTATGGATCTGTACTTTGCTTGGTAGTAGATACGTTTTCTACCGCAGCATATATTATTCGCCTTTATTTTCTTTCTCTTCCTCTATTTCTTGTCTATGTCACTCAAGTCCTGCTCCTCCTGTGTCGGTTGTGCAAATTGTGTAATTCCTCGCTGTTTTCTCCTATTCGCCTTCTGTACACAATGCACGAACAAACACACACGTCACTTACATACTCTTTCTCTTTCACAAAAACTCTTTCTAAACTTCCCTTCTATCCCGCTCTCTGATGTCTCTGCGTTTCATTTCCTTCGTCGTTCTTTTTTTCTTCTTCTTTTTCTTATAAGTCCGCACTTTCGCGTAAAGATGTATAATTCTATCATCTTTATTTTTCATGTATTTTCGCTCGTCGTTTCAGGATACCGTTTTCGACGTCAGGACGAAGATTCCTCGAACTCCACCTCGTCGGCGTCCGACTCGACGTCCGACTCGACGTCCGTAGAGACCTCCGACACCGACTAGACTGGTTCCTCGAATTCCTCATCAATCATCCTCACTCGACATGGTCTCCATACGCTCTTTATTCCTCCCATAGACTAGCATGCTTGTAAAGTTTTGTTATTTAATCGTAATTTATTGAATACAACAAAAAGAATTGTTATCTAATCGTAAGTTATTGAATACATTTTTTGTTTATGGTTGTATTCTTGTTTCTTTTCTTCGTTTTTTTTTTTTCCTTTCTTTCAGTGCGTGGATAAGAATAAACGGTTTTCCTAACACCATTTACAAGTTAATCGCGACTGGTATTGCATTTTGTACAGCTTCCACATGTATCAAGTTGGAGTTGCTTGCAGGTGGTTGAAATTAGGAACACAATGTATGTTTCGTGTATGTGTGTGTGTGTGTGTGTGTGTACGCGTGCGTTTGTGTCTGTTTGTGTGCGTTTTGGTAAGTATGTTGTGCATCATCTCTCCACTGCTGCCGATATACAGGTAGCGTGCATTTACAGGCTTTTGATCTGCCCTACTATGGTACAGCTGTAGTAACTCTTTTCACTGCGGTGAAGTTAGAGCCTTTTACATCGAATGCGATTGACGACTAGCGTACAAGGTTGAAATAGTAATTGCTGTGTGGTCACGATGTCGTCTACTTCATCATTGCCAAGGTCACTTGACATTGACTTTGATGACGATACCGATGATGGTGGTGATGATAGCTACAAATGTAGGATGCAGACATTGAAATTTAGTGCCTTTTTGGTAACCTACAATGTAGGATAACGGTGACGCGATATCGACAATGATGACAATGGTACAAGTGTTATATTGATGATGGTGATGATGTACGCTACCCATAATACGTACAGGTGTATGTTGTACAGCGCATTCACCCATCTTGAAATCTATCTATCCACCTTACTCTTTTCCTCTCTCCTGATCTCTCTTGCTCTCTTTCTTTTTTATCTCTCTGTCCACACACACACAAACACACACACACACGCACACACTGAGGTTTTCTCATTCAAATAGATGCATGCTTTCATAATCACACAAAATACACATTTAATATCTTAGATATAATTAATCATTGGTACCTACAATCAACAGCAATCAGACAAAAAACAAAAGCTGCAGACTAATGCCACATGGTGTAGCAAGAAAACTTCACACTTATGGAAAGTTTCACAAATCTTTTCTCCTCCAATCAAAACAAAAAAGAAATAAGCAAATGCAGCACATTGGATGAATTAATCAGTGTCTCACCTTTGTTGTTTTTCTTTCATATTTATTCTCCTTTCTCACTTGGGTACATTAGCAACACTAACCATAGTGATGTATCTCTCAAAAATTTAATAAGACATACAAGGTTCAAAAGATATTTTAAAAAAAAGAAATCAGACAAATTGACAAGAAATAACACAAGACACAGAAAAAAAAAGAATAACAAAGGCAGTGTCTTGTCTGAAAATGCACAAGTGGCAATAATTTACATAGTGTAGTCCAACTTTTTCAGAGTTTTCTCTTTTTTTTTAATCCGTTCTTTTCTTCTTCCTCTCCTACATTACCAATGTTTTCAGACACCCTGCTGAGATCACCATTCATGACTTTCCCAGGCACTTGCCGGGAGTAATGTGATACCAGTAGTCTCTGTAACTGTGATGTTGGATGGTGAAGTGCAGCAATGCATGGAAGATTAATCAGAGAGGTTTCACCCATATAAGCCAGTTTCAAACATTTGCATGATGAGCAGAAAATATTGATGCATCCACACACTAAATGCAGCCCAACATAAAATTCTTTTACTGGCTACGAGTTGGTGTGCTAGTCTTTTGTACGCCGTCAGTCTTCTCAGAATAGCAAGGGCAATCTACAATCTAGGCACGCTACGAGTTTGTTGTGGAGGTTTTTCGTGGCTCAAAATTGCTTCATGTTTTTTTTTTTTTTTTTCATCTTTGAATTTTATTTTCTGCAAGTTTGGCAAAAAGTTGCAATATGAATCATTTCCTTCTACTGTAATGTCATAAGGGTTCCTCACCCACTTCCCTCTTATTACAGGATAGAGCAAGGGAAATAGCACAGCATGTCTGAGAAGAAGAAACCGAGGGTGTTCTGGTTGCACAAGACAACTGACAATGACTAAGAGTTATGTAAGAACAGAAAAAGAAAAAAGAAAATTCTATGAATAACCAAGGCATAAGTAAGGATTAAAGTTAGGATCTGTTACTCTGTACAACTCCCCCAATACAGTACAGTGTATTCATACAAAGCTATCGGTTTCTACAAAGAAAGTAAGTTAAGACGTTGAGGACGGTTTGATTTTGCTACAACACGCATTTCCAATAGACACCTGCCCGAGTATACTCGGTACTCGTCCTCAACGGGTTAACACCCGAGAACATTCATCAATTGAATGTCCTTAATTTAACAAGAGACAAAAACTCTGAGAACATACATGTCTTCACTACAGTTATGAGAGTCTGCAATTTATCTGTCTTCCGGTACAACAGAATGACATGCACCTTTCACAGTTCATAAAATATGATTCGATTGTTGTTTTCACATCTGTGAGGCAGAGTCCACCTTGCAGTCCAAGAAGAGCACAGGTCCCGATGACATAGACTGTGTTCATGTCATACATATAAACACAAAGTCCACTTTTCTCACGTAGCTGGCATCTTTGATGTCTTCTTTTTTTTCCTCCTCTCCTTCCTTGATCCGCTGGTGCTTTTCTTTGCTTTAGCATTTGTGCCCTTGGATTTTGTTGTTGCTTGGGTTGTACCACTTGGTACTGACCTTGTCTTTTCTTGTGAATGTTCTCCAACCACACCCTTTTCCATCTCTGACGTGGGTGGACCTCCTCCAGAGGGCTTGGCTTTCTTCCTCTTCGTCTTCTTCTTCATCATTTCCCTTCAGTAGAAATAGAAAGATGACTGAATAAGAGATCGAAAAAGCCATTCTTTCAAGGCTGCTCTGACATGTGCCATTGAGGACGCACTGACTTTGCTACAACACGCATTTCCCATAGACACCTGCCTGAGTATACTCAGGACTCGTCCTCAATGGTTAACAATGAAAGTGAAGGTGACACAACATTTGCTATTGCGACAATTGCTCTGGTCTTATTTTCTCTAAGGACTTAGGGTTAGGGGTTTGATAGGCTTTTAGGTAGAGTGTGATGTGAATATTAGGATTAGGGTTAGGGTTATATTTATAGGTAGAATTTATGTTTGGCTTTAAGCATATAGATATATCATGGGAGCAATTGTTGTAGGAGCAAATGTCATGGAGCCAAAAGCGAGTGCCACGGTTTCATGTCATCTCTGGAGGTAGACTTAGGCCGTCTGTGGAGGGGTAAAGAGCGGCACGTAAATGAAACCTGAACCAAGGCTAAATTTTCACTGTCTTGGTTGACTGATCAACTGGTCAAGCATCACTAGCAATACAGTTTGTGTTTTGTTGTGTCATAATGCTCCCATTTCGCTTTATGTTTTTAGCCCTCTGTCAAGTTATGCCTTTCTTTATTGTGTTTCTCTCCTTAATAATCAGTTATTCCTATAATGTATCAAGAAGAGATTTCTTGCATTCCTAAGGCTGCCTTGGCACTAAAATGAAACTGATGCATTCTAAAGTTGACCCAGAAAATGTATTATGCAACATTCTTTGTATTTTTACTGCCAGAAGTCAGCAACTTATAGATTTCACTAGTTACTCCCATTTTCCTTTCAACTGCTTAATTACATGAGCAGATTGCAGATTTCCAAGTCTGCACAATCCTGTGCCTGCCTTTGGCAGCCCAACAATTTCACACTTCAGGTGTGAGTTTCTTCAATTTGTCTCCCTCAACAAACTAAATTTGTTGAGATCGCAACTGCTGATCTTTAAATTAACAAACATGTCGGAAAAAAGGAACCAGTGGGACTCGAACCTGTCATCTACTTTTTTTTCAGCATGTTTGTTAATTTACAGATCAGCAGTTGTGATCTTAACAATTTCATTTGTAGAGGGAGACAAATTGAAGAAACTCACAACTGAACCTTCATCCCTCTGAATAATATCTTTCTTTCATTTAATTTCACACTTGTTTGTAGCCTGCTTCATGAAAAAGGATTTAAATGAGCAAGGCTCCTCGCCCTAATAAAGCCTATACTAAGTGTAGACACAAACTTCACAGGTATCCAGCATTGAGACTACATTAGGTAGCACTTTTTATTTGCTCATCCAAGGACAGGTGATAATGTTTTCAAGCTTGTTTATAAGGTGCACCCCTGCTAATGTTTTTTCCCTGACCAAGAAATGAATTTCTACTTATACATGAGATTTTACGCTATGTGCAAAAGGACTACAAGGGGGCTACAGAAGAAGGCGTTGAATTAGAAGGTGGAAGAGTAGCTTGGGAAGGTTGGATTGAAAAAAGGAGTACATCCCAATTCGGGCGAGATGGCGAGAAGGGTGTATGAGCACTTGCCGTCAGAGTAAGATAAATCCAGTCACCCCCATTATGAGGGACAAAACCTGGATCATGAGCCACAGGGGTTTCTGTGTGGACCCATAAACTCACCTTTTCCTTTTGGCTCTCTGTAGGTCCTGCTTGGGCAGCGTCCTGATCGTGTCTCGCTTGACGGGGTGTTTCTCCAAGGCTTTCTTCTTCTTCCTGGGATGGAGATGTAACAGATACGAGGACATATATATATATATATATATATTGTAACCAATGGAGAATTGGTAGATTAGTGTATTAATAAGAAAACGGGTGAAAATTTGTCAAATATAGAAAGTTTCGTGGTCGAATATATAATCGATCGATTGTTTTAGCAATCGATCATGAATCAATCAGTTTCAGGGAAACTAACGATTATGGATTGCTTTGTTAAAAATTTTAGAGGGGTAATAATTGTTGGAGATGCGATTATGTTCAGTAATAATCTTTCATACAGTTATTGCTTCGTTATCTAATCATTTCCGTATGATGCGGAGGGTTAATAAGCGTTAGTATTTGAGGAAAAGGTCAGTAAGTAAAATGCGTAACTGTTTCGGAAATATAGCGGTCAGAGAATAATAAGAGGTCGAATATGTATCGAAACAGCTGGGTGGGCCTGGATACAGGCCAAAGTGTGGATGATTAGTGTTGTTGAGTGTTAATAAAGCGTTGATTGAAGTGGACACTACTGCCTGGACCGTTTCCTTTGAAGTCTGCTGCAGTATAACATAAGTATTGGTGAGTAGTGCAATGCAATTACGGTGCTGCTTGAATAGTATGCGAGTGAACTAGTGGTATCTGATATTGGTATCTGCGTTGGATGAGCTGCACTGGTACTGGTATCTTCGTTGGATGAATTGTAACTGGTAGTATTTTGGTAGTAAGCGAGTAATTGGAATAGATTGGTAGTAACCCAGCAATTTGGTAGGTTTAAACGCCGTTCTCCACGCCTGGTTGTATATTTCCACCAAACGGACCCCAGCCTAGCTCGGACCATCCTGACCCTTCTCCAGCTAGTTGCCGGGGCCGGGTGGCACACAGCGTATACAAACATATACACTAGCGGAGGAGAGAAGGCTACACGTGGTGTCAGGAGTGGGATTGGCAGTAGACAGGGCAGCGCAACATGCATCACTCAGCAAGAACGGAAAGAGCGGAAATTTGGTGGCAGCTAGAACAGGAGCTGGCAGACGTCGAAGCGATGATGACAGATCTTCGTGCAGCACTCGGAAGAACTCCAGCTCCGTCGCAGGGACCCGCTACCACCAGCCACCCCAGCTCAGGGATGATGAGTTCAGGAAGGGCAGGAATTAGCAGCAGCACACCACTAGACCAGGATGGCTTCACCACAGCACCGAATGCTGCAGCAGAGTCATCCGGAAGTAAAGCTCCTCCTGCTAGTTTTGCAAGGCGACCTGGTGGAAGCGTTGAGATTCCTCATTCGTTCCCCAGTAGTTTTGCAACACCTGAAAGCGGACCAGTCAACAATGGATACAGCAGGTATCGCAAACAACCAGTTACAGCGCAACGGCTTGGTGTCGGCATGATGACTGGAAGTCAGCAATGGCAGAGTGGTCCTACATGTGAAGGTAGGATGGCAGGCGGCCCCAGCAGGATCCAGCAGACCAGTTGGGAGACATCAGCAACGGGCAACCAGCCAGCACCAGTAAATGAAGTTCTGGTAGGTGGTGGAGGTATTTCATCAGCAGCACCATCAGCAACGGGTACACCATGGCGAAGACCAGAACTGTGGGACGTAGGCAGTTATCAGCGCAGATATAGAGGTGGAGATAAGCTGCGAATGACTCCCGATAGATTCGACGGCAGGGGGCCGATTCTTGACTATTTGAGTCATTTTGAGGCCTGCGCAGGGGTGAACGGATGGTCCGAAGATGAAGCACTGCAGTATTTGGCTGCCAGCATGCGAGGCCCAGCTGTAAAGGTCCTTGTTCAACAGACAGGAAGGAGGTTAACGTACAGCGAGCTGGTAAATAGGCTTAAGCAACGGTTTGGCCCAGCAGGCAAATCCGAGGTCTTCTTGGCTGAGCTGCGGACCAGGAGGAGGAAAATCAAAGGAGACTCTGCAGGAGTTGGGACAGGGTATTCGGGAGCTGACTGCATTAGCCTACCAAGAATTTGACGAGGCGGGGCAAGATCGCTTAGCAAGAGGCCACTTCATGGACGCGGTCGTAAGACCAGAGATACGAGAAGGTCTTTTCTGCGCCCAGCCCCGCACACTTGATGAGGCGATCGCAGCAGCACTGAGTACAGAGGCTTTCCTGAGGATGGAGACGGAGAGAAGCGATGGCCGGTCGCAGCGGTATAGCAGAGCACTGGCAACTGATGATGTCGAGCAGAAGAGCCCTGCAACCAAGGAGAAAGACGGCGCTATGAGGCGAATGACGAAAGCAGTGGAAGAGCTGATTTCCAGAGTGGAATCTTCTCCACCAACACGATCGAGAACCAACGCGACATCACAATTTGCAAGGGTACCAGCATCATCACTGCCTGGGGACCAGAGCAACAATTGTTTCAACTGCGGCCAAGCTGGCCATTGGAAACGAGATTGCCCACGTTTAGTGAAGCAACCATTTAGAAGTATGCCAGCAAGCATCAATGCAGACAGAAGGAGGTGCTACCACTGCAATCAAGTTGGCCATGGTTGGAGGCACTGCCCCCACGCATCAAATATCGAGCAGATACCAGCGCGCAGTCAGCCAGAGTGGGGACCAGCTCCACTTCGTAGAGATGTTGGTGGCGTGCAACAAAGGACAACAGAACAACCACAGCGAGCACCCCAGGCTGAACAAGCAGAGTAAGCACAGCCAGTTGGCAATAGCAGATATCAAGGTCTTCATGTTGAGTCTAAGATCAATGGTCAGCCCATCACATTCCTAATCGATACCGGTTCATCGCAGACGTATGTGTCCAATGCGATCTTCAGCAAGATTGAAGATGCAAGGAAGCCGGTATTGCAGCGAGCAACTCGTACAGTGCACCAAGCAGACGGTTCTCCACTCGAGACCAGTGGTAAAACACTGGCTAGATCCAGATGGGACATTTGCTGTTTGTGTTTGAGGTGACGGTGGCCAATCTTCACAATGAGGGTATCATCGGGTTGGACTTCTTGATGCAAACACAGTCGGTGCTGGATTGCCGCAAACTGGAGCTGCAGCTGCCATGGGAGACGATCCAATGCCGAGATCATCGGGGTCAACCTTTCTGCTGCAGAATCATAGCAAGCGAGACCAGTTCAGTACCTCCAGGGCACGAGGCAATATTGAAAGGCATGGTGGCAGGTGGAAAGCCACAACCAATCGCAGGAGCTGGCCTGTTGGAAGCTCCTTTCAACCAGGCTGAGACCCTCAGTAAGGGCTTGCTGATAGCAAGGGCTGTCGTTGAGGCGGATGCTGAGGTACTCCCTATCAGAGTTTACAACCCCACAAAGGAAGAGAGAGTGGTGAAGCAGGGCACTATGGTGGCCTGTCTGACTCAGCTCCAAAACGCTGAACAGGTCGAGGTAATTCCACGTGACGTGAACGGTGGTGATGGCATGCCATCACAAGTGGTAGAGCTGTACGAGCGAAGCATTGAAGAGGTCCCAGAGCAGTACCACACGCAGGTAGCAGAGCTGCTGCAAGATTTTGCAGATGTCTTCTCACATGGACCAACAGATCTGGGCAGAACTGACCTAGTCCAGCACAGCATTGATACTGGTGATGCGAGACCAGTGCGACAAGCACCAAGACGATATCCAGCGGAGCAGAGGGCGGAGATTGATAGACAGATAGATCAGCTACTATCTCAGGGGCTGATTGAGCAAGTAAGCAGTCCTTGGTCTTCCAACGTGGTCTTGGTCACAAAGAAGGATGGGAGCAAGAGGATGTGCATAGACTACCGCCAACTGAATGTTGCAACACTGAAAGACGCTTATCCGCTGCCCAGAATAGATGACACGCTGGATGCACTCAGCAGGGCAAAGTGGTTCTCAACCCTCGATCTTGCCAGTGGGTATTGGCAAGTGCAGCTTGACGAGCAGGCTAAGCAGAAATCAGCCTTCATCGCTAATGGCGGGTTGTATGCCTGGCGCGTTATGCCCTTTGGGCTATGTAATGCGCCAGCCACCTTCGAGCGTCTGATGGATAGAGTGATGGCAGGCCTTACCTGGGAAATGTTCCTTGTTTACTTGGACGACGTGATTGTCTTTGGCAAGACAGTGGAAGATGAGTTGTCACGACTTCGAGTGGTTTTCCAGCGACTCCGTGAGGCCAGCTTGAAGCTTAAGCCGTCGAAGTGCTCGCTATTTCACACCAGCGTTAGGTACCTGGGGCATATCGTGTCGAAGGATGGAGTGACAACAGATCCAGACAAGACATCCGCCATTCAACAATAGCCAACACCAAGGACCACCAAGGAAGTGAGGAGCTTTGTGGGGCTGGTATCGTACTACCGCAGGTTTGTTGCTGGCTTTGCCTCCATCGCCAAACCGCTCCACCAGCTAATGGAGAAAAATCACAAGTTCCTCTGGATGAAAGAATGCCAAGAGGCATTCGATGAGCTGAAGGGGAGATTATCATCGCCTCCTATCCACGCCCAGATGGCAGTTATATCCTCGATACTGATGCCAGCGACATTGGTGTTGGGGCCGTGCTCTCCCAAGTCCAAGATGGTGCTGAGAGGGTGGTGGCATATGCAAGCCGCACACTGCAGAGAGCGGAGAGAAATTACTGCGTGACGAGGAAGGAGCTCCTAGCAGTGGTGGTCTCTCTGAAGCAGTTTCGTCAGTACCTATACGGCCGTCATGTGGTGATACGGACAGATCATGGCTCGCTGCAATGGCTTGTCAGATTCAAGGACCCCAGGGGTCAGCTGGCAAGGTGGTTGGAGTTGATCTCGGAATATGATTTTGAGATCCGCCATAGGCAGGGGCGAAGTCATGGCAATGCAGACGGGTTGTTACGCTGACCGTGTAGACAATGCGGTTGTGATGAGGAGATACCAGCAGACCAAGCCAGGGTACTGGTAGAGCAAGAAGCAGATGAGGCTCCCGATATCGGCAGTTTACGGGAACAAGACGAGGACATCAATCCGGTTCGTGCCGCTAAACTGGCAGCTGAGCGACCGTCTGATGAAAAAGCAGCATCATGGTCTGCCAAGGCAAGACAGCTCTTGGATCACTGGAAAGCGCTGGAGGTTAGCAGCGGGGTCCTTGTCCGTCGCTGGGAGGCAGCAGATGGTAGCACTGTGAGGAGGCAGATTATCCTACCAAGAGTCCTTGTGAGAGATGTGATTTGGGCGGTTCACGCTTCTATGACTGTTGGCCATTTTGGTATGGGCAAGTCACTAGCTCGTGCTCGGCTATGATACTACTGGATTGGGATGGCAGCAGATTTCCGGTCTGCTCTGCGTGAATGTGACATCTGTGCAAGGAGAAAAGGTGTTGGTAGAACACCGCGTGCTCCACTGCAGCAGAGAATCAGCGGCTTCCCAATGGAAAGAGTGGCACTTGACATTCTGGGTCCGTTCCCGAGAACGAAACAAGGAAACAAGTACGTCCTCGTACTAGGGGACTACTTTACAAAATGGATGGAAGCTTATCCCATCAAAGACGAGCGTGCTGAAACCATTGCAGAAAAACTGGTGGAAGAGTTCGTCTGCAGGTTCGGGGTGCCAAGGTTCGTCCATTCGGACCAAGGCCGAAACTTCGTCTCCGAAGTCTTTAGTGAGGTGTGTAAGCTGCTTGGGGCGACCAAGACGAAAACCACAGCCTACAACCCCAAATCGGATGGCCTCATCGAGAGATACAACCGCACCCTGATAGACACCGTTGCAGCTCTTCTGGATATGAACAGCGGAGAGAAGGACTGGGACCAGCTGATTCCATTCGCTACAAGTGCTTACAGAAGCTGCCCTCCAGATTCAACGGGGGAGATCCCCAACATGTTAATGTTGGGGAGAGAGGTGCTGATGCCAGGCGACGTCGCTGAACCAGATGATGCTGACCACCAGGAGGAGGTCTGCACAGATTATGCAGAGGGTCTGCATACAAGGATGAGACGAGCACATCAGCGTGCACGAGCTAGATTGGGGCTGGCCTGCAGAAAACAGAAGCGGTTTTACGATCAGAGGGCCCATGTCGCAGCATACAATGTTGGGCAGTATGCGTGGCTCCGGAAAAAGATGCGGAAGAAGGGCTGCAGTCCCAAGTTGCAGACGAAATGGTTGGGGCCATACTTGATCGTCACGAGACTATCAGATGTTACGCTACGGCTGCAGCTTTCACCAAGGACCAGGCCGCTGGTGGTTCATGTGGACCGCCTGAAACCATATACAGGGGTGCAGAGGCCAACGTGGGAGTTCAGACCGAAACAAGTAGAGGAGGCTGTACCAGAACCGGCTACAGATGACGAGGAGTCTAGTGGAGGTTCAGATGCCCACCCAAAACAAGTTGATGAGGCTGTATCAACAGAGCTGGCGTTGGAAGGTGATGAGCCTGGAAGAGATTCCAGCTATGAACCGCACCCATACCCGAGACGGAACAGACGTCCCCCCAGATACTTCTAGGCATGCACATATCGGCATGTCGAACTCTCACTGTTTGGGGACTGAAATCTCATGTTATTTCATTTTGGTATTCGCATTCATGCCAGGCATTTCCGACATGGCGAGGAACCAGAGGGGTGAACAGCGGTCCGCTGGGGGCAGCAATGTTGCTGAAAGTGAGCAAAGGACAGTTCTCGATGGGACTTGGCACGGACTGTTTATAAAAGCCACAGTAAATGGGGCACGAGTTGAAGCGTTGGTGGACACTGGCTCAACCCATTCCATCATAGCTCAGGAGAATTTACGGCACGATTGACTCGAGCAGTAAGCCACCGTTAAGCCCACTAGATGAGCCAATGATGATGGCCGACGGATCGTTATTGGCAATGGACGGGAAGGCAACAGTCGCTCTTCAGCTAGGACTTCTATCGTACACGGCAGATGTAATTGTGGCTGATATACGCCATGAAGGTATATTGGGCCTTGACTTCTTGCGTGGTAGCAGATCCGTCATAGACTGTTACCGACATAAACTCCATACGCCATGTGGGACTCACGAGTGTTACCCCTATCTAGTCCAGGACCCGGTATGGGCTAGGCCAGATACTGGTCGCGCAGATTGTTGGTGTTTCGGATTCTGCAAGTGATATCAGTGCCGGAACAGTGATTGTCGTTGTATGTGGAGTGACTGGATAAATTTAGCATACACGCCAGTGCCACATCGGACAATTTAATGATGCCTTTTTTTGTGTGTGTGTTTTGTTATCATTATTTTTAAGACCATACTACCAGAGAGGTATCCTTTTTGTTATCATATTGGGATTAACAGTGCAGACTGTGGATTTTTATACTAGTTGCGGAGTAATCGCACAGAATTATGTTTTGTCTCTCTTTCAAGAAGAAATAGGACCAAAGTGGTAGAGACCGTGTTCTATTTAAGGAGAGTTTAGCAGTAATCTTGGATGATGTATGTTTGATTAGGCTGGTATCATTTACTTGATTTGCTAGGATGAAAATCAAACAGTAAGGGCCCATTAAAACGGGAAGTGCCATGTTTTGCTCATTCAGCACAATGTGTTAGCAGACAGATTACAGCATGTTCATGTTCATGTTTATAGGACGTGAGACCCGGTAGGATTTTGTGATTTGAGCAGTACTCATGAGGTTTCCATTTATGCGGAAGTTAGAACGTAGGGATGTTTGGTATAAAACATGTGGTTGGCTGTTTGAGGAAAATGCTATCAAGACGTTGAGATAGTAGCAAGATTTTTTTTATCGAGTGTTGCATTTTGTTGTATTTTATACTTACCAGTTCAAGTTGTCGAGTTGTTATTTGTCAGCTCGGGGACCGAGCTTAGCGAGGGAGGGGTGTCGTGTAACCAATGGAGAATTGGTAGATTAGTGTATTATAAGAAAACGGGTGAAAATTTGTCAAATATAGAAAGTTTCGTGGTCGAATATATAATCGATCGATTGTTTTAGCAATCGATCATGAATCAATCAGTTTCAGGGAAACTAACGATTATGGATTGTTTTGAAAGAAATTTTAGAGGGGTAATAATTGTTGGAGATGCGATTATGTTCAGTAATAATCTTTCATACAGTTATTGCTTCATTATCTAATCATTTCCGTATGATGAGGAGGGTTAATAAGCGTTAGTATTTGAGGAAAAGGTCTGTAAGTAAAATGCGTAACTGTTTTGGAAATATAGCGGTCAGAGAATAATAAGAGGTCGAATATGTATCGAAACAGCTGGGTGGGCCTGGATACAGGCCAAAGTGTGGATGATTAGTGTTGTTGAGTGTTAATAAAGCGTTGATTGAAGTGGACACTACTGCCTGGACCGTTTCCTTTGAAGTCTGCTGCAGTATAACATAAGTATCGGTGAGTAGTGCAATGCAATTATGGTGCTGCTTGAATAGTATGCGAGTGAACTGGTGGTATCTGATATTGGTATCTGCGTTGGATGAGCTGCACTGGTACTGGTATCTTCTTTGGATGAATTGTAACTGGTAGTATTTTGGTAGTAAGCGAGTAATTGGAATAGATTGGTAGTAACCCAGCAATTTGGTAGGTTTAAACGCCGTTCTCCACGCCTGGTTGTATATTTCAACCAAACAGACCCCAGCCTAGCTCGGACCATCCTGACCCTTCTCCAGCTAGTTACCGGGGCCGGGTGGCACACAGCGTATACAAACATATACACTAGCGGAGGAGAGAAGGCTACAATATTTAACTCTCACTACCAAGACTGATTTTTCACCATACACCACAACCATACAAGTAAGAGCATGCTTATATAAGTTTACCTACCATGAAATTGTCATGTGATAGATTTTCTTTGCAGCTAGACACATAAAAATATCAATCCTGAATACATATGATACGTTCTTTGTAATTTGTTTGTTTTCTTTTTCGTGTGTGTGTAGTTTGTTTGTCAGGTTTTTGTTGTACTTGCCTATCTTTATTTCTGTAATTGCATACCCGGCATCTATCAATTTGTTGGTGGGTTGGTTTACATATTTGTTGTGTTGGCTGGATTGTTTGATTGTTTGTATGTATCGTATTTATGTATGTATGTATGTACATGTACGTATGTTTTTACATATAATGTTTGTTTGTCTGCTTGTTTGTTCTCTCCTCCCTAAATCTCAATCTCTGCGTGGAAGAAGATATAAACAGACTTACTTTGACAGCCTCCTGATCTGCAGCATGTAGTCAGGCACTGGACAACCAGCATTCCGCATCACGTTGGCAATACTGTGAGAAGATGACAAAAACAGAAGTACCGTTATGCAAAATGCCAATGTCTATAGCTAGCATTCAACAGATTTCCTCCACATAAAACATGAAATCAACTTTACATTCAAGCTAACAATCATAAAGTGAGTGAACCAAACATATCTAAAATTGAAGGTTTCACAGTTATAAAATGTACGAAGTAAAATCTATGATTTGCAAGTTCCGCTCTAAAACTTGGCTAAGATTGTTTGGTTCTCATGAAGAAGTTTCTGAACATTGTTTCTCTCACCCTCACTATAACTTTCACTCTCTCTCTTTGCCCCCCCCCCCCCCCCCTTGGACTGGTCTTTCCTTGCATCCCCCACCTTCTTAAGTGAACTGTGTCATCTTCCGTGAAGAAGGTGACCGCCCTCCCGGCCCGGCCAGCCCTTCCCGTCCTCCCGATGCGGTGGATGTAGCTGATCGCCGAGGTGGGGAAGTCGTAGTTGATGACGAGGTTGACGCCCTTGAAGTCGATGCCCCTGCCCATCAGCTCCGTGGCGATGAGTACCCAGATCTTGCCGGAGCGGAAACCCTTCACGATGTTGTCTCTCTTTATGTATGTCACAGGGATGAAACATATCATTTGTGTTTACAAGGAAGAGACTCACAGACTCACATCACATATATCTTAGTTGTCATAAAATACCCTGAATGATTTGAAGGGTCGGATTTTGAAATGCAATGTGTTTGATATTAGTTTGCTAATAACAACACTAAAGTGAGGGAAGACGTGCTCACATATGGCTTGAGGTAATTACAGTGTGCATATCTATCTGGATCTACATGTTTTAAACAATGTACATGGCTACCTGCCGGGTCTATTCATACATACATACCTGTATACATTTTAAATACAAAAATGCAAGCATACCCTACTTAAAATTTGTTGGCGCCACATTATGGTATGGTACCTTCGAAAATTTGAGCAAATTTAGAGTTTAAGCAAAGAGATCAAACAAGCAAAATAAAACCTTGGATAAGCTGGTAATCACCAAGCACGTTCTAAAAAGAGTTTGAAGTCACCGTTTTCCAAGACAGAAAAAATCCTCAAAGTTCATTGAGCCATGCATCAGCCTCATTACCTGCGTCTGCGTCTTGTCAGCGTGAATGACATCAACGTTGTACCCGTCGTAGATGAGTTCCTGGAACAACTCCTTGGCTCGCTCCTTGGACTGCACAAAGACCAGGACTGGAGGAGTGAAGCCCTGTTCCACCAAAGAAATATGAATCAATGTTGACTGATCAGTGATCCATTTATTTATTAATTTTTAATCATTCTTTTGGTGAATAAAGGGCTATAAATTGAAAAGTCCATCATGTGCCTTGCAGGAGAGTATTCTAATTTATGCAATATTACTGTGAATATTATTATCACTTATTACTTTAATCACTAACAGCACAAGCATCATAAATCAATCAAAATTTGAAATCAAAATAAAGAATTATCTTCAATCTAGTCACCTGGATTGGCAAAATCTGTTTTAATTCAATGCTTGAGGAGGAAACTAAAGCAGGCAAGGAACTACCAGTTAGTGAGTAGGATTGCATTACAGCGAATGACGCTTCCTTCTTTATTCTTCCCCCCGCACACTTTGTTCCTTGCAATTCATGATAATGAGAAATATATTTGTCATGTTTTTAACAACAACTGCAGTTGTTATGGCAACCACTTCAACATTTTGACAGTACCTGCATTTTTCACTGTAGGTGATATCTGTTTATAGCTTTCTGACAAGGGATCATGATCATTATATTGCTACAACCATGCTTTCTCACCTTACTGAAAATGTCTCTGACTGCCAATAGCTTGCCATATTCTCCACCGACAAATGTCAGTTCTTGATCTATCTGCTCATTGGCAGTGTTCCTTCACAGTTGTAGGGAAACATAAAAAAGAAAAAAAAATCATTAAGATACTTTTTCATTTCATGCTACACAAACGGGATCTGCTTAGAAGTTGTAATTTCTCCAAATCTTATCCTCAAACATAATTTCTATGAAACAACAGATTCACTTCATGGTTATAATACAAACAGGATAACGTTCTCTGGAAGTTATAGCATGTACAACGTACATGATGAAATATAATGGCATGAGACATCCTACATAATATAATTCTGTCGAGAATGAGAGTTAGTTTACATATCAAACATTTGCGTTCAAGGAAATGATTAGAAATTGATAGGAAAAACAAAATGAAAGCAACGAGTGTGGATGGATGTGGCATGGAGGAGACATAGAAGGAAATAATATGAGTTTAAAAAAGAGAAAGTGACATGACACCATCACATAATGAAACTTACAGTATCACCTGAAGCCATCCTTTAAAAAGGGAATCCAACCCCAAAATTAATCAACTTCAAAAGCAAGAGAAAAATATTCCTAACAGAAAAATGACAAAAAATCGGATAAGAAATAAGGAAGATATGACATTTTGAAATTTCATATTTTTTCGGAAAATATTTCTTGACCAGTCCTTATGAATATTCAAATGAGCAAGTTGACAATGTCATGCTTTAGTAATTTCTTATTCATTTCATATACACAAATGACAAAAATCTCATATTTCAGCTGTATAAATATAAAACTTGCCTTAAAACCATCCAAAATAAATAAACAAACATTTACTCTGATATATCTTGGTATGAGAACATGCTTTTACTTGTATTAGCTAAAAATACATTTTTTTTTCTGAATTTCATATATCAACATACATGAAAAATTGTGAGGGTATGACGTACATCATCAACTCTCTTATTCGAATATTCATAAGGACTGGTCATTTTTGACATTTTTGTATTGTTCTGTATGGAATATTTTTCTCTTTCTTTTGAAGTTTATTTAATTTTGGGGTTGATTCCTCTTTAACACAATGCAGAGGATGTTTGAGCTCACCTTGCCCCGACGCTGACTGTGACCACATTATCCAGGTTCAGCCTGCACCACTGCTCCACGTCGTAGGCGAACGTCGCACTGAACATGGCGCGGCGAACATGCGATGAGTCGCAGGCCTGGTAGATGGTTCCCAGCTGGTCCCTGAATCCAGACTTGCCTTCCTCAAACAGTTTATCTGACTCATCTACAATCAACCACTCAACACTGCAAGAGCAATGAAAAAAAAATGACATTCATAACTGAGGTACTGTGTTTCTGTGTTATCATTTGATATTCAAATACACTCTTATCTAGTAAATTTCTTTCATTTGCTACTTCTACAGAAAAAAATTACAATAGCACATGTCAAAATATTCAAACCATCTGCACCTAATTCTTCCCTATACAAGTGTACATTGGTTGTGTTCTTTTCCTCGAGTCACAATTTGTCCATTTATTGTTGGTCTGAACAACAGGCAACATTAGTAATGATGTATATTTTGATATTTAATGAAATTTCACTGCCAGCCATTCTGCCATAAAAATATCCTCAGCATTATACTAGAACACTGCACAATCATTTGTGTAATTGTTATATATCAGTGCTTCTGACTCAGATTGTTATTTTGTGATGATATATGTGAAAAAAAAAACATTCAACAAAATATAAAATATGTACTAGACATTATCACTCACTTGCTCAAGTTGATAGCAGGAGGATCTTGCTGTAGCAAATAAACAAGTCTGTTTGGAGTTGTCACAAGAATATCTGCAAGATTGACACAAGATAAGGAGGTAGTGGATTGAAATAAAGAGCAATGTTTGCAGAGCATCAGGTCTCTGAAATATTATTCAAGTCATCCAAATGTCAATGAATGAATAACATTCCAATTACATTATTACTTTAGAATAATATACGTGTATAGTTACATTATTACCTCAATGCACAGATGAAACAGTGGATACACAATAACATATACAGGGCTCAACACTAACTTTTTCGTCTAGTGGCCCATTCGGGCCGCTAAAATCTTTTAATATGCAATTGTGGTGGCCGGAAAAAGATATGTAATGGCCTGAAGTAAGAGCAAAATAACAATCCATTTTAGATTTTATTTGCTAGAATGGACAACGAAAAGATAGATTTGGTGGCCCAAAAGATAAATTTGGTGGCCAAATACAAAGTTTTAGTGGCCCCGGGCCACTGCTAATGTCTAGCCTTGACATATGAGATGTGGATGAGACATCTAAAGCTCATAGTATTCAAGCTATTTGGGGACTTGATTTTCAAATACAGCCACTGAGAACAACTTACCAAATTTCTGGGCGGTCCGAGGGCCAAATTTCTGCACTGCTTTCGCCCCGTGCTCGATGGTGTGAATTCTCAGTCCACTGCCCTCAGACAGTCTCATCAGCTCACGGTACGTCTGCTGGGCGAGCTCTCGTGTCGGCGACACAATTACCGCACGGAAGCCTTTCTTCTTTGGTCCCTGCACAATAAGATACCAAGTCACTGGATCACTACATTTACTTGCAAACATCTACTCCTCTCACTACTAACTTGCCATTCTAAGTACAGTGATGTCAGTTTATTACATGAAAGTGGATGTCCAGAAAGAGAACATCTTTTTTGAAGCACAATGTACTAATTATTTGGAAATAGAAAGTGAATAAAGAGTGAGTTCAAAATTAACTTGCTGTTTCTGTCTTAATACAAGAAAAAAAATGTTGCCTGCAATTTCATATACCGGTAAATATAATACTGCTGAGGTCTTGTTTTTAATACAGTAGCAGAATCTATCAGTATCAGGTGGCCTTCTACTCTCAAGTCATTCATATTGAAAATCAACATCTATCTTCTGTTCATTAGGAGTTTCATCACTACTGAACAAAGAGTTTGAATTTGTGACATGTCTAACCTTCAAGTGATGCATGACAGGGAGCAAGAATGCAGCTGTTTTGCCCGATCCCGTCGGTGCACAGGCAAGGAGCTCACGGCGCTGGAATCAGGAAGAAATACGATACGATACAATATGTCAATAATTTTGTACCACTGACAACATCCCTCAACAACTGAATGACTGATTTGATATTGCTGATGAATTAAAATTCATTTTCTTGTCGAAAAAGACAAGTCTCATGGCTTTAATGCCATATCTCTTGAGATGGAAGAGTTGCACAATGGTCTATTGCACAGCACACAAGGGGGTAACATTCTCTTCTCATCACCCAATGTAAAGGTCTACTGGCAAATCATCATAGCATACATTTCTACAGTTTCTTTGTTGAAACTTCAAATTCCAAGGGTGTCTTAAAATTTGTAACAGTTGGGCTTTCAAAAAGCATGTTATTAAGTTGTTTTTAATTTACCTACAGTGTTGAAATGCCATATCTCCTACAGCTCCTGCACAGTATCTAGACTTTAAAGCCAATTTTCTTGACCTCTAGCTTGTCAAGTAGCCAACTTTCTCCCCATTTCTGTGGAATGTTTTTGAAGAAAAAGTGGAACAAAGACATTTCATTCCACAACCTAATAGCAAAGAGAATTTAAAAATGCTGCCATGCATGATTGCTACATTGTAGTTGTGACAGTTGTGATAGTCTCGGAAGATAGCATACATGCATCATGACTGGTACAGCCTGCATCTGAACAGGTGTCGGGCTTTCATATCCCGCGCGGGTGATGTTGCTGATGACGTAAGGGTCAAGCTGATATTCACTGCTAAGTTCTTCAAAGCTCTCCACGGGATCTGGAATGTCCTCACCCTGAACGTAGATCCTGTTCCTCTTCCGAGTGGACCTGACCTTTAGCACGGACCAATGGAAGACAGGGAGCAGGAAGAGATTATGTAACAGTTCTCACATATCAGAACGGCACACATGGGGAGATACAAGTGCGATATATAAACATATGAAATCTCTGTTGTTTGGTAGTGGTGCACTTATAAACTGTTTTCATGAAGTTTTCATTTTCACAAATTTTGCGAGTCAGGGGCTATTGCCTAATATTAAAACACACGAAAATGTTAACTCTGATCCTTACATGAATGTGACTTCAACGGATACATTTCTCCGTTCAGTGCTGTACTCCACAATCTCAAATTTAATCACGCGCAAAATTGTCAGAAGTCCTGATTTGCAAAAAGTTACACTCCCTAAATATATGGTGCATACAGTACCTAAATCTTACACATAGTATACAAATATCGACTGCTGCAGAGGGAGATGGTAAAACTATTTGCACCGAGGTGATGTCTCAACAGTGCTATGCCCCGAGACGAAGTCGAGGGACATGGCACTGTTGAGACATCACCGAGGTCAAATAGTTTTACCATGGCCCGAAAGAAAGCAGTCGATATTTGTTTTATATCCCTCTCGAGCATTATACTAGAGTAATGACGGTTCCCTTTTGGAAAAGTGTGCAGGTTTCGTGAACGATAAATCTAACGTTAGGCTGTAGCAGTGCAGCAGCAGTGCGTGCAGCGCGTAGCGAACGACACCGCTGCGCTGTGGTTGATTCCTACACACGAGCTACACTACAGCGTGCAAAACTCCGAAAGATCAAGGTCCAGGACTACGTTAGAAGTAGGCCTAAAGCGGCTTCGTTACCCAGATCATCTTCAAAATCGGTTTTATTTTATTCCTAATTCGTACCTGATATGGTGTCCTCTTGCGATCATTCTTCCGTTACTGGAAGCAGTCACTTTGTCAATTGAGCTGAATGCATTGATCACGTATCACACGTCCACACGTTACACACCGACCGGCCACGCCATCGCACCACACAGATTTCTGTAATGCTGTCGCACATCACACCGCGCGCTCTCTTATAGCGCTAGCTAGCTAGCTACAAGCCACAGGACTGTCGCTCAAAAGCAAATCGCTACTACGCGCACTGCGTACATTCTTAAGTGAGAAATGTAGATATCGATCACACGATCACGATGGGTGCAAATCGTGGATTCCCAAAAGTACTACTAGTATATCACGCTGGCTAGTAACCAATTGCACCGCATCCAGCTGCTCGTAGCTAGCTAGTAAAACTACACCATGTTCGTGCTCTGTACAATCCTATGGCAAGAAGCTTTACATGAGGGATATAATATGCATCACCTGAATTCTCAGAGTTATATAGCAAAGTGAGTATTCTGTCAGTAAATTGCACTTTCAGAGAAAGGGCAATGTGGTATTTTGAAAGCAACTTAAAAATGAAACCAACAAGAAATGCAGAGCAACAAACATGCTTAGCACTTTGTGGTTATGTTAAATTTTCACCTTCACCTCAGGAGAAGCCAAAACTTGAGAGCAATTACCTGAAGCAACATAGAAGAAATCTGCCCGAGGCTTTTTGTCTTCATCAAATTAATTGTAAGCAAGTGTACCACATAATATATCTGCATATTTCAGTTGTTTTCAATTCATTTAAATCGCTAGATGAAAGTACTGTTCAGAGAATTTTTGCCATTTGATCTTCAAATGATTTCACACGATGGCAAAATCAATCCCCATTTGTGACAATGAGATATCAACAAATTCTCTGATAAAACAGGGCTAATTTGCTGTTGTTGCTTATGATTGTCCTTTAATTTGGGAACAATCCTATTTCTTTCAGTCATGTACACATAAACAAATTCAAGATACCTATTCACACACCCCCTCCCCTCCCCTAGAGTGCCAAAATATACCTTTTCAACTCTTCTTTGTTTCACTTTTTCTTCGGATAGCTTTTCCTCACCATCAGATGTTTCTGATATCTTCTCCTGAGCTTCTGAAAAATAACAATAGAAAAAGTACATTTTGATATAGATTAGCAAACAACACACTTACTCTCACACTAGCACATTCAAAAAGAAAACAAAACAAAAAATCCCACTCTGACTCCCCTTAAGAGGACAAAAAAATTCTCACACATATTACAGGTGTTGCACAACTAGTGGTCTTCTGTGACAAGTGGCCACTGCAGGTGTGTTAGTAGTTATGTCAAATTATCAAATATTATCACACCGGCAAAAGATATGAAAGAGTCATAAAAACACATGTGACTACCTCTTACAACTTATGAATAATCTTTGTTCCTGAAAGGTCTGGCTAACTCAAGATATATCTACACTGACAGAAAGCAAACTAATACAATGTTGCATCAGAGAGGTTTCAATTGCCATTTTTAAGCAGTGACATACTGAAAACTGTCCCGAGACATACATGTATAAAACAGCTGCTGGCCATTGGAGACAGGTGGCCCCTATACAGAGGGTGTGTACCACATTGTATTCTTGCAAAGGATCGATGAAGGGGGATAGAGGCCATAGAGACATACACCAGCCACTAAGAAAGGTTTGACTATAGCATCGACAGAATAAACTTTGCTTACTTTGTTTTTTCCTCTTCTTTTTGTCTCTATCTTGTTGGACATCATCAGCCTTCCTCTTCTCTCCATGAGGTTCCTCTGCTAACTTCTGGCTGGACTGCCCCTCTTTGTCCTGTCCAAAGATGTCCAATGCCTTGACGATATCCTGCTGGGGCAGTTGCTTGTTGCTTGCCCTGACCAACTGTTCATAAGAAAAAAAAGAGAGAAAAAACAAAAACAGGGCAATAATCAATATTGATTTAAAATGAAACTGACATCATAATGAAATTAGAAATATATAGCAAAATGTCAGAACACAAGTACAGCGTAGTACAGATTTTCATTGTTGGCACCTACACTAGGCTCTGCACATGCACACACATACATGTGATGTATACTGTGGATATCTAATAAAATAAACAGGTTTCAGCATATTTTGCTTCTTTAATTGGTTTCACTGATTTTGTTCTTTGGGTTTGACTGGTGCTTTCGTACAAACTAGAGTCTAATTACCTAGTATTTTTCTGAAGAATTCTTTCAAAAAGATTAATGTCATTGACTGTAGGCTATTCACTGAATATATACTGTGTATAGCTAATTCACTTTAGTCTTTAGGCCTGGTACATTGAAAACTGATACAATTGATGCGACTGATACTGCAGTGATACAGCTACATATGTACACTCAGCAAAAAAAGAAAGTAAACACTTTTCCAAGTTTATATTTCTCATAGAATATTTGGCTAAAAATTAATGTTTCATATATCATATGATAGGTAATTTAATTGGCTATCAACCCAGGAGGTCAATTAAAAGGGAAAATTAACACCTAAGGTTGTTTTCTCTTTCAAAGCACAAAAGTAAAAAATGCACAAATGAACAAGTTACCATTCATGCGTGAGTGCTCTTCCATGTAACAATAAGAACAATAGACAAAGTTAATATAATTAAAAAAAAACATGAATTAGGTTGCAAAAATAAATCTTTGATCTCTGAAATATCTTTGAAGCCCAAAAGATCAATAAAGGCTAAAAATGGAGGAAAATGATGAATCTTCTGTCAAATTTATATTCAAATGACATGAAAGAGGATGCAATATTAATAAAAAGTGGTACTGTCCAAATTTGAATTGATTTCTCAAATGAGGAAAATTATTTATAAGTAATTTTTTTTCATATTTGTTTCACTAATTCTTGAAATACTGATACATTAAAAATTGATACAACTGATGCAACTGATTCTACAGTGATACAACTACATATGTACACCTCTAAACTCAGCACAAAAAAAGAAGAAAGTAAACACTTTTCCAAGTTTACATTTCTCATAGAATGTTTGGCTAAAAATTAATGTATTATGTATCATATGAAAGGTAATTCAATTGGCTATCAACCAGAAGGTGATAAAGGGAAAATTAACAGCTTTGTTTTTCTCTTCCAAGGCACGAAAGTAAAAATTGCAAATTGAACAAGTTGTCGTTCATGCGTAAGTGCTCTTCCATGTACAGTAACAATAAGAACAATAGACAAAGTTAACACAACGAAAAAAAAATGAAAACATGAATTAGGTTGCAAAAAAAAACACCTTTGATCTCTATATCTTTGAAGACCAAAAGATCAGTACAGGCTAAAAATAGAGGAAAATGATGAATCTTCTGCCAAATTCAAATTCAAATGAAATGAAAGAGGATGCAATATTAATAAAAAGTGGTACCGGTACTGAAGAACTTGAATTGATTTCTCAAATGAGGAAAATTACAATATTTGCTTTTTTTTATTTGCTTCATTAATTCCTGAATTACGAAGTTAAAGAATGAAATAAAAATATTCTGTCCATTTAATCATCATTGTACCCTTTTATACTCCCTGTGTCATTTGAAGTTTGAGTTGACAGAAAATTCTTATTTTCTGCCTTTAGTTTCCCACTTTGATTTTGTTTCTGGTTATAAAGAGAAAAGGAGTACGTAAACTTATTTTTGCTGTTTAATTTATGTTTCTCATTGTGTTAAACTGGTCTTCTGTTATCACTGCACTGTTATCTTGAAGGGCATTTGCAAATAGAACATGTCAATTTTTGCAATTTTTACTTTACAGCCTTGGAGGACAAAAAAAGAATGCGTTCACTCATGCACAAACATCTCTTTTATATTGACGTAGTTTTACACTAGTACTAGGTTGAGAGCCAATCAAATTACCTTTACTAGTATGTTATATAATACCCGGTACATTGATTTTCATCAAAATCTTCAATGAAATAAACATTTATATGAACTTGAAAAAGTGTTTACTTTCTTTCTTTCTTTTTTGCTGAATGTACATAACAGTATGTACGCATGTAAAAAATACATCACACTTGTAAATTTACACTGACAAAATTTTTCTGAGCTGACCTGAGCGGAGATGAGTGAGCTTTCTAATTCTCTAGTAGATCTTAACTCTACATGTGTAGAAGATCTAGATGTCTATCATACAATTTGTTCTACCTTCTAGATCTACTAGGAGTCTGATACGTACGCATGCATTCGCAAACACCAACACCACAATCGCTAACTCAGACGCCGTGCGCAGACGGCATTCCATTCAATTGCTGTGCAGCGCGGCGTCAGAGCTGCGTAAAGCAACTTATAGACCTAGTTACACAATCACTAATACCTGGGACTATTATCGAGAGAGAACCAAATGCGAGTAGATTTATGGATAACAATAACACGCAACAGATAACCGTTATGCTACATTACATACACAGATGTATCATCCATATTGTGGGCAATCAAAACTCACGTGAAATTTCTCAGCATCATTTCTGAAGCGTTTCAAGTCGAATTTTGCTCCTGCTCCCAGCTGTCGAAATAAGCTCATGGCAGTCGCCATTTTAACCCATGTGTTCTCAGTCTGAATTACATTTCCCACCAGATATTAGTACACTCACTCCCAAAGCATACAAATACTAGTACGCAAATACTAGTAATACAATGGTTGATTTCAAGTTCAGTTTTAATCACCCATTAAATATGATCTAATGCAGGGCTCCACACTAACTTTTATTTTTGGTGGCCCGATCGGGCCACCAAAATCATTGATTTTTATTTTTTGGTGGCCCCAAAGTAAAATCTGGTGCCCCCCCCAAAAAAAAAAAAAAAATCAAGAAAAACATGAGAAAAACTAAATCGTTCCTACTGAACATAGAAAAATAGATATTAATCATTACTGAAGTGATACAGGTACCCATGTCTGAAATAAATTAATGGAAAATTCAATCATCTTACCGTTATTCTGAGTTCTAAGATTTAGCAAATAGGCTTATAGATTATTATAAAAGTTGATGCCTATTTTGGTGGTCAAAACTTACGTTTGAAATGAGAAAGTGGGAGCATTTGCAGACATTTGTAAACATCCGACATACTTGTTTTAGCACATGTAAAGAGCCGAAAGTTACCGTTATTCATTTCTGATTGTAAAAGCAATCATCCAACATTTACTAGTATTTTAGCTCCTTACGGAGCTGAATGTTACCGTTCATCATTTTCAAATGTAAAAGCAAACAACCGACATTCATTTTAGCATCTTACGGAGCAGAATGTTATCCTTATTCATTTCCGAACGTGAAAGCAAACATCCGCTATAGCATCTGACTGAGCCGATTGATACCGTTTATCATTTCCAAATGTAAAAGCAACAATCTGTTATTTGTTTTAGCATCGTACGGAGCGGAATATTACCGTTATTCATTTCCAAATTTAAAAGCAAACATCCGACATTTATTTTATTATCGTAAGAAGCCGAATGTTACTGCTGTCCACTTCCGAAGGTGAAATGAATCATTTGACAATCATTTTAGCATTGTACGGAGCCCAATGTTATTTTTTTTTTTTCATTTTTGAACGTCAAGGCAGACATCAGACATTTATTTTACCATCAAACGCAGCTGAATGTTACTGTTATTCGTTTCGAAATGTAATAGCAAATATCCGACATTTATTTTAGCATCGTATGGAGCAGAACGTTACTGCTATTCACTTCCAAACGTAAAAGCAATCATCTGAGATTTATTTTGGCATCTTCCGGAGCCGAATGTTATTGCTATTTACTTTCGAAAGTAAAAGCAAACATCCGACATTTATTTAATCATCGTACGGAGTTGCATATTATTGTTAGAAATTCATTTCCGGAACGTCAAAGGGATCATTCGACATTTACTTTAGCATCTTCCGGAGCTGAATGTTATTGATATTTACTTTCGAACGTAAAAGCAAACATCCGGCATTTGTTTTATCATCGTACAGAGTTGAATATTATCATTATTCATTTCCGAACGTCAAAGCAAACATTCGACATTTATTTCAGCATCTTCCGGAGCCGAATGTTATCCTTATTCATTTCCAAACGCAAAATCAAATATTTGACATTAATTTTAGCACCGTACGGAGCTGAATCTTACCGTTATTCATTTCCAAAAGTATAAGCAAACATCCGACATTTATTGTAGTATGCATACGGAGTCGAATATTACCGTTATTCATTTCCAAAATTAAAAACAAACATCAGACATTTATTTTAGCGTCTTACGGAGCCGATTGTTACCGCTGTTCATTTCCAAAAGTATAGCGGCAAACATCCGACTTTTTTTGGTGGCCCGATCGGACCACCAAAATTTTCATTTCTGAAATTTTGGTGGCCCAACGTGCGTTTTTGGTGGCCCTGGGCCACCGGGCCACCGTTAGTGTTGAGCCCTGGATAATGATAATATTAGTGTTAATTATAATAATGATAATAATACATGTAATAATAATAATAGGCCTAATGATAATGATAACAATGACAATTATGATTATGATCATGATCATAATGATACATAGTTGAGCTTCTATAGCACTGGTTACAAAGTAATGTTCCTTATGCGCTAACACACGAAAACATATTGACAAGTTGCATTTAAAGTAACAATATTAACATGTTAATGATTTAACATACAAAATAGTAGGTCCTATACATACATCTATGTTACATTCTACATTGAAAGAAAGCAGAGGCCAGGCAGTGATAAGTTGGCCTAATCAGAGTATAAATCATTTATACAGTAGGCCTATAAACAATTACCAGGGCTCCACACTAACGTTTATTTTTTGGTGGCCCAAAGGCAAACATCTGACCTTTTTTGGATGGCCCGATCAGGCAACCAGATTCTTCATTTCTGAAATTTTGGTGGCCCGACGTGCATTTTTGGTGGCCCCGGGCCACCGGGCCACCGTTAGTGTCGAGCCCTGCAATTATGATCGTAGGACCTATACCAGTACCGTTAATCATTTATTTTTATTTAGGGAGCTACAATTTCATTATAAAGAATATGATGGATATTAACGATTGACACTACTTGGAATGTGCTGCATATTTAAGCATCTAGGAAATTTAGATGTTGTGTGTGTTGTGTGTATTCAACCTGTAGCTCTGCACAATATCAATATCAATCTATGCAATTGATGTACGTACCGTGTGATATGAATGATAGGCATACGAGGGTCATTTAGTATATAGCTACAACTCTTGAAAGATTTTGAAAGTCAGTCACTCATACTACAAAATGGAAAAATATTAAGCATTAGGCCCTATGTAAATATATATATATATATCAAGTGTCCAGACTATACATGGTAAGACTTGTTTTGATGTTGTTGTTGTTGTTGTTTTTTCTGAGCTAGGCCTATATAATTGTTACATGAGGTATCAAAAAAAAGAATCCTTCAGAAATGGGTCATGTCACTCTTCTACAAAGAGCAAATTTGTTGACTTGTTGCTAGTTGATCTGTGGGCTGGCTTGTTTTATTATTATTATTATTATTATTATTATTATTATTATTATTATTGTTATTATTATTATTATTATCATTATTATCATTATTATTATTATTATTATTATTGTTATTATTATTATTATTATTATCATTATTATCATTATTATTATTATTATTATCATTATTATCATCATCATCATCATCATCATCATCATCATCATCATCATCATCATCATCATCATCATCATCATCATCATCATCATCATCATCATCATCATTTTATTTTTTTTTTTTCCGGAATTGAAATCTAATTGCTTTTGCAATCCCAAGCCCTCACCCCCAACATCGGTGTAAAAAGAAAATGTGGTCAGTAAGCTGGCGCTGTCGGTGGACGTGTTTATTCATTCAGCGATGAGAAAGATTGCACCGTGCATGGCGCATGTTCTCTCCAATTTTCCCGCGACACGGATACGCTCGATGCGATGCATGTATGCACTGCATGATTATTGTGTGTGTAACTAGTCTGCATCATAGCGGTCGGTGGATCGTGGAACCCGCTTACTAGACGGCGCAGTGCTGCTTGCTGTTAAATTGTGCTTATATAGCTAGAATCTCTCACTGAAACAAAGCGAGAAGAGGTTTTATTTTAACTTTCGTTCAAATTAGGCTCGTAAGTTCGTGCCGCAATGGAAACACTGGATTTCCCAGATATATCACAAGAAGTGAAAGGTGCTATGGTGAGTGATCATGATCTAACCATCATTCATGCTAACGTTAAGTCATAAATTTAGGGCCTTTCTACTACGTTAGTTAATTAGAGATCTATTTTATTATCAACCTGCAACCATCCTATTCCCATCATATGATGATTCAGTTCCTGGATAAGTAAAATAGGCCACCTATTCTGCCTTGAAAGAACAACGTTGCCCTGTTGTCAGTGTTGAGTTAATTTCACTTCCAAATCTTTCAGTATCTTGGAAGATGTCAATAGATGTTATTGCTCTTGTATGTGGAATGAATTGAATACCAACGGTATAAAGAGTATTGAATGCAAAAAAGGCTTGAATGGATTCGGATGAGAGTGACCAAGTTGCATCTGCATGGTACGGTAGATCCGTGGACCATAGACGTACCATTTTTTTACCATATCTGAAGTTAATGAATAAATTATTGTCATATCTATCTGGACAGTCTTTCATCTTGGATGGGTTATTTAGCCCCCTCCCCCCCCCCCCCCCCCACCAGAAAAAAGAAAAGAAAAGAAAGAGAAAGATTAAAATCCTGTGCTTTCCATAGACACCTGGTATATTTCTACTTCATTTATTGTTTTCAAAGTATGTAGAAAGTAGTGTTGAGCAAGGCAGTGCTAGTAATCGGTCCAACCTTCCCAAATTCTCTTCATGCAAATCCAGTCCTAATGCACAACAACTGTGATTTGATGAATTGGTGTTAACACAATTGAAAGTTTGCTGGAAATACTTCATTGTTTTGTTGTTGTTTTTTCCTCTTCTCCATGTTTTGCCCCTGCCCATTCCAGAATGGAGGCCGACTTAGGTTAAGTGAACAAGGCATCACCTTCAAGAACAACAAGACCGGCAAGGTAGACCAAATCCAGTCAGATGACTTGGAGAAAACCAATTGGATCCGGGTCGCCAGAGGTCATGAACTGAAGCTGTACCTGAAATCAGGATCTATCTTCAAATATGATGGTTTCAAGGAGTCTGTAAGTGTAAACTTTATTTTACAGAAAGGCCTGCCTGAAGAAAGGTTTATTTTGGAAGTCATGTTAGAATACTGGATGTGTGGTATGATGGAGCTCAATTTGATGAAACAAACTGGGAATTTGCCCAAATGGTTTATTTTGGAAGTCATGTTAGAATACTGGATTGGTGGTATGGTAGAGTTCAATTTGATTTAAAAAACTAGGAATTTGCATAGTTGTTATATGTGACCCGCTACAACAAAATGATCCTAAAGTCGGGCGAGGTCGATTATTTGAAAATTGCATGACACAATTCCCTAATCTTTCTGCTTTAAATTGATATATAACACGTCTTATAAAAATAATCGGCTGCGGAGATATCGATGTTTAAAAGAGAGCATGTCAAGACGTCTGGGAAATCACTGTTTCGAGAAAAGCGCCCTAAAAGTTCTCCTTGCAACGCAATCACAATCCAGAGACACGCAAGTCAGTGTTCACCTCCGGACAATAGAAGTTAAGCCCTAGCAACCCCCGAAATGCTTATTCAAGCACAGCGTCGGCGGTCTCCTCACCGACCAATCAGTGACCAGGATGTCAGGAGAAGCGGCTAGGCATAGCGCAACCCGCCCGCACGCACCAGTCGACTGGGCAGTGTGCGAGCTTCACGCTTCGGTTAGCGGCAAGTAGCAAACTGACCAATGAGATCACTCAGGTCATTGTTAGGGGCGGAGCCTATGTGTGGCGCTCAATCCAAATGTTCGAACCAGTTTCTGCTTCCTTGAAACGCCAAAAAAACATCGCCCAGAAAAACGCTATTTTTTGGTCTTTCCTTTGATCATTTTGCTTCAAAATTTCGACAGATGATAGAAGACATGTCAGACTCTAATAATATGTCAAATTCAGAAAATCGTAAGTTTTGACCAATTTTGATGCTCTAACTTCAAACTCGATTTTCACGGCTTCGACCGTGCGCGACTTTAGGACCATTTTGTTGTAGCGGGTCACATATATGTACAAGATTGTATGTAATTCAGACTCCAGTAATAATTTCATTCAGAAAGCCTCCTTACCCTAGAACTGAGACACCCAAATACCTCTTGTACTCTAATATTCTCTTCATACATCAATATTTATTTGCCCCCTGTATTCAGGACAGTGCATGTCTTAATGCAAGACCTGCACTTAATAGGTGATGATGCTCAGGCTGTGTAGTCTGAATAGCTGTAATGTTATGAGCTGGCAAAACGAGGCAATGAGTTGCTCTGCTTTCCTGCTTTCAAAGACCCAGCCAACATTGTCTATTTGATTATGTTGAAGCAATTCAGGATCCAGTGACTGTAAATATGGCAGATATTAATTTTGTTTTGCTTTTTTTTTTTCACCCAGGATCGAGAGAAGGTGGCAGATTTTCTCCAGAGAAATTACAACGTCGAGCTACAAGACAAGGAACTCTCCCTCAAGGGATGGAACTGGGGGACCGCCAGATTCCAGGGCAAGTAGTCATGTTGCCTTTTATGTTCCTAGAACCTTCACTGTTTCATGTACTAGGTAACTGAATAAATTCTTGTAAGCTTACCTTTTGCACTAGTAAAAGTAAAAGTACAATTTAAAAAGTTATTGTGCAAGATATTTAAGCCAAGTGAATTGATGTTTTGAATTAATTCAGCCCATGTCTTATATATTGCCAAGTACAACCCTCATCATGATTTTCCTGCTTCTCTTAAAAAGAAAGGAACTTGAATCTTGATTGAAATGTAGCTGTCTATCTGCAAGAACTGGTGTACTAGTCTATCTGCAAGAACTGGTAAGCGGGTTTTGATATAAACCTGTAGATGTGAGATGATGCCAGTGTGGGTATTGTATGCTAAAAACAGTGATACCTCTTATAAGTCGCTCATGAGGAAACTTGTGACATTACAACGGGGTGTGAATGTGGGCATGTAGTTGAGCTAGCTGGACAAATTTCATACTCCTATACCTGTTGACAATAATTCCCATGTGGTTTGTCACTGCTTGCATATCCAGGACCAGAGCTGGATTTCTACGTGGAGAAGAAGTCCGCCTTTCAAATCCCCCTCGGCAACGTGTCGCATGCCACCAGCACCAAGAATGAGGTCATCCTGGAATTCCACCAGAACGACGATGCAGAGGTCTCCTTGATGGAGATGAGATTCTATGTTCCCTCCACAGACACAACAGACGCAGCCAGTGTGAGTGTGTTTAACCTGGTGACAGGACATTTGCTCTTGCGACAATTGCTTCGGTCTTCTTTTCTCCGAGGACTTAGGATAAGGCTTAGGGTTGTGATTGGGTTTTCTAGATAAGTTTGATGTGAGAATTAGGATTAGGGTTAGAGTTATGTTTTGGGGTAGGTTTTATGTTTGACTTAGTGTGCAGATATTTCATGGGAGCAAATGTCACAGGAGCAAATTACATGGAACTGTTTAACCCTTTCTGTGCTCTGTTCACAAATTGGCATATTCTTCTTTTCTGATGCTCCATTTGCATCCCTGAGAATTTCTTGATTTCTTTCCAATTTTTGCCAATCTGCTGTTTCAAAATCAACAATGAATGACAACTTGATTGTATCATTTCATGGTAGATGTTAAGACCTTCCTTTTTCACCCCAAATGTTTTAACTTTCATTTGAATTCCTTTCACTATTGAACATTGTTCACCCGTTACAGGCATTCCTGGACAATGTCATAGCTAAGGCAGATATCATCCAGGCCACTGGGGATGCCATCTGCTCATTGGAAGAGATCCCCTGCATCACACCCAGGTAACATCACCATTTCATCCTCCTTTGCATAGTCTAAATGTACTGTATAAGCTGTTATTTTCACGAGGGTTAATAATTTTCCTTAATTTCGCAAATCACTGTTGGACTGCAAATTAAATAACCAGCGAAAATATCTCTGAATGACAGGCATCAGTGCACTTATGGTAGCCTTGTCAAAATCTCAAAAACAGCATCTCAAAAATATGTCTATGACCTTCTCATTCGCAAAAATATCTGTACATAGAAATAACAGCTTATACAATATGTGACCGCTGCATAGCCAATTTGGCTAGTTAAAAGCCAGTCTGGCGGTAATCAAATTCATGCAAGTGCATTTATTTTGAGCATGCACTGATTCATAGTCTTTAAGTGTCAGTAGCTCTGAGCTGAAACACAAAGGGAATTAGACAGCATCAACCACTTAAACTAGCCTGAGTGATAGTAGGAGTACATTGTTCAATGCAGGGATGTGGCAGGGTTTTCATTTTTGCAAATTTCACGAGTCAGATGCTATTCATACAGTAAATTTAAAAACACACGAAAATATCAACCCTAATCCCAACACGAATGTGGCGTGCACACATACATTTCTTCATTCAGTACAGTTCTCCACAATCGCAAATTGTAACCACTCATGAAATTATTCAAATTCATGAAATTCTTCTGTCAAGATGTTTTCATTGCAACTGATTGACAAAGTGCCCTACATCGACGTAAAGAAGCATTGAATTGATCAGTGTTTTAGTAGTAGCCATGATAAAAAATCATGGGCGTACATACTCGAGCAGGATTCAAACCTACGACCTCCTGATCTCTGGACAGGCGTCATCTCCACTAGACCGCCGAGCTTTCGCCCGACAGCAAGTGTTGGTTCTAATCCTTATAGCATGCAGTGGGTACTGCGTAATTATTCAAATTCATGAAATTCTCCCGTTGAGGTGTTTTCATTGCAACTGATTTACAAATTGCCTTACATTGACGTAAATACATCAACGTCAAATATACATCAGTACGTCAAATTCATGAAGAATTTCATGATGCCAGAGGGCTTCAAAGATTTAAGGGAAGTGGATTCAAGGAATCCTTGACATCCTACACGTATTGCCTCCAAATGTCAGGTGCCACCTACATCATGTACAATGCCAGTTACATTCAAGTAACATCTCCCCTGAAAAAGAAATGTAGTGTGAAATAAAGCAGTGAAGCATTTGTTACAGGTCAATGACAATGCATATGGATGAAAGTAGCAACTGTAACCTTGTAAATGTATTTGGGTGATGATTAACACCGAGTCCACTATTGATCTCATGGCACTGTGAAGTGAAATTATATGCAAATGATTTTTCAACCTAATGTAGGTAGGTGCATTTCATAAGTGTGTACGGTAATCATGCTGTGGACACATTGCAAATATTAAAGTTGAATTGACATGGACATAATGTAGTAAATCAAACATTCATGTGTTCTTATTTTCATGCTAGTGTGACATCATGCAGTATGCGAATAAGATACATTGTATTCAGTATAAGACTATAGAGGCAATTTTTCTGGATTGTGTAATGCTTCAGCTTGACATTTGAATTTGACCATGAGATTTTCAACAAAATGTATCATGCACATTTGGTACATATAGGTGCATTGTACATGCTTCCTTGATATCAGTGCTTACATAGACACCATTCGTTCTCTTCTCTTTTGCAGAGGTCGCTATGAAATCAAGATATTCCCAACATTCCTTCAGCTTCACGGAAAGACATTTGATTACAAGATCCCCTTCACGACAGTGCTGAGGTTATTCCTCCTACCACACAAAGACAATCGACAGATGTACTTTGTGGTGAGTACAAGACTGTTTGTGCACTTCAGGACAGCTGTATTGCTGTCATCATATGGAGTGGGGGGGGGGGCAGTAACTTTGTTTTAATATGTCTGCAACTTCTCCACAATTAGTTTCCTGTTACGGGGAAGCCCTCTCTGATTTTAATAGAAAAATAACAGTGAGAAGTTAAGGAACATTTATATTTTGAAAATCACCTTTAGAACAGGAATAATGAAACACTCTAAAGGTGCAGTATTTAGGCAATTGAGCTTAATGCATGCATTGTACTTGGGAGCATTTAATGATAATTAAGTTCAGTCATATCATTATCGGCAAAATTTTCTTTACATTGATCATTGTTTTGTGAGGCTGCAGAGAGTTATTGTCTCTTCACCTTCTCATGAGCGCAGTAATGTGGTAGACAATCCAGCTTATATGGTGACATGTTGGGTGTGATTCAGTTGCTTGAGTCGAATCCATACAAGATGTATCCCACAATCCTTTATGTTGTCATGACTCCTCTCGTGTCCTTGCTAGATATATCCCACAATCCATTGCCTCATTATGACTCCTCTTGTGTCCTCGCAAGATATATCCCACAATCCTTTGCCCCATCATGACTCCTCTCGTGTCCTTGCAAGTTATATCCCACAATCCTTTGCCTCATTATGACTCCTCTTGTGTCCTTGCAAGATGTATCCCACAATCCGTTGCCTTATTATGACTCCTCTTGTGTCCTTGCAAGTTATATCCCACAATCCATTGCCTTATTATGACTCCTCTTGTGTCCTCGCAAGATATATCCCACAATCCTTTGCCCCATCATGACTCCTCTCGTGTCCTTGCAAGTTTTATCCCACAATCCTTTGCTTCATTATGACTCCTCTCGTGTCCTTGCAAGATATATCCCACAATCCTTTGCCTCATTATGACTCCTCTTGTGTCCTTGCAAGTTATATCCCACAATCCATTGCCTTATTATGACTCCTCTCTTGTCCGCAGATGAGCCTCGACCCGCCCATTGTCCAGGGGCAGACCCGATACCACTTCCTCATCCTCAGCTTCAACAAGGAGGACACCATCACGCTGGAGCTGAACCTCACTGAGTGAGTCGCTGGTTCAAGCCCCCCATCAACCACTTCTAAAGCTGATTTTATCTACCTCTTCTTTATATACCCAACTTTTTCATTATCAGCATCAGCTTTTGTTTATTCATTTTTACTGTTAACTACATTGATATTTACTTCAACACTCAAATAAAAAAGGGGACATACAATCCTTTAAATTGTAAGCATTTGTTGTGTTGCTGCAAGTGAGTGTGCTAGAGTGTGTGTCTGTGTGTGTAATGAGAAGATTCTATATGCGAGAAATGATAACCACTGGTTATCTTTATATTATATGAAATAATATAACTAAGTCAACGTGATGGAAACTGTGTTTGCTTTTTTTGTAATCGACACAAGGTTTTTTTGAATAATCATACAACTTTTTTTAATCTGTTCTGAGCATCTCATCTGGCTTTCTGCAAACATATTCTCTTGGATTAATACTGAAGAGAAGTGAAGCATTTTCATTTTGTTATCAAAGTGTAAAATGTTTCAGAACAGACAGCAATAACTTCCACTGCAACTTCAAGTAAAATTCATGTGGAACATAAGTTTGTTTTGAGGGTTTTGTTTTGTTTTTGTTTGTGTGTGTGTGTGTATGTGTGTGTTTGTTTGTGGGTTTGCTTGGTTTTTTTTGGGGGGAGGGGCTGTTTTGTTTTTAGTCTTCACTATGTAAAATATATTAAGTCTTTAGTACAGGGTGCTGAAAGTGTTTAGTGCTCCATCATATTGTACTTATCATCTCCTTTCCTCTCTTAGTGTTATTAGTAAATTGTTAGTCAAGCTCGTCTTGTGATATGTTCTATATCAAATGAAAAACAAATACCAGTACAGTGTATTAGGATACTCATGGCAATGTCAATTCAGTTTGCAAAAATATTTTTTAAAGAACCAGCTTTTGTAGGAAATTAATACTTTCATTAAGTATGTTTGGGGTTTATATCATTGTTAGCAGCATCGGTTGGGAGTGAGGAGTTGGCATCGAATGATACTTTTGTTTTGCTTCTTGTGATTTCTTCATGTAGGCAAGAGCTGGAGGAGAAATACGAGGGCAAACTGACCAAAGAGATGACCGGCCCGATGTTTGAGATAGTCAGCCGACTCATGAAGTGTCTCGTGGCGCGTAAGATCACAGTCCCTGGAACATTCAAAGGGTGAGTTTGCCTTTAGAGTAGAGCATGAATGCCCTGGATTTGATGTACCACATATTTATAAGTTGTACTGTAAACACAGAAATTTTTGCGGTACGTTAATTTTCGCGAAGTACTACTTCTAGCTACCTCGAATTCTAAAACCCACAAAAATATCTTCACAATTTTCTCTGCATGTGTGAATGGGTTGACAGTTGCGCAGCGCGAATTCAACAACCTGCAAATATGTTTTTGAGCAGCTCAGCACAAAAAATTAATCACGCAAAAATATTGACATTTACAGAATACTGGCATGCTTTCTGTGCCAGTTGGTGTCATATATCCAGAAACAGACTCTAGATCAGCAGGCCCTGAGAAAGCATTGTTGTTTACTGGAAGAGGCTCTTGACTGTAAAACTTACAAATATGTTTTATATGAATAGAAGATGCTTGGTTCATGTCTCAGCCAGCGTGTAGAGCCAAAATGATTACCCGGCATGTCCTTCTTGACCCAGGTGTTTTGTAAAAGGGTGCACCGGCAGTGATGTTTTTAATGATGTTGTTGATAGCAGGGCTGTCTGATAGAAAAAAAGCGTGAATACTAAAAAAGCTACTCTGAATAAATGCAGAAAATATTGATGATGATGATAATGATGATTATGATGGTAATGACAGTATGTAAATATCATTGCTGTTATCAATGTTGATGATAATCGTAAAGGTGTTTCGATATGACGACAATGAGGCAGTTTTTCTCTGTGTCTGCCGATGATACAGACACAAGGGGGCACATGCCATCAACTGCTCCTACAAGTCCAACAGTGGGTTCCTCTATCCCCTCGAGAGGGGCTTCATGTTCGTCCACAAACCACCCATGCACATCCGCTTCGACGAGATCCAGTGCGTGAACTTTGCCGGCACAGGCAGCCTGCGGTACTTCGACTTCGAGATCGAGACGCGGACCACCACCGTCTTTGTATTCAGCAGCATAGAGAAGTAAGTCCAGTATTTTGCAATTTGAAATACTGTGATGCCATGGCATGGCAACTTTCCTCTTTCCTTTCCATCTGTTTCTTGGCCAGTTTGCTTGTTACGTTTGGGTTCTTTTCACTTTATATCTTTTACTGTTACTATTTTTTAAAGGAGTGCAGAAGTAGTAGTAGAACTTCCTTGTTTAGCATCACTGCTCACGATATAATGATCCTGATCATGGTTGCATTAGTCATTTGATTGCATTATGACCAATCAAAGTGTATAAAGAAAATATATAAAAATGTGTGTATGTGATAAAAACCTAAAATGGCAATAGATCTAAAAACGCTTTATCCTGGCGAGGAAAGCGCATGATTTAGAAACAAGACACCAAACAGGTTAGTCATCGCATTCTTCATCAGCGACCAGGATGCGATGTGATGTTAGATTAAAATCCGTTTCTGAAGCAGACATACACACATGGGTATACGTCTGCTCCTGGTCGGACGGATTTCAAAACTAACCTGCCTGTGATGGAATGCGTCTAGTCTGGTAGTTGCTGCCACAGTGCATGGTAACCGCGCAGTGTGTCTGTGCGCGTTAGGCGTAGCAACGACGCATCCATGGAGTGGTTCCCTCCATGAAGAGCCAAAGATGAAAGGATGAATTCAGTGTTAAAAAACATGACAAAATGAATCCCTGATAGCTTTTCAATGGACTTACATTGCCAACGTCATGCTCCGATTTACTATCACGAAGATAAACGGTTGAGAGACCCACCTCATCTTGTCTTTCACTGACGCAACCTCACACCTCCGGCCCCCAAAGAGACATCCCAGCCAGTAGTTGTGCCTTGTCCGTGATGGAATACTGTATCAGACTTTCCTGATAGTCAACGTGTATAAATACAGTGATATATATACATATAGATAGATAGATAGATAGATAGATAGATAGATAGATAGATAGATAGATAGGTAGATAGATATAGATATAGGTTCCTATATGTATATAAAGAAAATATATAGAAATGTATGTATATTATGCTGTAAAACCAGAAATGTTCACATGCATTTTAATTTTGCGTATTTCACAAATAAGGCTTTTAGCTCCAATTCATGAAAATCTCATGGTATGAAAATATCTTGCTTCACAGTATCTAAATATATGTATGTATGTATGTATGTATTCTCATCGTTTGTTTATCATTTTTCTTTGCAGGGATGACTACAAACCCCTCTTTGAATTTGTGACAGGCAAGAAGCTAAGAGTGAAGAACAGAGGCATGAAGAGTGTAAGTAGACTTTACAATGTACTGCCTGTAATGGATGTCTGCTCCTTGTTCTATTTCTACTGATTTCTCCTGGCAACAAGCAATGCATTGCAGCTCTTTTTTTTTGTAATTGTTGCTGTATCCCTGAAACTGATTTTGATGTCACTTCCTTCCGAGAAGGTATTAAGTGAATGTGATGCGCATATTTGTTGAGTGATGCAAGCAGTGTCCAGCTCAACATTGGGATATTAGTGAAACTTACAACTCAATATTCAAATCATTGGCGTATATTTTGGGGCAATCCAGTGGAATAGATAGGCTGTCTTGTACTCATCCATTGGAATTGCTTGGTTTTTATTGACTATGTTGGACTCAAGGGCCCGAATTCACGAAGGTGGTACAATCTTTGTCCATGGTTTAAACCATGGACAAAGACAGTAGTTTTTATGGGGTGCCAAGTGACGCATGGCCTACTTCGTTACGAAATCAGTCATTTCGTTATGAAATATTAACATTTCGTCGACGAGTGCAGTGGTCTCTGACATTGAACATGGTCCATTTTTGGTCATCACTTGTTCTTGATGATGCTTGACCCCCAATGTGACCTTTACCACAGGACACTGTGAAGTATGACGAGTTCGGCGACAGCGATGATGACAACACGCACGATGCCTACTTGGAGCAGATGAAGGCCGAGGGACGCGAGAAGGAGGAGGGCGAGATCGATGAAAACGACGACTCCGATTCGGAATCCGGTGAGTGGGCGTGTCTATTGACAGGGAGTTTCCAACCAATCAGACGTAACAAAAATAGATGAAAACTTTTATTTCACTCTTTGTTATATCATTCATGGGGTGACAGACCTCATATCTTGATTGGTATATCTAAAAGAAATCTAACTGAATTTTGAATAGCTAAAGTATCTATTTAGATTTTAAACAGAACCATTGTTTAATGTACTCCAAAACAGTGTTTTCTACATTATTTAATATCAACAGAATTGTGTTATCTTGCGAAAACGCTGGTTGCAACAATGAAAAGTTGTTTTTTTTTTGTTCCTCTCCTGATAATTTGTCATTTTGAGATATGAGGCCTTGTCACCTCGGGGACATTGTGTCCTTTCAACAGATTGTATTTATTTCAAATTGGGTCGTTGGCTGTTTATTACATGATATCGATTATTATACACTTTAATGGAGGAGAAGAAATAACATAAACTGAATGTACCCATTTTTCAACCAGACAGTTTTTAACCTCAGAGATCTCTTGGTCTTTTTTTGTACCCTCTCCTTTTTAATATTTACCACACTTTTCAATAATCAGTCACCTCAAATGTTTGCCAGTTATTCTGTGTGCTTGAGAATACATGAGCATGGCCTGCACAAGGATGGTTTATTGAACTTCATTCCTGTTGTCTTGAAGAGTTCATATTTATTGTGATCTTTAGTGTTTCTTCTATACTGCTTTCATTAAATTGAGACCACGTGTATATCATGTCTCGTTGGTATTTTCTGGTCATGTGACTCCATCTTATTTTTATCATCAGATGAGGATTTCAACCCCCTGGAAAGTGCCAGTGATGTCGCAGAAGAGTGAGTTTTTTACCAAATTTTTCCTCCATCATCCTATACTCCTCCTGCTCAATTTATAATGGAAATGTGATATACATGGGAGAACTACATGGAGGTAAAGAGTATCGGTGTCGGTTTAACAGCACCTCAATCTCAAAATCTTATTTTGACATATCTATTCCCCCTAGCCATTGGTTAGCTTTATGATACCCTGTAGACAAAGCAAGTATTAGTGTAAAACTTTACATACCCACTTTATTTAATTCCCGTTAATTACCAGTAAAGTCTTTTCAATGTCAGATAGTCACTGTTAACTTGTAATGACTGCATTCCTTAGCTTTGGCCCCAAATTTGGAATCTTACCTTTGTCGTATTGGACGAATAATTTGTACTTCTTTTTTCATTTTTCTGACATAATGAAAGTTGCCTCTTACAGGAGGCAGGGGTAATAACATTAACATGACTGACTTAGCATGTCAGGAGCAAATCAACAAATTGTGTACTTTTCATGAAGATGAACTTTCATGAAATTTTCAACATATTTCCATTATGTTACTCCACTAGCGTCACATCACAAACTATTGTAGCCGTCTTTGATATGCAGCGATATAAAAGTGCAACACAGATTTAACAAAAAATGATAAAATTCCTAAATTTTGAATGGATTGTCAAATTTGCCTCTTAACTTCATCAGTGTTTTTTATCAGTACTTCTGCATTCACTGAATCGACATACATGTTTTGAAAATGAAAATCGTGTACTCTGCAATCACACCAACAGGTACGACAGCAACGTTGAGCCGAGCAGCTCCGACTCCGACTCGGACTACACGGCGGGGAGCGGTGGGGAGGACGACGACGACTACGAGTACCGGAAGATGAAGGAGGAGAACCAGGAGAGGAGGGCCAGGAAGGAGAGGAAGGAGAAGGAAAAGAGCAAGTCCAAGCCCAAGAAGAGGACCAAGACTGCTGTAAGTTTGGGGAAAGTGACATTTCCATTGTTCTCCCCCCCCCCCCCCAAGCAAAAGTAAACAAAATCAAAGAATATAGAATACCAATGTGATGATGTCACAATCTTTTGTTGTAGCTTGGTTTGGAATTAGGTGCGAGCATGGTTTTGATTACAGCAGTAGTGTTCATGTATATTCTGGTCAGGTGAGGTCGTTTAGAACCAGTTTCCATGGCGATGAATGGTTGTGACGTCACGCTTTTGTACTCTGTACGATGAACCAGTATGCGGAGCAGTAAAGTCTCCCTGATTCAACAGGAGGCTGCCTGAGCACTTGAGATACATGTCCTACACATGCATCTTCATATTAGACAGTAAGTGCTGTTTCTGATTTGAGGTGGATGGCATAGTAGATATCAGAGAATGAGACGGGTGCCTTTTTTAGGTACACTGAGCATTCAAAATCCGGTAGAAGTTAATTCTTAGCACTCATTAGTAGACTCAAATTTATCGCAAAACAAGATGTAGTTGCTCTAGGATCAAACTTGCTTTATATAGTGGGATTGGTAATATTTTCCTTTCTTACTGTCGAATTTAGAGAGAAGTTAACAGTTTTTGCAAAGGATATCGGGCAGTGTTACTATTTGTGATTGTCTTTTTATCTTCAATCTGTAAACATTACACTTTCGCAAAACGAGTGATCATATCTTGAATATGGAGTACTTTTTTAAAGACCAGACTCACGATCACTCTCTCCCATTGGCAGTCGGAGAAGCCGCGCAAGAAGCGGAAGAAGGAGAAGGATGCCAACCGGCCCAAGAGGGCGCCCTCTGCCTACATGCTGTGGCTGAACGAGGAGCGCGAGTCGATTAAGCAGAAGTACCCTGGCATCAGTGTGACGGAGCTGACGAAGAAGGCCGGCGAGCTGTGGCAGAAGATGGAGGACAAGAGCAAGTGGAGCGCCCTCGCGGCCGAACGGAAGAAGGAGTATGAAGCGGCGATGGCAGAGTACAGAGAGAAGGCTGCCGAGGAGGGTTACGAACCTGCCAGGTACCTACGGAGTAGCAGTTTGGGTTTAGAATACAGGGAAATTTGCAGAAGAGGGTTAAGAAATGGACACATACAGGGCTAGACATGAGCGATGGCCTGGGGGCACTAAAGATTGATGTTGGGGCTACAAATTTTCAAAAAAGCTGCTAGTATCTTTTGGTTACTCGATAGGGTACTTAACATTTTGAATAGACTGTTATGTTTCCGTTATTTGGGCCACTGCATTTCTCTTTTGGGTCCACCGAACTTTCAGATTTAAAGATCCCTGGGGCCTGTTTCATAAACAGTTGTGATTGATCTTATGCTTGATTTATTCAGCGAAACGTGTTGAATCGAGCGTAAGTTCAGTATTGAGCATAAGTTCTGTTTCATAAAGATACTTACACTTGATTTCAAGAAAAATCAAGCGTAGCTTTCAGCAGATTGAGCGTTACTTGAACTCAATCTTTATGAATTAGGCCCCTGATGTACAAATAAACAGGTAGTTTGCTCAGAACAAAATAAGAATGAAAAGATCTAGTTCGGTTGCCTTGGGTTGTTTTTTTGTGTGTGTGTGTGTTATTTTCTGTTTTATCTCACTCTGTGTTGGTCATCAGTGTTAGCGTGCAATTTTGAAAGGGGGTCAGAAAATTGAAAGGATATATTGGATGCATGGTTAGGAAAAGTGTCATACTTCTAATTTATCACCTGTTGCTCATTTGCAAGTTCCCAGAGCAACGCGGTAAAAGTTACTTTCAGGACCTCTATGTCTAGGTCCGAGCAAATCTTCAAATGATGGCGAGTAATAAGGTCAACTCAGTAGGCACTCGCATTAGTTTTGCACAAAATTTAGCTAATTTTTTAAAGAGACTTAGAATGGCAAGCTGCTTTCTGGTTCCTGGAGAGCTCTGGCTCCTGCATGGAACACCCATTCTTATCCGTGATATCCGACGCTGATGTAACTTTGAACGGATGGATACCAGATCTTCAGCTATAACTGAAAGTGTTACAAGTTCCATCTCCCCTCCCCCGGCACACAGGGAGTCAAAATTAGAGGGACCTATGCTGCCAGTATGGATGCAATTAGATCCACACACTAATTAGGAGAATGCATTAGGGTCATGCAAGCACTTCAACTGTCAGTTCCAACCCAGAGGTGTCACGTGGAGCATTTTTAGATGTCTGAATTTTGGTAAGTAAATCTTACCTTTTTGTGTGTGTGTGTGTGTCACCAGCAAAAGCACCAAGAAGTCCAAGTCCCCCGATTCGGCCAGCAAGACGAAGAAGACTTCACCCAGCCCCAAGAAGTCCAGTGCAGGAGCCGGTTCAGGCGGAAACTACAAGAGCAAGGAGTACATCTCATCGGAGTCGTCAAGCGACGATGCAGACGATGAAGAGGTAAGGGATTTATAGTGAAATGTGGATGCAGAGATGTTCAATACACTTTATTTTTCAAGTTCTCTTGAGGAATGGGCGTGCTGCATGTGGATGAAGGAGAGGTAATGGTGTATATGGCGATGATGATAATGTTTGCTGCGAGGAACAAGATGATGGTGATGCTGATAATGGTAGCCATGGTGATAGCAACAATAAAGTTTTGATGATGGCACTGTCAGATGATCATAGTGATGGTAGCAGACAGAGTTAAAGTGACAGTGATGATGATAATGAAGAGTTTTTAAGACTGGTGATGAAGAACGTGGTAATGTCGGTTACGATGTTGATAATGATGATTTTAGCAATGACTAAGATTAGAGATTCTCTTAATAATGATAATGGCAGTGATGGTCATGGTAATGGGGACAATGGCAATGAGGCCAATGAAGAAGAACAAAGGTGGGGAACTAAAATGATTAAACGATTGATCGTTAGGTGGAGTGATTGACTGATCTGGCTGGTTGATTGATGATCAAGAGAAGTGGAATGAAAGCACTGACAGGGATGAAGGTGACGAGAACGATGTGAAGGTTGATTTTTTTTTTCTTATTGCACTGAGATGCATGCCTGCGTCAAAACCAATCAATTCTAGGACCTTCCATCTACTGATAAGTAAACCAGGAGGCCGCTGTGGTTTCAACTTCACATCCGTTAGAGCTACGGTGTCCACGAAAAGATTATAAGCCTGCTACGTGGATGTGTTGGGGTTTTTTTTCTGAGGGGTGGCCTTTCAGATCAAAATGACGAAATGTGATAGCATTCAGGTAGAACAATTATTCAAACCATACAGGTTGTGAGCAAAGGCGGAGGAAGTCATTGACAAATGTATACTGACAGTGAGAAAAGAGGAGAAAGGAAGACATGAACTGATGGATGGGACCCGACCCAACAGAATCCCGATAAAGTTGTCAAACTTTTTAATAGTTTCTGGTTGTTGTTATTGATTTGTTTATAAATTCTCCACATGTTTTATAGCTTTCAAGTGATGTATGATTTTTCCCACATTATGTCTGAAAATTTTCCTGATTATGAACAGTGTAAACAAAACCAAATCAAAAAAAAAAAACAAAAACAAAGCTGCCGAGCTGATGAATACGATTTTGGGGAAAATGGACTTTGAGATTTAGTTGCTGTGAATCATGCTCTGTGGAACACCATGCATTGTAGTAACAGACTGTTTTATGAAAATGCCCCAAATTTTACAAAAATGTATTCTTTGAATTTTAGACTGAAAATATTGAACTTTTCTTGTATTTCAGCCAAATCACCTCATTGTCACATTTTCTTTGTTAAAATATGTCTGTGACTTTTAGTCAGGGTACTGTTGTGTCGGGTCATACAATTTGTATTTGCACTGGATTTATGCCATGCACATTTAGGGCATTTTAAATCTCTCATTGTATCTGTAGCCCATCTCTTTTTTTAATCTTTTTTTTTTGTATGTGTCTGTGTCTGTGTATGTCTGTATGTGCCAAACAAATTTTTGATCGTTTGGATGTTTCCAAACATATGAAGAGTGCTTGTACCCTTTTACCTTATCCTTCACACTTTGGTTACAATGATAGCAAGAGGATAGAGCATCCGGCAAAGAGCTTGTCTGTACTCTATTAGGCAGATCACAAGACCCAATGGTAGTCCCGCCAAAAGCAGAAATGTTGGCTCACATTAGATAACTAAAGTGCACTGAGTTGTAAGGCCTTCTTTCTTTGTGAAAATGCAGTGCCCTGCATAAGGATCCATAGCTCGTTTCATTTGTGCGTGAATGTTCGAAACCATCACTGCAGTAAGAAGCAATGGAACATTCCTGATTCTTTTTCAATGTATTTTTTCTGTATCTTCCTCTATCATTTGTTCCCCCAATTTCATCCCAAAGTGAATATGGCCGAACCAGCCTCACGTGACGGTAATTCAATACTTTTATTGAGATGGACTTTGTGAAATGAGAGTGTAAAGCAACGTCAGTGAATGAATAGATAAATAAATTGCAAGGCTGCCTGCCAACTTTGAGGGAGAGTATGGATCAAGACGCTGTGAGGGAGGGAGTGACCAAACCCGATTGATCAAAGCAACGGTGGTGGGGGGAGGGGATGTGGCAGGGGAGTGTCACCCCCCCCCCCCCCCCTTTCCACTGGAGGGAGCTTTGACAATTTTACATTTTAAATGTGCACTGTGGTGCATACTTCAGTAAAGATTTCAACACATGCATAGAGAGAGAGAGTGCCTGTGGGAAAATCTCAAAAGTTTAGGCTTGGGCATATTAAAAGTTCGGATTATTAGGGATTTTTGGGACCACATTTCTTGTTTTACTCCCATTTGGGAGGGAGGGTGTTCAGCGTGAGAATTCTTTCATCAGAATGAGACAGTTAAAATTTGGTGAGTTGAGAGAGTCTCGCGCTAATTGCATTAGAGTTGGCAGCCATGTAAATATAGATGATTAAAATGATCAGATAAATAGATGGCTAGATGATTATGAAAAATAGTAAGCGAAATAAGCAAGTTATTATTAAAGTAGATGAATACATGAATACAATTAATGATCATTGAATAATTAATCCATTCATGTATGCATTGACAAGGCGCAAGGGAAAGCTAGTTGGAAAAAAAAAAAAAAAGGCCAAAGTAGAAGTGGGAGGACACAGAATCAGTCGAGTCCAGAGACACAAGTAAATGCAAGTGGAAAAAAAAGCAAACGAGCAAAAAAGAATAAAGAATAAAAAAGTGCCAGCCACAAAGAGGAAACCGAGCTTCAAGGTGAGAAGTGACAGGAAGCTTCTCAATGTAACCAACTTACTCAGAAAGTAAACAAGCATGTGGGCATTAATAGGGATAGGTGCAGACATTTGCCTCGTCACGTTGATCTCAACAGGTGAATCATGTTTACCAAACTGTCTAAACTCTACCCTACCTAATAAAGTTAACAATAATAATATTGTTATAAATCGAAGGCCGGCTTTTGCAGTTTGCTGATCGATGAGGTTCACAATGTTTTGCCTTGTGAACTACACTTGTTAGGCCGCCTGCAGTAGTATACCTTTGGATAGTTTCAGTCGAATGTGAAGTTCTGGAATGTGCATCTTCCTATTTTGCAACTTAAACATATATGTATGTGTGTGTGTGTGTGTGTGTGTGTGTGTGTGTTTGTTTGTTTGTTTGTGTATGTGTGGGAGTGGGTCAAAATGCATGAAGCTCTCCACTTCTTTATCTTTCTCTTTTTTTTCATAATGATGGCTTAAAGCTTGCAGGTGTTTTCAAAAAAGGGAAAAGGGGAAAAAGCAAAGAAATTGAAATTGGGTTATCAGTGGATAATAAGCAGCATGCATTCGGGATTGTGTGATGGAATATGTGCAAAATATAACTTTGGAGCAGATATAAACCTTGCATTTCTAGAAATGTCTGCTATGAAGACTTTGTCAATTACTAGCCTATAGCATCAATGGCCATCTTGAATTGAGCAATCAGAATTGGAATTTTTGAATTTACATTGATCGCTATGGTTAGTAAATGATGGCTAGTCTTATGCTACGGGCTCCGGGAGACACATTATGATTATGCTGTTCCCATTTTGTAATTTACATATCACATAATACTCTTTGCATCCTCAATTTTTTTTTCCCCCACTGCCTCTCTCTATAGCAGCAGCACCCTTCATTTTCCTTTGTGTTATTGCCAGCGCAAGAGAGTTGAGCATGTTTTCAAAGCATGAAAACAATTCTTATCATTTACTTCGATAAAATGTTGCTGATACTTTGGCAGGTATACATACAGCTTTGGTCTTGTCACATATCCATTTAATCTTTGGGCCTTATTATGGAATGAGGAGGCAAAAAAAGAGAGAATGTGTTGGTATCAGCTGGTGTTGCATTCATTGACTAGAGTCAATGATAAAGGGGAAAAAATGAATGTAGTGTTCATCGCTAACTTCAACTTGATGGCAGCACAGCAGCAGAGTAAAGTACAGTGAACTCATGGGATGCCCTATAAATGCACGTCTGTCCTTGCACCTGCGGGTTTCCTTGGCAAGAGACCTCTGCTGGCAGAAAATTTTCAGGTTGGGGAAGGTAAATAACCATTTTGACATCCTGTCTCGCGTGATCATTCTACGCACTATGTTAGCACTCCCCCCACAGATTACTAAATTTCTACCAAGCCCCCCATACTGCAAAACCTCAACCCCTCCCCCCCCCCCCCCCCCTTAACACCGGTCCTCTCAACCCTCGCTGTTAGAGGGGCAAGAAAAGTGCATTCACTCTGGAAAGCTATCTACAGTGACCACAATGCCAGCGTGATGTCATCATATCTGTACGCAGAAGAGATTTGAAGCCGAATTACATGTAGATCCTGTCTCGTTTCCTGTGTAGCTAGTCACATACGATGTATACCGTAATGTATATCTTCCCACCAAGAGGGAACAGCCATCCCAGCCACACGTCCATATCCCAGTGTAGGATCCCTCTCCTTTCACCCACCCCCAACTCCTGTTTCTACCCCCATTCCATGCCATTTCCCACACCATTCCTGCCCTATGCCCTTTCCCTATTCCCCATCCACCACCACTACCACCATACCCCTTAATCCTCCCCACCCCCTTCCCACCCACCACCACCGGGTAGCAGGTAGTTTTATACATGGTACATAGGAATGCCTTGCCTCCTTGCCTTTTATTATTACTAATCTCAGTCTTTCTGTCTCTCTGTCTCCCCTCCCCCACCCCCATTAAGTTTCTGTCTTTTTCTTTTTTCCTGCTACTTTGGGATATGAAGTTTATATCACTCCTGTCTTAGCAGCATGTTTCTATTGTCTCATCTCATTTAATATACTTGCGTGAAACATTATATTATATAGGAGACTTATGCTGGTATAACAGTACAAATATATTTTGCCGGTGCTCCCACATTTACTTATTCTGTGTCATTGAAAAGAACCAGCACTCTTTGCCCATATCCTTGTTATTGTATTTCGCAATCCTTTTAGTTCTTTGATATTTTGTGCATTTTCGAGTTATATACTACCATCTCATGAAACCCATGTCATAACTGTATTATATGGGTTAGTCAAATATCAGTACGGTCAAGAAATGGGTAAACATGATATTGTGATAGCTGGCCATTTGTAATATTCTCCCATGGACAGAACATTTATGTGTAAACGAATGGCGAAATGTGGCATATTTATATGAAGAGCAACCACTTTTAAAACCAAATTATGTATTCTCAGCCTTTGTAGTGAAATTTGAGTCTGCGATGATATGCAAAATGCATGGAAATGTGACTTTAGGGGAGCAGCACGCAATGAAATGAGGAAAGCCAAATTAAGGATTCGGACTTCAATTGAGGTACAGCATGGTGCATTTGTAGTGAGGTTGTGGGCATGCTGTTGATGCTGCAAAAATGGCTGTCAGAAAAACTGGAGTCTATTAAAGTATGCATCAATCTTCAAGTACAAGTGTGAGTTTCTTCGATTTGTCTCCCTCTACAAATTCTTTCAATCTTCGAGTACTTTGACTAACCCATAGGACATATAACTTCCCTCATGTTAAAGCATTTCCAACTCTTCATTGTAGAACTTTTCATATGCTCCCACCCACACCATCACCAGTATATTTCATTGCAGTATATTCAAGGTTCATTATTCCACTTTGCTGTTGAAATGTAGCAGGAAATGAAAGCTCACAGTAATCTTTTTTTTTTTTCTGCCTGGTATTATACAGCATGTAATTAATAGTATCATGTGCTTGTGATATTGTAGAAACTGTCAGTTACTGCAGATGGCATATTTGTCACCCTTTGATATTTGTATTACCTCAGCAGAGCCAATGGTGATGTAAGTTTTGTGTTTACAATGGCTTTGTTGTATTGATATTAACTAAAGCCATTGGTTGTAATGTGCTCGAGAAATTTCTTGACAGTGTTTACTATTTTAATGACTGTCATGGGGGCTTGTTTGTTTTTTGTTGGGTTTGTTTTTGTCATGGAATGGAAGGGGAAATATTCTGAAAGCAAGTCAATTTCAAGTGATTTTGCATGGGTTAAGACAAATTGATCATATATTTCAGGACATTATTTTTATAGATTGCAGAATACAGTAATGCAGGGTTCGTATGAACCAGGCAAAAGACACATACTAATAGCACAGTTGGGCGGTTCATCAGGATAAAAGGGTTAAGTACATTTTTACACCAGCAGAAGTCATCTTTTGGAGCTCTTTTCCCTATTATTGTGTTAGCTTGGGAGGGATAGTGGTACAGATATGTCCCCTAGCTCTCTTTCGTTTGCTGCGGACTTTGCCCCAGGGCAAGTCCAAGATAACACGCGCGTTACGTATGGGACATTCAGAGACTTTTATGACCTGAAAAATAGTGTTAATGGCTTTTGATCATATTAAACTTTATCATGGTGATTGATATCTAGGAGAAGTATAATCATGCAAAAAATTGAGAAAAATGACCCTCACAATTATATTCTAGAAGAGAAAATAAGTGCCGTTACGTATGGGACCAGAAAAATTTTGTTTTTTTGAACATTTTTTTCAACCTCAAAACTCTCTGAAAGTATTTCATTCTACAACTTGTAACTCACTGTGATGAAAGTCACAACACTCAAGATTATCACAGGTAAGTTTCGTGTCATTAGGTAAAAAGCTCTAATTATAGGTTCTAATTAAAGACAGACATGACGTGTTACGTATGGGACAGTTACGTATGGGACAGTTTGTCCCCCATTCATTTAGTGTGTGAAGAACCATGTTTATGGGTATTTTGCATAATTATTGAAGTAAAATCAGTTGAAACTACTCAAATACTGATCCAGATTGTCAAGGAAACAATATTCCCCAAATATTCACCATCCTAATCATATTCAATCATATTTTTGTATTTTTATGACCAACCTGAGTATGCATGCCCTTTGTCCCCCATTCGTTTAGTGTGTGGAGAGACATGTTTATGGGTATTTTGCAAAATAATTTTGCAAAATACCCATATAAATTTTTTTTTTGCATAATTATTGAAATGGAATCAGTTGAAACTACTCAAATACTGATTCAGATTGACAAGGGAACAATATTCCCCAAATATTTACCATCATAATCATATTTAATCATATTCTATATTTTTATGACTAACCGGAGTATGTACACGTGTATGCCCTATTTCTATCAGGATAGTTACTACTGAAAAATTGAATAGTTTAAAGTGTTTACTTCCATTGATGATGGCCAGTTTGCCATTTCGTTTCAATAAAAAAAAAACTTGACACAAGAAATATTAATTTTTATAAATAAGCAATACCTGCTGCATGGAACCTCAGTGATCGAGTAGATATATGATGTCTGTCTAGCAGTCAGGTCATTGATTCGAGTCACACCTCAATATGTATACCCATGAATTTTGTCATGGCTATTATTGAAACCTGAATAAGGAAAATTTTTGTATCACTTGCAATAAAAAAAAATCATTTTACTTTATATTTTTTTTTTATATTTATATCACAACCATTTCAAATTGGATCTCCATCACTAAACTTTGAATTCCTCTTGTCTTAGGATTGTATGCTCTTTAGTAATTCATATGATTGGTTTCCAATCATCTCATCAAATGTTGAAAACTGAATCCCCATTTCTACAAAAAATTATACCATCCCTTTAATGCTGATTTTTCATTGTGTATTTTGCCATTTTCCACTCCCCCTTTCTGAAAATTGTTCAGTCAAGTACATGTATTGTTTAAAGTGTCTATAACTCAAAAAGTTGTTACAATGTTGGGATGCTTTCTTCAGGATGGTTGACCATTTGTGTACTGAGAGACCTTCCCAGCTAGCTACATGCATTCACATGCATTATGTATGAGGATGTCCCATACGTAACGCATTTGTCCCATACGTAACATTATTTCAATGCCTCATAAAAAATATTCCTTTTGCTGTTTTTTCTTTTTTCTATGGTATTTAATTTCTCTAAACGATAAATTAGAACTTTCCAAAAGGGAATTAAAATAACCTTAGCAATTTCAGAAAAAACCTAAAAAAATGACCTCAATTTGTTACGTATGGGACATCTCATGATAGGACACGAGCTAATTTGCATAATCATTTGCATAATCCCTAAATTTTCATACCAAGTTAAACTATTTGATGAACTTCTTATGTCCACATATTAATCAAATATCATTTGCTTTCCTTTGAATTAATATGAATTTTTATAAATGTCCCATACGTAACGCTGTGTTTCACATTTATGCAAATGAAGCCCCTGAAATTTGCATAAATTTACATAATATAATTTTTTCCTCCATGGAAATCAAAACTTCAACTCATAAGCTTCAAAATGATACCAAACATGTCAATATTGAGCAAAGATGAAATTTTGCCTTCTGAGGGGACCTTATCTTGGACTTGCCCCCCAATGGTGGAGGCCATGTGTACTATTAAACCTGACACCATTTCGCATGGAATCACTTTACCCTCACTTCAAACTTGTTTAACCTCCAACAAGGGATGAACTGGGTGGAAACGTCATGCCTAAATGGATCCAGTGGGCACTACTTCAGTGCAGTGATGGTAGTGTTAGATCACGGTCCTTGCATGTGATGTCCTCGTGGGCGTGGTGATGGTCAGTCTTGGTTGCACTTTCCAGCTGGCATGGATGACCCAAACCCTCCGCCAGGAGGTCCCTGGTCGTTGCCCCTTGGGTAGAACAGCGGTTGTGACCCCTCTTTTCACCGAGGGGTCAAGGGGAGGGGCACAATGAAGTTCCGGGTATCTCATAGTGTCGGCGGAGTGGTTCATCCTCACCAATCACTGCATTTACACTGTACATCTTGTGCCCCTTGTAAGCTGGAATATTCATTTCTGCCACGCCCACATAGAGATCCCTGAAAATATCTGTTGGTTGATCGTCTCATAATGCATACTCGGCAAACCTGAGGAGGCAAGAATTTGCGAATCATCACATAGAGCATCAGAGCTGACTCTTTCCTGGTTATCTTCACACAAAGTGTCCTTTAGTTTTTTTTGTTTTGCTGTCGGGGTAGGTGGTGGTGGGGGGTGGGGGCGGGGGTCGGGACAGTTTAGGAGGAGTTACTTGTTTGCATGTATGTCTGCACATAACAAATGAGTTTTCCTTCACAAACTATCACTGTCACTTGATCAGGATATCAATTGCCAAGGAACCTCGAGATCCAAAGGGCAGTTGCAGAGATGACTTTCATTATAGATATTTATGCATTGTTTGTCTGTTTCTCCATTATGGGATCCCGAAAGATAATGATTTATTGATACCCAAATGGCCATGAATTTTTCTCATGGGTGATAATGGTTTCTGTAGCTTCAGCCATGGTGTTGTATCCGCCATTAGTTTTGGTCAGAACAATTTTCTCTTTCAGTCAGATTTTTCTCTTCTTCATTCACAAATCATCACTCAGATATCAGTCTGAACGTTTACAGGAACGTTTAAGGTCACTGTACTTTACATCATTTGCTTGCCATTGCTGGAAAGGACAATGGCCCAGGGTTGGATCCTTGTCTATTGTGTATGTTTATTGTTCATTCTCATAGTTACAAATGTATGATGGCATATTGGGGTTGCTTGCTAGAATGAGCTACAATTGCAGTTTCCATGTTTACATTGTTATTACAAATATGGTAAACATCAACATTAGCACCAGCCTGCTGAGTCAGTGGCCTGTGAAGAATGCCGAGATTGATAACTCAATAAGCTGAATATTTGTTCAGAAAATGATCTGATATTCAAGGAAAATTAAGACTTAAATGTAAGCATTTCAACACCCAATTCATGGAATCCCGAAGATCTCCTGCTTTCTATTGCTTACATGTAGCAAGCATGGACACCTTTAGTGTTCTCACAGCTATTGTACAAGTTGTAACCCTGTGTGAACTTCATGAGGTGTCATTTTGTATGTTCAATTCAAGTGTATTGATATGGACCACTTTCACACAACTTTCACATGGGTATTATATTCAGGTGGCATGTTTTGGGGTTGTTGTTTTTGCTTTGTTTTGTTTCAGGATTGTCGCTTTTATGCCTCCGCCACGAAGTGGTGCCGGAGGCATTATGTTTTCAGGTTGTCTGTCCGTACGTACATACTTCCGTCCGCTTTCGTTTATGCGATAACTTGAGTAATATTTACTGGAATTTTACCAAACTTGGTCCAAGTATGAAGTATGATGGGGCAATGATTTGATTAGATTTTGGGTGAAATCGGCTAAAGGTCAAAGGTCAAGGTCAAGTCATGAAATTGTATCCGTTTACGCGATAACTCAAGACTGGATGGAGCAAATTTCACCAAACGTTGTTGGAGGATGATGTATGATGGGACAATTACTTGATTAGTTTTTCAGTGAAATCGGACAGAGGTCAAAGGTCAAAGATCAAGGTCAAATCCTAAAATTTATCTGTTTACCTAATAACTCAAAACTGGATGAAGCAGCTTTCACCAAACTTGGTCCAAGGATGATGTATGATGGGGCAATTAGTTGAGTAGATTTTAGTGACATTGGCAAGAGGTCAAAGGTCAAAAGGTCAAGGTCAAATGCTGAAAATGTTGCTATTTCCCCCATATCTATGCAATGCCCGCAATTATTTTCTTGAAACTTAGTGTAGACATGTACTACTGCGTAAAGATTCTCCAGAGAGAGTTTCATGTCATAAGGTCAAAGGTAAAAAGGTCAAAGGTTAGGTGAAAATGTTGCAATATCACTTTTCTCGCAAATGGTTCGATGTATCTTCATGGAACTTGGTACATATATATGCATGTACTGACTGGCAGGGATTTTCTACGGAATTTAGGGGTCATGGGTCAATAGTCAGGGGGTCAAAGGTCAAGGTCAACTCCTCAAAATGTTACTATTTCCCTCATATACTAGTATATGCAATGATTGCATTATTAGTTTTAAAATTTAATATATGTACATGTATTACTTAATGGAGATTCTCTTGGAAATTTCCAGCCCAAAGGTCAAAGGTTAAGGGTCAAAGGTCAGGTTTAAATGAAAAAAAAAAGAAGATATATTTTGTACTGTAATTACACTCTTTCTTCATACCTTGAAAATTATACTCAATGCATAAACTTATTATAAGGTCGGTCAGAAGACTAGTAAAAATTTTCAATTCCCCAAATATGTGTACCTGTGCTCTTTAATAGACAATTATAGCAAACCCAGTTCATGGAAAGTGAACATTCAAGATATTTCTGACAAACCTGTTATTTCGATATTTTGCCAGTTATGTGAAACTGTCATCACACATTGTGAAGACATTGTACTATACACCTATTGGGAGAATCATGCACTGGTTGTAACCTCTTGCCATGCTGGGCATTTTCTTTAATGTCCTGTTTGTTTTAGTGTTTCATTTTTCATCTGAGAAGATGGCTGGATAATCCATACTCAGCTGCACTAGCTGGTCTTCCATGGGGTCCAGTTGGATGTGAGGCAAGACCACTTCACCAGGTTATACACCCTGTTCTTTTTGATGAATGAATGAAGTGGGATCTTTTAGGAGCATGAGTTGTGACTCTCTCACACACGGGACCTCCATTTTATGTCCTATCCAAGGGACAGAGTGTTTTGCCTCTGTAATACTAAAGGTGACAGTATGATTACACACAACATTCCTCAGATAGACTTGGGAATCGAACCCAGGTCCATTGGATCTGGAGGCAGACACGCTACTGACTTAACCAAATCACCGCACTTTGTCCCATGTACTGTTCCATCGATGCAGTGCTTTACCTCATCACTCGAGGTGAGACTCACTCACATCGCTCCGCATCTAAGAGACCTCGTGCGACTTGAACCACTAACCTTTTGTGTCTAAACACAATTTTGCCATCTCTTGAGCCAGTAGTAGTCTTTGAATTTGAATGAAACCAAGTGCTACACATGAGTCATCTGGGCCACTGAGAGGGGTGGTAAGAAATCGGCTCATAGAAAAGAGATGATGTTCAGTTAACTTTTTTTGTATTTCTTAAGTTGTAAAGGCCAGTGTGTTTTTGTGTCACCCCATTTATTTCTGAAGTGTCATCAAAAGAAATTATTGGATCCCGTATTTGTCTGTCTTGGTTGGAAAGGCACTCATGAGTTATTGTTTGTTTTTATTCTGTTTTGTTTTGGGGGTTTTTTTATGTGTGTGTTTTTTGTTTGTTTTTTTTTTTGGGGGGGATGTTTTTTTGTTTGTCTTTTGTGGGGGGGTTAACCCAATCATGCATCAGGGAAAATTTACAGAAAGCTTGCTAGGGTCTCTAATCCACCTTTAAAGTCCTCTCTGCGCAAACGTGTCTCTTGCGAGCACCAACCTGAACGCTGGTTTCATCCCCACCAGGAGTCAAAAAGTGAGCCTTTCAGTGGTGAGTCCTTGAGATCCAGACCTCATAGGCTCCCGTCCCAATCCAGAGTTTTTCCTCATTCATGGGAGACTTGGTTTTTACCCACATCCCTCGTCAGCCTTGTCTAGGTCCAGGCTTCCTGTTCGACATCGGTCTATATGTTTTGACCTGTATAGGTGTGTTTATTATGTGAGTGTGTGTGTATGTTTTGTGTTTGTATTGGGATGGGATTGGGGGGGGGGGGGGGTAGGGAGAGTAGACAAAAGTAAAAACCAGCAAGTCTGACTGACAAAGTCAGATTGTACATATATGGAAAATATTGTTTCAGTCTCAGTTGTGGACTAGGGGGTGTGAACAGATCTATTTCACCACTGTCACCCTTTGTTATGTGTGAAGTGTCACTGACACAAGAAACAAGTTCACTATTAATTTAGCGCATTTTTTTTTTTTTTTCAGAGTTAGTGGTCAAATGCTTTATATGTAAAATCATGCGTTTGTTCTGTAGTTAGTAGTTGATGGCTTTTTTTGTATCATAAAATGTTAACCCGTTTAGGACAGTTTGATTTTCCTACAACACGCATTTCCCATAGACACCTGCCCGAGTATACTCGGGACTCGTCCTCAGCGGGTTAAAAGTGTCGTTTTGAATTTTAGGCATGTTGGGATGACCGCACTCACTTGACAAAACTCCATTGGCTTTGTGATAAAGCAACACAGACCCAACAGCGGTTAAAATGTGTACTCAGCATGTTTCACGAACCCAAAACAACAACCCACGAAAAAAAAAACGTCACACAAACCAAAGAACAACAAGAACCATCCCAGGGAACTGTGCCCTTGGTACCTTCCTTGGTGACATGCTTATTTCAGGGGAGTTAGGGATGTCCTTCAGGTGTATGAAATAGCGCCATCATGTGTTTGAAAATTAACATTCTCCCTTTGTGCTGCAAGAAAGATATCCTATTGACTGAAGTGAGCAGGTTTTCACGGGTTTATTTGAAATAAGAATTGGGACTGACGCAAGCATGAATAAAGTCACTTCTTTTCTGTTCTTTTCTTTTCTTTTTTGAAGTCCATCTCATCCACTACTACCCCCCCCCCCCCCCCAGCCGTAGCCTTTATCATGGACATTGTATCGTTATAAAATTTTTAAGTAAAAATTTGAGCAAAGAAAAAGGGAATCCATCGGGATTCTAAAAACACCATGCACTGTTTTGGACTTTGCAACCAGTTTCATGAAAGTCATCAGATTAAATTGAAATCTATTATGCTGCCTGTTTATACTCTCCAAGCACTTTAAAGAAATTTATCAAACCTCTCTGGGACTGTTTGTCTAGAGTAATACACATTTTTCCACCAGAACAGTTCACAGTTGAAGTGATGATGGAGTTGAAAGGGGGGTTTCATTGTGGTTTTATATACCATGGTGTGGTTAATGGTTTGTCTAGTCAGTGTTATGTAATATTTAGTTTTTGTTTTTGTTTTGTTTTTTTCTTCCAGCTCCATTGGGGGGGGGGGGGGGGGGGGGGGGGGTTAATTACATGTATGCGAGGAAACCTCCGAGCCACATGACAGATAAAATTGTAGAGTCCACCCAGGCACATGCTTGGAGCACAGCTTTGTAGCAAGGAAAAGATCATTGAGTCCTTACAGACTGTATCGAGTAGTCAGACCTGTCTTTTTTATGTTTTTGTGTGTCTGTTATTTCCTTGTTTTGTGTCATCCACCTGAACTGCTTTACTTCTTTCAAACTTCCCTTGAACCCTAGCAGTCAACTTTTCGAGCCCAAATAATCCTATTTTAGCCAGACAAAACACATGTTACAAAACACAGTTTCAAAACAAAAGGATGGGCATATCCCAGGTATTGTTTCGCCAGCGTAACCCTCATAGGTGTCACAATGCTTCTCTCTTTTTTTTTTTCTTTTTTTTTGGGGGGGGGGGGTCAGGGGCAGGGAGGCGATGATGATTTTATTGAAGACTTATTGAGCAAATGCAGAGGCGATGTAAAGGTTTGACAGAATTCTCTTTTTAGAGAGATTTTAGTGCTACTTTAACAAGTATCAACATTTTTTTTTCACACCACCAAGTGCTCATTTAAAAATTTTGAGGTGATTAGCGTCAAGTTTAGAGATGGTCAAACTTGTAGTAAATTAGTCATAAGCTGCGTTTATCATCTTTCCCCTGTTTGAAACGGCTTTCAAAAGCCGTTTCCAAAGCCCTTTAGAAACGGCTTCCAAAATAGTTGCGTTTATCAACTCATCGCAAACACAAAAACTGGCCTTGTCACTTCGCAGCTGCATTGCGCAATTTGACCCGAGGAGAAGTGGTCATATACCGTAACTGCAGTACAAAGCCGTTTCAAAACAACTTTGCGTTTATCTTGCTTCAAAGGGCTTCTAGAAACAGGTTTCTGGAAACCTGTTACGGAAACCTGTTTTTGAAACCTGTTTCAGAAACCTGTTTCGGAAAGCACAAATTTGCGACTTTCGAAAAGGCTTTCCAAACCCCATAATCAAAACAGCTTTGCGTTTATCATCTTGTAAAAATTCCCTGAAAGCCGCTTGGAAAACCTGTTTCTGCCAAGAAAAAGAGTTGATAAACGCACCCATAATTGAAAGCCACCATTGTGCCATTGTACTATTTCAGGCGCCTCTGACACACTGAAAGAGTGTTCAGTTACATTTGAAAGTTAACTCCTTATTTATTTTTTTTGGGGGGGGTTGAGACTGTTAATACTATGTAGATAAGAAATATGAGTGATATTGATGACACTTTTTTATGCTAAACATTATAGTCAGTCAGCTCATGACTGAAGCAGTTGCTTAAGAATAATGCAGATTCCTTGTGGGAATAACTTGATGTGTTTCACAGTATTGTGCATCTTAAAGAGGTCAAAAGGCCATTCGTCTTCCCACAAGCATATTATGCTAAGTACGTTCTTCATAGAATATGTGTGCATTGGTCCCCCACACCGCCACCTGGAATGAATGCTTCAGCACAAACAACCCAAGATCAAGTGAACATAATCTCATTGGTGTTAACATATTGGTTTCATTCGTGTTATTTGGACGCAGGTTATCTTGCTGCAAATACCTGAAAGGTGTATCATGCCCCTTTCATGCTAGTCACTCAGGTGATCGCCCACATGATTCGACGGGGAATCCAACAGGGAATACCCATGATGAGTTTCTTTCATACTAGCGAATGCAGTGCCAAGCACACGCTATTGCGCATGTGCGAAAATGCCGGCAAGACATTGTTGGTGTACTGACTTTCACTTTTCACCGGAGAGTTTCACCGCAATGACTTTCCACAGTCACCCGGGTGCACCTGAGAGATCTTGGGAATACCTGCTAGTTTACCAGGGATGGTTCCAGGGTGAGATTTCTGAAAAGTCACGCGGCATTTGACCCTGGAGTTTTACCGGCAATGCCTTTCTGCTAAGGCATCACCCAAGAGATCTTGGGTGATCTCGGGTGAGATTTGGCATGCATGAAAGGCAGTATCAATCTCTTTTTGGAATGAAAGTCCAGCCTTTCACTGCTAGCTGCTACTGTATTCCTTTTTTTTTTTTGGGGGGGGGGGGGGGGTTGGCACTGACGAACAGGATGAAACAAAAGACAAACGACTGCCAGGTGTAATTTTATCTGATGCAATTTATGTCTTAATATCCATTGTATGGGGTCCATGAACCAGGTCAGGCAGGAAAGACCGTGGCATGGAGTCTTGTGGTTTCTTGTCACCCTGGGAGCACTACCTGATACCATTGGTTATTTGTTTGTTTGTTTGTTTGTTTGCTGGGGAGCGTTGTAGTTTTTTTTTCTGTTTTTATTGTTTCTTGCAAAACTGACCAATGACAATTGCCCATAAATGTGACTATCATACTAGGACACTGTATTGTAGTAATGTAGGGCTCTCCTTCCCTTCCCCTTTTTAATCTGGAAGGCTTTAGAAGTTTCCATGGTAACATTTTTAGTTGATTCAATAAGCTCTTTTTTTTCTTTTTAGTTAGTGATAATGAGAATTTTGTATCTCTGACAACAATTACGGAAGAAAGGGATAATACAGTGTACTACTGAGGTATGTAATGACCTTCATCTTTAATGACCCAGAGCGTAAATGGGATAATTAATAATCAATAGAGCATGTTAGCCTGTTGAGGACGGACTGAATTTGCTATAACGTGCATTTCCCATAGACACCTGCCTGAGTATTCTTGGGACTCATCTTCAACAGGTTAGAGAGGTCTTTTGGTCCAGTCGTTTGCAGGCTTGGCTTGGCAGATCATGGGTTCAAGCCCAGGCTATGAAACTGGTGTCTGCAATCGTGGATGTATTGAAGGGGTGTCCTCTAGGGGTATTGATTACGAAAAAAGCAAGCAAGGAAGCATGGCTAGTTTTCAGAAAATTTACTGCCAGCCGGGATTTGTGTATAAATTGCTGGTCAGACCTCATCAGCCATTGTTCTACAAGCAATAACCTCAGGAGGATATGGCATTATACCCAGGAGAGTTTTACTACACCAGTAAAAAAGGCGCTGTCTGGGTTATGCTTTGGGTGTTAAAAGGGGGGGGGAGACAGAGTTTTGGGGAACCAGAAAGTACTGGTTTTTGGAGTGTTCCGGCTTTAGAGAGTTAACCTATGACACCGAATTATTTTTAGCGGAGAAAAGTATATTGTATGAGATGAGATATTCAAGCATCTCCATTTCAGTCATGTGGGGTACATGTGTGTGTTGCATAAAATATAGGGAAAAAGTATTTCATTTCATAGACTTTGCATTACAGGTAGATGCACATTATTTTGACACACAGGCAAGATTGCCATGTCTACCAGAAGTGTTTTGAAAATACTCCGGGGCTAATGGTCCATTGTCCCACAGCCCATTAGTCTTTTACTGGCAGGAAGAATAAACGTAAGGCAGTGGTCTATATTTAGGCTTGTTGATCCGTGAAGGTGTGATGTTTTGCTTCATACTTTATGTACCGCGAGAAGTTTGAAAGGGCAAAGAAAAGGAAGGCATGTGATGCGTTCATTCGCGTATTATTCAACCAAGTCTGAAATGATTTATTACTACCACGCATGAATTCTGCAGGACGGGGTTGTTTGTTCTGTGAAATGGATCTCTTTTTAATTGCTTTGTGTAATGTGCTATTTCTTCTACAATTGAAGGACATTGTTCTCTTCATTTCTTGTTTTGTTTGTTTCTTCATGTGTTTGTTCATTCTTTTGAAGGATGGGTGGGTGACATTGTAAAAGCCCAGAAAATGAAACATGGAGTTGAACCAGACATGCTATCTTCTGCAATACACTAGCGTAAATGCCGCATGTTTCACAAAGTATCTATGTTTTTGCAAATTTCATGTGCCAGATGCTTTTTATGAATTTAACAACGCACAAAATTGTTAAGTCTTATCTAGATAATGAATGCCACATGCACACATATGTGTGTGTATATGTTTCAGTTTATTACTGTGCTGCACGATCAATAATTTACCCATTTTAGACGTTGTCGGGACGTTGCAGGTTGCAAAAAAGATCAGACTCACTATTACAATAAAGGGAATATGCGGTTTTCATGGAGTATGCTCTATTAGCTATGGTGGTACTTTTGCAGGCAAGTTGACCCTTAGTATTAAAGGGATGGTACAGCATTGGTGGGGATGAGAATTGGGCTTTTAACATTTTGCGAGATACCAAGAAAACTTGTATGAAATAGTACAGAGTATACCATTTTAAGAGGAATTCAAAGTTTATTTGATGAAAATCGGGTTTGGAATGACTGGAACATCCAAAAACAAAGTAAAACAAAGTGATTGTTATAAAAGGTAGGTCCCACACTTTATTAGAATCTCTCTGTTTTTGATATTTCTGCCATTTCCAAACCAATTTTCATCAAATCAATGTTGAATTCCTCATGGAATTACATGCTCTTTCATATTTCATAAGAGGTTTCTCATTATCTCAACAAAAAATGTTAGAAACCTGAAATTAGGTCTCCACCAAAGCTATACGATCCCTTTTAACACTCTTTAGTGTTCCTGTCTCATTTTCACCAAGGGATTTCTATGGCACTATACTTTTAATTTATATATTTTACTGAAATCAAGGGAATTTCAACACATAAAGTAATTATTAAACATGATTACAATGATTGGGTGCAAAACAAGAAAAAACAACAAACAAAGAAACAAATGTCCATAAATTCTGTACAGGACATGCTGGGCTTATCAAAGGTCATGGATTAATTCTATTTTACCTAATGCAGGATATGAGCCTGCATCAGGGATGAAAAAAAAAAAACCCAAAGTTTGCTTCTTATATGTTGCAGCTGTGAGGGTGTGATTTTGGTGGATAATGCACATGTTGCATAAATTTGATATCAAATTAGTGTACACGTGCAATCAGCTGGGGTTATCAAACTTTGGCCATCCGTGTACCAGGTGATATACAAGCAACAATATTATCTGATGATTGCTGGCATGATACGACATTTTGATCGATCTTGGAGCAAAGGGTTAAGTTCAAATTGATAATCAAGAAGCATTTAAGATATTTATCATTCTTTGCTCTTCTAATCTGGGCTAGTACATGGGTTGGGGAGGGGGAGCTTGTTATCAAAGCTTGTATGTCACACAATGTCATTTACACAGCTCACTACATGAGTTTTTAATTTTCTTCTTCTTCCTTTTTTTAATTGTGTAGTCAATGATAAATCTTACCGAAGGGGAACAAAATGATGTCAAGTACTTCGCAGAGATACACCATTTCATGACATGCATACAGAGAACAGACAGGCAGTATTGACACATCTTAGATAAAGATGTGGTACTACACAAAACCCTGAAATTATTGTTTACAATCTTGTGGTGATTAGGTACTTGTTTTTTAACCTTAACAATATATTTCTACTTATATGATTGTCACTATGTCAACTGTAAGATAGGCAGTCAATCTCTTCATCCCCTCCCCCCCCCCCCAGTCATCCGTACGTAATTGCTTGCTTACTTATCTCCATATCGAAACAACGTCTCCAACTTTAGAGCAGTGGTTAAATGATACGCCAAGGGAAATCAGTGAAGGTTGTGGTCATCAAAGAGTTCAGGACGAAGTGTTTCGATCTGAAGTGCAGGCTCAAGTGCAGGCTGTGCCGGACTGTTCCTTACACAGCACAGCACAAAGACTGTGGATGTACTGGCAATGTTCTCATCTGGGATAACCAGACTGGTTGCAAGTCCAGAAAAGAATTTATCCCTGTTGCAGTTGCACAAGATTTTGGGACAAATAGCTGTGGAGGGGGGGGGGGGGGTCTGTGCTCTCTAGCACTTTCTGGGCCCCCGTTTTATTGGAAGATATAATCGATTATAAATTTTACCACACAGACTGCCACAGACTTACCATAGAAATCAACTATCAATCAATTATAACTCTTCATAAAACCGGGCCCTGGTTATCTTGATGGCAATTATATTTTGTGTCCTTATCAGTCATTGCTATTTCATGGAGGTGTGGTAGGCACTTTCAAAACTTTTCGTTCATGGACCACGAGTAATGCCACATGTCTTACATCAAAATATTGACACAAGAAGAATGAAAACAATGCAGACTTAATATACATTCATGCACTCAGGTTACAATGAATGATAATAACAGGGGTATGATTAGAACATTTACAAAAACAACATGTAACATAGTGTGACCCCCTCAGTCACCTGCCATGGAACTGTTGATGTCTATTTCAAAACAGAAATATTTTTTATTTCAAAATATCATGGCTTTCTCTTTTTTTTTTATGTTGTTGCAAGGTTTAAAGAAAAGATAGCCGGTATTTGATGCTAGTGCGCAAGGAAAAATATTGAAGATGATTGTTCTTGGGGAGGATTGCTTTACACAATACTTATCAGGCCTCCCATCGTAGGGGTAACATGATTCAGTGTTATCAAATACTGCTCACACTTGATTTGACAAACAAGCTATATTTGGACATGAATGCCATTCCTCGCCCGCCTGGCACAGAAACAAATATGGTGTGCATGTGGATTGACTTTCAGACCATGTGTAGAGTGACATCTAAGATCAAACCACAAAACCACAGCATATAAAGAGAAGGGGAAAAAAAACAGTGTAACAATGCACAACAGGTAGCAGACCATATTTTTTTCTTCTTCTTCGAAGACAATTGGAAATTCTTGAGACGCCAAGTCCCGAACAATCCTTCTGAGAGAGTGTGACATGAGGTGAGAACAATTGAAAGAGCATTACCAGGGCGATCTCGCCCCGGCCCAGTTCTTAGTTCAAGGAATCGGCGAAGATTGACATCAATTTTTGGTTTCTGCGGCCAGTTCCAGGCTGCAACTCACATCCTCTTCAAGTGTCTGAAACTACAAAGGATGTTGTGAAATACTACTTCATTTAGGTTTTACCCCAACCTGAACATTTTCACTAAATTGTAGACCAATCTTTTCCTACCTGCCTATCCAGCAGGAAATGGACCTACATTGTGAAAATCCAGAGACCATTATGATGTGAAACGTGATTAAGACATAGTAAACTTGGTCCTGGTTTAAAGAAAACTGATCTAAGGTCATTGTTGTATTTGTTGGATTTTTGTTTTGGCAGTTTGTTTGTTTTTTGTTCAACATCATTGTTCTGATCCATGTGACAGCAACATGTGCAGGTTTTTAAGACCACCTGCCTTGAACATTGCGGTCATTGCCTCGGTGACAAAACATGTGGCGTGAGATGCACAGGGTCCAGACACTCAAATGCAGACCTGTTTTAATGTAGCATTGATTCCATCTTTCGAACGGACAAGTCACACTTCGATACTAGTGCCACATTTTCGCATCTCTGCAACACATCTCTGCGAGTATCAGATGGACTTGAACGGAGATCTCTCATCCAGAGTCGGTATTCCCTCTGTGGGCAAGGAGTTTTCACCCTTCTTGCTTTTGACGATTAATCAGCTAGCGAACACACTGGAGTGCCTTCTTCACCAATTGCCACTTCTTAATGATGAAGGGAGAAACAACATTGAAGATTTCCAGTGAATCTACTTTGACCCTGAAAAAATTCTCACCCTTATTCTCTGTACAAAGACGGAGCATATCCCCGAATGACATGGAGTTTGTAGTTCTTCATTTCTTTAGAAAGAAACAAAACAAAGCAAAAACTCTGCGGTGTATTTTCATAATATTTCACATACAACATTGGGAGACAATATTCTTCAACCATGCAAAATTTCGTGATGTTTGAGAGACGTCAGCAAAAGGGATATATATATATGACGTTTATGACGGAGTTGTTTGATATAGGCCACATTCGACCTCCTACAAGATGCACCCCAATTATTCCCCCGTACACCTACCGATGGAAGAAGGATTGGCAGGGTACCAAGTGTCTCAGATTCTCAAAGTGTTTCGCCCCCTCCAAACCAATCCAATTAATCAATCAACCTGTCAATTACGCACCGATTATTTGCTTTGAGCCCTCTTTTCTGGAGCATGAAATCCTTGACATTGTTTGCTAAGCAGTCGATGAGGCGATAAGAATATGATGTTTCTTAATTGTTTGATTGCTGTCCTATCAAAGGACAAGGTCTGAATTCCAAATATTAGAATTATTATTACAGCATGCATTCAAAAAGTCCATTTTTTTTTTCAGTGATAAATGTTACAGACTGTGCATCAAACAAAGAATATTTTTCAATTTGTTTTTGTTTTTTCATTTTCTTTTTTGCCTTGATGCGTTGTGCAGTTGTTTCACCTTTGGTCGTGAATATCTTGATACTACTTGTGGAGTGTTGAACAACCCCATTTTACAGATGTAAAAATGTTTGGATGCCATTACTCAAGGATTTCCAAGGACAAATTAGCACTTGGCACTTCACTCTTTAGCGGGGGCATGTGACTAGATATGGCCAATCTCAGAGTTATAGCACTCAAAATACACCAAGTTCATGCTGACTCTGTAAAAACATGTTATGAGAAAGTTATGAAATTCTTAGGTTTCACATGTTTTACACCACTTACATGTCATGTAATAATTGTTTATTACCAGCTGTGTCAACTAGCTAGATGTGATGAGGCCATCTACTAACCCACCATGCATTTGTGCACAAAATTATTATGAAATCACATTTTGGTCAGTAATTTAGCAACTATATCCCTTTTCCTAGGAAGTTTTCTTGACAGCATGCAGCAGCAGCCAACAAAGATTTAATGTGAAGGAAGTAAGCCTCTCACAGAAAATGCCATGATTTTCCCCAAATGACAAGACTGCAAATATGTACAACGAATGGTTAATGATGATGAAAATACTACTTTCCCACAAAAAAAAAAGAAATACAAAAATTGCATTTTCAGCTTGTAGAATACTGCAATGTTCTTTTCAAGGTTGGCATCTCAGCAATGTGTATTAACTTTAATGGTTTTTATGCCTCCGCAACGAAGTGGCCGGAGGCATTATGTTTTCGGGTCGTCCGTCCGTCCGTCCGTACGTCCGTACGTCCGTACGTCCGTCCGTCCCGTTTTGTTTTTGTCGATATCTCAAGAACCGTGTGGTGGTTTTACATCAAACTTGGTATGAGGGTATATCCTTGGGGGATGATACTTTGTGTGGATTTTAAGGTCACAGGGTCAAAGGTCAAAGGTCACAGGTTATTTTGTGAAAAAAAATGTGAAATTTCATGTTTTTCTCCATATCTCGCAAATGGTTCAAGGTATCTTCATGGAACTTAGTATATATGCTTGTACCGATGGGCAGTGATTATCTAGGGAAGTTGGGGTTATGGGTCAAAGGTCAGGGGGTCAAAGGTCAAGGTCAACTCCTCAAAATATCACTACTTTCCTTAAAATGCAATATGCCTGAAGGGTTTTTTTTTTTCAAAGTTGATGTATGGCATGTATTACCCAATATATATTTTTGGGGAAGTTTCTTGCCAAAAGGTCAAAGGTCAAAAGGTAAAAGGTCAAGTGAAAGTGCTAAATTGCACTTTTTCCTCCATATCTCGAAAGTAACTCAAGGTATCGTCATGAAACTTACATATTTATGCATGTTCAACCTAACAGTGATTCTCTTTGGAACTGTGAGGTCAAAGGTCAAATGCCAGGTTTAGATAATGCTATTTTCCCATTTGATACTGAAATTATGCTTTTTCTCAATACCTTGAAAATTACTCAATGCATAGACTTATAAAAGGGTCAAAAGTCAAGTAAAAATCATCAGTTCCCCAAATACCTGCACTCTGACATTTTAATCATTCATCCAATTGAACCTAGTTCTAGAAAAAGTGAACATTCAGCACATTTGTGTCAAACCTGTCATTTTAATATTTTGCCAATTGTGTGAAACTGTCATCACACATTGTCAAGACATTGTACTATAGACCTATTAGGAGAACCATTGCATTATGGCGGAAGGCATATCAGTAGCCGTAGCGATATATCTAGTTTATCTTTTTTTTTTATTTTTTGAAGTTCATAGTGTGTTGGGATCAATAGATCCTGGTATATCCATCGACTTGTGAGGCCATGATTTCATCACCTCACTGAACATGCATGTGTACTTCCTTTTACAGGGAATCCCTGTTATAAGAAGGTCGCCGGGACCACCAATTTTATCTTGCTATAACCAGCCCCTCGATGTAAGTATGCATGCTTTAAAAAGAAACCAACTAAATACAGTAATGGAATAATCAGGACCACTTAATTCATCTCATTGGAAGTTCTACCTCATGGTAAAGTGAGCTCGTTGTAAAGGGGGTTTCCCCAGGTACACTGTCATGTGGCAACACAAGTCTTCCATATAAACTCTCCAGCTTGAAGTCTGATTTTGATCACGCCTCAACTATCCTGTATGCCTGACTTTATTGCAGTTTTGTGTAACCTGTTTATAAAAGTTACCACAATACTGTTGCCTTGAAGAAGAAAAAAAAAGCTGCTGCTGTTGTTTACTCCAGTCCTTTGCAGTGATGAGGGGTGATATAAGATCATTATAACTTCTATTCACCGTGCAATATGTTTGTGGCCAGTTGACGACTGTGACAACGTACAACATCCAAGTTCATATATAATTGGGGGAAAAAGTTATGAAATACATTTATCTCTCATGTGCGATTCGGGTTATCTTGTGTGTAACAGCTGGAGGCATGCGATAATGAAAACGGACGACAGTGGAGTTTGATACCGGTGTTGGTATTTTTATTAGTGCAGATAGGACCTGATAGGCTCCTTCAAGCCTGAGATACGTGCCGTTAGCGTCATCAACGTTTGATAATACATCTCTTCTGTGTGCATTTGTGTTTGTTTTCGTTTCTTATTTCTTTGTGAGTGTTGCAAATACTGCACCTAACGGGCAGATACATGTAAATCAATGGAATTATTTAGCTTGAAGGTGTACAATAATCAAAAGTTCGTCAACTGTGAGAAATTGTGGCAGAGATATGACTTTAATAGTGCTAAACTGAGAATAAGTCCACAGATGACATCACAGATATAAACTTTACGAGGTTTAAAGATCTGCACAGAGCAGCGTACTTTGTACCCGTTTATCAAGGTTCTATTAGGTTTGTAAATCTATTTAGTTTTTACAACTCAATATTCTCGTGAAGGTCACAAAAAATGGGGGTATACATTGTAGTTATGGATAGGGGAAGTATCACACAGACTGCTGATATTTCAGACTTTTGTCAGATCAGTGAAGTTAATAGGAAGAAATATTCTCATAAAGGGCATACATGTGTTTCTTTATGTAATTTGTGTGTATATGTGTAAAAAAAGATGTAATTCCTCTCTTATTTGTATCCAAATTATGTTACTATAGGGTTTAGGATTTACTTTGTTTTTAGCAGTATCAGTTAATATGGTTTTTGTTTAACGTGAATGGTAACGACCAAATACCATTGGGGGAAAAATATATTTTATGTGCTCAAGTAAACCCAGATTTGCTTCAAATGAAAGGGTTGAGATATCCTCTTTATGATGTAACACCCAAATAGAATATGTTTATTTTCTGAATCAAGCATTAGTAGTCTGTGATTCAAAAGATATCTGTGCTTACACTTATGTGATATACACGTATAGACGTACATAATGTTGTATGTGCTATGTCTGCATGTGTGTCGATAAGACAAAATGAGAAATACTAAAATGAGTGACATTTGTTGAGGCATATACTCAATAAAGGGTGTTTACAGTTCTGGTTGAGGTGAGGATTTAGCTTTTAATGTTTTGCGAGATATTCAGAAACCACTCTATGAATTGCCAAAGAGCATGCAATTCTAAGGGGTATCTAAAGTTTATTTGATGAAAATCGGTTTTGAAATGACTGAGACATCCAAAAACAAGGCGAAACAAATAGATCCTAATAGAAGGCTTGGCCTGTCGCCTTTTATTATTATCGCTGTTTTTTATATCTCCGCCATTTGAAAACCAATTTTCATCAAATAAACGTTTAATCCTTCTTAAAATTACATGCTCTTTCATATTTCATAAGAGGTTTCTCATTATCTCACTTAGGAATGTTCAAAACATGAATCACCACCTCAACCAGTACTGTACAGTCCCTTTAATATAAAGTATATGACAATATCGTGAATTTCTAAATGTCTACAGATAGAAGAATGCCCACAACTTGAAAAAAAAAATGAAAATGAGAAAGAAAAGATTAGTTTTGTTGTCATCTTTTGGTGATTTAGTGTGTCACTGCATGGACAATGGGATCCGAACATTCAGGAAAGAGAATGTCCATTTTTTTTTCTTCTTTTTGTGTGATATCCATGTATGCCTGGAATTTTTTTTTTTTGTTCCAACTGGTGTTATCACCCATGTGATAAAGGTCATGCCCTGGACTTTGATACCTCAGTAATCACACCACTGGTAAGGTATCCAAGGATTGTAGTATCTGATAACGATTCTCTCTCTCTTCTTTATTTCTTAAAATTAACAACAAGAACACAACTATGATAACTACATGACACACCTCCAATAATTCCCCCCTCCCCCCACCACCACCACCTCACACACATACATATACATGCACACATACACACACAGGCACACACACAAGGAAAGAAAGAGAGAAGGGAAGTAGAACATAAGAAAAGGTCTGGCTCCACCTAGAGGCAATAATGGGACAGTCTCAGTTTGACTCCACACACCTGCAAATACAACGGACTCTTCCAAGTGATGTCACATGGTCTGGATCAGATTTTTTTTTTCTTTCCCTTTCTTTCTTCTATTTTTTTTTTTAAGGGGGGATTTAGGAGTATGAAAACATAAGAAATCTTATGCCAGTGAGATTCTGGTAGGTTGGTTGCCTATGTAGATTCACAAACTCTTTAAGAAGTTCACCACACATTGAAGCATTCTGATGCTTTTCTCCAAGTAATCACCTATATTTTGTTCCTAGATCTGAATTTATGCAGGAATGCATTCAAAGTTTGTGGGAAAAGGAAGAAGAAAAATAGAGTGATTAAGGGGGAAAAACACTTTGCAGTTGTAGGATAGCAGGGTTGACATAAAAATAAGCTTAGTTATGTGGAATCCTTATCATTAGCTTTGTTTGGTTTGGGTTTGTTTGGGGGGGGTTCCCATTAAGTTATATATTTTGCCTATTGCTGTCCAGACTGTACTTTCTTTCATCAAATCCTCAAAGTTTGCTCCCACTTGAAACTAGTTTTTTGACGTTCCCTCCTTTCTGTCCACGCGATCGCTCAGATCAGCCCTGATTGTTCTGAGAACGGCCAAAGATAATCATGGTTGACAATTAGCAACATGGATGTGCACACACGTACGTTTGACAATCTTAATGGCATCATAAAGCCATTTGCTGTGCTACGTGTTGTTGTGTAACCATGAGCGCCTTAATACAGTTTCTTCTCTTCTTCTTCGTCTTCTTCTTCTTCTTCTTTTTTTTGTGGTCTACAAAGGATTGCTATGATTTGCAGTTGGAAATGAATTGTCAGTTTCAGGGAAATTGGAAGAATGAAAGAAAATATTCACACCCACTTAAATTCATTAATTATGGACGATGAAATTTGAAAACATGTCACGTACAATGTACCTATTTAGCAAGTCTAATATTTCACAAACCGGGACTTGCCATTTAATTTTGCAAGTGGTTAAATTTGAGATTGTAGAGTACAGCAATGGACAGAGAAATGTAGTTGTGCACATTACATTCATGTCAGGATCAGAGCTGATCATTTTGTGTTTATAGAGATTGAATTAGTGAATAGCACCCAACTGACAAAATTTTGCAAAAATAAAAAAGAATAGAAACCCCTTTCAAAATATACAAACATGTACAGTATATGATCGAAAGTTATAATGAGTAGGAAACCTGTATATGTTGAAATTGCAGACTTTTGTTTGGGCAAGGTCCCATTTATAAAAGCCACTTTGTTCTGAAAACGGTATAAATGAGAAGTTGCAAAAAGGGTACTGTAAAAGTGGAAATTTTCGCCCATTTCGCGCAACCAGAAACTAGCGCGGAAATAAAAGCACGCAAATATTTTTACTTGCCGTATGTTCCTGTGCGTGATGTCTCGATTCCGCGGAATTAAAAACACGCGAAACTCTTCTTACCTGGCCAAGCGCGAAAAATTAGTCGCGCGAAAATATCCACTTTTACAGTACATGTAATTCATCAAACGAACACTGACTTTGTTGAGTGGTATGGATTCACTAGCTTGCTGATGTGGTTGTTTTGTTTTTCATTTTGGTTGTGGCATCTGATCATTTGATGGGGAAAATGTTCTCAGTGTAATAAGTGGAGCAGTGCTTGATAGTCTACATTGAGGGAATTTCTTTATCACTGCCATTGTTGACTGTGTAATGTGACTTAGCTGACCTTTAACCCGAAAAGGCGATTGTTCTGTGCTCTAACCATACAACAGCCATTGTCAGCGCATGAACCTTATCGCAATTAAACTGACCAAGCGATGATTGTCTTGATATCAAGATTGACGTTAAATAGGTCTGGGTCAGAGTGTGCAAGGTGGTCGCGAACAGAGCTTCAGTATTAAAGAAGAAGTTTGAGGAAGAGGAAAAGAACAAAATTAGACTATGGGGGGGGGGTCAACCACATTCACAATGAAAGGTGTGAAATGAGGTTAGAAATTAGAGTAGGCCTCTGGAACAACAAGCATTGTTTGCTAGTATTCATGCAAAAGGTTAGCAGTTAAACGACCCTTACAAGGAAGACTGTTACGCAATAGCCCCACAAACATGGTCCAATAAAGATGTGATTGCTCACAAACGCGTTTCACTGTTGTTTATCTTTACAGCTGAAGAAGGGGTGGGGGTGTAGGAAAGAAGTAGGCCAAGATTAATTTTATGGGCCTATTAAAGAAGATTATTGAACTGTTTAAAGGAGGCTAACTACTATTCTATTATAGACCGAGATCACTCAATATACCCTCGGTAATCATTGAAACAATCAGATGAATCATGTATCTTCATTTAGAAACTGACAGCTTGTTGTCATTGAAGTCAGTTCAGGTTGAAACTGGGCCGGTCTTTAGTTGAACTTGGCCAAGATTTTCGTAGGGAAAGTGTTCATCGAAACAATTATAGCTTTCCCATATATTACTGAATATGTGGCATACTTTTTAATGTCAGGCTTCTTTCCAGATAAATCAAAGGAAGCTCTTGGAAAGTGTACATGGCCTCCTCTTTCTTTCTTTTCTGTTTTTTTTTTTTCAGGCTAATTCACACCTACATTAAGAATACTTGTCCTTAGCATGACATATAGGAAGGATTTCATAGCTAGACCAGTCATAAATATGCTACAGATGCATTATAATAAGGGTAAAACCCACATGCTGTAGGCCATAGTTCTTAATAACATTTACAACCTAAATGCTACCAAGGCCAATACAACAAGGTGACAAAGGTTGACCATCTTCAAAATCATCAGCATATCAAGGCTGACTATTTAAATATAATCAGCTGCAAATGAAGGGTATCTGGCTTAAAACATTAAATAAAGGCAAGAAAAAACATCATGTCTGCATCTACTAATCATTGATGGGAGGCAGACCTTGATCCACTTCCTGTGATCTAAATCCTGACATTTTGCCCCACTTGCACACATTTTCTTTATTGCCACTTGGTGTAATATCAGATGGTCTACTTCCCAGTTCATCTGACACCAAGGCAATATGGCTAAATCCATTTGGTCTACTATCCATTTTGCTTGATGCCCATTACATAGGTCCAATCCTCACTTGGTCTAATGCCCAATTTGGCTAATTATTGTTTCGTCTAATGACTAAATGGTCCAATCGCCATTTCTCGTAATATACTGTGGGTATTACTATTAGACGTAGTGGGAACGGCCCATCTGGAAATAGACAAACTGGTAATGAGACTAGATGTGACCATGTATCACAAAACCAACAAAGAGTTACACGCCCTAATTTTATGCGAGAACTCAAAATACTTGGAGTTTAAAGGGAGGTTTTGTTTGTTTGTTTGTTTGTTTGTTTGTTTGTTTGTTTGTTTGTTTGTTTGTTTGTTTGTTTTGTTTTGTTTTGTTATATGTTAGTATCCTGTGTCTTATTGTCAGATTATTGGCAGTTCTGGCTTCCAAGGAAAGCCACAGTCATCCTTTCCGTAGAATTGGCCACCCCAAGGCACTTCATTGTAGCAGTTTCCTGGATGAAGAAGATACCCCCTGAGTCCTGGATGTCACAAATCCTTTTGAGCCTGTAGTAGTGCTGCAGACATCCGGCCAGGGTGGCTGTTGCCCATCACCTGTGAAGATATCCATGCCCAGCCTGGCTTTAAAGGTAGAAACCTGTCAGAGGTCTGGTCATTGTCTCAAGTGTGTGCAGTCTGGCAGCAGAAATTAGATACTTGAAAACTATCAAAGCAAAAATGAGAAAGAGATCATCAAGGGCTCTGGAACACACCATAGTGATGTGCTTAGCTACTCTCTAAGGAAGAGTGGTGTAAATGTTTGGCCTATCACATAATGCATCAAATTGTTGCTGTAAGTGTGAGATATGTTTCCAGTGGATTTTAAGATGTGTGTATCATGATTTCTGAGTTTCTTTTCTGATGGCATACTCAATGATTCATGGAGTCTCACAGTTCAATCCTTAAAATGGATGTGTCAGCTAGTTTTTGCCAAGGATGAGGTTCAAGTCATGGGAGTGAGTGAAATGAAATGAGGTGCATTCTTTTATTCTTGGGAGGATGAAATAGAATGTAGATAAAAATCACACATTTCTCTGCCCAAAAAAGGAGGTTTTCTCCTTTAATCTCTTTGATTAAAGAGCAGATAAATTGCTGAATGAAATTGGAGGAGGGAAGTGACAAATGGGTTTAAAGTTGTTTACAGTCTGTCTCAATAATGGGATAACATCTCACAGAATGTTCAGCAAATGGTTGAGGTGGCAGTTTAATTTCACTTTTCATTCCACAAAGATCAAATGGGCATATATATACTCGGCATGTACTGTATGTGTGTATACTGTATTCAGTGTACTCCGACCTTGGATTTATGAACTTTGGACAACCTTATTTGTTTGTTTCACTCCTTCCATTCAAGTCAACTTTCTCTTTTGGTTGCATTTGTGTTAAAGACACCCAGTCGCGAGGATACATGGACATATTTCAGCCGCGGGCGGCAGCACGTAAACTCGCTTCCGAAGTTGCTACGAAGCGAAATGTGTGTGTGCGCAAGACATCCCTAAAGCAATGTATCGCGCTATAGTATCTCGATTGCTCGCGATCGCTTGCTGAGCGCGGGACAGTACGTTTTGTGTAATGTGAGTGATGTGAGTGATGTTCGCATTCTCTTCATCGCATCGTCGATCGTCGTCACTCGTCAACTATACTGTAATCATCAGATCAGATCAGATTAGTGAGTGCAGACCACATTATAATAGATAGGGTGGCCATCATGGACGATGACACATCGTCATGGGTAGCGGATATTACCGCCGAGTTGTCTATTCTGAACGCGGACGATTGGGTCGGAGACCCTGCCTGTATCATGTACTTGCCCTGGCGTGTGTACATAAATTCAGGACGGGGAAGCGACTGTGCCCGTGCAGGGCCAACGGCCAACGGCCACAGTTGCACTGCACATTTATGCAGTATTTTTGCACTCTTCATTGTTTTACTAACTAATATGAAGAAGGTGAGCGTTGTATCACCTGCCTGGAATATACTATATGTAAGAAGCAATGCCGAAACCCTTTCATTTGACTAGGTAAACTCACAGTTATAGTTCTGTCAGCTTAGCCTGGTGTGAATAATCTTTAAAAAAAAGACACACACACACACACACACAAAGTGAACATTAAAACTCATAGATAAGTACATGACAAATAAGATGTAATGCCTTCTTCAGACAGGAGCATAAAGAAATTATTGTCTATCTCCCTCTTACACAAACAAACAGAACACTATTGTCTCAACAATACAGTGTGAAGGATAACCATTATAAATAAACCTATCACAGGTATCAGTATTTGAGGTTATGTGTGAAAAATGCCCTACAAATTAATGAAAATCGCGGACAGTAGACCTTTGTCCATAGTCAACTCAGTGTAACATCGCAAAGCCATTGTAATGGGTTAGCTTTCTACCAAACACTGATTAAAATACCAATCAGAGGCGTACCTTTGATCAACAAATAAGGGATGTGCCACGGATACCAATTAATCGTACTTGATGAAGCTCATACCTGTACATATTAGCATGTTACAAACTGATAGGTTCATATTGCCCCTTGACCTATGACCAATATCTGTATTAGAATTAAAACAATGGATTCTTATGAACTGTTGTTCATCAACAACTTCCACACCAATCAACATCCCTATTGGACACTCCTATATGAAGATGTGAAGGTAAATAAAACTGTAACTTTCACGTACAAGGGTATTGTACGTACACTACTGTAACTCTGTAGTTACTACCACTGACCTGACACTGTCGGTGTAACCAAACTTTAACGAATTTCAACTGTAAAGGATCATTTTTTTTTAATTCAGAATTTACATTTCAACATACTTGTAGAAATTCACATGAAAAGATGTACACTTCACTGGATCACTTGAATTTGGTTTCAAATTATTGGACCAAATGCATTGGAAGTTTGACTATAAATGCAACATAGATGCCTGAAACTTTTGCCAAGCTTATGAAAATTACAATCTTTATCAAAATTCCTTAACCAAACTTAAAATGTAGGGCCCCTAAATATGATGAAAGAGGAGACTTTGCTATACAGTTAAATCAATGGGGACAAACAGTATTTGAATCGCAGCCATGAAATCTGGCTATGCAAATTTAACCTGGATTGTTGACGCTAGCTGCTCAGGAAAGTGACCTCTCTGTATCTATCTAGATTCTACATTTGCACATGAAATACTTTAAATTCTCAATACTGTGATGACAAAAAACTTACCACTACTTGCGATTCCCTGACTAATGACATTTGCTGCCTACTGCTGGGTCAGTTTTTAAGAAGCGATAAACTGACCCAGCAAATGTCATTTCGATTACGGCGTTATCATAATTTGACATAAATGAGAACTTAGAGAAGTTTTTCGCGGAATTATACATAGAAAAATAGGCCTACTTGTCGATGAAACGCAAAGGCCCTAGCAGTTAAAGATAGATTAGAAAAAGCCATTCCACTTCAATCATTGATTCATGTAATAGACTTCTAACGTTACTTACACATCATCTGGATCTGGATTCCTTGAAGTTGTTGACTTGGTCAGCTGGGGTTGCTTGATTGGCGTAAGCCGTGGCATTACAATTCCACCGTGCATGCCGTAACACGAATTTGCACATTCTAAATTCCTGCAAAACTGTTCATGCAACTCCAGCAAGTGGAAAGCAAATTTTTCATCGGCACGCTGACGCTGAAGCTTCCCCCTCTGCCACTGGTCTCTTACTTGTCCTAAGCAGGGAGGTGAGAGGAAACCTCCCTGTCCTAAGCATGCTAGGAACACGTCTCTCTGCGTTCTCCACTCGTCGATAGCGTCAAACAAGTAGATACGTTTTACTCGAGTTGGACGGCTGTTTTGATCTCCATTGTGAGGTTTCATTACTAAACCAAAGCCAAGGCTAATCCGAAACAGTACACGCATACCACACACATTATTGATATTGACATACCGGTACCGACGACTTTATACCAACTTTGTTATGTTCCGATCCGGCCCAACATACTGTAACACAGCTGACGCAGCAGACAATTGCCAATGAGATCAAAACAACCCGCCATATGGCCATGAGCATTGCAACTTGCTATACATGAAGTTTAGAGTTTTAATATTTCTTCATCAAAGCATATTTATAAATACCAAATATTAAACAACGTAATATATGAATGATTTAAAATATTGTTATATAATATTTTCAGACATTTTAAAATATTATTGCTTAGATTGCTGAAATTGGCACCATAGTGCAAATAAACAGAGACTGCAGCCAGATACGTACGTACGTACACCACACAGCTCTACTGTTGTGTCGCGACGGGGACCCGTAGGAGAGATTTTCATGCACATGGCTGTTGTGCGGTTTTGTGCGTGCACCCATTTGGCCCCATTCGGTAGGTATTCGGGCGTCCATGTTGAAATTACAGTGGACGGCTCGCACGGCTCTCGTGCCCCATCTGGTTTTCGCTGGTGCGCTGCGTAGCGTCGTGTTCGGCATTCGGTACGTACGGGGGTACAATAACGGGAGGAGCAGCTTGTCGTGCTTTTCTACTGAGCTGCGAATCGCCTGCGACGACCGATTGCCTTTAAGTGCAAAGCACTAGTCATTCCCTCAAGCACCCAATCACACACACACACACAGACAAACAAACACACACACCCTCACAAAAGATATAAGCGCTCACATGACCCCTTGGATCAGGTGCAGCTGACATAACAGAAGTATGCATCTGTTCGATACACAAGGCATTGCATTGGACTGTCATGCCATTCGACTTCGATGCTAGGTAAAGGCAACATGAAAGAAAATAAAATGAATAAACATAAGAGTAAGAAAACAAAAATAAAAGTGTTCTCATTGGATATGACTGATTAAATCCTTCCAAGAAATTGCCATTCCAGGGAGGCATAAAGAGGTACCTCTTAAAACCCCTTTCCTTTGCTTCACAGCTTGTTGTGGAGCCTATTCACTCTACTTGTAATATCGCTCACTGTAGTCTGTAGTGAAGTCAGACCCGATTGCAGGAAATGTTACACTGAGAACTAATAAAGGGACATAATAATGATAATCTTACGAGTCTGAAATTTGCATCCATGTTGTGCAAAGTCTTGCAATTTGCCACCTCATCTTATATGTGTCAGTGACAGTGTTGCCATCATTAAATTGTGCTTGGGCTCTTAATAGCTTAACCTGCCTTGATTTTTTCTTAGCATTCAGTTAATTCATCCATACTGTAAGTTAGTCGGTCCTACTCAGGCTTACGAATGTGTCTTGGTCCAACAGGACAGCCATAGTGATACAATAGGAGAGTCTGTTCATTGGCAATTAGTTTTCAGACGTCTTCGCCAGTCAACAAAGAAAGCTATCCAGTGAACATGCCAATGGATAGACAAAGTACAGTCAGGGTTGATCTAGACTCAGACAAATGGGGAAAACCATTTTAATAGGAAACTAATATTACAGGGACATTTCCAAGATACATTATTGGTCCCACCAGACACAATTCATGGGGGGGGGGGGGGTTAATTAGATATTGACAACATATAATGGATGGCAATGAATGGAATAAGCAGGTAATATTGCATGAAGCGCATGAATAGAAGATGATACTGAATCTTCCTGTTCCAAGGGGGGGATGAGCCAGGTCGGGGGCCACTCCCCTGGGCTCACTGCCTGTTCATGATGGCTTGACTCTCGCTCAGTCACGCACAACAACCCTCTGCTGGCTTCTCGTGTCATTTTTTATTGTGAGAGGGCCTTGGACAAAGGCTAAAGAGAACTCTGACCTGGCACCAAGCCACTGGGCAAGAAGCCCAGTGAAAAAGAAGCTCAGAAAGTTTATAAAACTTTTCTCTCTTTTTTTTAAAATCTTGGTTCTAGATACAGAGTGTTCAGACACCAGAGTGAGTCTCACTGCTGACTGTAAACTGCAGAAGATGCTCCATTAAACAGCTGTCAATTAAACATACATGCTACTTGTCTGTCAAACATGCAGCTTGTCAATCAAACTCACAGCACCCAATACACATGGTATGCATTAACCCGTTGAGGACGAGTCCCGAGTATACTCGGGCAGGTGTCTATGAGAAATGCGTGTTGAGCAAAATCAGTCTGTCCTCAATGGGTTAACCCTAAGTGTGCCCGTTCACCTTCTGGTGCACTGGAGTGCTAGCTTCAGCGATTGGCATAGGTGTCTGAAAACTAATTGCTGATGGATAGAGATTTACCTAATCTCCCTAATCCCCATTATGTCACCTTGACCTCCCTGTTAGACTTAGGCACATTGCTGCACCTGAGTTGGCTTCTTCACTAGGTCAAGTTTAGATGGAGGGTGGGCAAGACAAGTACACTGGCACATGAAGGGTTAAAGAAAATGTGCATAAATAATACTGTATGGTTGAACCTAGTACTCATCGACTGCCTAGTTTTTATTTGCTTGGTAAGAATATTTAACTCTGAAATTCACATAAAGATTTGACCTACGTGATTGAGAAAATCCAGGGGCCAGTTGCATAAAACTTACCGTTGAATTTCAATGTTAACTACCGTCAAAATTAGGCGTCACAGCCAATCAGCATCAAGGATTATAAAATTTACCGCTAATTTGAAGGCTTACCGCTAGAAAGGAGCGGTAAGTCCAGCGGTAAGGGTTTTATGCAACAGGGCCCAGCACTATCAAATGCTGTTGTTTCCTTTTCAATTTGAAGTTTCAGTGCAGAAATATCGCCATCGAATTTGAGTGGCCTCTTTTCAGCTCCCCGCTCCTTTTTTAGATTGACCGCTGTTTTTACATTGACAATGCACGCAACCCGAGTTGTATTGAACACTTTGTTGTATGAAGCTTTTTAGAAAATGCATTGAAATTACATTACGATTCAGTTGAAATATTCATTTGAAATTTTGTCCTTGATTAAAATCATTAATGAACAGTGAATTTTTGCGTTTTCCCACACATCCTCATCAACGGTCAAAGCCAATACATTTTTATTTGCTCTGCACGCAGTGCAGTGCATACTGAGCATTCTGTGTGCCAAAACGGTTTCAAAGAGGGTGGTCGATGTGTAGTAGAGCTACCATACATGCACTATTCATGCAATGTATTCTATCCAAAGAGTGCTGTTTACCGTTGGAAGTGAATGGAAATCATGCTTGGCTCTGTCTTCTCAAAACATGTTCCTATTTATGGTTACAGCATTCAGCTTTCAAAAGGATACACAGAATGAAGCACAAAGTAAGCTTTAGTGGGAAAACCGTACCTTGTCTGAGAAACATATTCCGAACAAAATTCAACTTTTCAAACTTTTAAAGAGTAATCGAGTTGCATGAAATAGATGTGTTGATAAACTGGATCCTTTGCTGATCTGAAAGCTGTCGATTACTTTAGCGGCATGGCCTGAAAAATCCATCGGAGAAGCCCTATTCATGAGGTTACTGGGAAGTTAGCCAAATGTATGTGCAAGACATTAAAAACCAAAACAGCAACAACGGGGTGAGGTGACATTTGTTCACATGGTTGAGAAAACCCAACAAGTATGTTTCTTTTCGGATGGAAGGAAAAGTACTTTTCAAGAGTTTAACAGGTATCACAGGAGGAAGAAGGAGGAACAATGAATGTTAGGGGGGAGGGGGTGGCAATGCCCAGCTGACGTCAAATCTCCAGCCAGCTGGAAAGGAACAACTGTTTTTCCTCTTTCTTTCTCTTTTTTTTTTCTGATTTTATTCACTGGTAGTCTTGATTGTTTGGTAAAGGCCCTTTCTCACTAATAGCCTTTTTCCAAGGCCGTCATGTTGTTCTTATTACTGACAGTACATGAGGGAAAACAGCCAAAGCTGTGCTCATCGTATCAGTTCAAGTGTCTTTAAGTTCTACCAATGCGATTATCCTTTGGAGGGGAGGCTGTAGAAAGCCTGTCCTTTGCACAATTTCCACTGAATAATTCCATAGGTCAGTCTGACCATGGTCTGACCGATGGAGTAGGCCAACCTAGATTTGCCCATCAGCCATTAGTATCATGCCTTACCCAGGAAATAAAGAGAATCAAGGATAGGTGGATCATTTCTGAATGTTCTTGTCATGTCATTAAAAGTTGAATCCATACATCGGAAGTAGTAGAATGGATTCACTGGTCATCAGGATGGCATACTGTTCTCAAGGAGTAAAAGGAAGCCATACATCTGTAAATGACAACTGTTGTAGACAGTGCTCCATAGTTTTTGGATTAACATACGTAAAGCTGTTCCTTTTGAATGTCAATGACATCATGATGTGTGTTTGCTCGTAAGTGGGTACAGAGTAAAGAGAGTGAATGATTTTGTTTCCCCAAAAAAGAAATATCAGTATGTGACAAGAATGCAACACCACTGCACAGTTAGCCCCCCAGTTCAGATGCAAGCCAGTTTATACCAAAACTCGATAAAAGAAACAGCGTATAAAGAATCATCATATAGCCGACAGACTGTTTAGACGCTAATCTCGACCATGGCGTTCTGGAAAATGTTGCATAGATCCGCAGTTTCCCACAGCGCATGTTGTAATTGTCATGACGTCATCGCTAGTGAGAGGAATAGGGTAACCTTTTGTATGCACTCATATTAAGCCCTGCCCAGTTATACCATTCTACGGTCGCCAAACATGTTCAAACGCATATGGACATGATGGAATGTTGATTTTTATCAAGTTCTAGTTCAAAACGTTGCTCTGACAGTCGTTTTTGTTAAACATTGTATTATTGTACGTCATTTTGTTAGCATTCACTAAATTCATCTAATATCTGATAACTATACGTTTCTGGTATAAATTTTTTTGCGACTGAACACCCTGCGAGTCTGGGGTCTGGTGATGTAGGCTAACTACTGCAACCTTGAACTCAGGGGGTCAGGTGGGTTAAGTGGGTCAAATTCCTACCAGCTTGGGTTTGTGTTTGAGGATGTACACTCTTGTCAAAGGATGGAGGCCTCTTGTGAGGGCCTCTTGTAAGGGGTGTCCTTTATACATCTTCCAAGAAGACTGGAGTGTGGGGGAGGGGCTCTTGGTATTTAGCAAAAGTTTCTTGACCTTCACCTGACACTGAGTTGTTGGACACTTTGTTATTGTCGCTAGTCTTGAGAACAGTCTGTATTATATCGTCGCTGGGGTGACAAGACCTCGTATCTACAAAATGTCAAATGTTCAGGAGAGCCAAAAAACATGGCGGCCAAAGCACTGTGGCGAATGGGATAGCCTTTCCTTTGACATGCCGTGGTGGCTTCATTTTTGGAGTAAGAAAGTTGGGATCTGGACAGGACATCACTTAATGGTCATTATTTGACCATTAATCCAAAAAAGTGATTTTCACCAAAATTGCAGATACAAGGTCTTGTCACCCCAGCGACGATATATTTGTTACCTTGATCACATCCTTTTTACTCACAGATTTCTGCAAAGTAAGGCTTCCAGGAATATGATTATGTGTAAATGCCCCCAGGTGAAAAACTAGCTCCCTAATTTGTAGATATAATTGGACTGGATTATTACAACCAGGAACAACAATTTCAAAATGTTAATATCTACAAACAAACCATGCAGTGAATGCAGAAATGTTTAATAGTAAGAACACCATCAGTCACATTTCAAAAAATGAATAAGAAAATCTATCAAAAAGTTACAATTTTATATTCAAGGTCATGGAAAAATTTTCCTGTAGACCTGATAGCAAGCTTCTCATTTCTCCCATTAACTGAACCCATTGAGGATGGACTGTTTTTTGCTGTGACACACATTTCCCCATAGACACCTGCCTTCAACGGGTTAATAAACAAATGCAGTACCTTTGTATTCCTCATAATCTAGTTTGCGTGTAGTAGTAAGCTTGTTGCTATGTGTGACAAACCTTGCGTAAGCTGTCGGGTTGTCAGGAACTATCTGTGTTTGCAAGGTGTGCATAAAATTTGAGTAGACGAGTTAGAAAAACAAAAATAATATAAAATACCCTGTCCGCTGCAGACCTCTCTGTACAGCAGGGCTCAAGGAATGCTTCCTTGTTATGTAGTAGACTGCACTTGGAGACTAGCATCACCACATGTTCACTTTTCTTTGGCATCGTTCCAGACAAGTTCAAGTGAATTTAGGGCAAAAGATGGATGTTCTGATACATGATACGTCCACATGTATGCTGAGAACCCTTTCAGACTGGCTAAAGAAGCTATTTGGAACATGTTTCAATGCGTATTTCAAAAATTTCAAAATTTTCACGCCTTTCACGCAACATGAAACTAGCAGGAAAATAATGATATATAAATTGTTTGTTTGTTACAGTGTATGTACATGTATTTATCTAAATCAGTCTACTTCACATTTTGATTTTGCAGAATTAAAAACCAGAGCAATTCATCTAATACCAGGCAAAGCGCAAAATTTCTTGCACATTAATTTCCCCTTTGAATGTACAGTACTGGTAATCGAGTTATATTATTTTGTAAGTCTAAGGGCAAATTTGAATCATTTCATTCCCTTTGGCCAGGTATGGTTTAGGGGTATTTTCCAATCATCACTTTTGTTTGTTTGTATGTTTGTTTTTTTCAAATTTTACTTATGTTTTTACCTGTCAAACATCTTTGAAGAGGTGGAGCCAAGTCCATGAAGAAAAGGATAGAATGGCAATTCATGTCCCACGCATTCCAAGCATTAGCTTGAAAATAAGAGTACTAAGTTTTAGCAGAAGAAATTTGTTTAATATGTACACTGAAAAAGACACACGCACACACACACACACACACGCGCGCACGCACGCACACACATGATAGAATATATTATATGCCAATGTGAAGGAGAAGATGGAAGAAGAGATAATAGACAGACAATAGCAGAGAAGTAGAGTAAAAGAGGAATAGAGGGTGGGAGAGTAGATTACCTAGTGTGTTTTGCGTGCAGAGGATGTTATTCCAGTACTTAGGGCCAATGGAAATACCACTCGTGATGCAATGGACTTGGACCGGGAGAAAGATAGGAAGCTATTGGTTAGCATTGAAGGAAATTATTTTCAGGGTGATCTGGGTGTCTTTGTTTTTTGGCCTTCATTCTTTTTTCTTTATCCTTTTCCCTCTTTTTTTTTTTTTTTTGGGGGGGGGGGGGGTAGAGTTTGATCTGTGTCTGTCTGTTTAACTCTCTTAATACCAAGGCAAGAAAATTTGCCCTGATGCACAAGGCCAAGGATGTTGTCTTTGTTAAGTAGTCATCCAGTGAATAACACTCGATAGTTAGTGAGATGGAGCTGATGGAATCACATGATTTTACACGTATTAGTCCCATTCACACACATACCCGAAAAGAGCGATTTTGAAAATAAATTTTTGAATCGTAATGCAAAAGTCGGTTCAGTTTCGTTTCTTTTTGAAACTCAACAGGCGATTTGCCCTGTACGGTGTGTGTGAACAGTATGCGAAGAAACATTAATTTAAAAAAAAAAAATTTTTAAACCTGTCATGCACTTTGGTGCCCGGGTCATGCTCAGGTCATTGCCTAGGCTTGTTCAGTCTGCAGATTCAAAGCGCTTCATTTGCAGCCAATTATTTATTTATTTTTTTTTTGGGGGGGGGAGGGGCTGTGTGTAGTAAATAAAATCAATTTTTGTATTGCAATGCATTTGCAAAAAATAAAAATGCCAACTCCTGTGTGTGAACACAGCTACTAGTATTGATCTCTTTCCCGCACTTTGACTTCAAAGTCGGATGTTGGTGTTTCAATGCAAGGACCTGAGCCGTAATTTACCCCCAAACCAAGAGCAGAATTCTCACAGAGCGTGCTTTGACATGTGGTTATGATGACCATTGAAACCTACTTAACGGATTGTAGATTGTGCCATGGGAACCTCGGACCACCTTTGGACCCAGTTTTTACACAATAGGGGTGCATCCCGGCGGCATTGTTCCAAGAAATCAGGGAAGGAAGGAAGGGCACACCTGATGAGTACTTCCTGGTCATGTGACCTTCCTGGTCATGTGACCATATTGTTTCTCTTGTGGGAGGAGGTCCTTCTTATCCGTATTTTCTCTTCCTTCCTCTGATCTTTTTGTTTTCCCTGTTTCCCATGGTCGATGTTTTGAGGCCCAGATGTGTGACGTCTATTTCGCGTTGCAATTTCTTGTCATCTTTGGGCAAAGATTTTGTCGCTTGAAGCAGGGGGGTGGGTCTCTTTCCACCTGCCTGCTTTGGAGCGATGGCTGTGTCGTGTGCATGGTGGGGAGCAGCTGGCCGGACCCAGACAGCTCATAGGAAGTGTGACATCAGAATTCCATTCATACCGTCATGTCTTCCTTCCTGTTGTCATGGTAACGTACAACTTACTCCCAAACTCAAATATGCTCTGTCATTATTTTCCTCCCTTGTTCTGAGGTGTGTGTGTCATGTAATTTTGTCTGTTTGTTTGTTTTTTGGCCAGCAACTCCAAGTCTGTCCAAGGATGTTCAAAAGCTGGAGTTCCAACTAGCCATATAATTATTCAAATATTTTTGAAGTGGCGGCTTCAAACATGGGTTCACAGGGGATGACGAAAAATCCTTGCAAGAAGATCTCGACAATCTAGTCACATGGGCAAACACATGGGGAATGAAATTCAATGCAACGAAATGCTCCATCATGAGAATCTCCAGAAAACGCAACCCAGGGCATACCAAGTATACTCTCTTTGGCGAACACCTCCAAGAAGTCGACAATCACCAGTACCTAGGGATCTACATAGAAAATAATCTGAAATGGGATAAACAGACCCAACACTCCGTCAATAAGGGTACAAGGGCTTTAAACTTCATAAGAAGGAATTTCCATCACTGCTCCAAAGCAGTTACAGAACGACTTTATCACACCTTAGTAAGACCCCATCTTGAGTACGCATCCATAGCATGGCACCCCGGCACCGCCAAGAACACCAAATCACTTGAAATGGTACAGAGGCGTGCAGCCCGTTTCATAACCGGAACCTACTCCAGAGAGTCTAGTGTCACTAACATGATGACCACACTCGGCTGGATCCCCCTGGAAGACAGAAGACAACATCTACGCCTCATCAGCTTTTACAAGCTCATCCATGGTGAACTTGACCTAGATCTCCACAAATACGCCTCAAAGAAAGTAACCAGGCTACGGCGGACACAGGACAAGCAGTATGACCCCGTATCGACCTTCATTTCCACAAGCCAGCTAGCACACTCATTCTTCCCAGATGTAATTTCCCTTTGGAACAACCTCCCAAAAGAAATAATATTATCCAAGAGCACAGAAGTCTTCAAAACCAAACTAAAAAAGTCAAAGCTCTCATAAAACAAAAGAAACTTGTGCTACCACTCTTGTCAGCCCTGAGTTACCCTTCCTAGCGGAGGTCTTCGGGGATAACAACTACAAGGTACAAGACAGTTGTGACTTCATCTCTTGAACCTCCTTGGTCTCTCCGGCATTATATTTCATTCTACATGAAAATTGTAATATTCATGGGAGTTATCCTTCTATAGCTCATGTTCTTCCTTTCTTGTCAACCGCAAGTGTCGTTTAATTTGTTTGATATGTATTAATGATCCAATGCATATTGTGAGCATTCGTTTGTTGATTTCATGTTTCATTTTTGCTTTTATATCCATTGAAATATTCCAGATATTTTGAAAAAAAAATCTCACCAAAATATCCACCTCCTCATGCAGATAAGAATGGCGCAAGGTCTTTCTGGAAATGCAACTCATTCCAGTCATCTGCAATGATATGGTTGACTGATACATTTTGGGGGGAACCATGTGCAACTTTTATCACTGGCTTTGCTCAAATCGGCCTTCAAACAGGATCTTCACAATGTCTTCCTCTGTGATAAGGAGGTGTGAATGGGGTTGTGTAGGGAGAAAGAGAAAATAAAAAACAACAAGAAAGGTCAGTCCACCATTGTCCGCCCACTGTTCAAATGTCAGATTATAGTGATAATGGCCAGATAGGGCACAGGTGACTGACCGGTGTGTCCGTGATTCCTCCGAAAGCATCCCCCCCCCCCCCCCCCCCCCCCACCAAGGAGGTTTCCAGCTATAATGATACCTACAACTTGTACACCTGTTGCTTTGATTAGCCAATTTCCTAATTGGGGATATCTCCAAATTGATTTGTGCAGAGTTGGCTGTTCACTGACTTTTGAGATGAGGCATTTACAAAGGAGAATGAAAACCCAAGAGCGCATGTGACTATGCATCGTGAAACTATCGAAAAGTCACCCTACAAGCATTTTTAGTTACGAATAGATTCAGGAAGAGCAGTTTCTAAGCTTTTAACTGACACATGATTCGATACAAATGGACTTCCCTATTTAAAACCCTGCTAAATAATGGAAAGGAAGTACGTTGTGGCAAAGTGTATACTGAGAAAAGAGGCCTTGAAGTTAAGTGTCTACTCAAGTGCTTTATCTCAACCAGCAGTGCTCTGTGCTAGTGAATGAAACAAAGAACACGGTATGAAAGACTCCGTAGCAACCACTTATGGAGTAATTTCCAAACTAAACAGACAGTTTGCACACATGATATTAAGTACGTTCTACTCGTTACTGATACTAGCCGTCTATTGCATCATCTTTTCCAAAGTTATTAGCATTGAAAGTGAAGAGTGTTTAAAGGGGTTTCTCATGCTCCGAATTTATAAATCTGAAAAAGCCTGCAAGTGTACATCAGAAGAAAAAAAAGTGCGCTTGAAAAACTGTTAAAATGCCAATTTTCCATTTGTTTTATGATCCCAAACTTTTGAAATACTAGAAGAGAAGAATTCCTCATCCAGAAAATATATTTTTTTAAAAGACTGAAAGTTGACTGGGTTCACCCATTTTACCTGTTATGAGTCCTCACAGAAATTTGGGTAGTCCGACTTTTTGTTGGTTTTGCCATGCAAGGTCACATACATGTATCTAGATTGAATGAATGCAGCAATATTACCAGAACATATTTGTGAAGTTTGAGGAAAATCAGACAAATGACAATCTGTTTCAAAGTTATGGTCTCTTAAAGTTTCAGTGCCACCATCGCTTGATGAGAGAATCTTACCACAACTGTTTGTGACATCACTGCTGGACAATCTCATGAAAAAAAAAAATCACTTTTCTGGCATTTTGAAAGAGCACTTGACTTATTTCTCTCAGAAAGCAGGGGGAATAATATTATCCTTAAAATGTATCAGTAATAATTCAAGGAATTTTGTACTTTTTGGAAAAATTCAGTTTTGTGGAATTCTCTATATATTTTTTTTAATCCTTGCCCTGCTCAGACCTCATAGATGTAGTCATATCTGACCAGTTTGATTGTGTGGTTTTTCCCAAAATTGTTTTATGTGGGCTAAGTTACATGTAGGCCTGCTACTAACTGAACTTGAGGAGAGTGTGTGACTATGTGCATATACATCTGGATGGAGTTAATCCATGTCTCTGACTTGCAGAGCGCTGCGATCTCCTCCATGCACCATTGTGCACATTGCAATGGGAGCCTGTGTGATTTCATGTTGTGGTAGGTTTTAACAAAGGGGGGGGGGGGGGCAGGGACTGGGAGGGGAAATGAGAGCATGATTTGTAAATTTGGCTTGATGATCTATTCCTAGGGTCCCATGACTGTCAGAATTCCATTTCTAGTCTGCTCTTCAATATCCTTCTTCCTCCTTTATGTATGTGTGCCAAGCTATCAGAGCACTCTAACAGAGACATGTGGATGCAAAGAAGGCTTTTAGCCAAAGCAGAGCCATCACAGTATTGGGGGGTTTTACACTTACAAGAAATTCACTCGTAATCATGCTTCTAAAGCATGTTGTTTCTCAATGCAAGCATAGTTACATAGAGGGTTCAGCTGCATGGATGAATCTCCTTGCAGGCAGCAAACAGCATTCCTTACCGCAATGGGGCCTCAAACTCCATAGCCTTTCCTATCATATACTCATACATACATTTCTTGATATACTGCTGTATATCAGAGCATATACATGTATATATATTTGATTGAGTTATACATCATTTTAAACCTTAAAATCTGCCCTTTTGGAATCTGCTCTAAACTAAAAAAATCCATGTCTGGCAACTCTTTGTTGGTTTTGTGATGCAGAATCACTTGTGAATGCATCATGGCAGAAGTGCGTACTACTGCACTGGTCAAACCAAGCTGAGCCTCCTTAGTCTTGTTTCAGAAATTAACCCCTAAAGGCGCAGTTGCATGGGGAACTCATGATTTGAGAAACTGGTCTGACTCGGATATATTTGGTAATCTCTAAAACTAATGAACAGCTTTATTATTGATCTCTTTGTGAATTTACACATAGCCAAAGAAACGTAATTTGAGTCAAACATTATCTATGAGCGTACGCTTCAGTGCGCATACATGCCAACACAGCCCTGCCAACATTGGAAAGTAGTTGAGAGTGAGACTCCCATAGGCCAATGCTATAATTTAGGAGTCAAAATGAGTGAGATCAATAGAAATGCATACAAATGAAATAAAGTTTTAGAGTGAGAAAGGACCAAAATGAGTGAGTCTCACTCTCAATGAGTGAGAGTTGGCAGCCCTGCCAACAGACAATTCTAGCAGACCTGCACTATTGACCGATTCGGGTTCATTGAGGGCAGCAGACATTTTATGGCACTGGGTGCAGCCATGAGGTGTGTCAGCCGACCCCCCCTGCTCTCCCCCATCCCCCGGGCAACATGTTTATCGCGCACTTGTAACAAAGGTTCACGCACTAAGCAAGCATTCGCGCACTCAGTACGAGACGCCCATTGGCTAAAGCAACCATGCATCAGTTTTTCATCCTGCGCATGTGCTAATGTAGGGAGAGGGGTGGGGAGAGGGAAGGGGGGGTCGGCTGAGACACCGCGTAATGGCGCTGCCCATGCCAAAAATACACATAGCGCGTCAAACAGAATCGGTCAATAGTCACAACTTTGTAATGTACCCCGATGGGCAGTGAATGAAGATAGATTATATAATCATACCCATCTTTTCTCCTAGCGCTACTGGGTCTTTAACAGTGAATCAAGACGGACCTTGTTTGGAATACATGAACCACATTTGGCCTGTCATGATTCAAGAAACAATATACATATTCAAGTTTGCTGACTTCAATCAACTGGGATTGGCATCAAACTTGTTTGTGAACCAGTCTACAAACGAGTTCTTTGCCAGTCTGAAAGAGCTCTGTGCCATGTGACAGTCTGGCAAGGAAGAAAAAGGTACAGGAAAGCCCCAGTCAGCTGTTAGTGTTAGCCCAGCTGATCCTCAGCTGATCCACAGCTGATCCACATTAGAATTCAGGGATGAATGACAAGACGAATCCAACAAACAGCTTAGCCTTTGTTCAAGGCTCCACCAGGGATTTTTCTCCTAACCTGTGCCAAGAGAAAATGCAGGTGGAAATGATCCAGACTTTCCCCAAAAATTTTGACCAGGGGCCAATAATAGGACTCACTTATTTATAGTACAGTCTTGATTGTACTAAAAACTGGTATGGTGAGCATAGAAAGAGGTGCAGATTGTTAAAGGAACAATCATAGCTAGACTCACCACCAAGGGATGCTGATATGATAGGACCCAAGATATGATTTGATTTGATTTGATTTGATTTGATTTGATTTGATTTGATTTGATTTGATTTGATTTGATTTGATTTGATCTGATTTGATTTGATTTAATGTTGAGATTCAGATTCAGATTCAGATCGAGATTGTTTCAGTAGTGTGTAATGAATACAGCATATTCATCTATACATAAGTCATTAGTTGTCTATTAAAAAGAAGTGGCCTGCTTATATTGTTACATGAAAAAGGGAAACTCAAAATAGCACTGATAGTCAAAATACCACACGAAATTATTAATACCAGAACAAGAGGAGAGGAGTGTGCTTCATTGCCATGTGAGACCAAGAAAAGATACAAAAATTGTAAGAAAATATCTCTTTGATGAGTGGCAAAAGATAGATATCTACTTCGCTGTTTATGCACTACATATATTTCCCATGATGACGCATGATATTTTTTGGGGGCTTTATATGAGAAATGCTGAGTCTGCCTCTGGCCTTGCAAACAGGAAAGGGAAAATGTGCCCGGACTTTGTCTGTGTTTTTCCCTGTTCTTGCTTTTTGTTATGTGAAATTCTTGTCAGAGATCCTTCTGTTGTAGTGCGAAATCATGAAAGCATTCCTTTTCAAAGAAGCAGACTCCAAAAAATACTGCACTTTCCCCTCATGATCCCTTGCAGTCTTTTATTAAAGAGAAAAAAAAATCTAGAAATAAATGGATCGTGAAGAGTTTTTGATAAATAGAGAATGCTTGAGAACTGTCAATTGAATGAATGTGTGTGTGTGTGTGTGTGTGTGTGTGTGTGTGTGTGTGTGTTTCAGTACCTTTACACTTATTCTGTTGTAAGTTTGAAGTATTGAGTGGCCATTTTGGTCTGTAGTATAGAATATTTTAGAGGGGTCTCTTTGAATATAAGTCATACTTTTTGATTACCCATGACAGTGTGTGGTCAGTGACATAATGGATGATGCACAGGGATCGCTGCCCCCCCCCCCCCCCCCCCAAAAAAAAAAACAAAAGTAGAGTACTGTGAGGTGAATAAATTTGAAGTTGTGATGGAAACTATGAGAAATGTGTGTTTGTGTGAGATTGTGTGGGTGTGTGTGTACTTTATCATTTGATGCTGAGGGATGAACTGGGAGAAGAATTTTGGGGTATAAAGTACAAGAAGAGAAAACTTTTGGGTTTTAAATACATTAGGAGAAAGCAATACTGTCCCCCACTAATCAATGTGTGAATTTATGTCAGAATAAGACCCAGTGTTGCTCTCCTTGTGCATATTTATGAGTGGGTGTTTGTGTTCTTGTCTTTCCATTACCTCGTCCTGTCATTCTCTATTAATCTCCCCATCTCTTAACATGGTAAACTGACTACGCATAGCAAGGAGTAAATCATCCAGTATGTATGAATGATGCATGGACTCAACCTAGCCCATCACCTGTCCGTGTGTTATGATGGTTGTATGTTAAGGGACATCTTGGTGAAGATGTTAATGATTCAGGACAGGTTGGAGCTAGTGATGAGTCCCTCTTCTGATAGCTAGTGACACCAATTAATGTCCAGGCAGTTCAATCGAGCACTCCAAGGATTCGAAGGATGCATGTGATGTCGAGGGCATGTGAGTTAAAGAGCAGATGATCAGTTACTGTAAAACAAGGAATGTTCACGTACATTTTAATTGTGTGAATTTCACAAGAGCCAAGATTCGCGAAATTACAATGCATGCGAAAGCTCTTGTCTACACTGTTGTTGTATGCAATGAATGCCAGTGGCAATTTACAACAATTTCATTTCGCCAAAGAGGCCATCGGCTCTAATTCGCGAATATATCGTGTTTTACAGTACTAAGAGATGAGTGTCTCATGTTGTGGTAGAAATATGATTCTCCAAACAAACTTTATGAAGACTTTCTGAAAATGTGCTAATGAGCAATTCTTCTCTCTTTTGTTTCTTGTGAACTTTCTTCTCGTCCCCCAGGAGAAGTCGGATGCGGAGGAGTCCGGGAAGGAGGCGTCAGACAAGGAGGAACCATCATCACCGGTAGAGGAGGAGGAGGAGGAGGATGCCGAGGATTGAGATGATTAAGGGACCTTGAGGTAGACGTTGGATATGTGTTAAAAGTGCCATCTTGAGGAAGGGTGGAGGGAGGGGGGCTGGAGGGATCTCACAATGTATGTATAGAACTCAACCTTAGGACAGAGGAAGAAACTAACTCTTTTGTTGCCAGATGTGGGAGTATGGATGAAGAGGAGTGGATATGCCTCAGTTACTGAACTTTTGTGTGAAAATCTCCGCTTCTTTTTCATGACGCTGACGTCTGTACAGTAGTATTTATAACTCAAAGAGTTCTTCTTGCACCACCACACAAGCCACTCAGTAAATGAAGTCATGCACAAGGATGGTTTCTTCGTAAGATTTCACTTTGTTCAAGGAATGTCAAATACTGCTCACATCTTATCAGCAAAATGAGATACAAGCTCCTATATATGGTATGTGTCTCAAATGATGTCATATCTGAATGGGTCTGTGAAATTTGCCCTTGTTCTCTCTGGTCATCAGTGTAAGTGCAAATGGATGTTTTTCAGTTTGTTTATAATGGAGCAGCAATGACATAAGGCCATTCTATAGACATGATTCTTTCGGTGATCAAAAAGGGTAGATTGTGACCCAAACTTTTCAGAGGTTTAATCACATTTTTGGCAGCCGCAGTAGAATTTATATCGGCACTATTTTGCCATCCAAGAAGATAATTTCAATTGGAATTGGACAGTGTTTGAATACAATAAAGGTATCACTCATCATGAAGTGTGACATGTACAGATTTTTTTTTATGAATACAGTAGATCTATTTGAAGCAGTATGATACTCCAAACATATTCCTTTCATTACAATATTTATTGATCATTTTTATTTTGCAACAGAATTTTCACAAATCGGTAAAGTTGGTATTGCCGTCGTGTTTGTATGACATCCTTGACTTCATTTTCCAAGGTTATTTGCTATTTCATTATAGCTCTAAACGAGTAGCAAATCCATATGTCTCAATCTGCCAGAGTGACAGCATATTTGCCACATGTTCATATATTCACTGTATCTATTCGTACAATGCGTATGACGCATTAAACGCTATTTTAAGTGGTACAATTTTGTCGGCAGTCAATGATTTATTCATTTGTCCATCAGTGTGGTGTTTATTTTTGTTGGGTTCTTCTGTTAATGGAAGGTTTTTGTATGTCATGGTTTGAAAGGACAAGACTTGCGTCACCACCTTGTGTTTTCTCGAGGGGAACAAAGAAGAGATATCTGTTCCATGCCAAAACAATCACACCTTTCAAGTGCAGTGGTCCTGTTGATTTAGTCGGCAGCACGAGGTTGTGTTTAAAGTAAACCGAGAGAATGCAGACTTTGCTCCACTTGTAAGGCAAATAATAACATGATCAACTTCTGCACTGTCGGGCAAAGTCAATTTACAAAACAAAAAAAAAAGGGGGTGGGAGGAATGATATGTTAGGCCATTCTGTTAACTTCTGGCCTTGTGTTACAGATATAGGGCAGAATTCTCCCTTCTAGGGCACCGTATCTGATACACATACAAGTGCACAAAGGCACACACACACACACTCACACACACACACACATTTAACCCTCACAATTATACACACATACTTGCACATTCATTCAGTAGGCTTTTGTCTGTGTGTACATGTATGTTTGGGGGTTTATTTTTGTGTTTTTAAAAAAAGGGAAAAAGAACCAAAGAATATGGGGTTCAACTTTTTCTTCTGTCCCTTGCTTTTATTATGTTTCTAAAAACAAAACAAAACAAAAAAAAGGAGCCTCCAGTTTGTTTCAGAGTGAACACCACACACTGATAGCAAAAAGTGCAAAGAGACTTCAGTGCATAGAAAGGCTGGCCACAAATTTGTGTGCATGTTTGACTAGCACATCAAGGATATGATCCCCCGAGTACCAGTCTTCTTCAAAGTTATCATACGATTAATGCCGAGTGTGGAGGGTTGCATGCATTTTCAATTTTGTTGAATTGGAAAAACTGAAAACACAGATCTGTAACATTTGTGAGTTACCGGTATACTTGATCTGCCTTAACAGTTCATTGATTCAAGGTTGTTTCATTCCTATTGAATTCTGGCACACAGGTCTGTTATTTAGTTACAACTACCAAAAAAAAAAAAATGGAGCTCAGAATTGTCAGCATGCATACAGTCTGTAGCTGTGTGGAGTTGTGTCATACGTCTCCTCTTTCTCCTGCACTTTGTTCTTGCCTGCGTGCAAACTTTCTTTCCCTACCACAGGTCGTGGAATGCCGAATCTGGCAACTGTCAAGATTGGGAGGTTTTAGTATCTGATGATCAGACTCCACCAAATAGGGAGATATCAGGAGAGAAATACATGATGCTCTGATTCCCACATTGTTGACAATAGAGGGCAGTGCATATGAATGGACACAGCCCATATTAAAACAAAACAAAACAAAACAAAAAATCAAATAAACAGTGACACGGGTGGTTGGAATGATTATGTACATAATGTAGGGGTGCATATTTTTGCTTTCCTGTCAAAGAAAAAAGCAGTGATGATGCATACATTGTGAATCGCACCCGCAAATTTCAAACTGAATGTAAGATAATTTTTTTTTTTTTTGGCAATGTATTATGGAATCTGCAAATAAATTTGTATGTGTATATAGCAATCATCCACTGTATATGTCTCCTAGCATTGTTGTTCGAGTGGTTTAGTTTATTATGTGTGTATTTCATTGAGATGTGTGTTTACAGTGCTATATGTGTGTGTTTTTGTGTGCATGAGTATGAATGTTTGTTGTGAGTGCATTTTGTGTACGAATTTTTGTTTTTGTATGTGTGAAAATGTGTGTTTGACAATTGTAGTAATGAACTTCTGCTCATCTGAGGCCCCCTGACATCCAGTTCCAGCCCTGTGAAATTATAACTTTGCTACGGCAGCTTGTATCAAAGTGCCACTGAAAAGATGAGATAATTCCTTGCCTTCTCGACCTCTTGCGATCCGACAAGGCGAGACCCAAAGATTTTGTCTTTTCAACCTTTTTATGCACTTCCCTACTTTGCTATTACAGATGGCACAGTGCCGCATATATATTTATCTGCACATCTCAAAGTGCAATATAATGTCATTCGGTGGGCAAGATGGCTGCAAGGAATGGAGTCACAATAATGATAATATGGTCTTCTTTATCCAGGGTAACCTCTTCAATGTTGCCACTGCTCTAACAGAGGACCCTGCCATTATCATTACCCTAGCATTGCCAGATACCCATTTATACAGTACTCTCCGCATAATCGGGTAGGCTCGAGCAGAGCGTTTCTTACCCGATTAAGCGGAGTACCCGATTAACAGAAGAACACGTCTCACTCACAATTGACACACACAATATGTAAGCACATGCATTTTACACTGCACCAAACACCTACACTGTATGCTTAACACGCGTGCTTGCACGGCACATTATACATACCTTACTTTCTCAGTCACGAACAATAATTTACACTCTTTTTATGGATAGATAAATCTTCAGAAAACTTTGTCGTTTGACTATAGTCTCTTCGCTAACATGCAGGCGTTTTTCGAAATGAACACATCTCTTTGCGTATACACTAGTCACGTAGAACGTCGGGTTTTCGAGAAGTGACCGGGGAAAAGCAAAATTATGGAGCTGGTGCATGGCCTGATTTTCGTTGCAGGCTTCTCGTATTGTGAATGTTGCTGCGGAGCAAGGGATGAGCGCAAGTGTGTTCAATTCCTGTCTGTCTATGCAGTTGTGAGTGCCAGCTACATGTGTAATGTTCGTTTAGGTGTGACAAGTCGGTATATACTGGTACATGTGTTTTCATGTTTAATCACTCCCAAATTGATTGGTCTTCTCTGCAAATTGAGCAGAGAATGCGATTAGCTGCGGAAAATTTGACATTCCTAATTTCCTAAAGTGTTATTTCTGAGATAAAATGTGGGTAGAAATTAGATTAGAAGACAATTATTTACCCGTTTATGCGGAGAGGCAACCCGATTATCAGGTAGTTTTAATGTGCATTGGAACTGATTTTGAATTTACTACCCAATTAAACGGAGTACCCGTTTAAGCGATACCCGATTACGTGGAGAGTACTGTACTCGTGGATTGAGAGGGACAGGGTGGCTAAAAACATCTTTGTTCAAGGCTGTAGGCACTTGACGGGATTCAAACTCATAACCTCCCGTTGAGAGTCGGGACCCTTAAGCCACTAATCGACAGTGCCCCAACAAAAGTCGGATGCACGTCACAAGTCTGACACCCATGAGTCATACAGCCCACAACTCACACAGCCCACACTAGGCAAACAAGGGCCACGAGCCTGACACTAAGCAAAAAAGCCCATGAGCCTGACACACTTATCAAAGAATCGAAGGCCCATGGGTCAACCACTCATTACATCAAGGCGCATAATATATGCAGTATTGGTCTTGTGGGCTTTTTTGCCTAATCTCGGACTCGTGGGCCTTATTTGCCTAGCGTCAACAGCTCATGAGCTGTATGACTTGTGGACTTTTAGACTCATGGACCTTTTTTCAATGCCAGGCTCGTGGGCTGAATGTCTTGTGGATGTTGGGCTTGTGGGATGACCAGTACAAGTCTCTCTATCACTATACCTATATGTCTGCCTCGGCATACAGAGTATCTTAATCTCTCTTTTCTTCTATTACTATCTGTCTCTCTCTCTATGTATATACAATGTATCCTAATATCTCTCTGTATCTATCTATCTATCTATCTATTTCTGTTCACATTATATTCATATATGCTCTTGTGTGACACCCATCATATCAGTTCTGCTGACAAACAACAAAGTACCCAAATTGTAGTTGACAGTGGGAGACAGTGGCCTGCTATCGTCAAACAATACCAAGGCACCTGTTCAGTCAGAGCTGAAAGTCATCTCAAAGTCATCTGTGATCTCTCCCCCTCTCTCTCCCCTCTCTCTTCCTCATATCACAAGTAGTATTCTCTATTTGTTTGAAACAACAACAGCAGCAACTGGATTTTTTTATTTTTATTTTTTTAATATATGAACTGTACCGGTTGAAGCTCCTTCCCTCAGGAATATTATCTGATGACAAGTGGCTATCATCGTTAGTTTCTCACTGACTCCCAAGGGTGACCGCATGGTTCATGTACAAAGACTCATTGTCTTCACAGATCATGAAGTACAAAATGAATACATGAAGCGAGAAAGTACGAGATAACTTGCACTGCGGTGTGACTGATACAGCTCTTGGGCCCTGTTGCATAAGAATTTAGATCAAACATAGGTCAGAAAATCAAACAGTTCAGAAAATCGAACCCAAGTCTCTGAATACTCATTTCTGATTGGCTGTGATACCTGACATGAATGCTTTTGACTTTTTGACTTTTGTTTGATTGCATCTTTTTATGCAACCGAGCCCTGGGGCCTGGTTCATATAGAGTTGCGATTGATCTTACGCTCAATTTATTGAGCGTAACTCATTGAATCTAGCATAAGTTCAATGTTGAGTGTAAGTCCTGTTTCATAAAGACATTTTTGCTTGATTTCAAGTAAAATCAAGTGTTGCGATCAATCGCAAATTTGTCAATGTAAAGCAATTTGCGATTGATTGCAACTTACGCTCAATCTTCATGAAACAGGCCCCTGGATTTGGAACAGGAGGTCCGAGTTCAAATTAACTCCCTCAACACCGTTCAGGCAACTGGAATATGTACAATGTCAGTGGCATTTGAAAGGAGGTGAAACGTAATCCCCACGCAACGTCGCTCTTGGCCCAGATGTGGATCGGAAATGGATACCGCAAGGTCATCGGGTCGAGCAGTCATAACACTGGAGATGCTAAACTTGGAAAATAGAGGCCATGATTCGACCATCTTGTTTGGGGTAAACAAAATATTACAAATGAGGGGTTATCATTTTATGAGTTTGGGTTTGTGAGTAAGTCAATAGTCTTGTTTACAGCATGATCTTAATTTTTTGTTTAGTCTCATCTAGGGCGCCTACCCTCAAGGATGATTTTTACTGGTCACCGGGCATGCTTACTGCTTTAATTCTCCTATATTCTGTCATGCGGTTTTACGATTTTCTTATCGAAGTTATCAGTGTGGAGAAACCAGGTTTAGATCTCTCTGTGTACCTTCACTTTTTGAAAAAGAGATGGGGTGGGGGTATTAGAGAATTAAAGGTACATGTATTGTTTTTACCATTGCGAGCAGTGATTTTAAAAATTTTCAAGTTATCACATTTGATGTATATGTGTAGGTCAGTTATATATCACAAAACATCCTACCATAAGATGATAAAACCTGAAATATAAGGAGATATTACTGTTTTTCTCATTAGACCAATTATACTGTAGATGGTTTAGTCTAGAAACAATTTTATTATAACTATTGTTCTCATTTTGAATATTTAGCAATACTTAACATTGATTATAGCAATTAAAGTTTTTACATTGGTTGTTTCTATCCCCACCTCATCTTTTAGAGCTATTTTGTAGCATTATAGCTGGGTTTTTGTTTCATGTGCAAATGGTAAATAATGCCTTTATTAAGATGGCGCAGAACATTGCTGCATGAAGGTTGGTTTGTTTCCATTTGTTATGGTTTTGTCAGCGGAGCAGAGTGTTTTGTTCTGCGTGACAAACAGTGCAATGTTCATTTCCAAACTATGCACCTCATTAATAATTATGTGTTCACATTTTAAACCCTGTAACTCCTGACATTATCCATATTTATTGTGTGATAATAATGTAATGAGGTACGGTACCAGCATTAAAAGAAAAAGAAAATACGAGCAGGGGAAAAGAATAACAGGATACTTACTGTCTTGTGAGGTTAATGGTTTTGTTTGTTGGTTGTTTTAAGTTCCCACATCATGAATATAATATGAAATGGAAAGTAATGATGTTGTTGTTTCATCTAGGAAGAAAAATATAAAGACTGGAAAAACAGATGCCCAGGGTTTTATTCTGTTCATAATGTATGATGTACTGGCAAAATTTCAGAAGACTGTTTTGGAAGAAGAATCTTCGTGTCGCATCATGATGCCGCCCACGGAATGATCGAGTTTGACTTTTGTATTGTATTGTATTGTATTGTAGTGTAGTGTTGTAGTGTAGTGTAGTGTAGTGTAGTGTAGTGTAGTGTAGTGTAGTGTAGTGTAGTGTAGTGTAGTGTAGTGTAGTGTAGTGTAGTGTAGTGTAGTGTAGTGTAGTGTAGTGTAGTGTAGTGTAGTGTAGTGTAGTGTAGTGTAGTGTAGTGTAGTGTAGTGTAGTGTAGTGTATTTATTTTACGCCAGAAAAAGATATACAAGCAAAGATATATTACATGAAATAGACCTCCAACGGAGGGATGACCCTACTCAGCACTGTTATCGTAACAGCGCTGTTTCACAGAGGGGTCCCTTACATGAGAAATACAATGTATAAACAAACAGTATAGGGTCTATACAGCTACATAAGAAGAAAATACATTCAGAGTAATATTTCAGATGAGAATTATATACAATTATAAGCTTCGATGATAAACAAAAAATACAACTACAAAAATATGTGGGCATTTACGAATATTCAACTGAGAAAGAAAATGAATGAGGAATAACAATGGACAAGTCTGATGCAGATCCACCCTTCCGCGACCACGACTGTGGAAATGCTATGAACATTTTAACTCTGTGTGTGCGTCGAATGCGACTTGGCACAGAAAACCCCACAGCGTTGTACACACTGTCCAAAGTTTGACTTCGGTTTTTGGATATCTCAGACACTTCAAAACCGATTTTCATCAAATAGACATCGAATTCCTCTTAGACCCGTGTGCTCTTAACTGTTCATAAGTGGTTCCAATTAACTCGCAAATGCTAAAATCTGAATTTTCCCATCTCAACACGGGCCTCAACCAAAACTATATTGATGGTGATCAAGACTTTGCAATCACAATCTATCGCATCACTTAATCCTGAATTAACACTATTAAATCGTTAGTTATCAGTATCCTTTTTTCCCGTTTCTCTCTCTCTCTCCTCTCTCTTAATCTCTCCGTTTATAGTACAGAATTATTCATTGATTGTTTTTTAATAATGTGGGTGTAACAAGGTAAGTAGCAGCCCCATTTCACAAGTCGTCCAGTTGTTCGTATAAAATGCATCAGCAGCTATACATACATAATTATATAGACAGAGAGATATGAGTATACAGTGTAATGGATACGTTCTTGCTTATGATTTCATGCTTCATGCAACAATCCCAACAGTAGAGGTTCAAAAACCCACAGTTAAAGGCTACTTCCTTCAAAAACGTAACCATGGTAACTGTCTCTTTCTCCGGAAGTCAGCGAGGAGCCCATTGTTGACCATACCGTATGTCCCCTAAAAACAAAAACAAACAAACAAAAATACAATGGGACCCTGCGCAACGATAACTTTTAAATTGTGAATCAATCCAAATACAATTTCAAGGTATGAAACTATAACTTATTACCCACATCTTACAGACAACCCCATCCGGTTTGCTTCAGTGGTCTAAGAGAAATGATGATTTTTGTAGAGCATGTCAGGAATCCCTTCCCTCCAAGTTCTGTCCATTATGTTCCCACATTAATAAATATGCAGTTCCAAGAGCGTCCAAGTGGAAGTTGGTAGAAACAGACCCATGACCTTCTTTACAATGATCCATATTTCTCTGTGACCACTTAACGAAATTGAATGGGGTTTCTGCAAAATATAGCTAAGATGTTATATTTTGAGACCCTAATATAGCATTCAGACAGTTTAATCATATTAGAATTCATCAGTGCGAAAATCTGATTGTAATTTTTTTTTTTTTTTTTTTTTTTTTTTTTGGGGGGGGGGGGGGGGGGGACATAGTGTACAGTACGGACATGCGCGGATCGTCTCCAGACACACGCTTCTGGCTTGGCGGGTGCGTGACGAAATGTAACCAACTTTCAACGGAGGTACGTGAAAACAAGCTCCTTGGGGTCCTCTGCAAAATGCAGGGATGTGATAACCGGAATCGTTTATCCTTTGTCTGAAAAAAAAAGAAGAAAAGAAATCCAGGTATGAATCAACTCTTGAACCCACGAAATGGCAATTTAAGAGGATCGGAGGAACAAAGATGAAATTGTACGAGGAAGATACGAGACGGAAATCAGATGTTTATCAACCAGTTGTTAGGGTTGTAACCTGCAGTGGTGGCGAAGCCTCTTTATCACCTCACAATTTTACTGAACCGCCCCGGCTCAAACTGCTGCCGTGATAATTATACAGAATATCCCTAGCCGTTTTCACATTAAAGAATTCAAGATGCCAGTCCCCCATTACATTTGCGGAACTCGTGTGACGAACCTCTAGATTTGAACTCTCCTTTCAGAACCTTCAGAACGGGGCTCCATGTGTCATATATTCACTGAGGGAAGTCAGAGTATACATCTATAGCTCTGAACCTCTAGTGGCGAACCATTAGCTATGGGGTCATAACCTCAAGTGGCGCCCCTCCGCCACCAACCACTTTAATTACTACCGAATCATGCGGCGCCAATTCCGCGGCGCCAAAATTTGTCTTTGCGAAATACCGCAAATTCAGTGTCGAATTTCAACTGCCAAAGCAAAATGGGCAAACCTCTAGGATACTAAAGTAACACTTAAAACAGAACCCCCTCCTGCTATCATCGAGCCACCGGTGATGAAAGTAGAGTTCGCTCGTTATTATTTTATCTTCCATATGAGGACGGTGTATCTACTCGTATTTGAATGACGCCCCCTCCCCTTTTCCCATTTAAAGTTTTGACCAGTCATTTTTATTACCGAATTCACACACAAAAAAAATCATGTGAAAACAAAGATTCATGACCTTTTTTAGTCTCGGTTTGAAATTTTCCACTTTTCTAACCAGAAATATAGAAGTAACCACTTTTTTCAATGTCTGCTACTGTCTATCGGATAATTATTGCATGCTGGAATTGCATGTCACTTTTATAATCTGAAACACGTAGCAGCAGTTGCTATGAATTTCACACCTATATCACCATAACCACACTCCAACAGCTCACACGGGAAAAAAAACAAGTCAGTGGTTCTACTGGTTGCTGGATGATGGTGCTGTAAACTGGATTTGATTTCATTTTCACTTTTCTGCACTTCACTTTACAAAGGAGGTTTTATACCTGGAGTTTCAACTGGCTATAATTATTCAAACAATTGTCAGATTTCTATTGATGTACAAAAGAATTCCAAAGGTGCACTTGTGCCTTTGATGATCGATGTTCGACGCCGCCGTCTTGCTGAGCAATCTGAAGATTCATTTTGAACGTCATCATAATGTTGGCCATATTTTGCTTATTTATTTATTAAATGAAATGAAATTTCACTGAATGATAAAGCATGTAAAACAAAAGTCAATCCCGCCCAGAAATTTGTGCAAAAGTGTAAATCAGAGCTGTATCATGTGAAAATGTTTAAAACTGTACCATCCTGGAAAGCTGGTTTTATCACTTTTCCGCTTAATTTCCACAAATGAAACGAATATGGAATAATCTTCAAGTATAATTCTTTATTGATAGATGTATCAGATTAGTGCCCGGGTGTGCCCAGTCGAGTAATTTTCATCTTTATTTCAGCATTTTTTGCTCAATTTCTTATTCGCGCATCCTCGTGTCTGCACCACCTACCTTTTATAAGAAGGGATAGCGAAAAGTAATTACCATCACAAAGACATATCTTCCTTTGAAAGTGGCTGGTGATTATGCTCTGAGACACGAGTCAATCTTCCTATCTGCGCGGCAGATCCTGTTTGGCACATGCTTCAAATATTTTTGAGCGGCGGCTTCGAACATCTAGCAAAGGAAAGAAGACGGTTGTGACTCCATTCTCTTGAACCTCCTTGACTTAACTGAGCCTTAACAACAATCCACTATATAAAGCACTGTATGTATCGATTTTGCTGTCAAGGCGCTGTGTCTGCTGTCCATATTCTACCTTGTGTAGACAACCCTAACTTAACAAAATGAACTGCAGCGCCGCTCTCAATGTGGGTCGTATCTATTAATAACAAAACAACGCCAAAATGTGTCTTGATATCTAAGTCATCATCACCTCCAAAGGTTTAGTACCCTGGCGCCGTACCCGTGACACTTGTTTATTTGTGTGATTGCCTGTTGTAAAAATGAAAGTCGGCCAGCAATTCAATGACAAAATTTGTTTCCTTTGAGGGAAAATTAACCCTCAATTCCAAAAACTTCCGTGACCGCAATAAAGTCAAATACAGGTCAGGAAAAATAACCTTCAAAACAACACTAGCATCAAGTAATCTGCACGTGAGTACAAATTTATGATGAATATTTTTTTTTTTTTTTTTTTTGGGGGGGGGGGGGGGGTTACGTATAGATGGTCAGGGTATATAGTTGACGTAGCAATGATGATTGTGATATGATAATCACAATGCTAGTTATGGGATATTTTATCAAAAAATCAATAACTATTGAATTTGTTATTATTATTTTTTTCATCATCATCATCTTTATATATTTCATCGTTATTACATTACTTCAACCATTATGTCCTGCCGTGAAATAGGGATAAAGAGTGTGTGTGTTGTATGTGTGTTATGTGTGTGCGTGTAAGTGAGTGTATGTGTGTGTGTATGTGTCTGTGTGTGTGTGTCTGTGTGTGTGTGTGCGTGTGTGTTCAACGAATTACATTACCGCGACAGTTAAAAGTTTGACAAGGAAGTAGGTGCTTTGCACTTTCCTACATAGCGTGTGTCATGCCGATTCTATATTATTGACATAATATCAATTCTTGGAAAGAACACCATGACTACATAACTCTCCCCAAGACCTACCCCCCCCCCCCACCCTCTTCTTTTAGTTTGGTTTGTTGGTTTAGTTCATCATATTTTATTGTCTATTGTTTACTTTTAGTCCGTCATCTGGACTATCATGGCTGTACTGGTTCTTTGTAGAATCTCTGGGCATTTTCCCTAAAAGGGGTATCTCACTGAACGGCGAATGTTGACGAACGTATGATCAATGTAGCGAATTCTAGGGAATTTTAGGTTTCGACAGGGTTCGTTAACAATTGCAATCAAATTCGTAAACAATTACAATCAGATTCGCAAACTGTTAAGAATCAAAACTGTTAAGGAACCCTGAAATTCCCTAGAATTCGCTATGCTCGCAAACTTTCGCCGTTCAGTGAGATACCGTAATGTCTGATGGCCTTGTTCTATTACATGTATTATGTGATGAGATAGACAGAAGAGAGTATCAGCACTGGTTATTGATTGTTTGTTTGTTTGTTTGCTTGTTTTTTGTTTGTTTGTTTGTTTGTTTGTTTGTTGTTTTTGAGGTCGCTGTTGATGAACAGTAAGACATATTAGTAGATAGCGTGATAGATAGATAGATAGATAGATAGATAGATAGATAGATAGATAATATGGATAGATAGATAGATAGATAGATAGATAGATAGAGATAGATAGAGATAGATAGATAGATAGATAGATAGATAGATAGATAGATAGATAGATAGATAGATAGATAGATATAGATAGATAGTATACACACGTAGATAGATAGATAGATAGATAGATAGATAGATAGATAGATAGATATAGATAGATAGATAATATACACATATGGATAGATAGATAGATAGATAGATATAGACATAGATATAGACATAGATATAGATATAGATATAGATATACATCCTTTGATAAACATAATATTAGCATAGCCTCGTAAAACGAAATGAGCAACTGTTATCGAGAATGGCGTACAGCATGTCACTCGAGATTTTTATGCCAGTGCTTCCTTGTTAATGAATTGGATGGTTGCCATGGTGATTGGGCACAAAAATATCAGCTGATAAACACATTTCCTGGAAGAACGGATCGAATTCGAGGCCTTTGGGCTGCCCTTTTGTTCTCCTCTCGGTCACATGCAGTCATTTCTTTGTCTAGAATGTGTCAAAATTTCCAATCTTTGTAAGACAAACAAGCAAACAAACAGACAAACAACAAAGAGTAAAAGTGCGAGTTTTACGTATACCGGTGACAATTTCACCAGACGTGGATATTATGATTGGATTCGGCCTGCCCCTTTCGTCCTCGCTATTCGGGCCAACCGATGCGGCAGCCAGCGGGAACACTGCAAATCTATTTTCGATCATCATCATCATCATCATCATTAGCGCATCATCAATGGTTCGTAAGCTGTTCCAGTTCATTGTTTCCGGTGTAGACCGAGCAAGTTCACTTGCACTTTTTTCTTTCTACCCTCTCCAACGTGGTGTGTGCTTTACTGTAAGTTTCCGAAACGAATCTGCAGAGCGACGTGTGTTCTGATTATATGCAATTAAACATGAGAATATGTCGGTGTGTGACCTATGATGTCAGACAGGCGTTATGTGCATAATACTAGTAATGGATATAGAGGCTGAGTTTAAAACATGCTACATGGTACTACCTTTAAAAGTCAGAACGATTATAGCAGAAGTAAATCTGTGTTTCCTTCCAAGGTAAAGGCCATAAAGGGTTAACGGGTGATTGTGTCATGGCATTGACGAGGTGTTCGGAACGTTCAGAAGATCCCCATCAGTAAGTAGTGCAATCATCATTCCTGATGATTTATGAAGACAAAAGCATAAAACAATAGCTACCAAGCAAAAAAACACAAACAAACAAACAAACAAGCAAAAGCAAATTGATTAACTGATCAAGGAAAAATAATACGACACAGCTATAGATCGGCCATACTGCAAAAGGAAAGAGGATATACTTCTATGTATTCCTCGCTCATCCTTGAGATATATAACAATAAAAAATCAAATAGGTATGCTGACATTAGGTATATGATATATCAATAAAGCCATCACCGAACAAGATAATCATGATATGAGCTGCATGGTCTATACATGCTGAAAATTACATATCAATACAGGTATTATAAAAATGAAAAAATCACGATATTAGCTGCGTGTGTATATTTGCTGGAAACTTAAATGCCTTCCTTTTGATTGTAATATACACTTTCGTATTCTGCCGATGAAAAACATGTAACAAAAATACATAATCGTTGTTCAATGTGAGTAATCCTAATCATATTCCCTTCAACAATATCGTTGGAAAACATAATACCGCATAAATATACGTTTGTATAGTTGCAGGATGCCCATAAAATTGGCTGTACCAGCACACAGACAATTTTAGTCATTGTCTTGTGTAAGCGGCTGTTCCCTGCACTAAATCCACAAATTTTTACCATATCTCAGGGGGTGAAAAGCGCCACGGCTGTGACCATCCTCCCTCTTTCGCTGTTTACGTCATTTTGTGCATCAGCTCCCTTTTGTTTTGTTTTGTTTTGTTTTTCTCTTCTGCTGCAAGCGTCTGGACGAAACGAGAACATCATGTATCCTTTGTACTATATACCACATGCTTTGAATTCTGTTCTCTTCACATGTACTATCTATGTTGAAGATATTTTCCTACTCAACATTACTAACTGCATGCAAGTCTCATCAATGGATGACAGTGGGCATGAGGAAAAAACAACCAAGCAGGTGTTAAATCATAAACAGCTCTTCTAAACTGATAGGCTGAAGTTACCACCTGTCATATGAAATTTATCTTAGCTTATTACGAATTTATAAAGTCAATTCAAGCTGAAAGATATGAACCCTTTGGAAATAATGACTAAAGCTTTAATCTATTCACCCCCGTCAACTTGCTTCAACTGACATTAGAACTGAAAAAGAAATTATGTGCATTTGCTTCTTTTTTATGGATGTATTCTTTGAAGCACGCATGATTATGGGAGAGTGTATTTCTTTGCAAATAGTTGTTGGTACTTCGTCCTTTGCTGAAATCGACCTGTACAATACCCGGATATCGTCTGTATAAGCGGAGTAAAACACCGCTGTTTGTGGCGGTGATTATGACAGCTCGGTTGTGCTGAATCTATCAAGAGAAGGATAAGCTTTACTGACAATTACTCTAGCAGCATAATAATCGAATACATGTATCAGAAACTACTTGAAATGATTCTGACAGCGGCGCTGTTGTCTGGACGCAGGCGTTTAATAGAAAGTCCGTGTTGAAAGGATGCCGATATTACAAGTTTCGCTTTTCGTATTTGTCATTCTTCATGTTAAACGAGCCGCGTTTGTTTTCCGCGAGGGTTCCATTGTTGCGCTGCTCTGCGTAATGCAAAAAAAGTGCGGTAACCATGACAACGAAGAATTAAACGATGCAGTGGATGTTTGAACGTGATGGTACACTGTTGTCGTTCTCTTTTACATCGTTGTGGACAGTTTTTCATATTTCCCGGGCAAATCTGGACACTTCAATAATCGCAATGTTATCAAAAGTTGATGCGTGTAATTCGATTCTCTTTTATGATATCTTGCTCTTTCTCTTTTTTTTTCTCTCTTTCTCTCTTCTATACCTCCTTTTTCGAAACTTTATAATATCGGCAGCATTACACTATTGATATGCAATCAGAGCCGATCTGCCTCCTTTAGATTGTAGACGAGGAAAAAGGTGAAAATGAGGAGCTACTGTGGCCCGGGAGAAAAGTATAAGTCCTCGGTTCAACTCCCCGAGCGATTCGCTCTATTTTCATTGCCTTGTCCATCTTCTGGTTGTTTACTGTGCCATGAGGCTCCTGATTGTTATTGTGTTATGGAATACTATTCATGTAAAAGATAAACATTCCTACATTTATCACAGGACTATCAATGACAATCAAGTAAAGAAAAGACAGCCTGCTTTACAAGATATCTCTTCCCGAATCCTCCAAAGATCCCTGTAGGTATATACGTGATAATGATATCATATCGTTTTTTATGTCCACGTTTAACTTCTTGATTTCCGGTTGCCCTATTGTTTAGTCGCCGCAACTGTAGGCCACTTTGTGTATAAGTTACCTTTATCTGGTGTTATCTTGTTAATGCCAGACAACCAGATCAATGTCTGCTTATAGAGAGAGGACTCTGAATATATAGAAATATATACAGAGAGAGAGTGAGAGAGATGAATAAATAAATAAATAAATTTACTGTATTCGAAATCTCTGACCGCAGACTTGAAGAGGTTTGAAATGCTTCAATTCGATTGTCACTTTAATATTCTAATAAGCAAAATATTTTTACATCTCTGTTTTGGTAATGACCGTCATCTTCTGGTTTGATTAATCAAATAGAATATTGAGTTGGCTGATAAAATATGAATTATTCCAAAAGGAGCTCCTTATTTACACAAGGAAAGGCAAACCCGATAATTGATAATAGACACACACACAGACACACACACACACACACACACACACACACACACACACACACACACACACACACACACACACACACACACACACACACACACACACACACACACACACACACACACACAAAGAGTTTATGGATTACTGATTGATGTGTAGTATTTTGTGACATTTTGACTCATAATACTTACACCCGCCCTCGGCGCTGTACCAAAAGAACAAATTTAAAAACAAAACAACAAATGAATGAACAGACAACAGTACTGATTATAGCAGTGTAAATGAGAGAAAACGGAAAACTGGCGCCTGTCTTCGTTTTTGCTGCTTAGTGAACTCGTATAGACTTTTGAGAGGACATGTGATTGGCAATGACCGCTGTGTCACCTCCCTCTTTCTTGCCCTGAATCAAAAAAGTACAAGCACTTCAGGTCGGTAGCCAGGGGGCCTCATCTCATTATCTTGTCGAAACACTGGACCAATCAGCTTCCAGAGATATGGACACACCTTCCCTTTCCCATAGTTGAAATCCACGTTTCAGAAATTATGCACTTGCGACTGCCATCTGATTATCGTATGACATTGTACCCGCGTGATGATTAGACGCATGCAGTTCAAACCGGATTATTATCTCTGAGCTATTTGGGCCAACATAAGAAAGACTAATGCTTGTTATAAACACCACTGAGTTATGTAACAATGGTCGAGCCCATCCTTATAATCTTCTGACCGACCAATCAGAGATCGGCTTCTGGCACACCTCCCTCCTGCCCTAAAAGCGAGCATTCCTGTAGGCCTGCTACAGTACGTTGTCATTCCGCAAATTACCTAGAGCTGTCCCCGAATAAGAATTAGAAGGAGGTAACCTCCTTGGCCCCAAGGAGGGAGGTATCTAACCTCCTTGGCCCCATGGAGGGAGGTATCTAACCTCCTTGGCCCCAAGGAGGGAGGTATCTCACCTCATTGGTCCAAACGACCTCTTCTTTTGAAACCGAAATATACAGAGAACTTGAAAAGCTTATCAAGAAAAATAATGACCAGCTTCAATACTGTTCATAGATGCAAAAGGCATCATCCGTCCGTGGTATTCCACTATTATATTAGTATGTACTAAATCTCAGTTTATTTGAATAACATTGTGATATCAATAAAAATATCAAATAAGCAGATTAGCTAAACAGAAAAAGAAGAAGAAGAAGAAGAAGAAGAAAGGGTAAAGCATCTAAGTTGAAAATTTGCTGTCTTTATCGAAAGCTCCCCTAAATTTCTCAGTTTAACCAGGGAGGTGGGCCTTCCCACCTCCCTGGATTAACCATTTGATGGCTACCACATCAGAAATACCATTGACGTCGTGCATACGTAGATTGATAATGGTACTAAAGGAAGCTGATCTCACAGTGTGTCTCCTCCAAGGTGTCATTCATTATTTGTTTTGGTGCATTGATGTCCACTGCCTTTTACCTGTATTTGTTGTCTTATTCTCTTGTTAAACATCTTGTTGAATATGCTAAATAATGAAGCATACGTATAGCTGACTATTTTCTTGTACTTTTAATTTCAGTCAAAGTCAGTTAGAAGTTTCATGATGGTCTCGAAGGTAGCAAATAGCATTGAATACCCATTGATATTTGTGAATGAATTCTTTTACTCAAAATATTATGGAGCGTTATGAAACCGTCAGTGTCGACGAGAGTCTGCGAGCTCGATCTTTCTCCTTTGTTAGTGCTCGCACGTAAACGGCATGTGTTTAGGAAGCACCTGAAAGTGCGCTCACAGTCGTCAGAATTGTGACGTATAATTATCTTTTCCCAACCCGCACCCTGGCGGGGAAAAAGAAGTGCAATTTGGCGGGAAGTGATGACACCGGTTATGGACAAGTGCAATGTATCTTAACGGGAAACAAAGAATCGCGTATCAAAGTTTGTCAACAATGAGCAGTGTAAAGCTATCGACCACCGTGGGAATTTTCACGATCACGGAGCTTCGAAAGTCGGTAACAAATGGGTTAGAAAATCATGACTCAAACTGTCCGACATAGTATATGTTTTCATTGATGGTCGCTGAATTACAAGTGGAAGTGGGTTTTGACCAATTCCCTCGCGCTCTCAATGAAACGTAATCAACGAAAGTTCGACGAGCGATTACGGCAATCGGAATTGTTATGGTTCATTAAACTATGTGTCGGATTGAACCACCAAGCTCTCCACTCCTTCGCGTTTTTGTTTTGCTTTTTTATAATCTGTTTCTTTCCAAGAAAATTCGACCAACGAACTTTTCTGTTCGTCACAATGATGTTTCAGCTTTTTTAAAGCTGTAGCTTTAGTACCTATGGACCCCGATGTAGGTTTTCCACCATCGACGAAGCGAAGAAAATCCCTTCTGTCTACCTTTACTTTATAAATATCGGTGAATGGCGAAGACATGGAAAGGGTGATAAAAAAACCAAAATTCCCTTCACTTCTTTTTTCCGTAATACAGAGGTGATGGTGTATATCATCACCATCATTAGGAAATAGAAAAATGAAAAAAAAAAATGACATATTGTTTCCATCACCTATACAACTTCACAACAAAATTCTTCTAAACTGAAACTCAACTTTAAACAAAGAGAACTTATTGCGTTATGCGAAAATATTGGAAGGAAAATATTTGCTACATGTAAACCCAACATAATAAACATCCGATTATTTCTCTTTGACAGACTTGAATTCCCAGTGCCATCCTCTTCAGTCAGTCCTCAGCAATGGAATCGCTGATCTTTACCCACGCATGACACGCGTTTGATATGTTAGACGTCCGATTAAAACATTATTATACACATTGCAAACATTGCTATAAAAGCAGACGGGTTTCCGAGCACATCTTCCCATTCACCAGCTGTATCGTTTCATCTTACAGATCATACACCTGGCAGGAAGCGTCCCATCTTCTAAAAGTTTCCAGTTCTTGGCCTCGAACGGAGCACCCTTAATAAGGAACATAAGAAACCTGTGCACGTGACTCATGTCTCATTTAGACCTCTTGAGATTCTACAATATTTTTCTAGGAAGTCCCTAAACATAACATCCTATCACGAGCAACTCACGCGTCTCGTGCGTTTACAGGTAAATTCTCGCAAGATCGAGCATATTATTCCTGAACTTTGATATGAGTTTACAGATCTAATAACAATCTGGACATTAAATCTTTGAATTACGAGGACGTGCAGCTAGAAACTAATTCATGCATTCATGTCTTATTCTTATCGGGTTTCTTTTTTTATCTGTGAACCATGAGCTTTGATAGGATTCTTTAGTTACTATCATGCTTTGCGGAAGGTAGCTTCCACCATTCGAATGATTTGCTGTCAACCCATCTGGTCGACGTTAAAAAAGTGTGGAATCCTGCTCCAAAGCGAGGGCATGATGACAGCCATTTTGGATAAACTTCTGCACCTCACCTCAACACACGCATTGGTCAATATGAAGATGAGTTGCACTTGACAAGTCCTGACTTTCCATCAGTGTAGAGTCTCTGTTTTGTCCACAACATTTAATAAAAGTGCCCGATAGAGGGCGTTGCAATATAATCACTGTTCATGGACCATAGGGAGGACGCGGTGCAGCAGCAGGGGAAACGCCTCCCTGCATAGATTGTGTACTATAGGCTTTTCATGCAGTGACATCTTCATCCCTGGTATAGGTGTTCATTTGACATCTCTTGCGCCTGCCCCCCCCCCTCCCCGTCCTCTTTCATGACTATAAATACTAATGATCTAAGCAGAGACAAGCAATAGATAGAGGCTGAAGTGCGGTGTATAATCGAATGATTTCTGGTTTTTAATGAGATAGTTTTGACAACGGACAAAGCCACAGGTCGCGCAGATCCTTTACACGCAACATGCCAAAAATCCCATTGCCAGCTTTCATCATTATCTTGGAATCTTCCATTTTTTCTGCACTGGGCAAACTGTCATGCCATATTAGTTCAGAGACGGTGTTGAAAATGATGGCAGGAAATACCAACCACAGACGAGCTGATTGACAGACAGAGCACATTTTGTCTTCTAGTTTAGAAACTTTGAAATTGAGAGACGTTTACCAGACGTTTCGCATAACAACAACAAGTGTAAATGTGTGTAGGGGAATATGATACCCTTCATTACGGTAATGAACTATGAGGATTTAATTACATGCCCTCGCAACTTTACTTCGGTTTTTTTTTTTTCGTTTTGTTCTGTTTTTATTTTTTGATTCGTTGTATTGTTATTTATGTGTTCTAACGATGCTATAATCCCTCCCTGGTAAACACCTGATGTTTCAATTGATACGTGGCAGTCAGAGATGTCGTTGAGTACCACTTATGGCGTTGCAATGTTTACACACACACATACTTTGGCAAATATATCATACGTATACATGATATACATGTACATTTGACATACATGCAAATCATTCATTGTATACATTTTAATCACAATGGCCACGGGACGATTTTTAGAGGATGCTGCGGGCAATGTGGGAAGGGTTAATAAGGTAGTACTCGTGGTTGGATAGCCCCTCTAGTCGGAACTCTCGGAATGTCATGGGTTTTGTTGTTCAGGTCACTTCAGTTCAGTTTATCTAGTTTATCTAACACCAAAAACCAAACAAAAATGCATATTCATTAATACATAACAATACATCAATATATAAAAATACATATGAATGGCTCTCTAGAACCCCTTGTATAGGAGTTGTGATTTTTTTGAAGATTTTTTTTAAAGCAAAAAGTAGGGGAGGCTGCCCCCCCCCCCCGATTCCGCTACACCCTATATACGTACATAACAATGTACTATAGTATGTGGTGCATAATGTATAAATGAGTATGTTGTTGCTGTTCTTCAGTTTTACGAGGAGTTTCGTTCGTTTGACGGTATGTAGGTCGCTCTCTGAGAACAGGACATGCAATTCATTCTATAATCGAATACTTTGAATCAGTGATGAATCAAACACCACATTAGGAAATTTCAAGAGCAATTACAAAGTCATTTGTACACAGAAGGCTGACGTTTTTATGTCATTTTATGTGGCATTTTAGTGACAAGGGTCTCTAGATTAGGCCTACTTACTCTTTAGCCTCACAATATACACGATTATAAGCCGGACTTTACTCAATGCAATCTCATCGAAGATCAGACACGACTCTTCACACGTATGTTGCATGTAATGCAAAGTTTGAGTGTGATCTTTTATCAATGTGCCAACAACAATCCTGATTATCTCGATGAGAAGTTATAGTTAGGTGCATGGACCGGAAAAAGAAAGGAGCTATTGTTCTTGAGACAATCCCATATCGAGAAACTACTGGCATCAACTTTGATATTACATTTTGAGGCATTGTATGAATGTTTTACTTTGTAGGTGTTATTTTTGTTTAAAAATGTTACAAAATAATCTTTTCTAAAAGCGCTGTCGTATTCGTCTCGTGCATCTTTGTGAGCATACGCTTCAGGGGGATCTTTAGACATCCCATTCACAAACACGATCTAAAAAGGGAACATTCAAAGTTTAGCCCGATAACAACAGTGTCATTTTCGACAAGATATCAGCAAGAAATTGAATGTGAGGTTTAAAGACAAAGGAAATCCAGCACCGAGATGCAACGTTTCTTAATATGAGACATTGATATTGCCCGTGTTGCACAGGTCGCATTTTCACGAGAAACTGCAGTGTTGGCAATCTGTTGTGTTAATGCATTTTGGAGCGATTTAGTGAGTATTAGCGAGTATTGAATTTGTAGAGAGTGTGCATGGGATGAATTAAAACTTTTTTTTTCATTGAAGGCATGTATAGTTTGTCATAAGTGTGTTGCGGTAATCTACCCTAGACTCTCCAGATCGTACGAGGCTTGCTTATCAATTTTGGTGTTACGGCTCAATCCATGCACCTTCCAGAAATAACATGCCAGACTGATCGAGATCCACAAACAATCTGGAACGAGTAGAACAAACTGAAACACCTGATTCAGATAAGAAAATAATGCATATTTATATCTTCCTGAATGTTGTGGATCCACACTTTTGACAAAGATGGGAGTATAGAGACTGTCAGGCAATAATATTGACCAATGGAGTGCGTTAAACATATCGACAGTGGTGTTTGATCGGCCCGTCCAATCAGCACCGTCTGACAGCTCACTCCAAATAGAGCACAGGATTCGTAAATCAGTCATTCATTAATCTATTTATCGCTGTATCTGTAGACGAACTATCATACGCGACAACGAGAAGACTGATTACCTTATACCGTATCATAACAAATAAATCAGATAAATTATGTGTAGGGGTCATCGCTCACAAGCTGATCGGTGTACGCACCTATTATAAGAATTTATCCTATGCAAATAGAATAGCTATCAATTATGTCTTACATGAAGTAAACTAATTTAGGCACTAGTTTTTAAAGGGACTGTACAGTTCTGGTTGAGGTGAGGATTTAGCTTTTAACGTTTTGCGAGATATTCAGAAACCACTCTATGAGATATATCGATGTAGATTTTGATTCATCCAGGTAGTAAATTAAATCTGTTCGACTGGACTTACTTGTGAAAATCACGGAGATGTCAAAGAGCATGCAATTCTTAGGGGAATCAAAAGTTTATTTGATGAAAATCGGTTTTGAAATGGCTGAGATATCCAAAAGCAAGGTGAAACAAAGAGATAATAATAAAAGGCGTGGCCTGTCGCCTTTTATTATTATCACTTTTTTGGATATCTCAGCCATTTAAAAACCAATTTTATCGAATAAACGTTGAATCCTTCTTGAAATGAAATGCTCTTTCATATTTCATAAGAGGTTTCTCATTATCTCACTTAGGAAACCTATGAACCTGAATCCCCACCTCAACCAGTACTGTACAGTCCCTTTAAGGGAATTTGACTTTGTATAAGTGTAGACAAAGCGAAATGCTCTGCCAATCTGCCCTTTAAAAGGTTAGAAAGAGAGAGAGAGATAATAATAATAAGGTGAGATTTCCCTGTCTCCCATGTCCAGTTTCCTTGATGTCCACTTTTGTTCATCTTTCTTTGATAACGAAGATGACGAATGAAGCTCTTCATTAGAAAGAAGCAGACACTAATCATAATATCATTACTACTCCCCGAAAAATGTAAGGGGTCTACCCTTCTTTGCCTCATTGGCTTGGCCACCTGGTAGCGACTCAAGTCTCACTGCATGGTCGGGGAGTCATCTCCGAGATGTCTCCGCGACATCTCCTGGAGACTAGCCTGGTTTCCGGGAAGTCGCCAGAGAATTAAACGTGTTCAATTTTCATACTTTGTTTCAGTCTCTAGTTGGCCTCGCAGACATCTCCTTCGTTGCGGTCATGTTCAGCCACGTCTCCGAGACGTCTTCGCGACCTTGCGAAGACCCATGGCGACCTACCTATACGTCGATATGAAGACGTCGCGGAGACATCTCCTCCAACTGAGATGACGTCTCGGAGATGTCACGGCGACTTCCGCGGCGAATAATAACTTGTCACCTTGTTTGGAGACGTCTCGGACGTCGCCCTATAGGGCTCACACGGGTAAATGATTCCCCATAGAGACGTGTGTTAAAATTCAAATTTCAAAAAATTCTGTAAAATAGCTGGGAGAAATGAGGTGTTTCATCTTCACTAACCTGAATAAGTGAGATATTACCTTTCATCCATCAGATTGCCAGGGTGGGTTTTTCTGCTCTAATTCTGTCCAGGGGTCCGCAAAGCCAGACTACGAGTTCTTGTCACTCAAAAAATCACCTATTTTCCGTACACGTACCCAATGAAATATAGTCCCCTCAAATTCCATCAGAAAAGCTTTCATCTTCCAACCAAAATGCACTTTGTAGAGGAATTCATACTCAATATCTACAGCTATTCAGTTTTTTGCCAAACTACATCATTGATTTTTAATTAATTTTTTTCTTCATTTATTTTTGTATCTTTGGTACAAATTTGTGAAGGGGTCTGGGACAGTCCATTTTATTTACAGGTGTGAGCCCTATAGTGGAGGTCATATTTCTGATTTGACTTTTAAACATCATAAATGTGTTTTTTTATGATATTTGCCCCTACATCATATGACAAATCACACTTTCAAGGATTATAAAGCTTCTCAAAGGGACACTTTTAGAAAATCATGCCCTTTAGGTTTTTTTTTAAATAAATCTTGCAGTTTTGATCAGTTCTTCATAAGATGAATACATAGATCCAGGCAGTTATCCTTGATTGTGGGTGTGTCATCATCACCTTATAGCCTACAAAGTACTTGATAAGACTTTGTTTTGTCAAACAGACTAACTTTATGTATGTTGAGCTGTTTCAGTGGTAGCCAAAACAAAGAAATACATTAAAATAACACAGTCATTCAAAGTTGTGTGATACTGATGACTGACTGCTATGTACTAAGATCTAGTGACAAGAACATAATATTAAGAAAAGAAATAGTAGCAAGGCAGAGTTGAGGAGGGGGGGGGGGGGAGTAGAGGAAAGAGGTAGAGAGAGGGGGTAGGGAGGGGAAGGGGAGGGAGGAAGAGATCTGACACAATACAAGATACACAATACAAGATTAACACAGTCATTCAAAGTTGTGTGATACTGATGACTGCTATTTACTAAGATCTAGTATACCAGGTACCACAAGAACATAATATTAAGAAAAGAAATTGTAGCAAGGGAGAGTGGGGGGGGGAAGTAGAGGAGAAAGGTAGAGCGAGGGGGGGGGGGGGTAGGGAGCAGAAGGGGGAGGGAGGAAGAGATCTGACACAATACAAGATACACAAGAAGTCATTCAAAGTTGTGTGATACTGATGACTGCTATTTACTAAGATCTAGTACCACAAGAACATAATATTAAGAAAAGAAATTGTAGCAAGATAGAGTTTGGGGGGTGGAAGTAGAGGAGAGAGGGAGTAGGGAGTAGGGAGGAGAAGGGGGAGGGAGGAAGAGAGATCTGACACAATACAAGATCAACATAAACCAGCAGAGCTTGTATGGGATGAATACTTCCCATAGACTTGCATGTATTGCGTGCATTCTCTATAGGGCTCACACGGGTAAATAATTCCCCATAGAGACGTGTGTTAAAATTCAAATTTCAAAAAATTCTGTAAAATAGCTGGGAGAAATGAGGTGTTTCATCTTCACTAACCTGAATAAGTGAGATATTACCTTTCATCCATCAGATTGCCAGGGTGGGTTTTTCTGCTCTAATTCTGTCCAGGGGTCCGCAAAGCCAGACTACGAGTTCTTGTCACTCAAAAAATCACCTATTTTCCGTACACATACCCAATGAAATATAGTCCCCTCAAAGTCCATCAGAAAAGCTTTCATCTTCCAACCAAAATGCACTTTGTAGAGGAATTCATACTCAATATCTACAGCTATTCAGTTTTTTGCCAAACTACAACATTGATTTTTAATTAATTTTTTTCTTCATTTATTTTGGTATCTTTGGTACGAATTTGTGAAGGGGTCTGGGACAGTCCATTTTATTTACAGGTGTGAGCCCTATAGGGTCGATTTCTTGGTGAGAGCGCAAGCCATTTCTTCGTCTTTCGAGTCGCATGCGTCCCGGCGACTGATCAGTCGCGGCAGTCGCGGCAACGCCCCCTCCAGTGAGATAGGCCCTTTAGTCATCCGAATGTGAGTCCAGATCGGCTTCACTTCTTATGCGTGTGCGCCCGCTTTCTTTTGTTATCAACAATGGGCGACTTGGCTCACCGTCACTCGACCGTATCTATCGCTGCTCAAGAGAGAAAGAAATAATCAGCGTCGAGGTAAATTCTGAAACAGAAAAGATTTTGATTGAGATCCAGATTCCCTTTCACTTTCACTTCAAGAGGTGATCCCAATTCAAAAGTCTCCCCCCCCCCCCTCCCGCCTCCGTAATCCAAGGAACAAATACCATCTGAGTCTTCATAATAACTCCGATTGCCTGGCTGACACTGAGGACACATTGTGACACCAAAGCGAAAATGGAGAAAGGTTTTTGTGGATAGGATTGTGTGTTTCTTTTAATGTAGTTTTTGCAGCCGAAACATCAGTCGTGGGACACAGAGGCAAAGACATTCCCTTCCCGATATTCAATGAAGTAGATTCAAGAATTAATGTTTTATCTACTGGTAGGTCTGAACTGAAGTGTCTTAGACATTGCATCAAGCAGAATGAATAATCTAACCTTTGTGTCAAATTAGTACAAACTTGCAACAACGTCACGGCGATGTTGGATTTTAGGCAAGGTTGTAGTTGTTGAATCATCAGCTGTTATCTCGATAAATTCTGTAATATCTTTATTTTTCTTAAAGCAAAGGGAGAATGATAGTGCGAAAAACAACCATATTTGTCAAAAACATTCCAAACTTCAAACTTCCATAACTCACTTTATGTTAGGTTCTAATGAAACATATGATGATCTTTTATATGATTTTATTTTATTTACTGAAGTGAAGTTGAACACACAGTGGAGTTACTATCTGGTAGTTTATGTGCGTATGAAATGATTTTACCGATTTTCAAGTGGCCATGTAAAACGAAGGAAATAATTCAATATCGACCATGGTAGTTTTATAAAGTTAAAGCGCAGCTTTTATTTTCACGGCCACCGGGGTTTGTACTTGTGTATGCATGATACCTAATGACATTCCTACCTTCTGTACAGCTCATGCCATGTGAAGCATTCATGAATTGTTGCAATGAAAGAATTTCCTTCCGTTGAAAAAAAAAGAGAAACCAAGAGAAAAAGAAATAACATTGAACAACAAGCATAGAGATGGACAAAGCTTGTTACAAAGGGAATCCTGCCGACGGAATTTAGCCTTCGTTCCATACCGGACTCGTATCGTACAAGATTTTTTTTTTCTAATTTCACTTTGTGGAGTATCATAACATAGGTAAACAAATTCTTTCAGTTGCCCAGTTTCCAAGTCCATTTATTTCATTTTATTTCCAAACATTTGAAATAATGAGACGTATATTAGCGACCAAAGAGACAACATAAAATATTTCCTCAAACTTCTCTAAATCACGTTGAATTACGTCACTTTCACCAATAATTATTCGAATTTCATACATGGGGTATTGTAGAACGCAACTTAAGCGTGACAATCTTTGCGCTTTCAGAAGGCTTCAACGCCGTGACTTCGCGTACTATGTATTGTAAAAGACAGATATTTGCAACGTGCAAGTGCTTGTCAAAATGCCTCTGATTAGAACGTTGTGGATGGTATAATCACCGTGTGTAGAGACGATGACACACAACTCTAAAATTCGAAAAAAAAAAGTAAACCTTGTCCTAAAATCCAGACTAACGGTATTATACAGCGATCATTTGCGATCATTACCGCAAACTGTATTGTATGCTAATGGAACAAGAGGGCGTATACTGGGTTGGATCGTCTGCCTATCCCGTTGTCATTGCTCCAGTTTCCCGTGACCACGTTTGTTTCTTCTTTTTTCGACAAAAAAAATGCAATAATTGTTGAAGAAAGCAAGACAACAATAACAATAGCGACCAGCCTTTAGGGGAGCTAAAGTACTAGCTCCATTCTCAGATGGCAGAGCGCTCGTTTTGCATGAGAGATGTACCAGGATTGATGCCCGGGTTTTCCACGATCAAGGTCTTTTCATACCTTATAGCTCGCTCTTGTTGAAGACATCAAATTTACATACTGAACAATCCTTTATTTTGATGCCATCAGATACAGCGACCTTTGTTTCCTACAACACACTGTTCAGAAACCGTTACAAGCTAACATAGCCCCTGGAGCTATACTGCTCGGTGAGAAGCCAATAGTGAAATGGGATAAGACAGCAGCAGATTTCGTCCTTTCAACTAACTCAGGTGGCACAGAGGTTGTCAAGAAACCGTGACTACTGAAGGAAATCATTCAAGAAAGCAAGTTAGCTATAAGTATTTACTTTTACATGTAAGAATCTTGAGGGGGGCTAGCTCAAATGGTAGAGCGCTCGTTTTGCATACGAGAGGTGCCGGGATCGATCCCCGGGCTCTCCAAGGTGAAAGTTTTTATTCTTTTAATTCCTTGTTGTCACTTTATACTGCTCTACTTTTGATAGTTCATCATATAACTTTCAAACTGTATAGTATCTCGCGGGACACATGAGAAGAAAATATTTTAAACTGCCTTTAATATTGTTTAAAGGTGATTGGAGGGGTTTTATAGCTGCTGTTTCTGCTGCCAGACATGCTGTCTTGGACTTTTCCTATCGTCTTCAGAAGTGGCATAGGATCGAATATACGTAGCTTCGGCCCACCTTTAATCCTCGAGGCATCGAGTGTACACCGAGTATGCATGCCTAATACACATAAACGTTTGCTTTGTTGCCATCAGATGCAGCGAATTTTGTATTACACCAAGAAATGCAACGGGTTTAGTTCGAAGGTCACTATGATATATGCTCAAGAAGCTGTATTGATCATCTCCTCGTCTGGTCTTATCACATGAATAGCCAGCTTGGGGTCTCTTTAGATCATCATTTAATGTATTTATGTGATGTCAGTAGGTATATACCACGTGAATTGTATTCACGGATTCTAATTCCATATAACCATGTATATCAACTGGCATCTAATCCGTCAAGATGACCAAACAGGCTCTACTTTAGACGTTTTCATGTGTTGCCATAACGCTCCAGTTTCCCGTGACCACGTTTGTTTCTTCTTCTTTTTTCGAAAAAAAAATAATAATAATGCAATAAGTTGAAGAAAGCAAGTCAACAATAACAATGGCGACCAGCCTTTAGGGGAGCTAAAAGAGTAGCTCAATTCTCAGATGGTAAAGCGCTCGTTTTGCATGAGAGATGTACCAGGATTGATGCCCGGGTTTTCCACGATCAAGGTCTTTTCATACCTTATAGCTCGCTCTTGTTTAAACTAAAATTTCACTACAATTTTCAGATAATACATCTGATTGGATACCTACGAGGAAAATTATTTCAAAATGTCATCTAAATTCTTTTTAAGTGATCAGAGAGGATGAACAGAAGCTGCTCTTACTGTCTCCAGCATGTTGTATTGGAGGTTCCCCTATAATCTTCGGAAATGGCAAAGGAAACTATCTTGCTTCCTCTCTGCATTAATCTTCAAGACATCAAATTTACATACTGAACAATCCTTTATTTTGATGCCATCAGATACAGCGACCTTTGTTTCCTACAACACACTGTTCAGAAACCGTTACAAGCTAACATAGCCCCTGGAGCTATACTGCTCGGTGAGAAGCCAATAGTGAAATGGGATAAGACAGCAGCAGATTTCGTCCTTTCAACTAACTCAGGTGGCACAGAGGTTGTCAAGAAACCGTGACTACTGAAGGAAATCATTCAAGAAAGCAAGTTAGCTATAAGTATTTACTTTTACATGTAAGAATCTTGAGGGGGGCTAGCTCAAATGGTAGAGCGCTCGTTTTGCATACGAGAGGTGCCGGGATCGATCCCCGGGCTCTCCAAGGTGAAAGTTTTTATTCTTTTAATTCCTTGTTGTCACTTTATACTGCTCTACTTTTGATAGTTCATCATATAACTTTCAAACTGTATAGTATCTCGCGGGACACATGAGAAGAAAATATTTTAAACTGCCTTTAATATTGTTTAAAGGTGATTGGAGGGGTTTTATAGCTGCTGTTTCTGCTGCCAGACATGCTGTCTTGGACTTTTCCTATCGTCTTCAGAAGTGGCATAGGATCGAATATACGTAGCTTCGGCCCACCTTTAATCCTCGAGGCATCGAGTGTACACCGAGTATGCATGCCTAATACACATAAACGTTTGCTTTGTTGCCATCAGATGCAGCGAATTTTGTATTACACCAAGAAATGCAACGGGTTTAGTTCGAAGGTCACTATGATATATGCTCAAGAAGCTGTATTGATCATCTCCTCGTCTGGTCTTATCACATGAATAGCCAGCTTGGGGTCTCTTTAGATCATCATTTAATGTATTTATGTGATGTCAGTAGGTATATACCACGTGAATTGTATTCACGGATTCTAATTCCATATAACCATGTATATCAACTGGCATCTAATCCGTCAAGATGACCAAACAGGCTCTATTTTAGACGTTTTCATGTGTTGCCATAACGCTCCAGTTTCCCGTGACCACGTTTGTTTCTTCTTCTTTTTTCGACAAAAAAAAAAAAATAATAATGCAATAAGTTGAAGAAAGCAAGTCAACAATAACAATGGCGACCAGCCTTTAGGGAGCTAAAAGAGTAGCTCAATTCTCAGATGGTAAAGCGCTCGTTTTGCATGAGAGATGTACCAGGATTGATGCCCGGGTTTTCCACGATCAAGGTCTTTTCATACCTTATAGCTCGCTCTTGTTTAAACTAAAATTTCACTACAATTTTCAGATAATACATCTGATTGGATACCTACGAGGAAAATTATTTCAAAACGTCATCTAAATTCTTTTTAAGTGATCAGAGAGGATGAACAGAAGCTGCTCTTACTGTCTCCAGCATGTTGTATTGGAGGTTCCCCTATAATCTTCGGAAATGGCAAAGGAAACTATCTTGCTTCCTCTCTGCATTAATCTTCAAGACATCAAATTTACATACTGAACAATCCTTTATTTTGATGCCATCAGATACAGCGACCTTTGTTTCCTACAACACACTGTTCAGAAACCGTTACAAGCTAACATAGCCCCTGGAGCTATACTGCTCGGTGAGAAGCCAATAGTGAAATGGGATAAGACAGCAGCAGATTTCGTCCTTTCAACTAACTCAGGTGGCACAGAGGTTGTCAAGAAACCGTGACTACTGAAGGAAATCATTCAAGAAAGCAAGTTAGCTATAAGTATTTACTTTTACATGTAAGAATCTTGAGGGGGGCTAGCTCAAATGGTAGAGCGCTCGTTTTGCATACGAGAGGTGCCGGGATCGATCCCCGGGCTCTCCAAGGTGAAAGTTTTTATTCTTTTAATTCCTTGTTGTCACTTTATACTGCTCTACTTTTGATAGTTCATCATATAACTTTCAAACTGTATAGTATCTCGCGGGACACATGAGAAGAAAATATTTTAAACTGCCTTTAATATTGTTTAAAGGTGATTGGAGGGGTTTTATAGCTGCTGTTTCTACTGCCATACATGCTGTCTTGGACTTTTCCTAGCGTCTTCAGAAGTGGCATAGGATCGAATATACGTAGCTTCGGCCCACCTTTAATCCTCGAGGCATCGAGTGTACACCGAGTATGCATGCCTAATACACATAAACGTTTGCTTTGTTGCCATCAGATGCAGCGAATTTTGTATTACACCAAGAAATGCAACGGGTTTAGTTCGAAGATCACTATGATATATGCTCAAGAAGCTGTATTGATCATCTCCTCGTCTGGTCTTATCACATGAATAGCCAGCTTGGGGTCTCTGTAGATCATCATTTAATGTATTTATGTGATGTCAGTAGGTATATACCACGTGAATTGTATTCACGGATTCTAATTCCATATAACCATGTATATCAACTGGCATCTAATCCGTCAAGATGACCAAACAGGCTCTACTTTAGACGTTTTCATGTGTTGCCATAACGCTCCAGTTTCCCGTGACCACGTTTGTTTCTTCTTCTTTTTTCGCCAAAAAAAAAATAATAATAATGCAATAAGTTGAAGAAAGCAAGTCAACAATAACAATGGCGACCAGCCTTTAGGGAGCTAAAAGAGTAGCTCAATTCTCAGATGGTAAAGCGCTCGTTTTGCATGAGAGATGTACCAGGATTGATGCCCGGGTTTTCCACGATCAAGGTCTTTTCATACCTTATAGCTCGCTCTTGTTTAAACTAAAATTTCACTACAATTTTCAGATAATACATCTGATTGGATACCTACGAGGAAAATTATTTCAAAATGTCATCTAAATTCTTTTTAAGTGATCAGAGAGGATGAACAGAAGCTGCTCTTACTGTCTCCAGCATGTTGTATTGGAGGTTCCCCTATAATCTTCGGAAATGGCAAAGGAAACTATCTTGCTTCCTCTCTGCATTAATCTTCAAGACATCAAATTTACATACTGAACAATCCTTTATTTTGATGCCATCAGATACAGCGACCTTTGTTTCCTACAACACACTGTTCAGAAACCGTTACAAGCTAACATAGCCCCTGGAGCTATACTGCTCGGTGAGAAGCCAATAGTGAAATGGGATAAGACAGCAGCAGATTTCGTCCTTTCAACTAACTCAGGTGGCACAGAGGTTGTCAAGAAACCGTGACTACTGAAGGAAATCATTCAAGAAAGCAAGTTAGCTATAAGTATTTACTTTTACATGTAAGAATCTTGAGGGGGGCTAGCTCAAATGGTAGAGCGCTCGTTTTGCATACGAGAGGTGCCGGGATCGATCCCCGGGCTCTCCAAGGTGAAAGTTTTTATTCTTTTAATTCCTTGTTGTCACTTTATACTGCTCTACTTTTGATAGTTCATCATATAACTTTCAAACTGTATAGTATCTCGCGGGACACATGAGAAGAAAATATTTTAAACTGCCTTTAATATTGTTTAAAGGTGATTGGAGGGGTTTTATAGCTGCTGTTTCTGCTGCCAGACATGCTGTCTTGGACTTTTCCTATCGTCTTCAGAAGTGGCATAGGATCGAATATACGTAGCTTCGGCCCACCTTTAATCCTCGAGGCATCGAGTGTACACCGAGTATGCATGCCTAATACACATAAACGTTTGCTTTGTTGCCATCAGATGCAGCGAATTTTGTATTACACCAAGAAATGCAACGGGTTTAGTTCGAAGATCACTATGATATATGCTCAAGAAGCTGTATTGATCATCTCCTCGTCTGGTCTTATCACATGAATAGCCAGCTTGGGGTCTCTGTAGATCATCATTTAATGTATTTATGTGATGTCAGTAGGTATATACCACGTGAATTGTATTCACGGATTCTAATTCCATATAACCATGTATATCAACTGGCATCTAATCCGTCAAGATGACCAAACAGGCTCTACTTTAGACGTTTTCATGTGTTGCCATAACGCTCCAGTTTCCCGTGACCACGTTTGTTTCTTCTTCTTTTTTCGACAAAAAAAAATAATAATAATGCAATAAGTTGAAGAAAGCAAGTCAACAATAACAATGGCGACCAGCCTTTAGGGAGCTAAAAGAGTAGCTCAATTCTCAGATGGTAAAGCGCTCGTTTTGCATGAGAGATGTACCAGGATTGATGCCCGGGTTTTCCACGATCAAGGTCTTTTCATACCTTATAGCTCGCTCTTGTTTAAACTAAAATTTCACTACAATTTTCAGATAATACATCTGATTGGATACCTACGAGGAAAATTATTTCAAAATGTCATCTAAATTCTTTTTAAGTGATCAGAGAGGATGAACAGAAGCTGCTCTTACTGTCTCCAGCATGTTGTATTGGAGGTTCCCCTATAATCTTCGGAAATGGCAAAGGAAACTATCTTGCTTCCTCTCTGCATTAATCTTCAAGACATCAAATTTACATACTGAACAATCCTTTATTTTGATGCCATCAGATACAGCGACCTTTGTTTCCTACAACACACTGTTCAGAAACCGTTACAAGCTAACATAGCCCCTGGAGCTATACTGCTCGGTGAGAAGCCAATAGTGAAATGGGATAAGACAGCAGCAGATTTCGTCCTTTCAACTAACTCAGGTGGCACAGAGGTTGTCAAGAAACCGTGACTACTGAAGGAAATCATTCAAGAAAGCAAGTTAGCTATAAGTATTTACTTTTACATGTAAGAATCTTGAGGGGGGCTAGCTCAAATGGTAGAGCGCTCGTTTTGCATACGAGAGGTGCCGGGATCGATCCCCGGGCTCTCCAAGGTGAAAGTTTTTATTCTTTTAATTCCTTGTTGTCACTTTATACTGCTCTACTTTTGATAGTTCATCATATAACTTTCAAACTGTATAGTATCTCGCGGGACACATGAGAAGAAAATATTTTAAACTGCCTTTAATATTGTTTAAAGGTGATTGGAGGGGTTTTATAGCTGCTGTTTCTACTGCCATACATGCTGTCTTGGACTTTTCCTATCGTCTTCAGAAGTGGCATAGGAGCGAATATACGTAGCTTCGGCCCACCTTTAATCCTCGAGGCATCGAGTGTACACCGAGTATGCATGCCTAATACACATAAACGTTTGCTTTGTTGCCATCAGATGCAGCGAATTTTGTATTACACCAAGAAATGCAACGGGTTTAGTTCGAAGGTCACTATGATATATGCTCAAGAAGCTGTATTGATCATCTCCTCGTCTGGTCTTATCACATGAATAGCCAGCTAGGGGTCTCTGTAGATCATCATTTAATGTATTTATGTGATGTCAGTAGGTATATACCACGTGAATTGTATTCACGGATTCTAATTCCATATAACCATGTATATCAACTGGCATCTAATCCGTCAAGATGACCAAACAGGCTCTATTTTAGACGTTTTCATGTGTTGCCATAACGCTCCAGTTTCCCGTGACCACGTTTGTTTCTTCTTCTTTTTTCGACAAAAAAAAAAATAATAATGCAATAAGTTGAAGAAAGCAAGTCAACAATAACAATGGCGACCAGCCTTTAGGGAGCTAAAAGAGTAGCTCAATTCTCAGATGGTAAAGCGCTCGTTTTGCATGAGAGATGTACCAGGATTGATGCCCGGGTTTTCCACGATCAAGGTCTTTTCATACCTTATAGCTCGCTCTTGTTTAAACTAAAATTTCACTACAATTTTCAGATAATACATCTGATTGGATACCTACGAGGAAAATTATTTCAAAACGTCATCTAAATTCTTTTTAAGTGATCAGAGAGGATGAACAGAAGCTGCTCTTACTGTCTCCAGCATGTTGTATTGGAGGTTCCCCTATAATCTTCGGAAATGGCAAAGGAAACTATCTTGCTTCTTCTCTGCATTAATCTTCAAGACATCAAATTTACATACTGAACAATCCTTTATTTTGATGCCATCAGATACAGCGACCTTTGTTTCCTACAACACACTGTTCAGAAACCGTTACAAGCTAACATAGCCCCTGGAGCTATACTGCTCGGTGAGAAGCCAATAGTGAAATGGGATAAGACAGCAGCAGATTTCGTCCTTTCAACTAACTCAGGTGGCACAGAGGTTGTCAAGAAACCGTGACTACTGAAGGAAATCATTCAAGAAAGCAAGTTAGCTATAAGTATTTACTTTTACATGTAAGAATCTTGAGGGGGGCTAGCTCAAATGGTAGAGCGCTCGTTTTGCATACGAGAGGTGCCGGGATCGATCCCCGGGCTCTCCAAGGTGAAAGTTTTTATTCTTTTAATTCCTTGTTGTCACTTTATACTGCTCTACTTTTGATAGTTCATCATATAACTTTCAAACTGTATAGTATCTCGCGGGACACATGAGAAGAAAATATTTTAAACTGCCTTTAATATTGTTTAAAGGTGATTGGAGGGGTTTTATAGCTGCTGTTTCTGCTGCCAGACATGCTGTCTTGGACTTTTCCTATCGTCTTCAGAAGTGGCATAGGATCGAATATACGTAGCTTCGGCCCACCTTTAATCCTCGAGGCATCGAGTGTACACCGAGTATGCATGCCTAATACACATAAACGTTTGCTTTGTTGCCATCAGATGCAGCGAATTTTGTATTACACCAAGAAATGCAACGGGTTTAGTTCGAAGATCACTATGATATATGCTCAAGAAGCTGTATTGATCATCTCCTCGTCTGGTCTTATCACATGAATAGCCAGCTTGGGGTCTCTGTAGATCATCATTTAATGTATTTATGTGATGTCAGTAGGTATATACCACGTGAATTGTATTCACGGATTCTAATTCCATATAACCATGTATATCAACTGGCATCTAATCCGTCAAGATGACCAAACAGGCTCTACTTTAGACGTTTTCATGTGTTGCCATAACGCTCCAGTTTCCCGTGACCACGTTTGTTTCTTCTTCTTTTTTCGACAAAAAAAAAATAATAATAATGCAATAAGTTGAAGAAAGCAAGTCAACAATAACAATGGCGACCAGCCTTTAGGGAGCTAAAAGAGTAGCTCAATTCTCAGATGGTAAAGCGCTCGTTTTGCATGAGAGATGTACCAGGATTGATGCCCGGGTTTTCCACGATCAAGGTCTTTTCATACCTTATAGCTCGCTCTTGTTTAAACTAAAATTTCACTACAATTTTCAGATAATACATCTGATTGGATACCTACGAGGAAAATTATTTCAAAATGTCATCTAAATTCTTTTTAAGTGATCAGAGAGGATGAACAGAAGCTGCTCTTACTGTCTCCAGCATGTTGTATTGGAGGTTCCCCTATAATCTTCGGAAATGGCAAAGGAAACTATCTTGCTTCCTCTCTGCATTAATCTTCAAGACATCAAATTTACATACTGAACAATCCTTTATTTTGATGCCATCAGATACAGCGACCTTTGTTTCCTACAACACACTGTTCAGAAACCGTTACAAGCTAACATAGCCCCTGGAGCTATACTGCTCGGTGAGAAGCCAATAGTGAAATGGGATAAGACAGCAGCAGATTTCGTCCTTTCAACTAACTCAGGTGGCACAGAGGTTGTCAAGAAACCGTGACTACTGAAGGAAATCATTCAAGAAAGCAAGTTAGCTATAAGTATTTACTTTTACATGTAAGAATCTTGAGGGGGGCTAGCTCAAATGGTAGAGCGCTCGTTTTGCATACGAGAGGTGCCGGGATCGATCCCCGGGCTCTCCAAGGTGAAAGTTTTTATTCTTTTAATTCCTTGTTGTCACTTTATACTGCTCTACTTTTGATAGTTCATCATATAACTTTCAAACTGTATAGTATCTCGCGGGACACATGAGAAGAAAATATTTTAAACTGCCTTTAATATTGTTTAAAGGTGATTGGAGGGGTTTTATAGCTGCTGTTTCTACTGCCATACATGCTGTCTTGGACTTTTCCTATCGTCTTCAGAAGTGGCATAGGAGCGAATATACGTAGCTTCGGCCCACCTTTAATCCTCGAGGCATCGAGTGTACACCGAGTATGCATGCCTAATACACATAAACGTTTGCTTTGTTGCCATCAGATGCAGCGAATTTTGTATTACACCAAGAAATGCAACGGGTTTAGTTCGAAGGTCACTATGATATATGCTCAAGAAGCTGTATTGATCATCTCCTCGTCTGGTCTTATCACATGAATAGCCAGCTGGGGTCTCTTTAGATCATCATTTAATGTATTTATGTGATGTCAGTAGGTATATACCACGTGAATTGTATTCACGGATTCTAATTCCATATAACCATGTATATCAACTGGCATCTAATCCGTCAAGATGACCAAACAGGCTCTATTTTAGACGTTTTCATGTGTTGCCATAACGCTCCAGTTTCCCGTGACCACGTTTGTTTCTTCTTCTTTTTTCGACAAAAAAAAAAAAAATAATAATGCAATAAGTTGAAGAAAGCAAGTCAACAATAACAATGGCGACCAGCCTTTAGGGAGCTAAAAGAGTAGCTCAATTCTCAGATGGTAAAGCGCTCGTTTTGCATGAGAGATGTACCAGGATTGATGCCCGGGTTTTCCACGATCAAGGTCTTTTCATACCTTATAGCTCGCTCTTGTTTAAACTAAAATTTCACTACAATTTTCAGATAATACATCTGATTGGATACCTACGAGGAAAATTATTTCAAAACGTCATCTAAATTCTTTTTAAGTGATCAGAGAGGATGAACAGAAGCTGCTCTTACTGTCTCCAGCATGTTGTATTGGAGGTTCCCCTATAATCTTCGGAAATGGCAAAGGAAACTATCTTGCTTCTTCTCTGCATTAATCTTCAAGACATCAAATTTACATACTGAACAATCCTTTATTTTGATGCCATCAGATACAGCGACCTTTGTTTCCTACAACACACTGTTCAGAAACCGTTACAAGCTAACATAGCCCCTGGAGCTATACTGCTCGGTGAGAAGCCAATAGTGAAATGGGATAAGACAGCAGCAGATTTCGTCCTTTCAACTAACTCAGGTGGCACAGAGGTTGTCAAGAAACCGTGACTACTGAAGGAAATCATTCAAGAAAGCAAGTTAGCTATAAGTATTTACTTTTACATGTAAGAATCTTGAGGGGGGCTAGCTCAAATGGTAGAGCGCTCGTTTTGCATACGAGAGGTGCCGGGATCGATCCCCGGGCTCTCCAAGGTGAAAGTTTTTATTCTTTTAATTCCTTGTTGTCACTTTATACTGCTCTACTTTTGATAGTTCATCATATAACTTTCAAACTGTATAGTATCTCGCGGGACACATGAGAAGAAAATATTTTAAACTGCCTTTAATATTGTTTAAAGGTGATTGGAGGGGTTTTATAGCTGCTGTTTCTGCTGCCAGACATGCTGTCTTGGACTTTTCCTATCGTCTTCAGAAGTGGCATAGGATCGAATATACGTAGCTTCGGCCCACCTTTAATCCTCGAGGCATCGAGTGTACACCGAGTATGCATGCCTAATACACATAAACGTTTGCTTTGTTGCCATCAGATGCAGCGAATTTTGTATTACACCAAGAAATGCAACGGGTTTAGTTCGAAGATCACTATGATATATGCTCAAGAAGCTGTATTGATCATCTCCTCGTCTGGTCTTATCACATGAATAGCCAGCTTGGGGTCTCTGTAGATCATCATTTAATGTATTTATGTGATGTCAGTAGGTATATACCACGTGAATTGTATTCACGGATTCTAATTCCATATAACCATGTATATCAACTGGCATCTAATCCGTCAAGATGACCAAACAGGCTCTACTTTAGACGTTTTCATGTGTTGCCATAACGCTCCAGTTTCCCGTGACCACGTTTGTTTCTTCTTCTTTTTTCGAAAAAAAAAAATAATAATGCAATAAGTTGAAGAAAGCAAGTCAACAATAACAATGGCGACCAGCCTTTAGGGAGCTAAAAGAGTAGCTCAATTCTCAGATGGTAAAGCGCTCGTTTTGCATGAGAGATGTACCAGGATTGATGCCCGGGTTTTCCACGATCAAGGTCTTTTCATACCTTATAGCTCGCTCTTGTTTAAACTAAAATTTCACTACAATTTTCAGATAATACATCTGATTGGATACCTACGAGGAAAATTATTTCAAAATGTCATCTAAATTCTTTTTAAGTGATCAGAGAGGATGAACAGAAGCTGCTCTTACTGTCTCCAGCATGTTGTATTGGAGGTTCCCCTATAATCTTCGGAAATGGCAAAGGAAACTATCTTGCTTCCTCTCTGCATTAATCTTCAAGACATCAAATTTACATACTGAACAATCCTTTATTTTGATGCCATCAGATACAGCGACCTTTGTTTCCTACAACACACTGTTCAGAAACCGTTACAAGCTAACATAGCCCCTGGAGCTATACTGCTCGGTGAGAAGCCAATAGTGAAATGGGATAAGACAGCAGCAGATTTCGTCCTTTCAACTAACTCAGGTGGCACAGAGGTTGTCAAGAAACCGTGACTACTGAAGGAAATCATTCAAGAAAGCAAGTTAGCTATAAGTATTTACTTTTACATGTAAGAATCTTGAGGGGGGCTAGCTCAAATGGTAGAGCGCTCGTTTTGCATACGAGAGGTGCCGGGATCGATCCCCGGGCTCTCCAAGGTGAAAGTTTTTATTCTTTTAATTCCTTGTTGTCACTTTATACTGCTCTACTTTTGATAGTTCATCATATAACTTTCAAACTGTATAGTATCTCGCGGGACACATGAGAAGAAAATATTTTAAACTGCCTTTAATATTGTTTAAAGGTGATTGGAGGGGTTTTATAGCTGCTGTTTCTACTGCCATACATGCTGTCTTGGACTTTTCCTATCGTCTTCAGAAGTGGCATAGGAGCGAATATACGTAGCTTCGGCCCACCTTTAATCCTCGAGGCATCGAGTGTACACCGAGTATGCATGCCTAATACACATAAACGTTTGCTTTGTTGCCATCAGATGCAGCGAATTTTGTATTACACCAAGAAATGCAACGGGTTTAGTTCGAAGGTCACTATGATATATGCTCAAGAAGCTGTATTGATCATCTCCTCGTCTGGTCTTATCACATGAATAGCCAGCTAGGGGTCTCTGTAGATCATCATTTAATGTATTTATGTGATGTCAGTAGGTATATACCACGTGAATTGTATTCACGGATTCTAATTCCATATAACCATGTATATCAACTGGCATCTAATCCGTCAAGATGACCAAACAGGCTCTACTTTAGACGTTTTCATGTGTTGCCATAACGCTCCAGTTTCCCGTGACCACGTTTGTTTCTTCTTCTTTTTTCGACAAAAAAAAAAATAATAATGCAATAAGTTGAAGAAAGCAAGTCAACAATAACAATGGCGACCAGCCTTTAGGGGAGCTAAAAGAGTAGCTCAATTCTCAGATGGTAAAGCGCTCGTTTTGCATGAGAGATGTACCAGGATTGATGCCCGGGTTTTCCACGATCAAGGTCTTTTCATACCTTATAGCTCGCTCTTGTTTAAACTAAAATTTCACTACAATTTTCAGATAATACATCTGATTGGATACCTACGAGGAAAATTATTTCAAAATGTCATCTAAATTCTTTTTAAGTGATCAGAGAGGATGAACAGAAGCTGCTCTTACTGTCTCCAGCATGTTGTATTGGAGGTTCCCCTATAATCTTCGGAAATGGCAAAGGAAACTATCTTGCTTCCTCTCTGCATTAATCTTCAAGACATCAAATTTACATACTGAACAATCCTTTATTTTGATGCCATCAGATACAGCGACCTTTGTTTCCTACAACACACTGTTCAGAAACCGTTACAAGCTAACATAGCCCCTGGAGCTATACTGCTCGGTGAGAAGCCAATAGTGAAATGGGATAAGACAGCAGCAGATTTCGTCCTTTCAACTAACTCAGGTGGCACAGAGGTTGTCAAGAAACCGTGACTACTGAAGGAAATCATTCAAGAAAGCAAGTTAGCTATAAGTATTTACTTTTACATGTAAGAATCTTGAGGGGGGCTAGCTCAAATGGTAGAGCGCTCGTTTTGCATACGAGAGGTGCCGGGATCGATCCCCGGGCTCTCCAAGGTGAAAGTTTTTATTCTTTTAATTCCTTGTTGTCACTTTATACTGCTCTACTTTTGATAGTTCATCATATAACTTTCAAACTGTATAGTATCTCGCGGGACACATGAGAAGAAAATATTTTAAACTGCCTTTAATATTGTTTAAAGGTGATTGGAGGGGTTTTATAGCTGCTGTTTCTGCTGCCAGACATGCTGTCTTGGACTTTTCCTATCGTCTTCAGAAGTGGCATAGGATCGAATATACGTAGCTTCGGCCCACCTTTAATCCTCGAGGCATCGAGTGTACACCGAGTATGCATGCCTAATACACATAAACGTTTGCTTTGTTGCCATCAGATGCAGCGAATTTTGTATTACACCAAGAAATGCAACGGGTTTAGTTCGAAGATCACTATGATATATGCTCAAGAAGCTGTATTGATCATCTCCTCGTCTGGTCTTATCACATGAATAGCCAGCTAGGGGTCTCTGTAGATCATCATTTAATGTATTTATGTGATGTCAGTAGGTATATACCACGTGAATTGTATTCACGGATTCTAATTCCATATAACCATGTATATCAACTGGCATCTAATCCGTCAAGATGACCAAACAGGCTCTATTTTAGACGTTTTCATGTGTTGCCATAACGCTCCAGTTTCCCGTGACCACGTTTGTTTCTTCTTCTTTTTTCGACAAAAAAAAAAAAAATAATAATGCAATAAGTTGAAGAAAGCAAGTCAACAATAACAATGGCGACCAGCCTTTAGGGGAGCTAAAAGAGTAGCTCAATTCTCAGATGGTAAAGCGCTCGTTTTGCATGAGAGATGTACCAGGATTGATGCCCGGGTTTTCCACGATCAAGGTCTTTTCATACCTTATAGCTCGCTCTTGTTCAAACTAAAATTTCACTACAATTTTCAGATAATACATTTGATTGGAGTCCTACGAGGAAAATTATTTCAAAATGTCATCTAAATTTTTTTTAAGTGATCAGAGAGGATGAACAGAAGCTGCTCTTACTGTCTCCAGCATGTTGTATTGGAGGTTCCCCTATAATCTTCGGAAATGGCAAAGGAAACTATCTTGCTTCCTCTCTGCATTAATCTTCAAGACATCAAATTTACATACTGAACAATCCTTTATTTTGATGCCATCAGATACAGCGACCTTTGTTTCCTACAACACACTGTTCAGAAACCGTTACAAGCTAACATAGCCCCTGGAGCTATACTGCTCGGTGAGAAGCCAATAGTGAAATGGGATAAGACAGCAGCAGATTTCGTCCTTTCAACTAACTCAGGTGGCACAGAGGTTGTCAAGAAACCGTGACTACTGAAGGAAATCATTCAAGAAAGCAAGTTAGCTATAAGTATTTACTTTTACATGTAAGAATCTTGAGGGGGGCTAGCTCAAATGGTAGAGCGCTCGTTTTGCATACGAGAGGTGCCGGGATCGATCCCCGGGCTCTCCAAGGTGAAAGTTTTTATTCTTTTAATTCCTTGTTGTCACTTTATACTGCTCTACTTTTGATAGTTCATCATATAACTTTCAAACTGTATAGTATCTCGCGGGACACATGAGAAGAAAATATTTTAAACTGCCTTTAATATTGTTTAAAGGTGATTGGAGGGGTTTTATAGCTGCTGTTTCTGCTGCCAGACATGCTGTCTTGGACTTTTCCTATCGTCTTCAGAAGTGGCATAGGATCGAATATACGTAGCTTCGGCCCACCTTTAATCCTCGAGGCATCGAGTGTACACCGAGTATGCATGCCTAATACACATAAACGTTTGCTTTGTTGCCATCAGATGCAGCGAATTTTGTATTACACCAAGAAATGCAACGGGTTTAGTTCGAAGATCACTATGATATATGCTCAAGAAGCTGTATTGATCATCTCCTCGTCTGGTCTTATCACATGAATAGCCAGCTTGGGGTCTCTGTAGATCATCATTTAATGTATTTATGTGATGTCAGTAGGTATATACCACGTGAATTGTATTCACGGATTCTAATTCCATATAACCATGTATATCAACTGGCATCTAATCCGTCAAGATGACCAAACAGGCTCTACTTTAGACGTTTTCATGTGTTGCCATAACGCTCCAGTTTCCCGTGACCACGTTTGTTTCTTCTTCTTTTTTCGACAAAAAAAATAATAATAATGCAATAAGTTGAAGAAAGCAAGTCAACAATAACAATGGCGACCAGCCTTTAGGGGAGCTAAAAGAGTAGCTCAATTCTCAGATGGTAGAGCGCTCGTTTTGCATGAGAGATGTACCAGGATTGATGCCCGGGTTTTCCACGATCAAGGTCTTTTCATACCTTATAGCTCGCTCTTGTTTAAACTAAAATTTCACTACAATTTTCAGATAATACATCTGATTGGATACCTACGAGGAAAATTATTTCAAAATGTCATCTAAATTTTTTTTAAGTGATCAGAGAGGATGAACAGAAGCTGCTCTTACTGTCTCCAGCATGTTGTATTGGAGGTTCCCCTATAATCTTCGGAAATGGCAAAGGAAACTATCTTGCTTCCTCTCTGCATTAATCTTCAAGACATCAAATTTACATACTGAACAATCCTTTATTTTGATGCCATCAGATACAGCGACCTTTGTTTCCTACAACACACTGTTCAGAAACCGTTACAAGCTAACATAGCCCCTGGAGCTATACTGCTCGGTGAGAAGCCAATAGTGAAATGGGATAAGACAGCAGCAGATTTCGTCCTTTCAACTAACTCAGGTGGCACAGAGGTTGTCAAGAAACCGTGACTACTGAAGGAAATCATTCAAGAAAGCAAGTTAGCTATAAGTATTTACTTTTACATGTAAGAATCTTGAGGGGGGCTAGCTCAAATGGTAGAGCGCTCGTTTTGCATACGAGAGGTGCCGGGATCGATCCCCGGGCTCTCCAAGGTGAAAGTTTTTATTCTTTTAATTCCTTGTTGTCACTTTATACTGCTCTACTTTTGATAGTTCATCATATAACTTTCAAACTGTATAGTATCTCGCGGGACACATGAGAAGAAAATATTTTAAACTGCCTTTAATATTGTTTAAAGGTGATTGGAGGGGTTTTATAGCTGCTGTTTCTGCTGCCAGACATGCTGTCTTGGACTTTTCCTAGCGTCTTCAGAAGTGGCATAGGATCGAATATACGTAGCTTCGGCCCACCTTTAATCCTCGAGGCATCGAGTGTACACCGAGTATGCATGCCTAATACACATAAACGTTTGCTTTGTTGCCATCAGATGCAGCGAATTTTGTATTACACCAAGAAATGCAACGGGTTTAGTTCGAAGATCACTATGATATATGCTCAAGAAGCTGTATTGATCATCTCCTCGTCTGGTCTTATCACATGAATAGCCAGCTAGGGGTCTCTGTAGATCATCATTTAATGTATTTATGTGATGTCAGTAGGTATATACCACGTGAATTGTATTCACGGATTCTAATTCCATATAACCATGTATATCAACTGGCATCTAATCCGTCAAGATGACCAAACAGGCTCTACTTTAGACGTTTTCATGTGTTGCCATAACGCTCCAGTTTCCCGTGACCACGTTTGTTTCTTCTTCTTTTTTCGACAAAAAAAATAATAATAATGCAATAAGTTGAAGAAAGCAAGTCAACAATAACAATGGCGACCAGCCTTTAGGGGAGCTAAAAGAGTAGCTCAATTCTCAGATGGTAAAGCGCTCGTTTTGCATGAGAGATGTACCAGGATTGATGCCCGGGTTTTCCACGATCAAGGTCTTTTCATACCTTATAGCTCGCTCTTGTTCAAACTAAAATTTCACTACAATTTTCAGATAATACATTTGATTGGAGTCCTACGAGGAAAATTATTTCAAAATGTCATCTAAATTTTTTTTAAGTGATCAGAGAGGATGAACAGAAGCTGCTCTTACTGTCTCCAGCATGTTGTATTGGAGGTTCCCCTATAATCTTCGGAAATGGCAAAGGAAACTATCTTGCTTCCTCTCTGCATTAATCTTCAAGACATCAAATTTACATACTGAACAATCCTTTATTTTGATGCCATCAGATACAGCGACCTTTGTTTCCTACAACACACTGTTCAGAAACCGTTACAAGCTAACATAGCCCCTGGAGCTATACTGCTCGGTGAGAAGCCAATAGTGAAATGGGATAAGACAGCAGCAGATTTCGTCCTTTCAACTAACTCAGGTGGCACAGAGGTTGTCAAGAAACCGTGACTACTGAAGGAAATCATTCAAGAAAGCAAGTTAGCTATAAGTATTTACTTTTACATGTAAGAATCTTGAGGGGGGCTAGCTCAAATGGTAGAGCGCTCGTTTTGCATACGAGAGGTGCCGGGATCGATCCCCGGGCTCTCCAAGGTGAAAGTTTTTATTCTTTTAATTCCTTGTTGTCACTTTATACTGCTCTACTTTTGATAGTTCATCATATAACGTTCAAACTGTATAGTATCTCGCGGGACACATGAGAAGAAAATATTTTAAACTGCCTTTAATATTGTTTAAAGGTGATTGGAGTGGTTTTATAGCACTGTTTCTGCTGCCAGACATGCTGTCTTGGACTTTTCCTATCGTCTTCAGAAATGGCATAGGATCGAATATACGTAGCTTCGGCCCACCTTTAATCCTCGAGGCATCGAGTGTACACCGAGTATGCATGCCTAATACACATAAACGTTTGCTTTGTTGCCATCAGATGCAGCGAATTTTGTATTACACCAAGAAATGCAACGGGTTTAGTTCGAAGATCACTATGATATATGCTCAAGAAGCTGTATTGATCATCTCCTCGTCTGGTCTTATCACATGAATAGCCAGCTAGGGGTCTCTGTAGATCATCATTTAATGTATTTATGTGATGTCAGTAGGTATATACCACGTGAATTGTATTCACGGATTCTAATTCCATATAACCATGTATATCAACTGGCATCTAATCCGTCAAGATGACCAAACAGGCTCTATTTTAGACGTTTTCATGTGTTGCCATAACGCTCCAGTTTCCCGTGACCACGTTTGTTTCTTCTTCTTTTTCGACAAAAAAAAATAATAATGCAATAAGTTGAAGAAAGCAAGTCAACAATAACAATGGCGACCAGCCTTTAGGGGAGCTAAAAGAGTACCTCAATTCTCAGATGGTAAAGCGCTCGTTTTGCATGAGAGATGTACCATAATTGATGCCCGGGTTTTCCACGATCAAGGTCTTTTCATACCTTATAGCTCGCTCTTGTTCAAACTAAAATTTCACTACGATTTTCAGATAATACATTTGATTGGAGTCCTACGAGGAAAATTATTTCAAAATGTCATCTAAATTTTTTTTAAGTGATCAGAGAGGATGAACAGAAGCTGCTCTTACTGTCTCCAGCATGTTGTATTGGAGGTTCCCCTATAATCTTCGAAAATGGCAAAGGAAACTATCTTGCTTCCTCTCTGCATTAATCTTCAAGACATCAAATTTACATACTGAACAATCCTTTATTTTGATGCCATCAGATACAGCGACCTTTGTTTCCTACAACACACTGTTCAGAAACCGTTACAAGCTAACATAGCCCCTGGAGCTATACTGCTCGGTGAGAAGCCAATAGTGAAATGGGATAAGACAGCAGCAGATTTCGTCCTTTCAACTAACTCAGGTGGCACAGAGGTTGTCAAGAAACCGTGACTACTGAAGGAAATCATTCAAGAAAGCAAGTTAGCTATAAGTATTTACTTTTACATGTAAGAATCCTGAGGGGGGCTAGCTCAAATGGTAGAGCGCTCGTTTTGCATACGAGAGGTGCCGGGATCGATCCCCGGGCTCTCCAAGGTGAAAGTTTTTATTCTTTTAATTCCTTGTTGTCACTTTATACTGCTCTACTTTTGATAGTTCATCATATAACGTTCAAACTGTATAGTATCTCGCGGGACACATGAGAAGAAAATATTTTAAACTGCCTTTAATATTGTTTAAAGGTGATTGGAGGGGTTTTATAGCTGCTGTTTCTGCTGCTAGACATGCTGTCTTGGACTTTTCCTAGCGTCTTCAGAAGTGGCATAGGATCGAATATACGTAGTTTCGGCCCACCTTTAATCCTCGAGGCATCGAGTGTACACCGAGTATGCATGCCTAATACACATAAACGTTTGCTTTGTTGCCATCAGATGCAGCGAATTTTGTATTACACCAAGAAATGCAACGGGTTTAGTTCGAAGATCACTATGATATATGCTCAAGAAGCTGTATTGATCATCTCCTCGTCTGGTCTTATCACATGAATAGCCAGCTAGGGGTCTCTGTAGATCATCATTTAATGTATTTATGTGATGTCAGTAGGTATATACCACGTGAATTGTATTCACGGATTCTAATTCCATATAACCATGTATATCAACTGGCATCTAATCCGTCAAGATGACCAAACAGGCTCTACTTTAGACGTTTTCATGTGTTGCCATAACGCTCCAGTTTCCCGTGACCACGTTTGTTTCTTCTTCTTTTTTTCGACAAAAAAAATAATAATAATGCAATAAGTTGAAGAAAGCAAGTCAACAATAACAATGGTGACCAGCCTTTAGGGGAGCTAAAAGAGTAGCTCAATTCTCAGATGGTAGAGCGCTCGTTTTGCATGAGAGATGTACCAGGATTGATGCCCGGGTTTTCCACGATCAAGGTCTTTTCATACCTTATAGCTCGCTCTTGTTCAAACTAAAATTTCACTACAATTTTCAGATAATACATTTGATTGGAGTCCTACGAGGAAAATTATTTCAAAATGTCATCTAAATTTTTTTTTAAGTGATCAGAGAGGATGAACAGAAGCTGCTCTTACTGTCTCCAGCATGTTGTATTGGAGGTTCCCCTATAATCTTCGGAAATGGCAAAGGAAACTATCTTGCTTTTTCTCTGCATTAATCTTCAAGACATCAAATTTACATACTGAACAATCTTTTATTTTGATGCCATCAGATACAGCGACCTTTGTTTCCTACAACACACTGTTCAGAAACCGTTACAAGCTAACATAGCCCTGGAGCTATACTGCTCGGTGAGAAGCCAATAGTGAAATGGGATAAGACAGCAGCAGATTTCGTCCTTTCAACTAACTCAGGTGGCACAGAGGTTGTCAAGAAACCGTGACTACTGAAGGAAATCATTCAAGAAAGCAAGTTAGCTATAAGTATTTACTTTTACATGTAAGAATCTTGAGGGGGGTAGCTCAAATGGTAGAGCGCTCGTTTTGCATACGAGAGGTGCCGGGATCGATCCCCGGGCTCTCCAAGGTGAAAGTTTTTATTCTTTTAATTCCTTGTTGTCACTTTATACTGCTCTACTTTTGATAGTTCATCATATAACGTTCAAACTGTATAGTATCTCGCGGGACACATGAGAAGAAAATATTTTAAACTGCCTTTAATATTGTTTAAAGGTGATTGGAGTGGTTTTATAGCACTGTTTCTGCTGCCAGACATGCTGTCTTGGACTTTTCCTATCGTCTTCAGAAGTGTCATAGGATCGAATATACGTAGCTTCGGCCCACCTTTAATCCTCAAGGCATCGAGTGTACACCGAGTATGCATGCCTAATAAACACAAACGTTTGCTTTGTTGCCATCAGATGCAGCGAATTTTGTATTACACCAAGAAATGCAACGGGTTTAGTTCGAAGGTCACTATGATATATGCTCAAGAAGCTGTATTGATCATCTCCTCGTCTGGTCTTATCACATGAATAGCCAGCTTGGGGTCTCTTTAGATCATCATTTAATGTATTTATGTGATGTCAGTAGGTATATACCACGTGAATTGTATTCACGGATTCTAATTCTATATAACCATGTATATCAACTGGCATCTAATCCGTCAAGATGACCAAACAGGCTCTACTTTAGACATTTTCATGTGTTGCCATAACGCTCCAGTTTCCCGTGACCACGTTTGTTTCTTCTTCTTTTTCGACAAAAAAAAATAATAATGCAATAAGTTGAAGAAAGCAAGTCAACAATAACAATGGCGACCAGCCTTTAGGGGAGCTAAAAGAGTAGCTCAATTCTCAGATGGTAAAGCGCTCGTTTTGCATGAGAGATGTACCAGGATTGATGCCCGGGTTTTCCACGATCAAGGTCTTTTCATACCTTATAGCTCGCTCTTGTTTAAACTAAAATTTCACTACAATTTTCAGATGATACATCTGATTGGATACCTACGAGGAAAATTATTTCAAAATGTCATCTAAATTCTTTTTAAGTGATCAGAGAGGATGAACAGAAGCTGCTCTTACTGTCTCCAGCATGTTGTATTGGAGGTTCCCCTATAATCTTCGAAAATGGCAAAGGAAACTATCTTGCTTCCTCTCTGCATTAATCTTCAAGACATCAAATTTACATACTGAACAATCCTTTATTTTGATGCCATCAGATACAGCGACCTTTGTTTCCTACAACACACTGTTCAGAAACCGTTACAAGCTAACATAGCCCCTGGAGCTATACTGCTCGGTGAGAAGCCAATAGTGAAATGGGATAAGACAGCAGCAGATTTCGTCCTTTCAACTAACTCAGGTGGCACAGAGGTTGTCAAGAAACCGTGACTACTGAAGGAAATCATTCAAGAAAGCAAGTTAGCTATAAGTATTTACTTTTACATGTAAGAATCCTGAGGGGGGCTAGCTCAAATGGTAGAGCGCTCGTTTTGCATACGAGAGGTGCCGGGATCGATCCCCGGGCTCTCCAAGGTGAAAGTTTTTATTCTTTTAATTCCTTGTTGTCACTTTATACTGCTCTACTTTTGATAGTTCATCATATAACGTTCAAACTGTATAGTATCTCGCGGGACACATGAGAAGAAAATATTTTAAACTGCCTTTAATATTGTTTAAAGGTGATTGGAGTGGTTTTATAGCACTGTTTCTGCTGCCAGACATGCTGTCTTGGACTTTTCCTATCGTCTTCAGAAATGGCATAGGATCGAATATACGTAGCTTCGGCCCACCTTTAATCCTCGAGGCATCGAGTGTACACCGAGTATGCATGCCTAATACACATAAACGTTTGCTTTGTTGCCATCAGATGCAGCGAATTTTGTATTACACCAAGAAATGCAACGGGTTTAGTTCGAAGATCACTATGATATATGCTCAAGAAGCTGTATTGATCATCTCCTCGTCTGGTCTTATCACATGAATAGCCAGCTAGGGGTCTCTGTAGATCATCATTTAATGTATTTATGTGATGTCAGTAGGTATATACCACGTGAATTGTATTCACGGATTCTAATTCCATATAACCATGTATATCAACTGGCATCTAATCCGTCAAGATGACCAAACAGGCTCTATTTTAGACGTTTTCATGTGTTGCCATAACGCTCCAGTTTCCCGTGACCACGTTTGTTTCTTCTTCTTTTTCGACAAAAAAAAAAATAATAATGCAATAAGTTGAAGAAAGCAAGTCAACAATAACAATGGCGACCAGCCTTTAGGGGAGCTAAAAGAGTACCTCAATTCTCAGATGGTAAAGCGCTCATTTTGCATGAGAGATGTACCATAATTGATGCCCGGGTTTTCCACGATCAAGGTCTTTTCATACCTTATAGCTCGCTCTTGTTCAAACTAAAATTTCACTACAATTTTCAGATAATACATTTGATTGGAGTCCTACGAGGAAAATTATTTCAAAATGTCATCTAAATTTTTTTTAAGTGATCAGAGAGGATGAACAGAAGCTGCTCTTACTGTCTCCAGCATGTTGTATTGGAGGTTCCCCTATAATCTTCGAAAATGGCAAAGGAAACTATCTTGCTTCCTCTCTGCATTAATCTTCAAGACATCAAATTTACATACTGAACAATCCTTTATTTTGATGCCATCAGATACAGCGACCTTTGTTTCCTACAACACACTGTTCAGAAACCGTTACAAGCTAACATAGCCCCTGGAGCTATACTGCTCGGTGAGAAGCCAATAGTGAAATGGGATAAGACAGCAGCAGATTTCGTCCTTTCAACTAACTCAGGTGGCACAGAGGTTGTCAAGAAACCGTGACTACTGAAGGAAATCATTCAAGAAAGCAAGTTAGCTATAAGTATTTACTTTTACATGTAAGAATCCTGAGGGGGGCTAGCTCAAATGGTAGAGCGCTCGTTTTGCATACGAGAGGTGCCGGGATCGATCCCCGGGCTCTCCAAGGTGAAAGTTTTTATTCTTTTAATTCCTTGTTGTCACTTTATACTGCTCTACTTTTGATAGTTCATCATATAACGTTCAAACTGTATAGTATCTCGCGGGACACATGAGAAGAAAATATTTTAAACTGCCTTTAATATTGTTTAAAGGTGATTGGAGGGGTTTTATAGCTGCTGTTTCTGCTGCTAGACATGCTGTCTTGGACTTTTCCTAGCGTCTTCAGAAGTGGCATAGGATCGAATATACGTAGTTTCGGCCCACCTTTAATCCTCGAGGCATCGAGTGTACACCGAGTATGCATGCCTAATACACATAAACGTTTGCTTTGTTGCCATCAGATGCAGCGAATTTTGTATTACACCAAGAAATGCAACGGGTTTAGTTCGAAGATCACTATGATATATGCTCAAGAAGCTGTATTGATCATCTCCTCGTCTGGTCTTATCACATGAATAGCCAGCTAGGGGTCTCTGTAGATCATCATTTAATGTATTTATGTGATGTCAGTAGGTATATACCACGTGAATTGTATTCACGGATTCTAATTCCATATAACCATGTATATCAACTGGCATCTAATCCGTCAAGATGACCAAACAGGCTCTACTTTAGACGTTTTCATGTGTTGCCATAACGCTCCAGTTTCCCGTGACCACGTTTGTTTCTTCTTCTTTTTTTCGACAAAAAAAATAATAATAATGCAATAAGTTGAAGAAAGCAAGTCAACAATAACAATGGTGACCAGCCTTTAGGGGAGCTAAAAGAGTAGCTCAATTCTCAGATGGTAGAGCGCTCGTTTTGCATGAGAGATGTACCAGGATTGATGCCCGGGTTTTCCACGATCAAGGTCTTTTCATACCTTATAGCTCGCTCTTGTTCAAACTAAAATTTCACTACAATTTTCAGATAATACATTTGATTGGAGTCCTACGAGGAAAATTATTTCAAAATGTCATCTAAATTTTTTTTTAAGTGATCAGAGAGGATGAACAGAAGCTGCTCTTACTGTCTCCAGCATGTTGTATTGGAGGTTCCCCTATAATCTTCGGAAATGGCAAAGGAAACTATCTTGCTTTTTCTCTGCATTAATCTTCAAGACATCAAATTTACATACTGAACAATCTTTTATTTTGATGCCATCAGATACAGCGACCTTTGTTTCCTACAACACACTGTTCAGAAACCGTTACAAGCTAACATAGCCCTGGAGCTATACTGCTCGGTGAGAAGCCAATAGTGAAATGGGATAAGACAGCAGCAGATTTCGTCCTTTCAACTAACTCAGGTGGCACAGAGGTTGTCAAGAAACCGTGACTACTGAAGGAAATCATTCAAGAAAGCAAGTTAGCTATAAGTATTTACTTTTACATGTAAGAATCTTGAGGGGGGCTAGCTCAAATGGTAGAGCGCTCGTTTTGCATACGAGAGGTGCCGGGATCGATCCCCGGGCTCTCCAAGGTGAAAGTTTTTATTCTTTTAATTCCTTGTTGTCACTTTATACTGCTCTACTTTTGATAGTTCATCATATAACGTTCAAACTGTATAGTATCTCGCGGGACACATGAGAAGAAAATATTTTAAACTGCCTTTAATATTGTTTAAAGGTGATTGGAGTGGTTTTATAGCTGCTGTTTCTGCTGCCAGACATGCTGTCTTGGACTTTTCCTATCGTCTTCAGAAGTGTCATAGGATCGAATATACGTAGCTTCGGCCCACCTTTAATCCTCAAGGCATCGAGTGTACACCGAGTATGCATGCCTAATAAACACAAACGTTTGCTTTGTTGCCATCAGATGCAGCGAATTTTGTATTACACCAAGAAATGCAACGGGTTTAGTTCGAAGGTCACTATGATATATGCTCAAGAAGCTGTATTGATCATCTCCTCGTCTGGTCTTATCACATGAATAGCCAGCTTGGGGTCTCTTTAGATCATCATTTAATGTATTTATGTGATGTCAGTAGGTATATACCACGTGAATTGTATTCACGGATTCTAATTCTATATAACCATGTATATCAACTGGCATCTAATCCGTCAAGATGACCAAACAGGCTCTACTTTAGACATTTTCATGTGTTGCCATAACGCTCCAGTTTCCCGTGACCACGTTTGTTTCTTCTTCTTTTTCGACAAAAAAAAATAATAATGCAATAAGTTGAAGAAAGCAAGTCAACAATAACAATGGCGACCAGCCTTTAGGGGAGCTAAAAGAGTAGCTCAATTCTCAGATGGTAAAGCGCTCGTTTTGCATGAGAGATGTACCAGGATTGATGCCCGGGTTTTCCACGATCAAGGTCTTTTCATACCTTATAGCTCGCTCTTGTTTAAACTAAAATTTCACTACAATTTTCAGATGATACATCTGATTGGATACCTACGAGGAAAATTATTTCAAAATGTCATCTAAATTCTTTTTAAGTGATCAGAGAGGATGAACAGAAGCTGCTCTACTGACTCCAGCATGTTGTATTGGAGGTTCCCCTATAATCTTCGAAAATGGCAAAGGAAACTATCTTGCTTCCTCTCTGCATTAATCTTCAAGACATCAAATTTACATACTGAACAATCCTTTATTTTGATGCCATCAGATACAGCGACCTTTGTTTCCTACAACTGTTCAGAAATCTTTACGAGCTAACATAGCCCGTAGAGCTATACCGTATATATACTACTCCATGAGAAGCCAATAGTGAAATGGGGTAAGACAGCAGCAGATTTCGTCCTTTCAACTAACTCAGGTGGAACAGAGGTTGTCAAGAAACCGTGACTACTGAAGAAAATCATTCAAGAAAGCAAGTTAGCTATAAGTATTTACTTTTACATGTAAGAATCTTGAGAGGGGCTAGCTCAAATGGTATAAGAGCGCTCGTTTTGCATACGAGAGGTACCGGGATCGATCCCCGGGCTCTCCAAGGTGAAAGTTTTTATTCTTTTAATTCCTTGTTGTCACTTTATAGTGCTCTTAATTCACCATATAACTTTAAAGCTATATTATCCTTTGGGACACATGAGACAAAGTAGTTTAAAATGCCTTTAATATTGTTTAAAGGTGATTGGAGGGGTTTACAGCTGCTGTTTCTGCTGCCAGCATGCTGCCTTGGACTTTTCCTATCGTCTTCAGAAGTGGCATAGGAGTAGGCCTATACGTAGCTTCGGCCCACCTTTAAAGGGGATGGCTAGTAACTGATCAGTGGGAACCAGTGGGAATGCTGAATGATGATTGTTCCAATCCTTGTGGGATTCATTTAAGAGTACATTATATATCTATTCTTGGGTGAAAATTATTTGCTTCAGGATGGTCTCATATTGAAGTATTGTGCAGTTTAATGTTTCCAGGTAAGCGTCCCTGGTCAGTGACGGGACATTAATCTGCACATTACTTGAATATGAGACCGTTCTGAAGCAAATAATTTTCACACAACAGTAGATATATAATGTACTCTTAAATGAATCCCACAAGGATTGGAACAATCATCCCTCAGCATTCCAACTGATTCCCACTGATCGGTTACTAGCCATCCTCTTTAAGCATCAAGGCATCGAGTATGCACCGAGTATGCATGCCTAATACACATAAACGTTTTCTTTGTTGCCATCAAATGCAGCGAATTTTGTATTACACCAAGAAATTCAACGGATTTGGTTCGAAGGTCACTATGATATATTAAGCTGTATTGATCATCTCGTCGTCTGGTCTTATCAGATGAATAGCCAGCTTAGGGTGTCTTTTTTGTATTTAGGTGATGTCAGTAGGTATATACCACGTGAATTGTATTCACGGATTCTAATTTTATATAACCAGGTATCAACCGGCATCTAATCCGTCAAGATGACCAAACAGGCTCTATCACAAAATGATCTTCTGTAGCTCGGCCTTGAGCTCAGCATGTCTTGGTGAAATCTTGGTTGATCATCTCAAGAGATTAATCTTCAAAGGCGTCTCCCAAAAGGTCCCAAGTACTTCTGAGAAAGCTCCAAGTTAGATTGGAGGGGCTCATTTCTTAAGATTTTCCCCATCTTGTTGCTTTAGACGTTTTCGTACAGTCTTCGGCAGGGAGGAGCAATACTGTTGCATCTTCCTCAACTGCAAGTCATCAAGCTTACCAGGATTAGAAAAAAAAAGAAGAAAATAATTATGTTCGCTTTGGCTATGGTCTGTTGTTTGTATTTCTCCACAAAGCAGAGACGAAGCCAAGGCAACGTTTTACACAGGTATGTTCATATCAACTGAGGCTTCATCTTCCAGGGAACCAACTCAGGTGGTAGAGCGCTCGCGAGAATTGATCGGGACTTGAGTCCAGGTTCGCCACCATCAGGGTCAATAGTGTAATGATGTCAGGTTCATATTGCTCCCGTTTGTGCGCGCATCTGTAATCTGGTCCACTCAGACGATATAAGATACCACACATAAAGTACACATGAAGTATTTTTAGAGTCATCTGACTGTCTGAGACCTGTCATCAGCAGGCCCTAACTCTCCCTAAACTGACCTGCTTTACCTATGACATCTCTGATGGACAGCAATCCAACCTTGCGTATGTACGGGCTCGGTCTTAGCAGCATATGATCAGCGAAAACAAGATGTCATATTAACCACATGAAGTAATACCATACGGTAAATATTATGCCGGTCATCTGAATGTCTCAGACGTAATTGACTTTCACCAGTAGTAACTCTCACCTGTGACATTAGCTGCGATGGATAGCAATCAGTCTTGTTGAGAAGGGCCATACTGTATTACAGCGTCTCCATTTTCTTCTCGACTTAGCCTGCACTTTCAATGTTATGCATTGTGAATGTATATATCTACAGTGTATGAACCTAATTGATATGCTTGGCGTTTGTGAGGGGGTGTGTGAAGATCTGTAAGAGAGATTCCGAATAAGAAACAAGGGAAATGGACGTGTTATACATAATTATTTCTAACATTTCTTGTCGTGTCTGTGTGACTTATTAATACGGAGCCGCTTGCCGTATACGGCCACAAACCACTAAAAACAATTCCCCCGAGAGAAAAGTTTGTTTGTTTGTTTGTTTTATTCCGTAATATTAAAAAATCAACATATTCCATGGGGCCCTGTAAGTTATGTTAATGACCCTGTCTATAGCGACCACCTGTCTATAACGGCCACCTTTCCGTCACCTTGGGTGGCCGCTTTAGCATGTTTAGACGGGTTTGATTGTTGTTGCAGCAGCAACAGACCTTCTTTTCTCTATACTCTCGATCACCTGCAGTGCCATGTTAAAAATCTTCGCTGCCTACATCATTACAAGGTGCAATGGGATACTTTTGTATTATCTGCACAACATGCTCACTCTTTTTCATGATGAATATGTTTTGTTTGTGTGTGTGTGTGTTGATGACGAAGTGATGGCATCACGGCCGTTATTTTGACACTACATTCTTGTAAGCGGATTGCACACACACAAAAAAGTGTATTATCTTGTCTCGATGTTGCGTTTTGGGCTCAGCTCTTTGTTTGACTATGACACATCATCAGGGTACCTCTCTACTGGAAGTTTTCAACTGCAGCCTGAACAGCTACACCTTTATTGCTGACAACATCTTGCCGTTGCTTATCTTGTTTGCAGTGGCACCTTCCACTCTTGTATGCTGCAATGGTCGTGAACGCTTATGAAAGCAGAGTCGAAAGAAAAGCAGATATTCATCCATTTATACGACATCAACATAATCGAGGTGCAGTTAGCTTTACTCAGGGATCCGCAACATCCACGAGGTAAAACAGTCGAGGCACATAGCATCAATAATACAACATCGGAATGTGTACACCTTAACTGAAGGTACACCTTCACTCGAACGTAAGTGACAATTCATTTAGTAGTCCTTGTACAGCACTCGATAACATATCTGTTCCTTTTTTGTACCTTTTTTTTCTGCGTTTCTCAGTTGACTCTTGACAAAGCAGTTAGGCTAAGTGATAAAAGGAGATTGCTATCCCAACTTTCATGGCACGAATGTTGACACACCCCCAGTATGAAGTACAGGGGGATAAAGCTTATAATCATAGTGTTGTATACCCTATTGCAATGGCACTTCAGTTCTTTGCGCTATCACTGTCACCTTTTGGGGAATGTTTTTGTTCCTCCCTGGTAGCGGCGGCATAATCTTTGAGTGCATCAAGAGAGGAGCATTGTTTCAGAGCAACTATCCTTCCTCGTTTCCTCATTGGCGGGCTTGGGGGCTAGGTGATCTTCAAGCTCTCTTGAGAGTGCAGGTGAATATGTCACGCCTGTTCTCCATCAAAGACTTTGTTGGCAATAACATAGTTATAATATCAACAAAAAAGACGGGAAAGTCCCTGAAATCTTACTATGCTTACCGTGACTTTTTCTTTCCATTTGTTGGTTTGTGATTTTTGTTCTGTTTTTGCAAACCTCATCCAAGAGTGAAGTTGGTCAGTAGGATATTAGGAAAGTTATTTACAGTAGGATTGCCATTTTCTTTGACGAAATTTATAGGAAGCTTGGGGGAAAATCAGGCATGTGCATTCCAAAAGATAGTGCCGTATATTTCTATGTCAAGATTGGGTAAAATCTTTGAGGACTTCGCAGGCCAGAGGGAACTTTTGTCCTTCATCCTAGCAGTAGATAGATATTGACACTTATCATGCCTTTCAGCCACAATATTAAGATGTTTGGTTGTTGTTCATTTTCTTTGCTGCGGTGATTCGTGTATTCGTTTCATCATATTGATGTATAGATACCACAGAATGTAAGAACGTTTTTTTTTTTATCGCGAGAAATCCTGGAATCAAGGTGGCATTTCTTCGTTTCTTCGTCTTCTCTTTCTGTTGCTTTGCCGAGGAATTGATATCATTGATGTATAATGACGTGAATTTCAGATCAATCTTAGTGGCATTCACAGGTGTGAGGCCTGCATGGTGCCATTAATTTCTGGTGCAACCATGCAGAGTCATACAGAAGAGTCATGTTAGTAACTTCTCAATCTCCTCACCATCTCACACACACTAAAAAATAAAGGTTCAAATTTGCACCCTATTTGTCCCTATAGCAGCACCCTGGGGTGCACAATTGCACCTTTTATTATGCAAGTATATAGAAAATTAAATCTCTTAATATCTATATTCGTACCTACAAAGATGTGGAAATATCCATCAGAGTGTAAGTTTGATCTTACGAGTAAAACCTTGGTACCCGTGGTCCAAATTTTCAATTCACAATGTATTAATGTTTATAGTGCATGTTTGCACCCTTGATTAGCAAAAAACTGAGGGTGCAAATTCGTATCCCTGCAGGTTCAAAATTCAGCGAATTGCACCTCTAAGGGTGCAAATTGCTTATTGGGGTGCAAAGTTGCACCCTATAGGGTGGTTGTATAGCGACAATTTTGGGGTTCAAATTTGAACCCGTATTTCTTAGTGTGCATAATATCATACCTTCCACGCCATGAGATCACTGATTCGTTTCCCTCTGATCTCGAAGTTTTCGTTACTCCTTAATCTTCACTCGTAGATACCTTTGAGGCTCTAAATGACTGACCTCTTACAAATATTTTTACCCAGTATCAAGAGGAGATGAATTTGGTTATACAGGTGTGTTTCCGTACTGACTCAAACGAGGAAAAGTAGAGGAAAGAAAGAGATAAACACTGATTGGTCTGTGTTTGTTTCCAAGGAGCTAAAATCACTTTAGAGAGGTCAGTTGTGTCAAAAAAAAAGACAACATGCAGTAACAACCATTCATAGCGTAACCCCAAGTTATTCGGACTCGTTTGAAATGACATCTCGTGTATGGAACTCCACTGACTGGAATAAACAGCAGTTAACTCAACCAACATAGTACAGTTGAAATTGTATTACAATTGGACGAGACATGAAATTATGAAATTCACGCGTCATATGCTTTGGTATTAAAGGCAGTGATATGGGTCATAATCATACAGTCAAATATTCACATCAGATTATGACCGCATCGCTTCACTATTCTCCTCTTGATACTAGGTAAAAATATTTGTAAGAGGTCAGTAATTTAGTTTGTGATTTTTGCCTTTCGAGCAAATTACCATTCGCCAAAACACTGAAATTCTAGAACGATTTGCTGCACTGGAGGATTTCCTCGTTTCGAATCTATCAAAAAAAAAAAAGAAAACGAAGAAAACTCAATGGGTAGAATATTGCAAAAATTGAAAGGGGTAGTACCTACGAATTTACTCATATAATGAAAATTCAACTGCTCTTTTCTCGGTCTGCTTCAACAGCAACGTTTTCGATAAGCTGCTAGATAATTCTTCGCGGCAGGTGAGAAAATTCTGGATGTCTTACGGAGTCGTCGCACTTTTGCCCACCTTGGACAACCCGTGGGCGGCCACCTGAATTCGCTCGGAGAGAGAACCCGCAGTATGACAGTTTCGCAGAGCATTCGGCCCGAAATGCATGGCGTAGGTTCTAGTGTATAGGATATGGCTATAGTTATTCGTGATGTCGATAGTGACGTAATGCATAGACATCAATAAACTGTTGTTGTGTTTAACATGCCCCTGGAAAAGCTGAGATAACGGTTTTTCATACAAGTCTGTCAAACTCTGTCTTTGATTTATATTAGGCGGCCTGACAGCATGCAGTATCAACGGCATTTTCAGATGTTAGTTCCAGGAGAATCATATGTGATGAGAGTATACGTACTTTTTGATACATCCAACAATGATTTTGGCCAAAGCGTTGATGATTATTGACACAAAATGCGTGGTGTCGAAGAAAATCATAATTGCCGCCATAGACAACAGCATTAATTTTCTATGGTCTAAAAGGAGAAAAGTGAATCGATTTGTTACTTTTCAACGCTCTTCGTTGCCCAAATATGGAGACAATTGATAATCTCCCAAATTTTCGCTGGTGCCACATCTTAGACACAGGGAGAAGTTTAAAACGAATTCCCTCGTTCAAGTCGACGTGTACAAATCAGATGAAATTATGCTGTCATCACTTAACGAGTCCCCCACTGAATGGTATACAAGCCTTTGATTCTTTTTTTTTTCGTAGCAGGTATGAGGATGAATCATATCATATTACTTGCATCAAATTATTGCGTTCATGAATGTATCTCATTGATTGTTGTCGATGTTTGTTGTCGATGAATCTGAGCTGCGCGCAAATCTTTTCGCGCAGTGCTGCTGCCATCAATCCCCTGTCGTGAAAGTCTAAAGTGACATTTTTGCCCGAAATCGTCTTTGTTTCTCTTTTGTTTCTTAAGTTGCTTGTTGCTGTTTTTTGTTGTTGGTTTGTTTGTGTATTTGTTACATGGTGTGTTTGATTGTTTCCTATTTGTTGTTGTTGTTGGTTTTTCTTGTAAGGAAAATAACTAAAAACAACTCTTTCGCAGGAAAGAGCAATCCAAACAAGTTGTCCTTGACGAGAGATAAGCCCTGTGGCAGCCTGATTATGAGAAGCCATTGCAGACAATGAAGGAGTAATGACAAGTAAACGGTCCAATTATGTTTGCAAGAGAACAAGAGGATATCTAAACGGACATTTCTGCCGATTCGTTACGAGACGTGATCTCAATTCCTCTAGAGACGTTGTGTTGTAAGGCGAGGAGGCCTCGCTCTTAATTCTAACAAACGTTTCCTAGAAAATCAAGACTTACTTATGATAGAGCAGGATCCCTGATCACAGCATTTTCCCCATTGTTACCAGTAATTTGATTACAGAACCATGCAGAGCATGACGTCAGAATGTGGACGTCCGGCCGGAATCCATAAAAGTTCGTCTCGTGTCAAAGTAACTGAATGTCTCCCTAAAAAAAAGAAGAAGAAGAGAGAAAGAATCGGTGAATCTTTCTCTTCCCGTCAGAGAAAAGTATAGAAAAAACTCTAAGAACGCTCTAGACGTTTGTCAATATCTAACTGCATTACTCATCTGCAAGTGGACTGTAATGAGTGTTGGAATCAATTCCAACACGTGGAGAGAGGGATTGTTTAAGCCATAATACTCTGATCAGATGAGAGGATGGAAAACAAAGCGAAAAAATCATATTTTTTTCATCTATGATTGTAAAGATTATAAGAATAACAGGTGTTTAATTCTACTGTAAAGGGCACAGGAGTCTTTCTTGCCCCCAACGGTATCTTACCACTGGATCTATCATCATGGGTGTATGCAAGGGGGGGGGGGGGGGTCAGGAGGGTCGTACGACACCCCCCCCCCCCCAAAAAAAAAAAATAAAATAAATAAATAAAAAGGTCCACTTTTTGTAAAAGACATTTTTGTTTTTCGAGGGCTTTTTACTCTACATACAACAGGGAAAAAAAGTCACTTTTATATGCACCAAATGGCCCCATTTTAAGATATAAACTTCAATAACTCCCTACCGTGGGAGGGGGACACCCCCCTCCGACACCCTTCCCCCGCTCGGTCGCTCCTCTCCCTCGCAAAGGTAAAGGTCCAAAAATTGTGATTACGACCCCCCAGAAAAAATCCTGGATACACCCTTGATCATGTCTATGAAGTGACATCGTGTATGCATAACACTGTCAGAAAGAACAGGAAAAAAGAATAGAACTCTCAATGGCTGTATCGCAATACTCCATAGTTACAAGGGCATGGAAAAAAAAATAAGAAGAATCAGCTTCTGGTGCAAGTACTAGTTAAAATGGTGATTTTGAATGTCTAATAAATGATCATACAAAAACACACTTACTCTATGGCTTATACCTTAGGAACCCACGCACATTAGAAGATAACTGCAGATTGCAAACACTGACAAATAAGTTTTGTATCGTATTGTTTCTGTGCATTCTTCCGGAGTCTGATGTTGAAAGGTGTAACATACCAAGGAAGCCCACCTCCCTGAACATACCTATTCTTCATTCTCCCGTTTCGCCCTCAAACCTTGAAATGTCGAGGGTGTACAGCGTAATGCACGTCATTACACTTATTTTATGGTGCATCTATATTGACATTTCCTTTACAAAGCAGGGTACGTATTCCCATTAAATATAGGTATTTGATCTACTCTTACAAGGTAACCATGATGCACGTTGTAAGGACAAAGTGTGATAGTACACTGGGAAAGTACGTATTTTGATTCGATGACACAAACATTCGTTAAAGTCATCGTTTTGAATACTGGCATCATTTTATTATCAAATATCATCGACAGCACAGCGAGAAAATTAGAGAGTTTTCTGACATCAGTGTCAACGGGAAAGGTCTATGAAGGACCTAGCTGTAAAACCAAATAGTTTTATGTACATTGAGTGAATATCGTGAGCTCTTGACTCAATATAGTGAACACTGGTGTTTAATTATGTTCGTTCCGATGTTTTGTATTTCTTATTCTTAACTTGCTCGCTTTTACTCATTATTTTTGTGTGTAGAGCCTATTCATTTATTCATGAAAATTCACTGTAATAGTGACTACGTATAGATGCATTCTATAGATATCTTATGCATGCAAATGTTGTCTGCTTTGCAAATTCGTCAAAAGGGTGTATAAGATATAATTGTAACGCGTATAGCCAGTAAGTTAATTGTATGTATTTGTTTTCTATCTTTGTTTATGCAATTTGTTTGTTCACTTACTTTTGTGTAGGTGTGCGTGTTTGGGTGGGGGCGGGAGGTAAGGGGGTGCCGTTTAGCCACTAAGTTCGTTTTAGGTGAATCTATAGAAAAGCAATAATACAACGTGACGTCATTCTAATCGAGCTGTCCTCGATGTATCAGACTGTGCCTGCAAGAAGTGGCAAGCAGTATATTCGTTAGGGACCCTCAAAGTCATCTTGAGATCTGTTGACAGCGCCCTGTACGGGAAAGTAAGCAGCTGTTCTGTCGGGTTGAAGTTGACACGACAGAAAAATATTTCATCATGGAGAAAAAAAGAAAAAGAAAAAGACCAACAGAAAAAAAAAACACATGACTTTGTCGATAGGAACACCAGCACTTATTGTTCTGCAAACATATCATGCATGAAGGCAAATATAGACACAAGATTACTCGTGTCCATTATCTGATACTTTTCGCCTGTATTTTGCCATGGCAGTAAACAGCCTTACACAAATGACAGACGCAAACTGCCTTCGTCTGTGTCATGACGACATCAAAAGGGGAACTTGGCCTCGTTTTCTTCGAAAGGTCAAATACAAATCTTGAGTATTGGGGTTGTTGCAATGAGGATAATTGATATTAATAACGATAATGGTCTCCTTATCCCGGGGGTAGCCTTTGCCCTGTCGTGTATTTTGACTCCAGTAATCCCGCTTTACCCATTTCCTTACCTTGGTCACGAGGAATATTACATCAGAAAGTGGGTAAAATTGATATCTTGTCTAAAGATTCACAGGAACCAAACTCAATATCTAGACAATATCCACAGCATACATTGCCTTATACAATAATGTACTACAATAAACAGTCTTCGGCTGGATATGGTTTATTGGAATGGTAAATATCATTATTAATGCTGCTTTCTAACTCGTTTTGAATATTGAAAAAAAAGAAGAAACGTAATAAAATAAAACGTAAGAGCACACAATTATATTTCCTGAAGGCAATGTTACTATAAGGAGTGGCAGTGCAATAGTAGCGATATGAATTAACTTATTTTTATTCGGTAATGTGTGTCATTCAACCTGTTCGGGTTAGAGTCACTCCAAAACCACCACGTGCTAATTAGCCGATCCACTTGACAACTGCCCTGTGGCTTGTTGCGGCGCACTTACCGCTAGATGCATTAAGGTATTAGCATCGCGCTACCGGGGTATTAATGTGAGAGCATATTGCCCTGTATTCATAGGGTGGCAATAGGAAATCATTGGATCAAGGTAATTTTTGACATGGGGCCCCTGGCTGCGGTTATCCCGGTCAACGATCTACCAACGCCTCCGCAGAATTAAGCTAAACCCTCTTCAATTATTTGGAGACGCTGCTGTAAATAATTTGTGCCGCCCCATCATTATGTAATTAGAAGTGAATGACTGACTGACTGAATCAATCAATCAATCAATCAATCAATCAATCAATCAACCAACCAATCAGTCAATCAACTATGATCGAATAAATTGATAAATGAATAAACAAATAAATTAATTAATTAAACATACATTAATAGATAAATGATAAGTAAATAGGTAAACAAGCAAATAGATACATTTTATTCAAATGTTTACACTTTATGTAAATGTAAAAGTGACGAAAGTTTGTTTGTGTCTGATGATTTGATATAGCACTAAAAAAAAAGAAATAAATAAACACAACACAATAATATATTCCATAATAGCAACATTTACCGTATGCTTGATAATGTATCTCGGCTTTTTACGTCAACGTCTCTGATAACATTAACAAAAAGAAAATATTTCTTGATTTAAAATAACTTTATACTGCTGAATCCTAAAAATGCAATAACCAAAATGAGAGCCGTTCATAGTATAGAGAGGAATCTACATATTATGATTCATATAGAGTTGATGAGTCAAGCTTAAAATTCCAATCCCAAAAGCAATACCCATTTCGTGTAAACAATATAATTGATATCGATGGAATATCAGCGCCAGGTGTACAATAGCATGCAGTCGCATGTGTTTCGTTTTGCTATATACACGTCATTTTCGATAAAAAGTGGCGTGTGCTAGGGCGTGAACGTGTATCCCACATGCACACTTATATGAGTCATGATTCATATGAGTCCGAAGGTGAACAGGTATATTGTGTCTCTTCGCACGTGGGGGTAGACCTTCATAAGCTGAAAAGGACATGACACCCCGTGGATATATTCCATTTCCATCCACTGCTTTTAATTTTCATTTCATCGGTTTTGTGTGATTATGTGTGTTCAAAATGTCCATTTGCAATTGCATTTTTGTTGGAAATGAAATGAATAAAATGGAAAAAAAAATGAATGAAATTGTTGACAGGGCACGACAGGCAAAAAAAAAATGACTATATTGTACATCCTCATGTCGTCGCCAACATAGTCCCTGGCATTTCGTATACTTTTTTTGTTTTTGCATGTCCAATGATGTCTGTGTGTGCTTGTGTTTATAATGAACTTATTTTCATAACAGCGTAAGAGGAAACACATTATCCTCATGTATTATCTGTTGCTGTGATTCTGTTAAAATCTGTGTCCGTAACCCATAAACTATTGTCTCTCTTCTTGTTCCCCACCTGGTTTAGGAAAAGAAATTACAGGTGTATGTCTTTATTCCCTCTGCATTGCTTTCCCTCTCTTGATTTAAGAGGCATTTTGCCACAAGCCATCATGAGTTTCAAGAAAATGTGTTCCCAGCGCTGAAAATATTTGCTAGATCGTGCTTTATACATTTTTTCATCTTGTGAACATTATAAATTTTTGGTTTACATTTGCCCGAAAGGAGAAAAGGACAGACATGACGAAAGTAATGAGGGAAGGAAAGAAACTAAATAGAAATTTGTTTATTTCTATAATTATTACAAAAAATCATTCGTGGATGGCAGTTACTTCAAGACAGAATGAGGAGGACTGGATGAAAGAAGACATGTACCTAATACGGTCTTATAATGTAGCGATGAGGTTAGATATAATGATTTGCTATAATAATTCTTAAATACGCGATGAGCAATAACAAGGTCATCTAATGCCCGTCTATACAACCAAAAAAAAAAAATGCCATCTATATGGCAACCCTTTTATCTTTTAATTTTCAAGTCTATACGATGCGCTTACCAAATGATCCGTTTTCTGCTTCAGATCCCTGTAATATATATATATATATATAATATATATATATATTAGATATATACATGTATATATATATATATATATATATATATATATATATATATATGTGTGTGTGTGTGTGTGTGTGTGTGTGTGTGTGTGTGTGTGTGTGTGTATGATTGGGGTGGTAGTATAAAAACGAGAGCCTCTTTAAAAAGTCATATGACTCCTTTTTATAACAAACAAAAAGTTGCAGGAAAATATCCCCCATACACACTCGTTCACTCATACCACACACACAAAATCCCCATACAAAATGAAATGAAACTGGAGATTATTTATCTCCATGACGCAGACAGTGTGTTTGTGCGCCGTTGTGAAGCAGGTAAACAAAATGAAGAAAAAGGGAGAGGACAAAAATCAGCATTCTTTTGTCCAAAACCTATGACAATTCCTCATGCAGAAAGCAAAAGGCACAATGTGCAAATATTTATTTCTCACCTCCATGCCATTTTGACATTTGTCTGCCAAAGTATAAGTGTGATGACAACGGGTATTACCCCCGGCAGATACATATATGTATTGGCAAACAAGATGTGAGACTGATCGGTGTGTCACTATTTTGTTGAATGGTTGAATGGAGGGATGACAACTGAATAACGGTCACGAGCTCCGAACCTCATTCGAAAACAGTCCCATCAATCGCAAACAGCTCGTCTGAAAGATGGTGTATTGTATTACAAACAAAAAGCATTTGTCAAAGTCTTAGAACGGATCGACTAACGAGTTTTGCTTAAGTTATAGCCTGTCAAGCTTATCTATACCTTCTAAAAATGCAACTGACGTTATGTACAAATGGGTGTTGATTATATGACAGAAGTATGTTATTTATAGCTATCATACTCCAAGCAATACAACAAAGAATGTTGGAAATAGACATCTCATCTTTCAATACATACAATATAATTACTTTTGATTGCACACATATACCGAAAGGAAACCTTAGTGTCCGATTAATCTTACCAACTAAAATGCCCTTCGATCCTAAAAGATTCGTCTTGTAGATTAGATTTGGACATTGCTTTGAGAAAGAAACCTTCACCTGAGATTTTCAATAGTCAAGATTGAAAATAAGAACATGGGAGATTGAAAATAAGAACATGGGATTTAGATAACTTTACTTTCACTTTTTTTTTCTTATGCACCAGCATTTGGGTTCTTCATTCATTAATCCAGGTCATTACGATGAAATAATGAACATCACTGTGCAATGGCGTACATATAGAAATCAGCTCGACCCGCCCCACAACATTCGTCCCTAACCCAAACAAACTACGAACACTTGTTACTTCGATTTTGGTAAATTGTCTCGTATCATAAGAAGAAGAAAAGTTTTGTTTCGTAAAAACAGAAAAACAAACATAAATAGATAAATATATAGCTGAAAGTGAAAGAAGATACGGCATGATAGAAAACACTTGCTGAATTTTACCACAACCAACTGATGTTAATCTTTCCCTGAAAAGAGTATAACGGGTCTTTTTGCAACGTTTTTCATTGTACGTTAAAAGCCCAAGTATAAATTTATAGGTAGGTCCTATACAGAAAAAAAAAACCCACGGCTTTGAAATCGATTTTCTCCTAGTACGACGCGGCAAACAGATGGGTTCACAATCTTATAACCATGTATGTGACAACTCGGATCAGGAGAATATTTGTATATTTTCAGAATATACCGATGAAATGAAAATGCTTTCCTGTTAAGTGTCGGACATGAAACAAGACTTCTTTAGATCTGCATTTCTATTTCAAACCTTGATGAACATATTCCTTCCCTTCTGTATCCGTTTGCCATGTAGTTTCAACAGGTAAAGTGATTGTAGTTGTATTAATTTTTTCCAACTAGGCCTACTTGCAGAATAGAGGGAAATTCAACACAATAACACACTCGCGGCTTGTTGATTGCAAAAATTGATTAGACGTAATGAATCGAAAATCATTCTAATTCCACACACTTTCCTATATCTCTTTGCCTGTACTCCTTCATGTCGAGTTTTCACCTTGAGAAGTAAACAAATAAAATGATCCAACTGGTTATACTTTGGCTCACACACTTCTTCACAGTCAAAAGGCCACTAACTAATTGTACTCAATACTGAATAAAAAAAAAAATAGCGTTTGAAAACGAGGAAATCAATCATTCTTTTAGGAAAGGAAGCCTTATCTCTGCCTTCGAGAAGTTTTAAGATATCAAATCGATTCCCTCCTGCCGGGCAAACTTGCTTAACAGGTATGAAGTTGCGAAGGGAGTAAATCCATCGTAATAACACGTCATTGTTTTCTGGCTGTTTAACTGCAGAAAACATAATATGTTGACAACGCCCCTTTTTCCTGATTATGTTTCGCCAGTGATATGGCTCAGAAAGCAAAGGTTACTCGCTCCCTCTGTTAAATTTCCTATACAGGCTATTGTCATTGGCGTAAGACCCGCCAAACATTATACTGCACTCTTTGTACAAACTGTTGACAGCGTTGCTGGAAATCTCACTCATATAGTTTTCTTGATGATGATGATGCATATAACATACACAATTTAGACCCTGACTGAGTTTAAACGGCACGTAAACAGACCGTATTAAGTATAGTCAGGGAGGTGAATTTCCCTGGTATGTAGTTTTTGACAGGGAGTGAAAAACCGGCATTGCCAAAATAGTAATAGCCGTGGGTTGTTGTCGTTGTTGTTGTCGTTGTTTATTTTTTTAATTTATTTATTCATTTCCATTCATAGGGTGGATAGCCCTTTCAGCTCAAGACTGATTTCCAAAGGGGTCCACATACATGTAAAAATACAACGTATACAAAACAATGAACAAATACAAACGTATGATAACTCTATACATAACAGCAAACTGGGAAAAAACAAGATGTATAAGATTTTGTACAGTGGTCAAATGAAAACAAAGAAATTAACAAATAGATTAGACAAAATAAATGTAAAAATAAAGTCTGAAACATTAAATAAAGAAATGAATCATACAATAGTTTACCAATTGTTAATCAAATATGGTTATAACAATCTAACAGATTTAAGAAATACAAAAACGATAAATAAAACAATAACTGAAAAGAAATTTTAAAATCTATACATGTACTGAATCATCTTATTGAATTAAATCATATTTATTAAAGGTAAAATCAGTTAAAAATCAATTTAAAATATATAATTAACAAATTAAATAAACAATGTGAAATATAAATAATATTCAAGACATATGAAATTAAAGATAAAATGCTTTACAAATTAAAGGTCAAATATGTCTGTAAAATAAAAAGAAATGATTTAAACAGTATAAAACAATGACAAATTAAAAGAACTATATGGATCAATATCAAATCATGCAATTAAATTAAATCATACTTTCAGGTTAAAACCAACTTCGTTGTTAGGAATGATAAAAATAAGTTCTTAATTTGATGAGTATTCAAGTAAAAAACATAAGTCATAAATGAACGGGTACGGTTTTTAAGACAAAATTTAGTTACATAGTATATAAAAAAGTATAAACAATATAAGGTCGGCATGGTAATACAAATGGTTGGTAAAATTCATTAAAGGCAAGAAAATACATAAAATAAACAATCAAGAGGATTTGCAAAAAAATTAATAAAATTAACACAATATAATTACAACTAGAACACAAGATAGATATATTTTTCAAACAAACAAACAATAACAAACAAACAAGCAAACAATTTGACTGAAACAAATGTGAAATTGTAAAGTACACAGAGGAAAAAAATCATAAGAAGTTAGTAATAGAACAACTTTGAGTTCAACAACTACAAAGTGAACGCTAGTGGGGTTTCCTTACCTTAACCTGAGAACAAATAACAAATAACACAATTATCTGTTCAGCTTTCGTTGTCGTTGTCGTTGTCGTTGTCGTTGTTGTTGTTGTTGTTGTTGTTGTTGTTGGTTGTTTTTTCCTCTATTCACAAATTTTAAAGGACACCTCGAACGTAAAGATGATGTGACTGCTTATTTGTTGTTTGTGAATATGTGACACTTCGTAACATTTTTATTCATAATGTAGTGTAAGCAACTCTTAGGACAGTGTTCTGCTGCCATGAATATTCTTTTTTTTTCAAGTTTTTGACTCACCATATAAAGCTCTTAATAGTAAGATGATCTTGATATTTATGATATCGTCGAAAAGTTTAGATCAAATCCACAGATATCTTCTATCGATACATAGGATATATACAGTACGTATTGTACGCATCTGTGTCTTTGTGTGCAAATGTATAGGCCCTGCTGTGACTGGTGACGATGGGTATTATGTATACTGGTAGGTATCCGACCATAACACTTGTCTCTTACACAACTTACATCCTGTACACACGTACTTTTACCTGCGCTGCAGTGGCAAGGGTATTCTACTTGTAATGAGGTTAAAAAATCCGAATTTGCATACAATTCGCGGGCAATAATAATGGCACTTGACTTTTATCAAGGCCTTGTAAAAGGGAAAAACCAGGAGTGGAACGAGGAGTTCCATCTCACTAGCTGAACAAGACCGCCTTCCCACTTTTCAATTAATGCATCTAACCATGCAATAACTTTTCGACTCCAAGCGTTTATCAAGAAGTAAGTGCTTTGTATTAATGGGAAAGTGTATCGATCGTATTTGAGCAACCTTCAACTAGGGCCACCTCCCTGCTTCAACCCAACCAGATCATCCGTGGCAAGTGTACACGTCAACAACTACGGATAGTCGTCTTTAGTTCTTTTGGAAACGCACCCCATGCTGATGACATGGTGAAGGGCAAGAAGTCTACAATAGATCTTAGCAGACAGAAGAAGCCCAAGAGTCAACGAGAGTAAGGCAAAATATTCTAATTAACAAGTTCTTCGAATGCAAATCTATCCGAGTTCAAGTACGTGGCTCTGAGAGCAAGAAATAATATATCAATCAAAGATAATGATAAAAAGCTACAAACAGAACTAAGACATCTTACTGTAGGCCTATACAAAACATACTGATCATGTGAACGATTATTACCATTATTACTGATATCTTATGAAGACAAAATTTATCAAGGAATAAGAGACAGACAGACACACAGACAAAGCGAAAAGTCATTTTGATAGTCAGATGTAAACCAGCAAGTGGGTTTCTCCTGAAATCGACAAACTCATCTCTTAAAAAAAAATGCATCTAGACATAATCTTCTGTAATATTGCAATAACGAACTTTTAATCATTGATCATAATGAATCTAGACATAACAGTATGACTATGTCTGATACATGTATCATATTGCAAGGGAGAACCAAATAGAGTTACATCAGACCAGGGAGCTACGCTCCATGATCAGACTGCCTTCAGTGCATTCATGCAAGTTGTGATGAAAATGAAAAAGTGAGTGAAAGGAACGGCTTCGAGTCGCCAGCCCCATAGACAGCATGCACCTTGTGGCGTCATTCAGTGGGCAACCCCCGTGAATAATGAGGAGCGCGCTGATTGGTCCAAAGCTTGGTCGCGTTTCACTCGGCTTTCTGTGGCGCATTCATTTTGGTCGCCAATGAGCGTCAGAGCTTTGTGACTGAAACTCCATTGATTTATATCAGGATGCCTTGCGTTAGGACTGACATGCATGGGGTTGACTGGTTTCATCATACTCAGTGTGTTGTCCTATGCTGAATTTCTAAAGGGCTATGCTGTCAAACCGTTGTTTTCTATCCGATCACCACAACTGGCCGTGACCTGTGAATGACTTTTGGGGGATACTCGGGTGTCACCTGGCGATGAAGTCAAACGTAACCAGTTCTCTTAGCGAGATTTCAAAATCCACACACACTTTGTATAACAGGGGACTCTCCGAGATTCTTTGGACAATGTATTCAAACAAAGCAAACATTATAAACCCTACGGAATGTTCGATAGTCATCAAAATATCTTCATATTAAATGATACTCATTTTCGAGCTGGCCAATTTAAAGTCAACCTCTCTTTTTTTCAGTCTCCTCAAGATATGTCATTTTTGTTTTCTTCTTCTCCTTTCCATGATTGCATTTTTGATCTGAAATGATCAATCCCTGCCATAAACAAGCATTCACCAAATATGGTATGGTACTCACAGCTTAAATTCCACAGTTATTGATTCGTTCGTGACGTATGCTAACATACATGTATGTCATTATTCCGACAATGTTATCGGTGTATACTGTGCTTGTTGAGTATCTCATAAAAACACGTAACACAAAGGGGTCTTTCGTCGAGTATGATTTGTTAGCATAAGAGATAACCCAAATGCCAGTTTCAAAGTCCATCCTCTCACATCAAAAATGAATTTCGTTGCAAACAAAATGCCAGGATGGTTGCAATCTTCCTGTCAACAATGGTTAAATATACTAAAAACCAAATCATCTGAAGTAAAGAGCTCAGCTTATTTCATAATTGACATGTTTATGACCACTCCTGTCATCCATATCTTTGGCGTATATCGTGCTTGATTTGGCAACAATATTTGTTTATTCAGTCAATGTTTGTCACCGTTCTGGACAGCTTGTTCAACCCACACCATCAAGGACTAAAATGCTGCGAAACATATTCGAACCGCCATGCGAAATACGGTGCAGAATTGCCTTGGAAAAGCTAAACAGTCTTTTGTTTGCTTCAATTGTGTTTTTTTACCACAAGCATGGCTCAAAGTTTCAAATACGTGATTGCTTATGTCTTCTACTTCCAGTAATGATAATCAAATATCACAGAGGTAATAATTTTCTGTAAGTGTACGAAAGTATTCTTGTCTTTCATTGACCTTCCACATAAATCTCCATACAGAAGTCATTACAATTTTTATGAGACTAAAAATGTAGCAATTGTACAGTTGTATGACTCCGTAACAGTGACCTTAAAGGGGACGTGGTCGCAGTTGTTAAATTTTTGATTAAAAAAGCTATAATGTTTTTTCCATAACGTTACTACCTTCATTAAAGTGTTAAACAGTGGGAAACTTGTATATTATATACTTATATATACATGTGTTGTTATTGCAGCCGATGTTCAATTTAGGATAGCGAAATTATATTTAGATTTCCATTTCTAAAATCATTTACATTTTATGTCCGGTTTTAATGACACTTTTATTTAATACTCCTTGCTTGACTCTTCGATCAAGTGCAATATTTGAACATGCGTTATTGTCATCTGTTCTCTAAGGAACAGATAGGTACCTAGCAGTTATTATCCATCAACGTGTATACTCTGACATAATGATTTATTTCATCCTGTTATAATGGTTTTCCCCTACACCCCCCCCCCCCCAAAAAAAAAAAAAGTTTTATCCCTTAGTATAATACCTGCATACACTGAACATCACAATTTATGATATACTAATGAGTTTCGTCTAAAAACTGCCTCTCTATGTGTTACGCGTCAAATTGCCCCAAAATTTAATACAGGAGCCCCACACGTGGCATTTGCATAATTCTCTCTTTCTCTAACAAGAGCCAATGTACCACACGAGACGGGCAAATCTTATAGACCTATCTCATTTGCAAATAACGGTTAACAGTTAAGTTCGCGTTACGCAACCCTATGTTTGCACCTCCTTCCCTCCCCCTCACCCCCCCCCCCCCCCCCCGTGTCGGGCCAACGTATTCACTATTCTACATGAAAGATAAAACGTCTTACATTTAAACTTTGGTAAAGATAGAGTTGGGGATGAGGATACAATAGAATGTGAAACAGTGAGGCGTAATTGCCCAGCTTGTGGCAATACCTCAGCTGTTTGAAAAAAAAAAACAAAAGGATTGATAAGGTGTTGAACCGCCACGCACGTGTTGTACCATGCACAATAGCGTTTCGTGACCGTTTACTTTGTGACGCTCAATTCCTAAATTATGCGAATAATATTATGAAGTATAATTAGAATTCTATTAATAACAATGAAGTACAAGATGAAGAGGGTCCCACCCAACGCGTTGCGGGTTCATAACATATTGTTTGATAACCCTCCCTCTCTCTTCTCGTCACAGAAACTGTCAACTCATTTGCCATACTACCTGCGGTCGCAACTTCCGTGACCAGGCTCATTACTTTACTGTCTGGCTTCATGCCTGTAAGATACAGCTGTATATATGACTGATCCGGATGAATAATTGTTGATACGTATTCTGTTCAATGTTAGTGGAGACTGACGTTGAGTGATCGTGTGAATGTTTGGATACTGCCTCGTATACTTTAAAAAGATGTCGAATAGTGGGAATACCTGCTATTTATAGGGACTGGGGTGCCAAACTCATTATCATAACAAAAGACTTTGAATTTCCTTGGTGTGATCTCTCTGCCAAAGCACGCAGGAATATGCTAACCCTCTGAAAGCTTGTACGAAGTGTTATGTAATAGAATCATGGTTCTGCGAGTTGGAATTGCGCACCATTGGGAGCAGTGATTTAAAAAAAAATGATTTGATTTTGATTTGATTTGATTTGATTTATTCACAAATGTTCGAGTTATTACAATTGATGCATATGTGTAGGTCAGTTGTATCACAAGACATCCTACCTTGTAAAAAATTCGAAAAAAGTCTAAAATATAGAGATATCATTATTTTTCTCAATAAACCATAACTGTAGACGGTTTAATCCAGAAACAATTATGTTATAACCATTGTTCACATTTTGTATAATCAACAATACTTAACTTTGATTATACTGATTAGCATTTTTACATTGGTTGTTTCTATCCATAACTCACATTTTAGAACTATTTTGAAGAACTAAAGCTGGGTTTTGTTTCGCCTGCAAATGGTAGATTTTGCCTTGGCAGATACATATACATGCGATCAGGTATGACGCACGGTTGGTTGAAATAAAGGGTGTACTCATAGAACATCAAAAGATGACTAAGATATTGCTTTTTGTCGAAAAGGCAAACACATACGCACACTAAAAAAACTGCTAAAGTGTTACTGTTCTCTTTTTCTTTTCTTGTGACTATGAGCGCACAGATCTGTGTGTGTGTGTGAGAGAGTGTGTGTGTCTCTCTCTGTGTGTGTGTGTAGTTGTGATTATGTGTGTGTGTCCCCTCTCCTTGAAATCCACGAAGTGAGCAGGTGTGTAATGACCCTTAGGTGAATGTAAAATTTGCCCTTTCAGGAAAAAAGAATGAAGGTGATAAGTACAGTGAACTCTAACACGGTCATGGACGAGTTTTGGAAATGTAATTATGAGCAATTGATTTTGTCAGTCGTGACGTCTGTATTATATATTTGTTGATGGCCACATTTCTATTCGAAGGCGTAACTGGAGAACGGCATAATTTTATTCCCTTCATATTTCACCACTCTGGGAAAACGGGGGGGGGGGAGGGGATACTGAAAATTATAATGGGTGGGGAAATCTCAGCAAAGTTTTTTGTTTTCCTTTTTGTTTTCCACGGATGTGCAGGCCTATGTACACGATGTATGTGTATGTATGGGTGTATTATATGTAGGTATGTAAGTAGGTTTGTATATGTAATGTATAAGTATGTGAATGTATGTATATGTATAGACACACAAAAAGACCCACACATAGGCACATAAATATCACTATAGAAACGTAGCTACACAGCGGAATGTTTTTGTGCTGTTTCCCCAGTATTATGGAAGAAGAAGTGTATTAACCTCGGCATATACGTCACGGGTCCAACTGTCAGTGCAGTATCCCGGACCTATATCTGTAAAGCACATTACTAAACACGGATCCACAGTAGATGAGAGGTAAAAGTGCAAAGCCAAAAGCAACGGTTAGAAAAAGAAGGAAAAAAGGTTCATCGTTGTATCTGAGTGGAATAGGATCAAACAAAGAGAGTAAAGGTAAGGTAAAAGTAAGGTAAAGGTAAGGTAAAGGTAAGTAAAGGTTTTGTGGAGATCGACTGGAAATAAAAAAGAGTTGCGGATTTAAAAATTTTACATGATATACATATTTTACAAAACGGTGATTTTTTTTCTACATGTATACAGTATATGATCAAGCATTGCTGTCATTTTATAGGTCAATAGGTACATTTATTTTTTTAGTTGCCGACGGAGAATGTGTGTGTGTGTGTGTGTGTGTGTGAGAGAGAGAGAGGGAGAGAGAGAGAGAGAGAGAGAGAGAGGGGGGGGGGGGAGAGGTGCAATTCCAGCCCCTGTTCAAGTTTGCTGCAACGAATAAAACTGAATATAATTATAATCTAATCGACTTGTTACTGGCACATTGGTATCAATAATGTGGCGACCATAATATGAACATGGCTTTTGTAAGATACCGTTAGACTCTTCCTGATGATTTCTATTCTTTTCTTCATTTATCGTTTGTTGGTTCATTTTTGTTGCTTTCTTTGTTTTTACAAAAACTTGACAATAGCCATTACCAAGTGAACAAACCCAATTAAGTGCAATTTCAAAATCAATTAGGCCCTGCTTACTAAAGTGAACTTGATGTTGCTCTGATTAAAACAATGATAATAATAATCAAGTAATAGAGTGCGACCTATATACTCCATTAACGTTCAATGACGCCGTCCAATACCCTCCCCCCAGCCCCCCCCCCCCTCCACTTGATATGCCAATCCGATGACGACGCATTTGATTGCACCTGTATATTCTGCTGATGACGAAAGGATTGAGAGCTCTCATAACAATTATCGTCTTTCCGTGAAGAGCACAAACCAGCTGACCCAGATTTTGGCGCAACTCGTACATCAGTATTATGAGAGTTCCTAGAAAAACTACAACTGTACTGTGTTGTCGTTACCCCCAACGGACCCTGTAACACTCACACCACCGTCCACTATAAGTAGTGAAGAAGAAAGCGATTCCAACAGGAAGGAGCGGATGTTACGTTTCCAACTCTTTGACGGATCCCCGAAAAACGTCATAAGTATGCAATGTGTCTGCATGGGAGTTCTAACATATGGAACTGTCATTATTATCATGTACCAAGCTCTATACTTCGAGTTTAAAATGATTGTCATGACCGTGTAATACACGAGCCATTAATGATGGGAAATCTGCCCGGCTCATTTTCACAAGAAGGATAAACAAGTGGTCACACCAACTGAGCTGATGTCACTTTACGAAAGTGCAATTATATAGGACCATACCCATGATACCCCCCCCCCCCCAAAAAAAAAAATAAATAAATAAAAAAAATAAATAAAAAATAAATAAAAAATAAATGAATAAACAAATAAATACCAAGCTACCCTGATATCAATCTTACTATCTTGTGCTCTGTTTATGTAAACAATTATTCAGAAAACTTATATACATGTATATGTAACGGATTGTCTTGTTTGTCCTCACATACCATACCTAACATTTTAACAGAAGTTGGACCTTTTCCGCTTAATAACCGCAGATATTGGCAAAGGGGAATTTTCTCTTCACAACAAAATAGCAAGTCTCATGATTCGACAATCTAAACAGCTTTATCATGACTCAAGACACTGTACAACTGTATTGGACGTGTTACGGAAGCCATAGTCTATTCTGACATTTTATTTTTCTACAGCTGAATTTACATATCATTACATAATTTATATGTTATTGTCATTATTTTTTTTTCATTTGGAAGGTAGATACCATACGGAGCTGCCTGTGCAGTCGAATCAGCACAATGATAAAATCGAGTATCAAAGTGAAAGGGAAAGTTGATGTAAAAAAAGAAAGAAAGCAGAAATTGGACCATGATGGGACAGGAAATAATTAGCCTAATATGGTCAAAATGAGAGAGTTATGTGTTTCCTGATGTTTAAAGTGTTTGCGAGAAGCCGTGGTAGCGGTCACAATCAATTGTACATAAATCAACTAAGCTTACTATTGTATGCTGACAAATAATTGGTCACATCATTTGGAGTTGTGTAGTTTTGGATTGATTATCTAAAGGGGAAAATACCACTTACTAAGTTGTTGGCCTCCAAAATATATCAAGAGAACTAAAGCTAAGTTTGGTTGGTACAGGTGTACATGATATCCTCACACCATCTATCATTTTGATGACTTTTTTATAGAAAGTCCATGAAACTTTTCATCTCAATTACGTTTTTTCCCTAATTGAATAATACGTTTTATGTGCTGTTTATTTGCTTCTACTGTTTTTAATAGAAATTTAATAGCTGATGCGCAGTTGTGCTATGCAGAGGCTCTGTGAGGAACTGATGATATACCCCCGTTAATAGGCACAGGGTTCAATATACTCTTCTCCGTATACCTACGATGATCTACGGTGTCATGACTTGGACAAGAACACTTTCAGCTTTAATTTCATGAGACAATCAACACAAATCGATATAGTGTGCGAGAAACAAGGATGAACCTAAAATTAGATCCCCAAACAAAACAAAAGAGTTCAAACAAAGGCCACTGCGAAGTAATGTATTTGATGATGACCACATACCTGACCACTGTGACAGAGGGAAAAAAACAACATCGAAGCATCAACATCATGCAATGACGGGAATGTCTGGAAAAAAAAAAGAAAATAAAATTAACTCGACTTTATCCTGTCCTGCATGACATAATAGGTCTGCACTGCATGTTTTCAACCAGATAGCATCGAAGAAAGAATCATAGTAAATGTAACATAGAAAGCCGTCAGCCGCCATTAAAATGTAACCCGTTGAAAACCCAGAGTGCCTATTTTGCCAAACAAACCAAACTAAAAAAGGGATTTAGAAAGAAGATGCTTACTTAAAGTTTGTTTATTTGTTGTTGTTGTTTGTTTCAGTGTGAGTGTTATCTCAATATTGATTTATAGATCAACCCTTTTGCGAATGCGATTGTTTTCCATAATCAACAGAGGTAAATCATTGCACTGTGACAGTAATTTCTCTGTGAGCACAAAGATAGGAGAATGAATCAAACGGAAGGAACCTTTTCTCACATAATAGCCTACATGGGAACGAAAGAACGAATTAACATGCTCTTTCACTGACGATGAGGAGTTCCCCGGGTTATATTATAAACTCTTGCATTTGAACATCTATAAATTGGTTATACTGGGTACAAAGTTTTAGAATTTATAGTGATTGGGATGAGGAATATGAATGTTTTCAAAATCCCACAACAAATCACAATGGACAAGGATGATGACATAGCATGGTTCACACAAGAATGCATGATTGGGCATTCAAGGGCGCAGAACAAAAGAAGAAAGCATGCATAAATGCATTCAACACATGTATTGTTGTTAGGCAGGTAACCTCTAGAGATTTTCAAGTACACCTTCTTACACAACAATGATATTTCCCCCTTTTTGGAATTAAATTGAAATAACAAAAGATGTCATTACTACGTGACAGCACCCTGATGATGATGATGATGATGATGATGATGATGATGATGGATAGTGATAATTATAATATATAGTGACAATGATGATAATATTTATAATAATGACAATGATTATAAATGATTATACTAGTAATCATTATCATTCCTATAATATAGCCATCCCATGCTGACTATTTTGACCCTTTTCACAATTCAACTAGCAAGCTTGGAATTCCTTCTTCAATGAATTTACCACAAGTATAGACTATCTTGTTTTATCTTGTTTTGTTTTGTTTGTTGTTACGGTTGTTTTTCCTCATGCCAGAAAGAATGTAGGCCTACTGGCGTGCGTATTTGGCATACGACTGCTGATAGTATTTGGTTGCGTATTTAAAAAAAAAAACCCAAACATCTCTGTTTGGTTTCATCTTTTGAAAATGTAAAAACTCTAGCATGTTTTTTCCTACTTTCATTACCTTTTCTACTTCTTAATCATGCCATATTAGTTCAGGTCTACATTATGTTGCAGGTTAACTATAAAGGATATGGTCATATGGTTTCGTTTTTAATTCGTTTCTTTTTTGCCAAGACGTCAAGAGCGGCAGCAGTTTAGAATCCTGTTGTGCAGATTAAAGTGCTATCGATAATCAGCTTTCCACGTGAAGAGAACGATAAAAAAAAAATCATAAGAATAAATGTTGACAAAAGGTCGAACGTATAGATTTTGGAAATACTATATGATATATGTCTCCATTATATCAAAAAGCACCTATTTGAAGATGTCCAGTAATTAGTCTACCTACGAGTGGTTCTAGTGAGTAAAAACTCTAGCGTAGATTTAAAAAAAAAAATGTCTGCACTATAAAATTATAATCATAAACAAGATTCCTAGGTGACAAGAGTTTGGGCTAAAAACTAATGGTGTTTTAAAGAACAGAGTATAACGACAGCGATCGTCATAGATTCATAAAACAGAAACTCCAAGAATAAAAAGATGAGCATTTGGAGAACCCGGGCATCGATCCCGGTACCTCTCGCATGCTAAGCGAGCGCTCTACCATCTGAGCTAGCTCCCCAGTCACTGCCAATCCGTATGAGCATAGACACCTAATACTACGTATTGCCCCCTGGCGTCACGGTTACATGGTCAATCACAAAGATGGCTGCACACTGAAGAAGGCAAAGCGCGCGAAGCAAAATCGATTGCCAGAGGTGAATGACCACTGAACTTCATCAGGAGACGCCACGTTGATGTTCGAATTTAGCTTTGTCCGATATGATATACTGATCCTATACTTCCCTTAAAGGAGCATTCCAGACGATTTTCAAAAATTGTTGTACTATGAATTCTGAAACTCTGTACTCAGTATAACTAATTTATAGTTGTTCAAATGTTAAAGTCTGAAAATCATAATGGAGGAGAAATATCAGAAAGCCACCATCGTAACCCCCCCCCCTCCTCATTTCAAACTTCCCTTACTACCATCTAACCATGAAGGTGCCAGGTAAAGATGTCAGAGGTATGTCAAATGTCAGAGGTAAAAATGTCAGAGGTAAAAATGTCAGAAGTAAAAAATGTCAGAGGTACAAATGTCGGAGGTAAAAATGTCAGAAGTAAAAGTGTCAGAGGTGTCAGAGGTAAAAATGTCAGAAGTAAAAATGGGGTAAAATAGTATTTTTACTTCTGAAATTTTTACCTCTGACATTACTACACCGAACCACTATGAAGATATCTAAGTTACACTGCATGGTAGAGGACCAGTCTATAACCAAGATTCCCCAATAAATAGGCCTACCACCGTGAAAATTCAAAGTTTGTATAAATACAAGAAAGCAAGTACAATCTATAGGCCCACTTAGTAACTACGAAACAGGGGAAACGAGAACACACTATTATTGCACATAATTATTGCTTTTTCACAGTGATGTTTTGAAATTGATTTTATTGGTCAACATTTCTTTCAAAGAAGAAGAAGCATGAGTAGTTTATGAGGTTTGAGAATATATTTTCGTTGGCTCCTCTCTATGTTAACACAGTCATGAAGCGTGAAATTACGATACATTGTTAACCTTTTGCACGTGACAACAACAAACTCACCGTGACATGTGGACTATGCTAGCAAAAGTTTCTGAAAGTGAAATGTTTACAAGCGTGAAAAGTTTGAAGATCACCTATAGCCTCCAAATCTCACCAAAAAGGGAGGAAAAGCGGAAGGATACTTGCTTGGAAACAATGGCCCTCTCCCTGATGCTCTTAAAGAAATACGGAAGAGCAAAGACAGTCCCTAAAACTTAAGGTGAAAGAGGTAAAAGAGCAAAGAAAGGGAGTGTCGTTCCAACAAAAGGACAATACTTTGTCACTGCCTTTATCTCTCAGAACTTTTTCCTATTGAGGGCGTATCAATATTTTGCCGTCAAAACATTGGGATGAACTCTTCAAAATTGAGTCGTTTCGCCGAAGTTTTCGCACGACATTGTTACGGGTGAATCAGAAACATGGAGAAGAGTGGAATGAAAAGTAAGATTGTTGCATCGAAACTTTGCACATGGGTTACTGGACACGTGATTTTCTTGAAGGTTTGTTTCCCCCCTTTTTTTCTTAAAGTTTCAGTTGTATGATACTTCTTGACGGTTATCAGTACGGGATGCAACAAGAAATCGCCGTTCGACAACTTATAGGCATCAATGTCTGATACGTCTCGCATACAAGCTCGCACTCTGTCATAATCATATCTGCGGTTGGTAATACAAATTCCATAAGTAAATGTGATGATGATAATAGTAGTAATATAAAGTAAACATGAAGCACAACAATGATATATTTATATAATTATGATGATAAAATGAAAATAAATAAATATTATAATGATAATATATACGATTATAGTAGGCATGATAATAATGACAAATTTTGAACGATAAAAGAATAAGAAAAGGAAATGGAGAAAATTGTACCAAACAGTTTATAAGCATATCACATTGAATGTCAGTTGTAGATATAGACCGAGGAAAGTAAAAGAAGGAAAAAAAAGCAGAGCGTTCGTTTAGACACACAAACACTCAAACACACTCACACAGCAACAGTTTTCCGATTGATTTAGGGTAAATGAGAAGAAAAATTCAATTTTGTTTTAAGTCAAGGTACCTCCTGGATGGTAGGAGCTGCATGGTGGATAAGATCGTATAATATTATTGTTTTTGGGTGTGGGCTGATATAGGTTGTATGAATCTCCAAGGATCACTGGTTCACGCCCCCCCCCCCCCCCCACACACACAAACAACAACAACAACAACAACAACAACAACAAGAAGCAAACAAACAAACAAAGTTCCATGGGATCATGTAAAGTGTTACCAAACTGGATCTAGGAAGAAGTTTGATTAATGTCTCATTTCATAATGACCAGCCACTCTGGAGATAATAATATGTCTTTACGACTATACTTCCCCATCCTTATAATACCAGTAAAAGATGAGCGATGGATACACAATGGTAGAGACACAGGGGTGCGAGAATAACAATTCCGAAAAGATTGATAAAATCAAAAAAAAAATACATCAATGGGGTATGCATGGACAGTTATCTGACACATTAACTTATATAGAATTATTCTTGAAAACTGTATCATAATTATAAGTTTTCTTTGTCGGAAATAATCGGAAAAGTGTTAAAAGGGTACAGTTTCAAACACTTTCACGACAAACAGCTCTGATTTACTTTTTCGCACTTATTATTTCTGGACGGGGTTGACTTGACTTTTGTTCCAAAAAAGAATGTTTGAAGGGATAGTATAGTTTTGGTTAAGAGCTACCTTCAGGTTTATATCATTTTTGGTGAGATAACGAAAAAAATATGAAAAAGCATGTAGTTCCAAGAGGGATTCAACATTCGATGAAAATTGGTTTTGAAATGGCTGAGATATCCAAAACAGAGTAATCCTAGTAAAAGATGGGACCCACCTTTTATTATGATTGCTTTACTTCCAAAACCGATTTTCATCATATAAACTTTGAATTCCTCTAGACATGGTATGCTCTGTATTATTTCTTAAGTTGTTTCTATACATCTCGCAAAAAGTTAAAAGCCCAATCCTTATTTCCACCAATACTTTATATATATATATCTCGTTAATGTAATTATCATTCGTTGACATTTCATTTCACTTCGTCCATAATTATGATTTACTATGTTAGTGTTAGAGTTCAAAATGAATCTTCAGATTGCTTAGAAAGGGGCATGGCGGCATCAAACCCCGATCATCAAAGGCACAAATGCACCTGTGGCATTCTTTTGTGCATCCCTAGAAAACTGACAGGTGTTTGAATGATTACAACCAGTTGGAACGTCACCTCTTGAAACTCTTTGGTATATCGCGCCTTCATGGCGTTTCCACCAATGTCACGAAGTGGCGTTCCGCAGAAGGTGACTGTCAGTATTAACAGGTGTGTCTATATCGATTTCCTTGTGGTGTCCTCACATCGAGTCTGCATTCTTGCCACAACATCCTGACTGCAAGACTGGCGTGTGAATATCAATTGTCCTTCGATGGTGAGTGGGTGTAAGTTGTGATGTGTGTGTGTGTGTGTGTGTGTGTGTGTGTGTGTGTGTGTGTGTATGTGGATATGTGTTTGTGTGAAAATGACCTACAGAAAAACAGGTGCGAATGTTGTGATAGAATTTCATGTAAACTTGTATGAACTCTCGATGTCTCCTAGAGGGCGATGACCGACCAGGAACCAAACAACATCAACTCGGACCAGCAATCAAAACAAAACACAAAATATACATTTGTGTCCCTTAACCGCTTGATGATTACAAAGTGACTAGCAGCAGTAGAGCATTTATAGATGTGTGACTATCACCTAGGCAAAGATAATCAACGGATTCGAGATGCACTTTATAATCACGGCAGTCATTTTAAGCATGGAGGGTATACGGCTGTCAGGTTAGTCTAAGATATCAAGAGTATTATGGCATTAACAGATTACAAAATGAAAAGAGATTTAGCAGAAGACGATTTTTCGATTTTTCGATAATCTTCAGAAATCTCTCGGGTTCGTATTCTAACTGAGAATAGATTTACATCTAAATAAGAGAACAAAATATTCGAAAGCATTACAAGGTATTGACCATGACATTGTCGGGTAGTATACAGTGCAATTCCGTTCAATATTCAAATAAACAAACACACTAGTTGCTAGCTCACAGGTGTTGCCTTATCTTGTGAAGAATAATGCTTACTGAGTGTGTGTGTGTATACATATATATATGTGTGTGCGTGTTTACCCTGAAGTACAAGAACGAAACTGAGCGACAGTCAAGACATAAACAGAGATAAACAGAGACAGACAGACAGACAGAGATATACAGAGACAGACTGAAGGAAGGAGGGTCAGAGAGAGTTATGGTTGTATATAGAAAGGAAGTGATCCCCATACCACCCTTTTGAATAAAATGGCATTGTTATTATTCGTCATTTCAAGCAAAAGAGGGCGATTTGAAGGGCCAAGGTTGATAATCGACCGGTATATGATACCAATTCCTTGCACATATCCCGATGCGTTTTCGAGCTTACGTAAATCCATTCTGCTGTCTTCTGGATCTTCACATTCTCGTGATCTACCATGGTGTACCATTGATGATTATATACTTCTTATTACCATACATATAATATATAAGGTCCTTAGTTGCTGCTATATTTTTGGGCATTGTTGTATGCCGATCTTTCTTCCCATGCACAGAGATAGTACAAATTGCTGCCTTTGATATCAGTGTGTATTATACGATCAAAAATAAAACGTTTTGCATAACAATATCTCATATATTATTTTATTCTTTCACTCAAACTGCCACGACAACAAACATGAATATGTAATGGGAACAAAACATTATGTTTATCTTTTCATTATCTTCTCTAAGTTTTCCTTCCAATCTGTGCGTTCCAATAATCATGATGGCCTATTGGAGGACATAAGAAGTTAATGAACACCTCAGACTGATTTAGTCAGCATGCAGGCATAGGCCTAATACAGATTGTTGATGGATCTATTCTAATGAAGGCATTGATAGGAAGATGACCATAGGTATTGAGATTTGCCCTCTTCCATGTGTGATCTACTTTGTTTTGTTTTGTTTCGTTTTTTGTCTTGTTTTTTCTTCCTTTGCGCCACATGGTTCTGATCACTTCTTTACCAATCCTTGTCAATTGGCAGCAACAATCGTACTACAGACGGGCGAAGTTTCCGATCCGAAAGGCCGCGGATTGTTGAATTCCCCACCCATATTCTTGGCCCGACGTCTAGACTATATAGACCTATATAGTATTAAAAAAACAGCAACAACAAAACAAAGCAAAATCGACCTTTTTAAAAATCGACCTTTTAAATCAGTCGCGGAAGAAGTGGAAAGCATTTGTTTTCAACCTCTCTTCATCGGGGAAAGGAGTATTGGTGATTTTTGTCATGGTATGACGGGCAACTGGTCAAAGTTGGCGTCAAAGTTTTCAGCGTATATATGCATAAAGCGACGCCATGACGTGTTTTTTTTTTTTATATCTATCGTCAATCTCTAGCCAGCTAGTTAGAAATATATAACACCCTTGTCGAAGGCGCTTCGTAGTTTATCATCAATCCACAGTCATTCGCTTGAGTTTTCTTGAGGAAATAAGCAAAGCTGCTACGATTCATAAACGAATTTCTAATGACTTGAAACGAACTACTTTGAAAAACTAATTCTAAAATAATAAATGGCATAGGAGATTGTCTTTTAAAGGACAAGTTCACCTTCATAAACATAAGGATTGAGAGAATGCAACAATGTTAGTAGAACACATCAGTGAAAAATCGAGGAAAATTGGACAATCGATGCAAAAGTTATGAATTTTTAAAATTTTTGTGTTGGAACCGCTGGATGAGGAGACTACTACAGCTTGTGAGTCATATGCGTACAACAGTATAAAGAAAATATAAAGAAAATTCAACATATTTTCACTTTTTTCACATAATAAAAGAGCACTTGACTTGGCTCTTTCTAAAGGCAGGGGGAATAATATTACCCATAACATTTGTCGGTAACGAGTCGGGGGAATGTGAACTTTTTTCATAAGATGAAATTATGTGAAATTCTCTTTATATTTTCCTTATATTGTTGTACGCATGTGACATCTAAGTTATTCACACACTACAGTAGTCTTCTCATCCAGCGGTTACTGCACAAAAACTTCAAAAATTCATAACTTTTGAACGGATTGTCCGATTTTCCTCAAACTTTCAATGATGTGTTCTACTAATATTGCTACATTCTCTCAATCCTTATGTTTATGAAGGTGAACTTGTCCTTTAACTCAGCACCTTTCGTTGCAACGTCAGGAAAGTATTTTGTCGCGAGGCAAAAGTCACCCAAATGTTGTCTTGGTCGTCAGCTGCACTTTGCAAAGCATGAAGAATATGTCAAGATCGAACGTGACGGCTAATGAAAAAGAGAACTAAATGTGGAACCTATCAGACGGTATTTTAACCATGCCTGACCGCAGGAATTCTGATTGCTCCGGTCTGCAAATTCGGAAATCTATTCTTTTTTTCTAAACTTTCAATGGGCTGTACAATCAACTGACCACATTCTATCAACCGGATGTATTCACAAAAGCACGAAAAAAAAGAGGAAATAATATGGGCAAAAAGTAAAAGAACAAGGAAAGGAAAGGCGGGATAGTTCTTGCACTGTCCAGCTTTTATAAATTGTAACGCCAGTCGGTTTGTGCGTCTGCTACAGATGTTAATAACAGATGCTACTTGCCGACATCGCAATATGAGCGTAAAAAAGAAAGAACAAAAATACTGACCAAGAGTCACGTTCAAGTGTCATGTTATGATGTCATATTGACCGGCAAAATCAAGGCCAACCGTTACACTTCGTTCGACAAGGACGGCGACCCACTTGGTGCGTGTGTGCGCACATGTGTATTATTAGTGCTTGTGTATTATTAGTGCTTGTGTGTGTTACACTTTTCCTCGGTAGGTCACTTGGGGTGATGTGGAGAGATTGTTTAGTGCTGTAACCCCGAGCAGAAAGTTACTTCTTTTTGGCAGAAAAGTACAGTCTTTTCTGTTTTTGTTTGTGTTTTTTTTTAGGTCATCGCATTCGATCTGAACGTGGCAAGGTCAGAGAGAGAGAGAGAGAGAGAGAGAGAGAGAGAGGGGGAGGGAGAGAGGACAGGTAGCTCCATGGTAATAACTGGTCAGCTGAATAAACTTAACTGGTGGGGACCCATAACTTCTGCTACCATCATTATGCACATCAAGTGATCATAGTATACAACCTAGGAATGAAATTAGATAATGATTGAAAAAAAAAATAATAACGACATCTTGTCACAATTTCCTTCAAATACATTTGATAAGTTACAGTTATTTGACATGGCGCTCAACCACACATTTCTGACAATGCAAACTCAAGAAAGATGCGAGTAGGCCTAATACTTAGAGCTATACGTAACCGCAGTATAGTATAAGTAATTATTTGTATGTCTTGCCTAACGTGCAGATAATTATTTTATGGGAGCAATATTGTCACAGGAGTAGATGTCATGGAATTATGAATATTAACAATATTCTGTAGTTGGAAAGTTTAAACTACATTTTTGCTTATAAGGAAAACTTTGCAGACATGATGCCATCTTTTATGGCTACTCGATTTGATTTGATTTGATTTGATTTGATTTGATTTGATTTATTCATTCTCCGTATGGCATCATTTACATTTTTTTCAACATAAACATAATGATATACAAATATGAAAATCATTAGAGCTAGTTTCAACAATTTCAACAATTTTGATTACAAATACATTTAAGACAAAATTACAATATATACATGTGTTATGAATTACCATACAGAACGGTCGCCAATAATAAGCTATAAGTTTGACCCTTTGGCAACCGATGATACAATACGTTAATGCAATAAAAGAAGATGCATGCAAGTAGTGTGGATGAATGTATGTATTAGTAGAGACTACTATGTAATCCCGTGAGATTTTTGTGCCAAAATTGATTTTTTTGGCCAATTTTGTTAATTTGGGGGTGCTGAATCCAAAAAACTTTGGTTCCATTTTTTCCAACCACGTCTTCAGCCGCCATTTTGAATTTCAAAATGGCCGCCATAGCAAACTGTATCTTGACCCATATTTCATAAAGTGAGCATTGTTGAAGCTTCAAATTTGGTGCAAAATGCATGAGTGTGATGTCAGACACTCTGATATATCTTTTTCTGATATTGTGGATTGTTTTGATACAATTTGTAGGCTGCCATCTTGAATTTCAAAATGGCCGCCATGGGAAACTGTAATTTGACCCATATCTCATAGAGTGAGCATTGTAGAAGCTTCAAATTTGGTTCAAAATGCCTTGTTGTGATGTCATACACTCTAATATATCTTTTTCTAATATTGTGCATTGTTTTGTCCAGTTTGTAGGCTGCCATCTTGAATTCCAAAATGGCCGCCGTAGCGTTTTTACCCATATCCTAGGTCGCAATTATTGTAGAAGCATCAAATTTTCAAGAATGGGCATGCTTGTGGTGTCCAACGTTCCAGTACAGCTGTTTCCTAATTGTGGATCATTAGACAGGTAGCCATGTTGAAATTCAAGATGGCTGCTATATAGAAACCATATAATACTGTTGTAAGCGCCTTAGATGAATATGCCAAAATAGTTCTAGTTAGACCGAATCCATTTCCATTTCAAGCAGAATGACAGCCATCTCTCAAAATGGTCGTCATAAATTCAAAATGTAAGGACGAGGTTCCAATGACGTCATCAAGCCATGCTGAGGGGCAGGGGGGGGGGGGATACCCCTGTCCCATACATGACATAATTGTGGGCAAGTAAGCATGTAAGCGTTACATCCCATATAGCCAGGCGGGTATACGCGATTCCTGAATTGCGCGCTAAAGCGGTTTGTTTTTGCCTCTCAGGTAACACATCACTTTGCATCGTGGAACCTCGTTAATGATTACATTTAATCCAAGTCAGTAAAATATTTGTACAAAAGCAACCATTGATACAATTGAAGGTGATCTTCAAAAACTTGATGCTGCCTCGAGAGATTGAAGACAAACAAGGAAAAGTCTCGCAATGGCAAGAAATGCCACGGTCACCCTACCAGGCACCACATTCACAAGCTTGTTTGTTGGCCACAAACTGAAACTAGATTTGCTAGACACTAGATATATTTCTGGAATAATGCAGAATGAATAAGGAATGAGTAGCCTCTTTCCTGATTGCCCTTGAGTGGGTCATCTTCAATTATTAAGACTTCCAAGATGCTTACTGCTGTACAGCCTATGATTCTCAAACAACAAAGGAGCAATAATAGCTCAGTTCTGTGGCACTTTGCATGCATCAGAATTCCTCCTCAATTTAGAAGACCATCACATGAGGGTAATCTCAAAAATTGTCACTGCCTTGAAGCTGATGAATGTGGTGTTTGGCATACAGCTATCGGAAACATGCAAGGGGGATATTCTAGAAAGAGATGAAAAGGGCAGTTTTCATCTTCTGTACTAAGAATTCGTATCTAAGAGAATGAAAATATATTCATTTCTCGGATAGTATGAAAAGGCCAGACATTCAGCTCGTGCAATCAAAATACACCATGTAAGATTGGATCCAAGGTCATTAAGCATAAGAGGATCACCAACTTCTCAAAACATTGCTACTGGTTCTACAGTCTAAATAGACCTGCCATTATCCAGTCATTGCTGGACGATACAATTATCGGAAGGTATAAGTTCTAAGTAATTCCACAATCACTCTTCATCTCATAATTTCAGGGCCTTCTCCTCATTCTCACTAACAAAGGTTCATTTTTAATACCCATGCCTTAGAGATCCACAAAACTGAGCCAAATAATCGGCCTGAAAGTTGAAATACTGAGCAGTCATTTCTATCTGACACAGAGAACACATCACGGAAAGAAAAGAAACAAAGGGTTCATCAAAGATGCCATGGGAGCTGTCACCTGTCACTCACAACGAGGAAACAGATAGCCTCATTCCATTGTATGTATTAGATGCTACTTCAAGAGCAACGGGAAAATCAGAGATATTGATGATTATTACGTATACACTGACATTTCAATTCTCCTGATGGATCTTGTAAGTTTGCTTTACTTACTGCATTGCATGATGTCTGCTCCATCACTGGAAAATTGTTAAAATGATAAAAGTACAATTGACATTATTGAGAGATTATGTTCTGCAGTTCGTTGTGGAAAAAAAACCGACTATAAAGGTCTGCTTTTTCATGCCTTTCATGGTGCTGGCTGAAGTTGAAAATTTGAGGATGTCTCAAAGAGCAGATGGACCAAGAAGTATCTGAACCTAGAATCATGCAGAATGTGAAATGACACAGTCCATGTCTTCCAGAAGTTTGGCGTGGATGACTTCAGACTTCAACCAGGACAATCCCCTGCTTTACCCTAGTAGAGTCTTGATACAACATTGATACAACATTATCGAGAGAGCAAACCTCGTCAACTCTCACAACCTAATTTGTGCCTCTACTACAGGGAAATATGATATATTACATTGTAGCTATTTCCAGAGGGTATCCATAAACTGTTAAATTAAATACTTGGAGCTTCCTACACCAACGGTGGCCACAGAATTCATTATCATGCTCATAGCAAGAAATGCAAAAGTCATTGTTTCTGGAAGAATTTTATCGAACCAATCCTCCCCGTGTAGAGCCAAGTGCTGTGACTTCAAAAACTCATGCAGGAAATGAGCCTATAGAAGACATTATATCTATTAAAGTGACTATCCCACAATTTTTTAGAATATATAAGGGCTAATATTGTAAACTCTACGACCAAATCTTCTAAACGGGGCATTTAGTCACTCAGACACAGTTATTAAGAGGTTCTTTTGAAAGTCATTTGTTTTGACGTCAGAATTACATGATTTCCCATTCACAATTTTTACCTAAACGCTACGCTTTTAAAGGAATGTTTCCCATGGCTGCCATTTAGCATTTCAACATGGCAGTGTACCTACGGGACAGGAAGTAGTCCCGCCTACGCAATTCACTGAAGTGATTGACTTACACATGAGTGTTCCAGCATGCTTGGGTTTGCAGTTTAATGATCTTACAGCACCAAATATGGTCGAAATCCATCTTGAATTTCAAGAGTGGCGGCCAGTGCGAATAATCCATTATTACAGAATGTATAGGCCCTATGTGTGTGTTTTTAAAAGAATGTACACTGTAAGCCACCATAGACATTCATTGCTTGTAACCAGAGATATTAGCTGAAAAGCAGCCATTTTGAATGCTAAGATGGTCGCCTCGAAAGTGATCTGCAATTTCAGGGAGGGGAAAAGTGCATCTGAATGTTCAACATTATAAGCCTGGTTTATGTCCGAAATGTGAATTTTCTTTATTGCTTACAACAGCCCCTAGCAACATGAGATATTGGTCAAAATATACGTTTTGGTATGGCGGCCATTTTGAATTTCAAGATGGCCACCTTCAATATCAAAATGAACCATCGTTTCAGAAAAAGATGTTTCAGAATGTCTGATAGCATACGCATGCTCTTTGCCCCGAATTACAACCTTACTCAATGTACCGTATACGATATGAGATACATGTATAGGCCCAATTACATTTGTTATGGTGGCCATTTTGAATTTAAAGATGGCTGCCTGAAAATTGTATTAATACTATCTACAGTATCAGAAAATGGTGTACCAGAATGTCTGACATCATAAACATGCTTTTTTCATCAAATTTGAGCCTTCTATGATGCTCACATTATGAGAATTGGGTCAAAATACAGTTTGCTATGGCGGCCATTTTGAAATTCAAAATGGCGGCTGAAGACGTGGTTGGAAAAAATGGAACCAAAGTTTTTTGGATTCAGCACCCCCAAATTGACCAAGTTAGCCAAAAAAATCAATTTTGGCACGAAAATCTCACGGGACCCAATATTTCGACATAGTAGACTGTACTATATTGTAAATACATCTAATGGTATTATAGTAATGGTACTTAGTAACGTAAATGTGTATCACAGGGCCTCATCCTAGTAAAGTTGTGCGTAGTAATTACAGTCTCCTGTATTGTTTTATCCCATGTTTACGTATGATAATAGTAAATATGTCATGCAATGTCGTTATTTCCTTAATATACAGTATATATACATATATAATGGTATCAGGGGCAGCGTTCGTTCGAGATTTATCATTCGTTTTGATGATGTATATCCTTTATTCTTTTGCTTTATACTTTTTATCAACTTATCACTGCACTTAAAAACAAAAGAAATACAGAAATAAAGCTAAGAGACATTATGAAAGCTCAAATAATAGACTGGGTTAGAGTCAAATTGGAATTAAACAGTCACAATCTGTTAGAACATTGTCGTGAGCAATTATTTCATTTTTCTTTCTTTTCAGTCCATTAAAGGATTTACAAATGCACACACACGCCCGAAACCGCCGAGAAGTTCGGAGAAACAATCCCCACAACATTGTAATCGACAAGAGTGATTTTAATAATTATGTTCCCCTACACTTCTTATCTTTATTTTCTTTCTCATTGTTCCTTCTTGTCCAATCTTTTAATCTTCTTCAGTTTTTTTCCTCATCATAACTGTCTTTTTTCCTCTTTCTCTTTTTTTACCTTGAGTTCGCAATCAAGAAATCATCAGCTTTCATTTTCCTCCTCCTCCGCCTCCTTGTAATCTACCCCTCAGTCTGTGTGATCTCATACTTCTACGTCTTCCCGAGTGCTAATCGTGTACATTGTACCACTACTCGGAAGGTGATGCGTTGTACTACCAGTATCCTGCCGCTACCAGCCCAGCCCAGCCCGCCTTGTGCAGTAGCAGCGGTGCACTTGACACCGTTTCTTACAGCAAAGCACGTCATAATACAAATAATGGCTCAACTGATCTCATTACACTCGTTGACTGGGGAGCTAGCTCAAATGGTAGAGCGCTCGCTTAGCATGCGAGAGGTACCGGGATCGATGCCCGGGTTCTCCAATAACACTATTTTTTATGACTTTTTTGTTTATTTTGTTGTTTCTTTTTTTTTCTTCTTTTTTTTCCACTCTCCTTAATTTGAAAACCAAAATACTGTTGCACAAAATCATACGTGCACCTTACAAAAAATTTCTATTTCTAAGCTTTTCTGAAACTCATATAATACATGTAGGCCTATATAGTCATCCAATTTAGACGCCGTCTTGCTCGTTTTTGTCACTTGCGTTGCGTGGTATTCCTGATCATGTGTCTTACATTGAAAACACACACACATAGATATGCTTACACAGACCACGCACAGAGAGACGGGCACACACATTCCCACACACACTCCCACACACACATTGTTACTTGTATTGACCGTGCATGAAATTTATTTTCTCCATCTTGAAAAGCAAAATGTCATTGTATTCCTTGAGTCGAGATCTCGGAAAAATACTTCTGTCTGTCTGCCTGTCTGTCTGTCTGTCTCTCTCTCTCTCTCTCTCTAAAAAAAAAGGACAAATTCACGTGGAAAATAAGAGACAGTCAGGTACGAAAGTGGCGATTAAGAAAGCCATTACAGGTATATACTGTGACGGAAAGAGAGCAAGAAGCTATACTGCTGTTTAATATTCTTGTATGTTATATGTTAAATGCCGATATATCCTGCAGCGAACTTGATATCAAAAATGGTCCCATCTATTATACGCTCCAGGAAAGTCCCGATCTAATTAGCTGAAGGTATGATAAATGGGAAGTCCCCTCTTTAGTTATGCTGAGTGCGTGTGTATACGTGTCATGTTATTTATAATACATGGCGGGAAATGGTGACGAACGTGTAGCACCCCGGTCAAAGTTCGGTTCCGTTCAGATTCTCCGGGACATCTTCCACGAATTCGACATTGCAGTCATTTTCTCTTTACGACTTGGCAATGCATTCTCCTTATTTCATTACAGTCTTTACCCATGGTACAACCCCTCCCCCAGTAAAACACCCACAGATCCATGCACGCAGAAAACAAATGCACGTCCCTTTTATACAATTACATTTTAAAAAAGTGCGGTAAATTGTGGCTTCTTCAGTATATGACTTCGGTGAATTCCGTAGAGGCTTCACATTCAAACACGTCATAATGGTAGCATCTGAGTCATCCCCACATTAATTTCATTTTGCTGTACAGTGGCCATGTCACGTCGTGTATAGAGAATCATGATAGACTATGATTATCATAATCAACACGGTGTGCAACGTAAGACTTAAGTGCACTTTCCACCCCAAATTCCAGTTGACTATGTAATAGTAATCAAAGTCAAAGAAAAATCACATAAGATCAATCGGGTATATTCAAATTCAGAGTAAAATCAAGCACACAATATGGCAGACGTTTTAGCAACGGTCTACCTGTAAGGTGAAAAAAAAATGAAGTCATGCGATGGGATTATAAAAATCTCATGATTTCACGGAGCATTGAATAATAGTCACAATCAGCCACACGTGCAGATTTTATATCTTTATATGAAAGGCATTATATACCATTTGCAGATGAAAAAAAAAAACCCAGCTTCAGTGCTTCAAAATAGCTCTAGATAACACTGTGAGCTAGGGATAGAAACAACCAGTGTAAAGAAAAAAGAAAATCAGTATAACTAATGCATGTAATTAATGTAAATAAAAGTGATAACTCTAAAACTTTTAGATCAAATGGTAAACAGGACTTTTAAGATGAACATCATGTGATATAGATCCTATTGGCCAACACAAATCCTCATCAGATCTCTTTCATTTCAATGAAATTTAAGAAAAAAAAAAGGTTGGTATGAGCATAATTAGACCTATATTGCTGCAAACAATGACTTTGAGTGGGGAAGAGGGTAAATTGTTACTTTTTATCGGCCAAAGACTCGATTTTTATACCGTTCTTAGTACAATGGGTCGACTTCATCACCTCATATTCCTACATAATTACTTGTGGTTTGACCCAAATTTCATAGAAATAATAAATTATAATCTTTTCATTCAAGTAAACTTGTAAATCATTTACATATTTGATGGCATTGCACTTGAAAATCAATTAATGCTCACGCTGTTCTATTCATCATCACGCGTTTTATGGTTTCCCTGTGTAGAACACAAACATCAATTAGGCCTATGTTGGACACTATAAACGTTATGACTGAGGACTCCAAAACTAATCATTCTGCCTCCATTCTTCTGCCTGAAATGTTCCCCACACGAAGTTATTAAAGGGACTGTACAGTACTGGTTGAGGTGGGGATTCAGGCTTATAACATTCCTAAGTGAGATAATGAGATACCTCTTTTTAGTCTTATGAAATATGAAAGAGCATGCTAATTCTAAGAAGGATTCAACGTTTGTTTGATGCAAATTGGTTTTCAAATGGCTGAGATATCCAAAAAATGATAACAATAAAAGGCGACAGGCCACGCCTTTATTAGGATCTCTTTGTTTCACCTTGTTTTGGGGTATCTCAGCCATTTCAAAACCGATTTTCATCAAATAACTTTTGATACCCCTGAGAATTGCATGCTCTTTGACATCTCATAGAGTGGTTTCTGAATATCTCACAAAACGTTAAAAGCTTAATCCTCACCTCAACCAGAACTGTACAGTACCTTTAATGGAAATCTTGAAATCACTGGCTAGAGTCTTGAGAATCACAAGACATGTCAAAATGTGGCTTTGATACTGGTGAGGGATTACTTGGTGATACCCCGCTGAGAAAGGTTACACACATTATTGAATAGATTAGATTGGTAACTTCTTTGTTCACCGCCTACACAATGGGGCATGTCTGACTGTGAAGTGACGGTAAAGAAATGCTGTCATCCGGTCCGGTCAGACGGAGCGACCGAGTCCGTCCAGAACTGGTTCTGTACCACTTTCATTATAGGTGACCGTTATTATTTTGTCGGCAGCATATTATTGACACGCCGGTCGAGCGCGCAAGCGTGGACCACGGTTCAAGACGTAGGCGGGAGGCGGTATGATTTCATTGTATTGATTTAGTGTTGAGTTTGCAGTTTCACCATCATGTTACGTCGCCTTTCTTCTAGTACGGCAATTTGAAACAAGGTTTTAATGCAAATGTTCTATCAGAATAAATCAGTCAACTTATTTCAAGAAACATTATCCCCAATCACCAAAATAATTACGAAATCATGCTTGCATAATTGGTGAATGAGCAACATCCTGAAGTAAATGGCATTCACAGTAAGCTTCAACACTGATAGTAATAAATTACACCAGAAATGCAAACTATGCTTGCGCAATAATCAGAAGAAAAAACATGTTGGAAATAAAATCTACTTGAAAGCAAGACTTGTTCTTATGTGGATTATACTTTTCGCATTGAGGCAAGCAGTGATCTGGGACCATATTACATCACCATCCTCCTCCTTGAGAGATATGATTCACGATGATATGATGTATGCTAATGATTAAAATGTTAACTATCTTGATTAGTGTAATAGTGTAGTAAATTCGTCGCCGTGAGACGAGAGTTTTACATATCTGTGAATCACTTCCGCGAGACCAGGTATGGGTAGATGCACTTACGACAAGTTTAGGCCTATAGGTCACTTATAATTCATCAAATGGCCAGTAGGCCTATATGACCAACCGTTGAATAGGGTCGGATAGTCATTTGAGTGAAGGATATCTTTTCGACACTTCCGCGTTTCTGCGTATTCCACGTTATCATTTTGCGTTTGGTTGCCCCATGTGAAATAACTGAGTAGAAATCACCTGTAGCACTATAGTAGCGAGTTGAGCTAGTTAGTGAGATCTCCTTATCGCCTCGGGGGTGGACGATGGACCTCATCGGGAATGAATCGTGAATGTGCAAATTACTCTCTAGAAAAAATCGAGTGAAAATATTAATTTTCACTCGTTTTAGAGTGACGTCAGGGATCACTCCAAAATCTTCGAGTGATCCCTGAGGTCACTCTATATGAGTGAAAATGAACATTTTCACTCGAAATTCACTCCAATTTCACTCTAAATTCACTCTTTTTTGTATTCACTCCTTCAAGAGTGAATATTTTCACTCGATTTTTTTTTAGAGAGTAGTGAAAAGCAGAATTTAATTGAAATATAGCAGACAGACGCAAAATAAACAATGACGAAATAATGTTGCCAAGACCCAAATATTTGTCATAATGTGCATGAGACTACATCGTGTAAAGCCATAACAGTTGCGTCAGCCCGGCGAAATGTCCTATGCAGGTAGTTTTTATAATGCAATTTAAATGAAATGGTGTTAACGGAGGGTACTAGCATGGAGGTAGAAAGCTACCTCCATGGTACTAGTAACCAGCTGCAAAGCGCAGACAGCCCGACCAAGGAGGTGCTAGGCAAGCTTGTCTAGTACCTCCTTGGCCCGACAGACAAGTCTGAACCCAACCCTAGTGGAGGTCAGACTGACCATGACCCAAATTGACCCCATTGAGTGGACTCCAGGGAATCATGCAGAGCTCACGCGTGCCAACCCCTTCCCCGAAGACGACACACATACACACACACACACATACACACAGCGCATCCCTACACCTTTATCTGTTTGTTACACACAAACGCACACAGACAGGCGCACACACAGGTGCAATCTCCCCCCTTTCCCCTTCCCTCTCTCTCTCCCTCCCCTCGCTCTCCTTTTTTTCTCCCCCCCCCCCCCCCTTTCTCCCCCCATTTCTTCACCCATCTATCACCCCCATCTCCTCCATCATAATACATTCTGTATACTATACTCAGTCCTTGCTATGCACAATGGCCTAAGTCAAAGCATGGAGCTACATCTTGTGTTGTAGTTCCACGGTCAAAGCCAGGATTTGATCTGCGCCCACACCGGTGTGATAATTCTTCATCAGAGAAGTCATGTCCGGCAAGTGATAATGTTACAAGCAGGATGTCAAGAATCACGTCATCATTGCAGTGTACAGTACTTTCTCTTCCTTTGCAGCACTACTGAACATACACACTTACTAGGAATACACGCATTGGCATAATGAATTTCATTCTTTTGCTGTGTAGGACCTACCTCTCAGCAATATTGGTCGCAGATTATTTTTCCCCCACAGAGCATCATCGATCAATTTCGTGGTGTCTGAACACCCGATATATACGCAAGATGCGTACAAATTCACAGATAGGATGAAAATTATAACTATGATAGCGTCTTCGTTACGAGGTAGGCCGATACGGGTCAACCTAATTTTGCACATCAAAATAGGTAGCTGGCAGGTACTTAATTGCGTGTATAAGTGATTTCCAAATCACCTTTTATCAGATTTTGTTATACTAATGAATTGTCAAGACATAAAGAGATAATACTTCAGGGGGCTTCTGCAGAAACGGGGAGGCATATAGCAGCCCAAGCTTTTTAACATTCAATATGTCACCATGGAGCTACATGGATACACTGTATTACCATGGAGCTACTAACGTAGCTCCATGGTATAATACCAAGGATACGATCACTTTGTGCGCGAAATTGCCAAGGTTACATGGTTGCTAGGCTGTGTAGCCCGGCGGCGCGGTGTGGCGATAACATTTTTTTTTTCTCTGATTCAATGGATGGTTCGCTGGAATTTCTAGCTAGGCGGGCGACGTACGAGCACTCCGAGCTGTCCATGGCGGAGTCCACGTGATGCATCCACACCCTGGCGACGAGCGAGAGCGAAGCCGAGACGGTTTTCATTAAAGTTGCACTACCGCTTTTTCACAGGAATTCATTCGGGTGGGTCATACAATTTCCAGCTAATCAATCTGTACGTATTAAATGTGGTCATATAGAACTCTGGTTGTTTACCACCATGCAGTACGATAGCTACTAAATGCCTTTGCATCTAAACGATGAGAATATTAATCCCAACAGATAAACGCATGATTATGAATTCATAAATGACACAACATCGAATACACCGGCCAAATGTATAAGAATGTGTAACTACAGTCAATCGCCATGATTTACATGCTATTTCACAATAATTATGCAAGTCTGATTGTATTCTTCGTATCAATATGAGCATCGCATATGAGATACGCATTGTCATAATTGAGGCTGAGGATGTATAAGCCCTATCTACATGTCCATTCAAATTCTATCGATGTGAGACAGGTTGTCTGGTATAAGAGCTATTTTTTTTTTCTTCATCTAAACAGATGATGTGCATCCGTGTATATGTGATGAAAATAAAATCTTTGACTCACTTGCTTGACTCAGTGTGCTGACGTTACATTATCAATCGATGAATTATTTATACATCTCTCAGTCATGACTGCCCATCAATATGTTCTAACGCCGATCTACATGTCTCAACGGGAAGATGCAACAGAGTAGAGAGTGTGTGGTTAGATGAAGGGAGGGAGGGAGAGAAGAGAGGTGAATAAGGAGAAAGAGGGATCGAGTGAGGTAGAAAATATTAATAGAGGAAGAAAGTAAGAGACGCAGATGGAGGAAGAGAGAAAGAGAGATCAAGGAAGGGAGTAGATATGTAATATCATGAGAGGGAGATGGTTGAAGTAGGGATAAAGAGAAATTAAGAGATAGATAGATAGATGGAGAAATATACTTGCCAGGATTGCAGTATAAAGAGATGGCTGCGGGAGATGGAGAGGAAGGTAAGGGGGAGGAGAGGGGAGGGGATGGGGAGTTCCTTGGGTAAGAGACAATCTCAGTGATGTGAATGGTGCTTATTGAGTCTCCCATGTCAGTGCCCCTCCAAAATGAGTCATGCACTTCTTCTCATGTTTTCCCGCCATTAGCATATTTGAGTCGTCTGCATTCCATGAGGTTGAATGTTAAAAACATGCCACGTGAACATGATTCACTAATGCCTGGGTTTCTTATTATCGTCAAGCTATCGGTGTCCCAGCGAGAGTAACAATCTTACTATTCGGCACATCTACAGCAATCTAAGATTTAAATTCATGCTATAGAAACAAAACTAACACCCATCAGAGTGAAATTTTGTCAAAACTATGTGACCATCTTTAATACTCCTCCTCTGTACAAATAATTGTATTGCTGATGTCGTCATCAGCGATTCCAGTCCCTCCATGTCTAAATAATATTCAACGGTACTACCGTTATCACGAACGCCTCGGCATCTAACAACTTTCTCTTTAAGACGGTATTTCGCAATAGCCTTGCACCCACGTGGATGCTGGCTGGCATCCTCAACTGGTTTGGGGCAGTTCCTACTTCGCGCGGCACTGCCGTTGCTTCACGACGTCATTACACATCGAAACAGCTGTTCTCTTTATTCCTTTCGTTTCTTCCCCATTCATTCATTCATCCCTCGCCTCGCTCTGGTTGTTTGTGTGCGGGCACCGTTAACTTGTTTGTCGATCGGGCGACATTTGGATATGATGCAATAAATGCTATACGGAGGATTGCGCGCAGTAATGAACAAAGGGAATAACTATTGTACACTGTACAGCTGTTTCTGTCGTGATTATGAACGCACGCCCATCTCACGATCCCTTCGAATGAGTCACGGGGTTTCTTTCTCTTGCGTCCATCGCACGATCTTTCCAGGGTTGCAACATTGGAAATTGAAGAAGCGAAATACCTGGCTCGCATTTCAAAAATATGGTGCAAAAAAATTGGTCTTTCTGGACACATTTTAGTAGTACATGTAGGCCTACATTGTTAGCATATTAAAGGACATGAAGTGTTCATTTAAACAATAATAATATAATAAATGATCCATAATTACTCTCTTCTGTGTTATTAAAAACAGAATGAGAGAAATATTTTAAGCTCTTGTAGAAAACAGATGAGAGCAATTTCGTATCACTTGCGTTACGATCTAACTCAACAAAAGTGATGACCTAGCTCAACGAGCTTGTGGCAAATGATATTAAAATTGTGTGATAGCAAATTAACAACTTTGCTGGCCACTTCAGAATTGCATTATCTAACAATGTAAAATAAACTCGTATTGACAAACGAATGTGTCCACTTCATATTGCAATGTGTTGCTAGCGAACATCAGAAATTATGAGAGCACCGCTGTACAGCTCACTGCATTATGATCAATAGACCAGTGGTATTATGGAAATTCGAATACAATGGGGTTTGCATTAAACCATGGGTTAGTCTCGCTGTAAACGTCCGTTTATCTTCCCCCGATCCCGAACAAAGTAGATATGTGAGACTTAATTTTGGTAGTACATTGGACAACACATTCTGACTGCCTAGTCGACACGTCAATTTAAAGCTGATTTACCATCCATGTGCAAAAATCATGATCGCTGTACAAAAGAAACGGACAGGGTGAAGCCCCTAGCAACACCATGACTCAAATGGAACGGTCCGGTTCCATGCATTGGTTCGCAGGATAGAGCGAATCGCTGCTCGCGCTCGTGAAACTAGTGGGTGGGGCTTATATATATGAATATTCAGTCTTTATAGGAGTATGCTCCCACTGTCTCCCGCATAGAAGTCCGACTTATAAATGTAGGCGATATATTTGCTGCTTCACTTCTCGAGCCATATTGTGTGATGTTGCCGCTTCCCCCATGGTTGATAGGAATTAATATTCTCTGTCCCGTGGTACATAGCCCAGGAGGTGACTTTTAACAGGTAAGTTGCATTCCAGCTATGCCATTTTCCTTTCATTTCACTGTTAAAATCTCGTTTTTAGTCGGTCTTTCTGAGGCAAAAGTGGATCTACCTACCATGCATGGCCATAGCCATGCGAGGATGTCCCATTTTACTACTCGCTCTTCGATCAGCTGTTAGGCGATCAGCTGATTCCGCTATGTCAAGAGTGGCTGTCGCGCGCTGAATAGAGCCGGGTATTGCGAAACAACGAATTCTTTCTACCTTGCTTGGCTTCAGCAGGAAAGGAAGCATTTCGACTTTGAGCGATCAGAGCGACTGTTCGAGAAATTAATTCTGTGGCTTCTCTCTAGTGGCTACTTAGCTTGTTTTTCGTGGACGAGAAGGTAAGTCTATGGTGTGATTTGCTTGTGAAATTTGTTGTAGGATCGGTAGGATTCACTCACTGAGATGAGAGGTCTGAGAAGGCGGTTTTCAAGAGGATGGATCGAGAAAGATGGCTGTTCATGATTAAAAGAACGGATTGGGCAGAAGACAAAATGGCGTGATGATATCTCAAGGCAGACAGTATTTCACTGCAAAAAAAAAAGAAAGAAAATAAGTATTTCGCATCGGATCGTTCAAGATAAGATTGAACTGTCATCGTTATTGAATGCCAGTATGTGAAATAGACAGAATCAGCTGTATCGCTTGATGACAAGAAGAAAGCAAAGCGTGATGGTGGATCTTTTTGTCTTCAGTGTGAGCAGCTAGCTGCGGTTATGCACTCTCTCCGCCTCGCCTAGCGCGGCCTTGCCGTAGCAGACGATTGGTGGTGGTCGGGCATACGACGTCTGTGGTTTTCATGTCGCAATTCTGGGCGCTGGCTGGGCGACACGGCGGGATGGAGTCCGCATGGAACCCACGTGGAATAGATCCCAGTCTCTTTTATGCAGTTGTATGATGATTGCCATTCAACCACCGACTCGATCAAAGCGTCGAGAAATGATGCAGACATCGCTGTGATAACGTCAAAAAGTGTAATTCTGTTTGTGAGCATTGGACATACAGTGGATATTTGGAAGAGAAGAAATCTTTCCAGTTGAAGATATTGAAGTACATGTGCTCAATTATTTCATAGCATGCGCATCAGATATGTGCTTGCCTTAATTTTACATCTGTTGCAACTGCATGAGCAGTTACTAGTATTTGATTAAATGACCATCAGCTAAAAAATATGGAGGTGTTGAGTGCTAACTTAACTGTATTAAATAAAAGACAATCATTTTTTTTTTTTTGTACTGGTGCGATGGGATGGATCATGTATAGGTTGTAATCGAACTTGTATGTTGCAAATGATCACAATCATGTTTGCTCTTCATGATAGAACAACTACAGGTACAGTTTTGAATGAGAAGCAATGTGTAGTGCATTCTTTTAGACCGCATTGCATTCAAGGCCTCTTCCATGATGCATTATCATGTAGTAATGGTTCTGTTCCCATTTCTTAATTGTTGGTTTCTGATTAGGAAATTGATTTTATAGGGCACATGGTTTGGCTCAGTAGGCCTACATGTATGAAGCAGATACATCTTCTTCTGAGGAACTTGACCATGGTAGCCAAGTTAAAACATTTAATAAATTGCATGTTTCCCAAGCTGTTGGGCCATAATTTGTGACATATTTTTGTAGACACTTCTTGTTGGAGGTAATAGGTATATGGATTAGAATAATGCACTGAGGATTTCAAGTGTATGGTGCATTAAATAGTAGACTGCTAGCTAGTAAAAATTAGCAGTAAAGTAATACTTCATTATATATTACAGCTTCATCCAATTCTCATACATGGTGGGTATTTTTACCCATAGCAGAGGAGCTTGAAAGCTTTTTTGAAATATCTTTGCTCCCAATGTTCAAATTTGCCCATGGATGTCAAATGTGGAAAAATTATGTCACAATTTGTATCCTCAATTGGTAATAGCAAATAAACATGAATATATGAATTTTATACTAGTCCTGAGATGTGTGCCTCTAACTGGCAAATAGTGTTAGATTATATAGCAGTTTCCATTTATTCATATTAATGAAAGTGTATTTTCTTATTTCCCCCCCCCCCCCCCCACACACATTTGTATAAAATTTATATGAAAGCATGGGTACACAATATGTATGTCAAGTGGACCCCTTTGAAAATCAGCTGTGCTGAAAGGGCTATCCACCCTATACTGCTGGAAAAATACTGAAATAAATAAACTCTAGTAATTAAAGCAATTAGAATAAACAAAACTTAAATCCCCTCACATTCATGTAGCAAACAGTTTACAGCATTGTATCTGACATTTGATATAGTGTTGCGCTTCTAATTCAAGAATCAATTCTTTGGGAATAGAAGTGGGTGCAGTCACATTCATGAATGTTCCACAGTTCGTGCTCAGCAGGGCCCCATTGATGAGGTGTGAATATCTGGAATACGGCCAAGGAGAATGATAATGACTTGGAATAACGTTCCCTGGCTCTCGCATTTTGAGAACATTACAGAGAGGGGCGACTGACTTGTTTCAACATGCACAGAAGAAATAGCAATATACTTTTAGTATCTTTCTTTCACAAGGGAATATATTCACATAGCAGTCATCAGGCAAGGGGTTAGTGTGAGAGGTTCTTTAGACTTGTATCTTTTCAGTGTCATACTGTTTCTGTGGGAAGGTTTGCATGTGATACATGCTTAGGAAAACGGTGTGGTAGATATTTTGTTAAGTAGTATAACATTTTCAAGGAGATAAAAAAAGAAAAAGTATGAGAATGCAAAATATTCATTTCTTGAGTACTTTGTGTGCATACATCATGTAAAAAAAATCCTCTACAATCTGAGCATTAAAGAAAATGAGTGTATAAAGTGTAATTTTACAGAGAATTTAGAGTTCTTTCTTTTTTAATCTGTATCTAAGCATAAATTTTCTCAAATTTATGGAAGTTCGCTGCTGCTGTCTGAAGATCACTGCAAAGCACCAAAAAAGGACACAGGTGATTTCCATGACAGTAATATATAAGACTGAAATAAGTGGTACACCTGTATCACTGAAAAAAATGTAAATGCATCTCTGCCACTGATTAAAATTTCAAGTCTTAATCACTTTTTTTTCATGTAACACTTATGAAAGACATATTTACACCATGTCTTTCTAACTTGTAGATGCATTAAACAGCAGTTATGGTGGGAAATCCCTTTGTATTGTAAGCTATATAACTCACTCTAACACCTGATCTGGTATTTTCCAAATGTTGACAAATTTCAGCGTGCCATTGCAACTATTTCCGTGACAAAGATAAAGAGATCTAGGTGTATATGATTGTGCAAAGGCAAGCCTGACATCAATACCATCTCTTTTCAAGTCCACATTTGTACTTTACTCCTCTGAATCATAAATATATTTATGTATTTACTACTCTGAATCATATATAAATATATAAAGTTATATATGTTCTCTCTCTATTGCTTAGTGTGTGAGTGAACCGAAAGTATTATAGCTCAAGCCTGTGTAATAAGCAAGAAGTTGTTTGTTTGTGCATCTCTGTCAAGTCAGTGTATTATTTGCAGTGAACAAGCAAGAACAAACCGTTCGGTAACACACCAGAGTGGGGGACAGGCCAGGACACGCTGCAAAGGGGGAACAATAGCACCCACGCCTTTGTTCTTTTGGGAGGGACACTGGTTTTGTCTTCCTATTAGGAATGCAGCATTTTCCAAAAATTGCATGCTTCTTGGGTTGACTTGAATCAATTTCAATGAGGTGCATGTGCTAGTGAAAAAAAGGGAACATAGTACTTATTTGGGGATTGATAAGGGTAGAAAAAATGTGCCAGGTTTTATGGAAAGCAACTTGGCATACAAGACAATGTGTTACCTCCTTGTAACCTCTTCATTTTGACCAAAATCAATGATGACTGTCCATTGCAAGTGTGAAGTGCATATTGATGTAGCTGTGTGCTGAGATGAGTACATACTGATTTACTAGTGCTGAGATATATTTATTGTTAATTCTGCTTCTTTTTTTTCTCACCACAGAGCTGACGTTTCGGGTGTAGTCAGCTAACGACTGCCTCTCTCAGTCCGAGGAGATTCTATCATTTTTGAAGAGCAGAAGGCAGCACTACCAATCACGATGAAGCTTCCAACGTTGGAGACGGCCCAACAAGCGCCGGTACTGGCTGGTGGGGACGATGATCGTCGAGAACCTCTTCTTCTCCGCCGTCCTGCTGGGATGGAGTTCGCTGCTCCCTGTTCTGCTGTCCGAGGGTTTCTACAGCACCAAGTGCAAAGAGGGTGAGCGAATTTATAATTGGCGTCACATGTGCTCGGCGCGTGGCACATGGCCACACTGTGCTGATGTGCTTTCCATAGTGTGTGTGTGTGTGTGTGTGTGTATTGATCATGCACATGAAGATTTGTGGTGTGAATTGCATTTTCTGTGGTCACTACATTTGAGGCACACGCGTAGGGAGCGGTATGTTTCATTCATTCTGTATGCACAAACTGATATAACAGTGAAGACGTCTGGACTCGATATGAATGTACAATAAGGTGTAACAGTGTCATGTGTTGTGGAAATTGTGGAGTCGCTCATAAAGAGCACAAGTTGAACCAAATAAAGAACATCTAAATGTCATCATGATGTAGTGTTGTGATGGGGTAAAGATGCTTCAGATGCGACCTGTGGCAAAAACTAAGCAGATGGTCCCTAAATTTAAGTATGAATCAAAGTATTGTACATCTGCCATTTACACCTGAGGAGGTTTTTCCTTTGCCCCTGAGTGCAATGGCAGGCATCTTTCCCTCAGACATAAACTTGACACTGGATAGCTTGTTTTGAACACACCGCATCACGTGTAGAAGGCATGGCCAAGAAATTCATATCTTTGTTGGTGTTTTTTTCCCCCTCTCCCTCTTCTCTTTCATACCCAAGAGATTTGTATCGTGTGATGTAACACAACACCACCTCAGGGACTTGAAAGATTACACCAGGCAATCCCTGGGAAAAAAAAAGAACAGCATGGAGCACTCCTTCTAAAACATGGGGGTAAAGCTATTGGCATCCTAGGAAACCCCTCCCTCCCCCCCCCCCCATCCCTTTCAAAAATGTTGACATTTTCGCCCAGTTTATGAGCAGGGTCATTCTTAGATTCCCCCACCCCACCCCCTCCCAATTTTTGTAGCTGGCTAGCTGGCTAGCTTCCATGCTATCCCCACCCACAACAAACATGGTTATGCGGGGGGGGGGGGGGGGGGGGGGGGTAGAAACACAAGTAGGTCTTTACCTCACAGGGTCAGGACCCCAGCATAATTTTTTTTTTTCTCCTCCCTGGTAGGTAGTTTCCATGGCACTTGAGGTCATCACTGCATTTAGCAGCGCTTTCTCCCTCTCTTTCTTCATCCTTGCCTCCTTTATTTCTGCTTCAATGATTTATGGATGCGGTAGTACCATTATGTGTTCCAGGGTTCCCAGGGGGGAAATGAGTGCAGAATTTGTTTTTGCTCCCTGCATGGGGAGATGCATGTGCCTTGAGTGTTGGAATATAGATATAGTTCTACAACACAACATCCTTTTAATTTCGAGCAAACATTTCCAATTTATGGAAGAGTCGAAGGGAGAGCTATTGTGTGTAATGCATATGGGTAGCTATGGAATTGTATTGGTTTGATGTTCTTCATTACAAGTAGCACAACTTATGCATTTAATATCTGTTTCATTCTTGTCCCCTCCCCCTCCTCCTGCTGTGTGGTGTTCTAAACTTTGCAACCTGTCAAACTTCTGGTGTCCTGCCAAATTTTTGCTTATCTCCTTTAAATGCCTCACTCTGTGATATGACAGCTTTGTAGGATGAATGTCTAAACTGTAATCTTGTTTTCAAGGTTGTTATCACCCTCAGGTTGCAAAGTCCAGCTTAGATGGGGAGGGGGGGGGGGGTTGCAGGATGAGTGGGAGATAAGGTGTTTGTGTCAGTGCAAACTGGTATACTTGGTACCACATGATCACATCAGTCTACCCCTCTCCCCCCCCCCCCCCCTCCCTTGACATGATGGGCTGTCACAGACATCAAACTCTCTGTCATATGTGGAGTAGTATACTTGATAATGAATTATATTCACCGACTCTAGGAAAAATAAGAATGCATTCTAGCTGCTGTTGCGCCCAATCTCGTTGTGCCTGGTTTATTTTGAAAATGTCGCCACATTCCAAGTTTTGAACATGTAGACCTATATCTGCATAGAAGTCATTTCATTTTGACAGTTGTTATTGTGGCGTCCAAATAGGGAAGGAACTATTGTTGATGTAGAACAGTCGTGTTCCCTGCACCATATTTCAATCCCGTATTCACAGACTTTCTTTTCTATAAGACAGATCTCTGGAAAGATTGTAAACAACCCTTTGTATTCGAAAGTCACTTATTTTCGAGATGTCAGGTAAACTGGTTTATCAGTCCATTCCCTCAAGTTAATCATGATGGATAGCTTATCTTGCTTTATTTTCCCTTTTCCTGACCAACATTTTGCATAAACAGTTTCAACAATGCAATGTCAGAACTCCACTCAGAATGTCTTTTCAGGCCCAGCTGTTTTCTTTGTGCATTTGCTTGTTATTGTCCAACTGCACTGCCTTGAAGTGTGTGTGTGTACTGAGCATGTCTTTACATTGTGTGGTGTGTGTGTGTGTGTGTGTGTGTGTGTGTGTGTTTGTGTGTGCTGGTTGCAACTACATGTGAGTGCATGTGTGCCTGATAAAATTTGTGCCTTTAAAAACTTAATTAGCATACAATCTACCCTCCCTATGGAATAGTCCACTTAGTGAAGGTAGGGGGTTTCTTCTCGGCAGGGGTCCCTACGTTGAAGCTTAATTGCACCAGGGTGCTTTTAAGAAATTCTTTAAATGGAGGTCATTTGAATCGGAAGAAATGAAATATCACTCCATTTTCTCATGAGAGATAATTATCATTTATTAGAGAGAAAATGCATCTATTTTTCGGTGTGTGATTTTCATGTCCTTACCCATATGCCATTGTTGAAGCTTCGAGAGGGCTGGTGTTTATCCAGTGCCCATTCAAGGGTTAAACCTCCCTTGGCCCCTGGCAGCTCAGAGTTCTGGAACCTAATCAGCTGATACAAACACGCATAGAACTTGGAGAGGTAGTAAACACATCCTTCTGCGTCACAGACTTTATAAAGTTCTTGTCAAATGAAAGGATCATTTCGTTGAAGAGAATGATGGGGGGGGGGGGGAGGAAGGAGGCTGTAGAAAGCTTAGGAGATGTCTTGTCAGCAAATATTAAATGGTTCCATGCCTAGTTTACATCTTTACAATGGTATCCCTCCTGTGGTAATCAAAGGAATTACAATGAATTTAACACAAAAAACTACCACAAGATAGAGGACAAACATGCGGCATAGGTTATATTTATATTTTTTGCCATTGCTGTGTGACTTATGATACTGCAGATAACATGGTAAGGATACTGAAACCAGTGTAATGACAAGGCTGAAAGATAAAAACAGCCTTTTTTATACATCTAAGGCCAGTGAACTCTTTGTTTCTCATTAATAGTCACCCTTTCAGTTTTCATGTCCATAATAATGTGACCCACCCTGATAAGGTATCCTGCACCCTCAAAGTCGATGGTCAACCACAAGATAAGATGTGGTGGCTATCAGTGTGATACTAGTTGCCCAGGATATCACAACCTGTCACACTATGCATTTAATTAGTTTTTAGTGCATTCTTTTCGCATTTTATTCAGCCCTTGGAGTCATGTTGAGTGAGTATAGATGCACAGAGTTGGAAAGATCATTGCTCTTTGTCTATGAGTCTACCCTAGATGGCGCTACAAGTACAAGGTCAAGAGGCGCCATCTTTTTTTTTTTTTTAATGTTAAGCTCTCACGACCATGATTTCAAGATGTAAATGCTGCACACTGGCACTGGTCCGACGGACCAGCAAAAAATCATTGTCGGACCAGTAACTTTTTCAGGAATGAACCAATAAAAGATGAAAAACTGGGTAGGCCCTACTGGTCAAACAGACAGGCGGACCAGTAGAAAAAAGGATTTAGTGTGCAGCCCTGCATTAAAATTGCACATGATTAGTTGATCACTGGTGATGACACTGACAGACCAGTGGCCCTTCTCCACAGCATCCTTTCTCATTATGCAATGGGTCATTGAGTGCAAGGTCACTCATCCCATCCAGCTCAAAATATGAGATGCATTATTTTATCAATACACATGCATGCCATCCAGATTGCATCATTAGAAGTAAAATTCAGTGTGCAGTAAGATGTAGGGAGGTTGTGGGTGTGACACAGTTAGGTCAATGGTGTCTTCATTTCTCCATAATGCCCCTTACATGTTAGGATGTGCTGTGAAAAGGTATTTGCATGGAGCCAGTTCCATGGTATTTGTGAAGGTTAAATTCATCTCCCTACAGATACTTAATGCCTCAAAAAAGTATTCCAAAATATCTTACTTCGATAATTCAAGGCATGTAGGGTTTCCTATGTCTGTGTTACAAAACCTAAAGCATGTTATAACAAGTCATAATCATTAATATGAAATATGCAAAGAAAGACTTCTTTTTGGAATCATATGGATGCATCATGCATTCTGGGTCATCATCATCATCTTTATTTATAGCTCCTTCTTTTTTTTTCCTCCTCCGCGCGGAAGATCTGTCAGCAAGCATATACCTTCTCCCCTGCATAATGAACCCAATGTTCCTACTTCTATCAGCTGCAGTGAGAGCGGAGAGCATGGGCCCCCTCGTGAACGGGCATTTTTTAAACGCGAGGAGGAGAATCCCTCGGAATAACAACACCGCGATCCAGGGCAGTCTAGCCTCAGCTGCTCCCCGGAACGTATAAATGCAGAGCTCTCGTGTTTAGCCCCCTCTGAATTCATAGATTAGGGAAGAGGTGTGAGGTGGATGGGGAGGATGGACAGCATTATGGAGAGAATGTGTGTGTGTGTTTGTGTGAGTGTGAGGGGGGGGGGGATCAGAGATATATTAGAAAAAGGATAGAGCAATGGTTATATCATTGAGATATGGCATCATATAACATGCTTAGATATGCAGTTAAAAGATAATCAATGGTGCATATGATATTATCATATGTTGTGAGATTTGGGGGAGATGCTGTGTCAATCCTGCTGAAAATACTTAATAATGTATATCTGTCAAACCTTCTATTCATCCACATACCTGTCTATCTCTCTTTCTATCTATCAATCTTTCTTTCATTTTTGGATGGTTAATTCCTAGATGGAAAGGGTGGCATAACCATATCTCCAGCTGTTGTGAAGATGATCACATTTATTCATCCACTCTGCTGTTATCATTTCTTTCTGTCCTTCGACCTTCTCTCTTTTGTTAATTATCCCATTTCGTGCAAGACCCTGGTGGCCTGCGTTTGAAGTCTATGGGCATTTCAGAATTCAGCATGGAACGGGTTAACATCTCACCATCCTCAGTTTAATCCTTTTCCAACCACCACCAGCAAAATCCTGTGATCTTTGTAGGTAAACAGCTGGCAGATGGTAGCGAGAGAGCTTACAGATTACACATTTCCCTATCATCCAGGGATCTCTAGCAAATGAGCCTTGACCCAGCTCGGACTGGCCACCACCACCATAAATCTTGCTGGCTTGCTCTCAGAGAGGGAGAGCCAAACCAGATTGGCCATAGCTACAACAACCATGCACATCCACATGCACTGACATGTGTGTGCTGTGTGTGTTTGTGTGTGTGTGTCCACTTGGGTACTTGTCCAGTACAGTATGTATGTTTATTCTTTATACTGAGTCAATAATCTAAATCATAACACAAGTGGCAGGTGCGCCAGGATATATTCTCTACGTGGAGACTGGACTTCTAAATGAGCAAGGTGTGGGCATATAACAGTGCTAGGTTTTGTGAGGACATAGGGACTTCTGCTCATTTTGGCTGCAAAATATTTGCCAGGATAAGTAGCTTGAAAACCGTATGACAGATTGCATTCCCCAATCTGAAGCATTTGCTTGATTGATTTGATATTCCATAATTTACTATTGCCCAGGTCAATAACATCACTGCTTGTGAATGCAATACAGCATTGATCCTTACAAAATCTTTTGTTCCATGTCAGACTAGGTCAGTGAAATCATGTATCACTCTTTAGCTGGTTATTTGCTAAAATGTGTTGCATTTAGATAAAGAAAAGAAAGATAGGAAAGCAGCTACAGTGTCCAGCATATTACTGTGTGTGTTGTAGCTGTGAGTCACTGTTTTATAGAGAGAAAAACATGTCCATAAGCCACCACTGTATCCAGTACATCGCATAGCAATAGGAGTGTGGTTTGTTAGCTTGCTTATTATTTTATGCCTGAGTGGGAGAATGAGATGGGGAGAGTCATTGACTGTAACGTTAGATGACCTGCATAACCCACATGACCAAGGTTAACTGTTTCTCTAGCAACCTCCTCTTCCTATGAAGTTGTGAATCATACAGTTACAGTATTACCATACCCTCGATCTTGGGGGTATAGTGGAATTAGGGTTTCTTTCATCTGCGAGCTCGAAAATAGAAAACTCCTGACAAGGAGGTCACCAGGACTTCACCCTGCTCTGATCACGAGCAAAACATGGGCATTATGACATAAATAACCTCCTCTGTGAAGTCCCTTGCATTTGCAAAACATCCCTAGAGCTCTAGGGAGATTTGTTTGCCCTATTTCTGCTCATTAACATACAAGTGGGAAAGTCTTGGAAATAGGGGGCTGCGGAGGTAGGAGCAGGGAGAAAAGCAAACCCTTCATTTGCATGCATTAGGAAGCAACTCTCCGCCCTTCTCATGAATATCCATGTCTTGAAGGCAGTGTGCTTGTCCCGTGCTCAGTCCAGTGCACCAATAGGAAACCTGTGACCTCAGAGGAGCGGTCACCGTTGCTTTCAGCCAATCACTTTCTCGCCTCACTGGCTAACCAAGCACTCAGGGACTGCCTCGCAGATATTTTATGTTGATGACTTTGAAGTGTGCCTTTCAAGCATGTGCTGTGTGCCCTTGTGTGTGTGTGTGTCTTTGTTGATGTGATGTCAGAGTTACAGCTGTGTGTCCTCTTGCAAGAGTTTATGTTGCTCAGTGGGGGAAAAAGTGGGGATGGGGCTTTGTTTTGTACGTGGTGCATTGAAGTGTGACAGGTAGAGATAGAGGGGGAGAGAGCTAGAGTGAGCAAGCAACCCTGGACATACTGTGATCTTCTGATCTTGTCGTCAAGGGCATGATTTCAATGCTGGCTGGATGGACTCCACCATTGTCCTGCTTCTGAACTGGACCGTCCATTTGACCCCGCCCTCAAAAGCCAGCTGTTGACAGGGGGACTCTCAGCTAGCTAGCTGGCTGGGAGTTGAGAGTATTGTATGATACCCTGGCAATGTCAAAAATGAACCAATATGAGAAAGCTGTTACCGTGCAGCTCACTTTTTTTTTGGATTCTCTGTTTACAGTGCACTGAAATTTTTACAGATGACATTTCTCAGCAACCATGATGTAAATATAGCTCCAGGGGTTGCACAGAGCAGGGAGAATCTAGAAAATTGTTACAGCAGCAGCCCTGGATATTTTATTTTTTCCTTGAGAGAGAGAGAGTATGAGAAAATGTTGGTAAATGTCACTGGTCATGTGATTAGTGCCAATGGGTAAAAGACAACAAAGAGAAACTGGATCAAGGTTTAAACCTCTTCAATAGTGATGTTTTGCTAGTAAAGGCATAGATGAAGTAACATCTTCTCAAACCATTGGTGAGAGAAAGAAGGGTGTTATTGCAGAACAAAGGAAGCCATGTGAAGGAATGGTATTCTGCACCTACATTGGTAATAACCCCTACAACAGGTATCACAGCCAAGTTTACCCATGTATACCAGGTCAGTGGCTGTTGGAGTCAGGATTACCTTTTCACTTCTTCTCCATTTTCTTTTCCACAGGAGACCAATTGGATGGTAACTCAACAGGGCATGGAGCAGCAAACACCACAGATGTGCAATTCTACGACGAGGACGGGACGACCATGGTGTACGAGGACTCGTCGTTCGGCGCGACGACCCTTCCAGAGGAGAACCCGTATGGGAGGCCGACCTATCCGCGCTGCTCGGGACAGGATGAGGCTCTGAATCTGGCCTTCACCATCGGGTCGTTCCTGCTCAGTGGCCTTACGTTCCCCATCGGTATGGCCATGGACAAGTTTGGGTCCAGGCTGCTTCGGATGATCGGAGCGTAAGTTGTCATCTCAGACAAAACACTCCCAAAAGTAACTCTTGAAGATAAATGGTCACTGTTGATGCATTCATGACCCATGCAAGCGGTTACACAAAAGACATTTATATTTGTTAGCAGATACATTGTATGGATGGTTTGAACATTTTTAAGCATGTGTGCCTGTATACCTATCCTCATATGTCTGCAAAGAATATATACACAGGTAGATAGAATAAGAATTTTGTGAATGTCAAATCTTTTAATGCAATACATGTTTTATGTTACCACTTGAGCACACACACATCCAGTTTGTGATATATACCACAAGATAATATGTATGGATACACAATCGATGGCACTGTATATATACATGAACGTTATGCTTTCGATTTGGAATATATACATTTGTGTATACATAATCCCTTTGGCATACTGAATGTTCTATGTGTGGACTGGTATGGTCACACCACTTACTGAATATGTCCATCCTGTTGTCCATCACTTCCAGGTTTATGTTCATCGCCTCCTGTCTCATCTTCGGATGGACACCCATCGATATGTCATACATGATTATCCCGGCCGTGTCTCTCAACGGCGTCGGTGGAATCATGATCACCTTTACGTCTTTCCAGGTAAAGAAAAGAATACATACATTGATATTTGATTGATTATTGATACATATATATATTTTTCTTTACAAGGAAGTACATAGAATTGAAGTATATAGAAGTACAGTACAGTATATATAGAGAGAAGTTATAGAATATAGAATATGGAGACATGTTATGAAAAGTGAACAAAAAGATATCTGACTTTTTATTCGTGTCTTTTATTGCTTCAATGTTTGTAATTCTTTGCCTATAACTGATTGAGAAAAATCAATATATTGTAAACAAACTAATAGATCTGAATTGAAATGGAATGAAGAAAGTTGGTACATATACATGTAGATATTATGTGTATTGTCAATTCCAAGTCCTATCTTTTTTATATATGCTTTGTCACAGTTTATGTAACAATATTTCAAGTATTTGTGGATTTGTGGAACCTGGAAACTGAGCAAATTTGTGATTGCCCAAACAATCTTTACTTTGACCATTAACCTTTTCACGTGCAATGTCATGACACGTACAGCTGTATGATCTGTTTTAGAGTAGAAGGATTGTAATGTGAAAATCACTCCACTTGATGTTTGTTGAGCTTATGCAATATTCATCCATCTAACCCAACTCTTTACTCAAAATTCCCCAGATTGCCAACTTATTTGGGACCAAGCGCTCGACGGTCATCAGTCTCAACATTGGTTCCTACGCATCGGCGGCCATCCTGTTTCTCATCCTGAAGGTGAGTGACCAATGGACGTTTGACCATGAGTGACCCCTTATCATTTTCCGCATCCTCTTCTTCCTCTCTTTCTTAATGGGAAAAAGACTGTGTCATACAAGAAACATTATGGGAGAAGATTGGTTCCCATGCCGACGAGAGCATTTATGGAAGTTTCTGTGTTGTTGGAGGGGATAAGGGAGTGGGGGAGAGACAGGTTTTTGTTTATTACACAATAGCCATTGCTTATCAGCCATGGCAGGATATTTGGAAAGATAACGACAGAAAGAATAATAGGGAATGTATTAGTGGTGTCCTCTGTTTGGTACCCAGAAGGAAATGGCATGCAGTGGACCGTTTGTCGAATGTTGGAAAGCGTGTCAATGTACTAGCAAGTGCAGAGATTGTCTCGTTTTGATGAAAAAAAAGAATGTGTCTCTGTGACCGTGTTTGTGTGGATGTGTGTGTGTGTGTGCAAGACGTACCACAGTATTATATGTTGTCTGGTTACAGCATTCTCAGAGAAGAGATGTATGTTGTCAGGCTTCATGAGATCTGTATTCGGTCTGCGACAAATGAGTAGTGCAGAATAAAAGTGCAAGAGAAGGAGATGGCGGGCCCATGGGTTAGGCAGAGGAATTCATCGGTGACTGCACTAATGGGAGGTCAGGCGGGGATATGCGCTAATCTGATACTATTTGTGCCTGCTAAATTGTTACTCAACTCGGATCTGCCCAGCAGGAAGCGATGCAGGAACAATTCATTTTGTGAGCTGCGGAGGGAACTCGTTTGTCTTCTTGATTGTCATTTAGGTTTCTGCACCCTTGTTAGTCTTAGGACATACCAGACTCGATTTAGAGCCGTAGGGATGGCCTGCCTGCATGGGAGATAATTGTTTTCACACCTAATTGGATGGATATGAATGACACTGATAAGCCACATATTTTACAAGTCTAATTTTTCACGAATTGGGACTTCTCAAATTCACAAGTGGTTAAAGTCGCGATCGTGAAGTACAGTATGGAACAGAGAAAAAATATGCATACATATCACATGAATGTTGGAATCAAAGTTAATATTTTCGCATGTTTTTGAATTCACGTATTCGCACCCTACTCAGGATTTTGTGAAAAATAAAAATCCTCATAGAATATATGGCATATACAGTACATTACCTGCATAAGGATGAAAGCACTGCACTTTTATAAATGTTTATCAAGGCTCTCTGTAGTGGCATGAAGAATCATATCGCTCAATCTTTTCACAAATAGAAAAAAACAAAAAGCAACTAATCAAAACAAACAATGCCTTGAGGATCGTCTGCCTTTTGGGGTTGAAGAAGCCAAGAGTTGACTGTACCCTTTTCTTACCTGACGGTGACTTTGAGACTTTGAGACTTTGAGAGCATTGTGCATACGAGGTGTGTGTGTGTGTGTTTTGCGAGAAGGAGGAAGCGTGTCTTCTGGTGTGAGAGGAAATTTAAGGACTCGACCGACCCGCAATTGGAAGACAAAGAGAGAATCCGATAGAACTCGCCCGATATCAGCTGGAACAACTTCCTCTGGTGCGTTAGAGAGCGAGGGAGAGAGAGGGAGAGAAAAGACTGCGAAATGGTGGCAACAGCTGGTTGAGCAGAAGGGCAGAAAACTGTTAGTTTTGGCCCCATTCAGAAGATAAGCCCTCTGGTGGAGCGTGCTGCCAAATTGGCAACTTTCTCGTGACTTTGACAAATCAGCTGGGTGTGAGGGAATCGGTGCACTTTAGTGTGCTGGAAAAGATCAAATTCAGGCTTTGACGCTTTCGTTTCTGTGCTAAGGACGGATGGCGAGGAAATGTGCTTGTAGCAATTGGTGTAATGACACCTCCATGCTCTTGTGGTCAGCTGTTTTGTGAAAAAAAAAAAAAAAAAAAAAACAGAGACCATGAAAGTTTCCTGCAGTGGATTATAACCTGTAGATCACCTTTATGAAATAAGGTCACCATAATGCTTGATAGATTACAGTCAAAATCAGCTGTCACAAATGGTTGCCATGATGAGTAGTTTCCACAGTGTTCCAGATGCAACAATTCCAAGTTTGAATTTGTGCTCTTTATTCTCTAAGCAGACAAATCAGAATTTCACATTGATGTAGAGGTTTGTGAGATGATAATTAATTATCTTAGCAAAGAAATAATTTTTTGGTATTCGGTCCTGTTGGAAATAATCTATTCCTTCTTCAGTTGAGATACTATATCATTCCTTTCAATAGTGGTGATTTTTGAGATATCAGACTGCAAAGGGAAGACATGTAGGTGATTATGATTCATGTCTTCTCTTCTCTGTCCTACAAGTGATGTTGAAATACACTTGCAACGTATTTTCAGAAGAATTCCAAGATTGTTAACACAGCTCCTTTGCTTTTCTATTTATCCCAGGGGCTTTACGATGCGGGTGTCAGCCGGTCTCAGATGTTCACGGGGTTGGCCTGTGCCACTCTCTTTGTGGTCATCAACTGTTTCTTCAACATCCCCAAGGAGCCAATCCCCGACCCTGAAGGATCCGCCTTTGGGTAAGCTACAGTCTCTCGTCTTTCTCTCTTCCATACCCAGCTGCCCCCACCCGGTCATTATCATATTCCCAGCCCCTTATCTTATTGCTTTAACAAAATCCCAGAATTTAATTATTGTTTGGCAAGGATACACCATGATTGATCATGCATTGAATGTTTGATAAAGAATTAGCATATGTAAGGGGCAATGTTATAAGGCAAAAGATAGATATATGAATAAGAGAACAATGAGAAGATTTTTGTTCCCTTCAGAGAATATTTGTAGTGTGCATGAACAAAAAAGGTTTGCTATGTTATTTGTGTAGTGATTATCTGTCAAACAAGATATCTGTTCCCAAAGGTTGGACATGAAGTGGGTCAGAGATATGGATATGTGGTTCTTGATTTCATGAGGATATAAAGCAGAGGTCTGTTCCATTGTCTGAGCTGTAGGCAGGAAGTCGACCACAGGTCAAAGTTGACTCTCATTACATGTATGCTGCCCTCTCTTGACGATCACAGCATGCACTGGCAGATTCTGAAGATCAACCACAAGGTGACGGGCAAGCAGTTCTACTCCATGGTGACCAACGTCGGACGCAAGCTCAGCATCACCGACGAGGCAGCGGAAGAGGCAAAGCAGACGATGATCCGCAAGGGGAGCAAGATCTACTCATCCCAGTGAGTTTTAGAGTGACAAATGGACACATACATACTAACACAACACACATATCACCTCCGAGGTGTCTTAAAGTGGTCCTTTTGATAAATATATACATGCAGTCATGTGCAAATTTCTAGGAGTAATCATTTATCTCTTTCTACAATCTGACCACAAAGGCATATTTAATCTTCAAAGTATTTCCTCTTGAATCTTAAAAATAGATGTGCAAATGATTTTTTAAAAAGGGTTCCATTAGATAGAATAAATGTAAATGCATTTTATGATGATGATGATGAGAGTTTCCACATTTTGATGTCAAACCTCACGTCATGTCTTGTTTGATTCCCTTACCAGGCTGAATCTAGCAATTGAACTGAAGGAGCGCAAGAAGAAGAGGAAGGAAAAGACCCTCCTCCACTCCATCTGCAGTCCCATCTACCTTCTCTCGCTCATCGTCATGTGCATCACCCAGCTCCGCCTTCTCCTCTTCATCGGCTCGCTCACCCAGATGCTGCAGATCGTCTCTGGAAACGATGTGGCTACAGGTTGGTAATCGACCCCCCAAGTCTGTATTGATGTTTTCGTGATGATATAATTGCCACCTCGGCATTATCATCAACTTTTATTTGAAGACTTTGCGTTTAAGATAGTGAAACCTTTGCATGAAGAATGTATAGAATATGCCATCCCATTTGTGATATCCTTCACATATATAATTTCTTGATGCAGGTAATGCAAATGGAATCAGAAAAATGTGTCAAAATCTTGGCTGTTAGAATGTAGGAAATAATTTGTGGTAGCTGCTTATAAACATATTTATTTCTAACTTTCTGTTGTCTTCTCTTGTTTCTTCACAGTGGACCAGTACATCTACTTCTTTGGTCTGATGCAGATTATGTGTCTGGTAACCAGCCCCCTCATCGGCCTTGTCATGGATTTCCGCATCAAAGAGGTGTTGCAGGCTGCCAAAAACAAGGAGCGTCGTAGCAGCCGACGGGAGAGCACGTCCACGCGCCGCGAGAGCCTGACCAAGAAGCCGAGTTTCAGCAACGGTGACAGCAAGAGACCCAGCATCATCAGCCTCAATGGTCTGATGAACTTCGCCAACGGCGACGCCCGACGGCCCAGCAATGGTTCGGTAGCCAATGGCCACACCTCCCGCATCAACAGCACGGGTAGCGACGTCGAACTCGGCCTCATGGGCATGAACGGCCAGGCAGGCGGTGTCCCGACCAAAGTGAGGCACCCGAGCACGTCAAGCACATCGAGCAACGACAGCCAAAACCCCAAACCACCGATGAGCCTGAAGATTCGCAAGCTGTACAATTCAAGCTACGCCTTTTTCATCACGGGCATTCTCATCATGTTCTTCGGGGTCACAGTCTTAATACCAAATCTCCAAGTACAAGTAAGTCTTTAATCTGCTATGTGACATCCTGTCCATCTCTTAATATATCATATGATATTTAATTACCTCAGTGTGCAAAAGCATTTACCTGAAACAGATCACTTTCATTAATGTAAGCAGACAATACTAGGAAAAGACACGGTAAAATTTATGTAATCAAGCCAATTGAGTCTTTCACTCAATTGAGGATGAAAAGTTATAGCTGGTTGATGTTTTGAGCAAATTTCTGTCATCAATCCAGGAGTGTCGTGTGCACAAAGCATGAAAAAGAAATGAAAATGCACAGAGGGTAAAGTCTTACCACCTCTACCTCTTTCTCCTCCTCCTCCTCCTCCACAGATCATTAGCTTCATCCTTCACACCATCATTCGAGGCTTCATCCATTCATCAGTCTGTGGCCTCTACGCCATCACGTACCCTGCCTCGCAGGTGGGCAGTCTCATCGGGCTGCAGTCACTCATCTCGGCGTGTGCCACGCTCCTCCAGTACCCCATCTTTGTCGCCATCGAGGGTCCACTCAACAGGGATCCATTCTATGTAAGTAAATCATGCTTTTAGATAGAGACCACCAGCAGAGTTGTCCCCCCCCCCCCCCCATATACACACACTGACACAGAGCATGCAAACCACATCTAAGCCATTTACAACCAATACAAGCACCATTACATCCTGTGAAGGCTATCTCACCTAGGCCTACACCAGAATGTCCAGTCAAAAGCGAATAACATGCCAAAGCCAAACAAAAGCAAAACAGCATAAGATGTGTGTTTGTATTGAAAATGCCATCATTCTGAGATGATTAGGATGGCGACCCTACAATTGTGAATGTGACTGGTGGTACATTATGCCCTTTGATATGGATCTGACGTATTTTCCACTCCCTCCTCTGCCCACCCACCCCTTCTCCCCCCCCCCCCAAAAAAAAAAGTAAGATAAAGGAAAGATAATGTTTTGAAGAAATTTTAAGCATCTGATAGATTGCTTCCATACGGTATGCCGGAGTAGATCTGGTAGTGTTTATATACCATGGGGTGATAAAGTGCACTCTGCCATTGTTTTGTGGTGAGTTCATTTATTGGTGTGGACTCTGCCGTCCATTTTTCCACCAAATGGTGGCTTCGATGCAAATGACGTGCAGAGCCAGGAAATGACGTGGGATATAGTTGTTTCCATGATGGGCTGTCTTTCCGCTTATACCTTAACTACACTTAACCAGTAATTGAATTGAATAATATGTGTCATTGTGTTTGTGTTTGAGGGTGTGTGTGTGTGTGTTAAGTGTGAGAATTTGTGTGTTCGACCGCCACCTGCCGGTTCCTGTCCGACAAAAGAAATACCCTTGACTTCTCGGTGGCGGGTCATTTCACTAACAGCCCGATAGACAAAGGCACAAAAAGTGCACAGTTTCCTGTCTGACTGAAGTTTACATGGTCTTTTGCTGCAGATGTGTTTGCTGTGCAGCAGTATATGATGCCCATAAACCAGATGTTTGAAATCAGCTGTCAGATAGATTGCATATGGTCGCGAGCAGACCGGTTGTGGGGTGTCATTTATATAAGAGGGGAGTGTTTGTAAAGATTGTCAAACTGTTGGCGCTCTTCAAGTCCTGATGTATGAATTGTTTTCTCAATATTGCGCAAAACATGAAGAAATGTTATTAACAAAGACTATGAATAAAAGCCTGACTCTCATTTGAAACAATATGCTAAAACAATATGATGAAATGATATGTTGGAACAGTGGATCTAGCTAACATTTTGTCCTTAGGGTAATGTTAAACCTCACCCAACAATAATGGCATGGAAGCTTAAACATCTGTGGTGTGTTGTTGTTTGATAAAATTTCAGTCCCTTTCCTACACTTGATAAGGCCTCCCCTTTATCGCAGAAGAGAGGAAATGTGTTATTTCAGGGTAGATTGACTTCTAGACTTTCTTTTAAAAAAAATGTGGTACCGGAAAGATAAAGTAATGGAACACAACTAAAAGCTATGGCACTCCACAAAAATCATTGTTTCATATGGTACCAACTGGATATGAGCATTTCTGATTGCAAAGACACACTGGAATCAAGATTAAGTGAGCCCTGAGTTTGCTTTGCTCCATGTTGCCGTGACAACCCCCCTGGATTAGAAGAATGATGGGATCATAGTTGGAAGGAAGTGAATTGTAGAGAAAGTAGCTGTTTGCAAAAAACAAAAAACCAAACTATATATGGTAACATAAATTGGAGCATGACGAGAGTTCTTTCCGTACTCCTTTCTGCCCTTACAGATGTAAACAGGAAAGTGGTAGATCCGAGTGTACTGCCGTCTCTGGGCTTATGCTTCTATTTATGGAACCTGGGAAGTGGGTCCCTGGGATCTTTGTCGAGATGTTTCTCGCATGACCCAGTCAATTTCTTATGCCTTTCTCTCAGCTCATAAGATGCCTAGGGGTTTGATGTCTCACATTCTCTTCATGCAAATGGTTTCTCTGACTCACGTTTGTTTTTGTTTCTTTCTTCTTAAATTTTTCTGCTTTTTAATAGGTCAATGTCACCTTGCTGGCCATTTCGGTGCTAAACTTCGGTCTTCCAATCTACATGTTCTACCTCGCCAAGAAGCTCAGAAGGAAACAGATGGCGGAGCAGGTCCCCGACGAGCAGAAGCTCATAAGGTCGCCGACGAACAAGAGCGCCCTCGAAACAGTCCCCGAGCACGTGTGAAGCGAAGCGAAGATGGCCGGGAACCGAGATTCTGACCTCACATTCTTTTGACCTCACCGACGCGTCATTTTGAGCTGTGGACTTGTGGTCTGCGTGTGAAACACACACAAAAAAAATAGAAGCTGTAACAGCTTGTGGTTTCCACTCTTGGGGGTGAGAGTGTTTTAAAAGGAAAAGAACGAGGAAGCACTATAACATCTAAGTTATGCTCATGGTGTCTGGAAAAAGCAAAGTCTTCTCCTCTATTTCCATCTGAGCCATAATAGCCTCTCCTTCTTGACTCTATATTTTTTTCCTCACATCGAACTTGTCGATGCATAGAGCCTTGCTTCCGGTGACTGGATATAGCACATCAGACTACCACGTAGAACAAAGATATTGCTTCTCTGGACTTCTTCATCATTTCTCATGATCTGAAGCAAGTGTACTCCATTCAATGGAAATAGCTGTGCAAGAAACACACACAGGGGAGTATCTCATTGTGTGTGTGGAGTATAAATTTACTTGCAACGTCTCCATCACAAGCATAGAGAAAAGAACAAAAAAAAAAACAACTTGCCAAGCACATTGTTGGTTTGTGCATTGACTTATTCATTCAGTGTCTAGCATAGATCTCATGCCTCACAAAGTTTTTGTCTATGCCTCCACCACAAAGAGTGTCAGGGGCATTAGGCCTATTTGTTTCCACCATTTTGTTATCAGTTTTGAATATTAAGGGTCATATTTAAGTCTTTTTGCTGTATATGTCTGTCATGATGAACCCATTTTCACTTTTGCTGTTCATTCACAAGCTTCATTTGCTCTTATTTCTTGCTATGTGAGCTCAGCTCAATAAAAACAAGTGGTGGTTCAGACTTAAGCAGTGTTGTATTAAAACCAGCCAGTGAAACGAGCCCATGTCAATGTATTGGAAACAAACTGCATGCTAAAATCAAAAGTTGAAAAACATAATAAGGACGGTCTATTTTGCGTACAGTCCCCAAGTTGTTGCTGAGAGAAGTCATTCATTTTTCGCATCAACTGCTCACGTCCCAAGTGAACACGTTCGAAGTTACAGCTCTTGACAAACAAATGTGTGTGATAAGTACAGATGCTTCAAATGAGACATATTTTAGCTGCATCATGTTCTGTTATTTTTATGTCATACGAGTCTTCGGAACGTGTCTCTCATTGCAACAGAAAGCCATACAAAAGTTGACGATGTATTTCCTCGTGTGATGTAGAGTAATACAAACTTGCTCAGGTATACACAATTCTAGATCCTAGCTCTCTGATCATGTGCTGTTGTTCAATGTGGTATGTACATATTAGATTTATTTCTCTTGATGCTTTTTGTTGTTACAAGAGCAGGGAAAGTTACAGTGATATTGTAAAATTATGATATGAAAAACGAGAGAGTGGATAAATGCTCAAACATTGCTTGAGATGTATTTGTATGTGGCCTTATTGTGAAAGTACTGAACGTCCTCTAGTGTGAAAAGTGAAAAACAAGCAAGAAGAGATACGAACAATGGGCAAATGATTAACTGTGGGTGACACACAAAGCATTTTATTCCTTGGGTCATTTTAGTTTTACTGTATTTATAGGAGAATCATGACAGTAACCTGGTATTTGCAAATGTTTTAGTGGCTATGTGTCATTCATTGACATACTTGCACCCTTTCTTCAAAAGTTTGTATCAGTGTAAATGCTGCATTGTTGCTCAACACATGAACACTTCTTAGCACCTTCATTTTGGATAGTATGACTAAGTCTGTGACTCCCCTGTAGAGAGCATATGATTTGGATATTGAAGTAAAGCCTATTTCATAATGTTTTTAGGGGGTTTTTTTTGGTTATGTAGCATAGGAAAGCATTGTGAAGTACTCCCAATATTGTTTATGCACTGTTCATGTAGGTATACAGCCACTTATGCCAACAGTTTTGTATGATTCATATTTGCAAAGCTGTTCTTAATTTATTCAACATACATAATATCTATGTATTGCTTTGTTTATGCCAGTCTTCATGTGAATAAGAATTTTCTTCATTTTTGTAACATTATTGTGGCTGTGTTAATAGCAGTCACAGAGGGAGTGCGATGGTATGATAGTTCACTAAGTGTATATTAAGAAAGATTGCTTTATATTTGTAAGTTCAAGTGTGTATGAGTGAATAGTTATGCTGGTCTTGTTGTAAGATTTAAAGACAGCGTTGAAAGTATTCTTAAAGTCTTTCTTATGAATGTGTGAGATTCTTCTATTGCATTCCAGCAGAGCTAAAATGGGTGGAAAGGGGAGGGGGGTATGGGAAGAGAGAAGTGGGGAGAGTACGGCAAGGATACTTCACTTACATGAGGAAGCAGAACAAAAAACAAAAAAAAAAAATGTGCAAAGTCATTATCTTAATGTTTTCTGTTTATCTTCATCATTTTGCCGACTATGGTGTGGCTT